>NC_139386.1:135430000-136030000 GCF_054392235.1 Sus scrofa | reverse complement strand
TCCACCCCCCCCCACCCAGGGCCATGCAAGAAGCCACACAAGAAGCTTATGCTGCGCTTCCCCACCATTGCACAAGGCATGGCTCACAGTCAACCCCATGGGAGCCAGAGTACCCCACCAGTGCATCCACAGAAAGCTGCACACAGCACACAGGGGTACGCCCCAGAGCAAACAGCTCTGGAGATAGGCGCAGTGCTGGGACCCACAGGATGTCCCCTATATAAGGCAACTTCTCCAAGATCGAGAAACCTAACTGACCGATCTGAGACATAGAAATAAACACAGAGAATTGAGCAAAAATGAGGAGACAGAGAAATACGTTCCAAATGAAGGAACAGGGCAAAATTCCAGAAAAAGAACTAAACACAGTAGTGATAGCAATCTAACTGATAAAGAGTTCAAGGTTCTGATCATAAGTCTGCTCAACGAACTGGGAGAAGAATGGATACACACAGTGAGAACTTCAACAGGGTCAGAAAATATAAAGAACCAAGCAGAGCTGAAGAGTACGGTAATGCATTTACACTAGAAGGAAGCAGCCGCAGATCAGATGATACAGAGAAACGGAGCAGTGATCTGAGAGACGGAGTAGTGGAAATCACACAAGCTGAACAGAAGAAGAAAAAGCGTCAAAAGATAAGGATAGCTTAGGAGACCTCTGAGACAACATGAAGTGTATCAATACTCACGTTACCGGGGTCCCCAAAGGAGAAGAGAGAGAAAGGGGCAGAGACTTATTTGAAGAAATAATAGCTGAAAAGCTCTCTGACCTGGGGAAGAAATAGGCATCCCAATCCAGAAGTCCCAGAGAGTCCCAGTCAGGGCACCCAAAGAGGACCGCACCAAGACACAGTGTGATTAAAATGTCAGAAATACAAAGAGAGAATATTAAAAGCAGTAAGGGAAAAGCAACAAGATGCACACAAGGGAACTCACTTAAGGCTATAAGCTGACTTTGCAGCAAAAACTTTGTGGGCCAGAAGGGAGTGGCATATATTTAAAGTGATGAAAGGAAAAAAAAAAAAACCCTTACAACCAAGAATACTCTATCTGGCAAGGATATTCACTTAGAACTGAAGGAGAGATAGAGTTTCACAGACAAGCAAAAGCTAAAATTGTTCAGTGCCACTAAACCGGCTTTATAAGAAGTGTTAAAGAGATTTCTCTAAGTGGAAAAAAAAAAGGACACTAGAAATATGAAAATTACAAAAGGAAAAATCTCTCTGATGAAGGAAAAAATACAATAAATGTAGAAGATTAACTACTTATCAAACTGGCAGGAAAGTTAGAAGACAAAGGTAGCAACATCATATGCCCACAATAAATAATTATGGGATATGCAAAACAAAAAGATGCAAAATATGACATCAAAATTATTAAACGTGGCAAGAGTAGTTAAAACCTTGGGCTGTTATAATGTGTCCAAGCTTAAGAGATGATCGACTTAAAGTAGTCATAGTCATGTGTTGTCATCCATGCACCTCCTGGGGACCACAAACCAAAAGCCTATATACACACATACAAAAGAGAGAGGAATCCAGACACAACGCTAAATACAGTTATTAACAAGGGAAGAAAGAAGCAAAAAAAGAGCTACAGAAACAACCAGAAAACAATTAACAAAATGATAATAGTAATAACTGTCAATAATTACTTTAAATGTAAAAGACTAAATGTTCCAATCAAAAGACATAGAGTGGTTGAATAGACTAAAAGAACAAAAAAACCAAGACCCAAATATATGCGGCCTACAAGAGACCCACTTCAGACCTAAAGATGCACACAAGCTGAAAGTAAGGAGATGGAAAACGGTGCTCCATGCAAATGAAACCCAGAAGAAAGCTGGGGTAGCAGTACTTATACCAGACAAATAGACTTTCAAACAAAGATGGTAACAAAAGACAACTGAGGACATTACATAACGGTAAAGGGATCGATCCAACAAGAAGATACAACAATTGTAAAAATATATGCACCTAATACAGAAGCACCTAAACACAAAAAGCAACTATTAACAAGCACAAAGGGAGAAATCTACAGTAACGGAATAACAGCGACGCCCACTCACATCGATGGAGAGATCATCCAGACAGAAAGTCAGTAAGGAAAAAACGGCCTTAAATAACACATTAGCCACATGGAATTGATAGATAAATAAATAAGTATATATGAGAAACATTCCATCCTGAAGCAGCAGAATATACAGTCTTTTCAAAAGCACACGGACCATTCTCCAGGGCAAATCACATGCTAGGCCACAAAATAAGTCTCAGCAAATTTAAGGAGACTGAAATATCAAGAATCTTTCCTGACCACAACAGTATGAGAGTAGAAATCAACTACAAGAAAAAACTGCAAAAACCGCAAACATTTGGAGTCTAAACAATGTTACTAAATAAGCAATGGGTCACTGAAGAAATCAAAGAGGACGTGAAAAAACACATGGAGACAAATGAAAATCCAAAATCTATGGGACTCAGTAAAACCAGTTCTAGGAAGGAAGTTTAAACCAATACAAGCCTACATCAGGAAACAAGAAAAATTTCAAATAAGCAATATAACCTTACACTTAAAGGAACCAGAAAAAGAAGAACAAGCAAAACTCCAAGTTAGTAGAAGAAAATAAACTATAAAAAGAAATAAATGAAATTGAGACTTTGAAAAATAGAAAGGATCAAAGAAATTAAGAGCTGGTTCTTCGAAAAGATAAACAAAATTGATAAACCTCTTGCCAGACTCATCAGGAAAAAGAGAGAGGGCCCAAATCAATACAATCAGAAATTAAAGAGAAGTTACAGCTGATACCACAGAAACAAAAGGATCACAGGAGACTAGCAGAAATTATCCACCAACAAAACAGACAACCTAGAAGAAATAAGTAAACTCCTAGAAATGTACGACCTCCCAAGACTGAATCAAGAAGAAATAGGGGGAGTTCCCATTGTGGCCCAGTGGTAATGAACCTGACTAGGATCCATAAGGACATGGGTTCGATCCCTGGCCTCACTCAGTGGGTTAAGGATTTGGTGTTGCCAGGAGCTGTGGTATAGGTCACAGATGCAGCTTGGATCCTACTTTGCTGTGGCTGTGGTGTAGGCCGGCAGCTACAGCTCCAATTCAACCACTGGCCTGGGAACTTCCATATGCCATGTGTGTGGCCCACACCCCCCAAAAAGAGACACAAAAAATAAACTAAATTTTTTTAAAAAGAAGAAGAAATAGGAAGTATGAAAAGACTGATTACCAGGAAAGAAATTAAATCAGTAATAACAAAAAAAAACCCAACAAATAAAACTCCAGAGCCAGAAGGCTTCACAGGTGAATTCTATAAAACACTGAAAGAAGAGTTAACATTAATCCTCTTCAAATTATTCTAAAAAATTGAAAAGGAAGAAACACTTCCAAATTCACTTCATGAGTCCAGCATCACCCTGATACCAAAATCAGACAGATACTACAAAAAAAAAAAGAAAATTACAGGCCAATATCACCGATGAACATAGATGCAAAAATCTCCAACAGAATATCAGCAAACCCAATTCAACATTAAAGAATCATACACCACAATCACATGAGATTTATTCCAGAGATACAAGAATGTGATACACCACGTTAACATACTGAAGAATAAAAATCAGTGGATCACTGCAGCAGATGCAAAAAAAGTTTTCAACAAAATTCAACATCCATTTATGAGAAAAAATTTCTCAACAAAGTGGGTATAGAGGGAATATTCCTCAACATAATAAAAGGCCGTATATGACAAACTCACAGCCAATATCATACTTAGGAGAAAAAACCTAAAAGCATTTGCTCCAAGATCAGAACAAGGCAAGGATGCTCACTCTTGCCACTTTATTCAACTTGCCGCTAGTGATGGAACTCCTAGCCACAGCAGTGAGACAAAGAAAAGGAACAAAAGGCATCCAAATTGGGAAGGAAGAAGCAAAACTGTCACTGCTTGTAGATGACATGATACTATACTGAGAAAATCCGAAAGACACTACCAAAAACTATTAGAATTAATAAATGCATTCAGTAAAGCTGCAGGGTACAAGATTAATGTAGAGAGATTGGTTGCACTTCTGTATGCTAACAATGAACTACCAGAAAGAGAAATTAATGAAACAGTCCTATTTATAACTGCTTCAAAAATAATAAAATATCTAAAAAGGAATTTAACCAAAGAGGCGAAAGACTTCTCCTCTGAAAACTATAAGATGTAACAAACTGAAGTTGACACAAACAAATGTAAAGACATGCCCTGCTGATGCATTGCAAGAATTAATATTGTTAAAATGACTATAATACCCAAGGCAATCTACTGATTCAATACAATCCCTACCAAAATACCAAAGGATTTTCCACAGAACTAGAACAAATAATTCTGAAATCTGTATGGAACCACAAATGACCATGAATAGCCAAAGTAATCTTGAGAAAGGAACAAAGCTGGAGATCCCTGATTTCAAATTATACCACAAAGCTATGGTAATCAAAAAAGGATGGTACAGTCACAAAAACAAACACACAGATTCATGGAATAGAACAGAGAGCCTAGAAATAAAGCCACACATATGTGCCTCTACAACAAAGCAAGTAAGAACACACAATGGGGGGAGTTCCCATCGTGGTGCAGTGGTTAATGAATCCAACTAGGAACCATGAGGTTGTGGGTTCAATCCCTGCCCTTGCTCAGTGGGTTAAGGATCCGGCATTGCCGTGAGCTGTGGTGTAGGTTGCAGACGCGGCTCGGATCCCGCGTTGCTGTGGCTCTGGCATAGGCTGGCAGCTACAGCTCTGATTAGACCCCTAGCCTGGGAACCTCCATATGCCGCGGGAGCGGCCCAAGAAATGGCAAAAAGACAAAAAAAAAAAAAAAAAAGAATACGCAATGGGGAAAAGACAGCCTCTTCAATAAATGGTGTTGGGAAAAATATGCAAAAGAATCAAACTGGACTACTTTCTCATTCCATATATGAAAATAAACTAAAAATGGATTGAAGACTTAAAGTAGGACCTGAAACCATGAAATTTCTAGAAGAAAATATAAGCAGTATGTCCTTTGATATTTGTTTTAGTAATATTTTTCTGAATCTGTCTCCTCTGGCAAGAAAAACAAAATAAAAAACAAATGGGGCAACATCCAACAAAAAGCTCTGCACAGTGAAAGAGACTATCAACAAAATGAAAAGAGAGCTTACTGAATGGGAGAAGAAAACTGCAAATGATATTTTTGATAAGAGGTAAATATCCAACATACACAAAGAACTCATACAAGTCAACATCAAAAACAAAAACCCTGATTGAAAAACGGGCAGAGGACATGAATTTTTTCCGAAGAAGAAACAGAGACGACTGACAGGTACATGAGAAGATGCTCAACATCCCTCATCATCAGGGAAACGCAAACCAAAGCCACAATAAGGTACCAGCCGACACGTGTCAGAATGGCTATGATCAAAAAGATAAAAAATAACAAGTGTTGGTGAGCATGTGAAGAACAGGGAGCCCAAGAGCACTGTTCATGGGGCTGTAAACTGGTGCAGCACCATGGAAAACAGTATGGAAGTTCCTCCAAAATTAAAAAAAGAACTGCCACATGATCCAGCAATTTCACTTCAGATATTTGCCCGAAGAAAACAAAAATACGAACCAAAAAGGTATGTGCACACCAACATTCACTGCAGCATTATTTGTAACAGCCAAGGCCAGGAGCAACTTAAGTATCCACTGATAAATGAATGGAAAAAGAAGATGTAATTGATGTACATACATACGTATCAGTCACATCTTCTTTATAAACGTGTATCTCATACACACACACACACACACACACTATTTTCCATCATGATATATTATCTAATCCTAATGGAAAACGCTCAGCCACATAAAAAAGAAATCTTGCCATTTGCAACAACACGGATGAATTTAGAGGACACTGTGCTCAGTGAAATAAGTCAGAGAAAGACAGATACCATATGATCTCACTTTACGTGGAATCCAAAACAAAACAACCAAAACAAAACGAATGCCAATCCGCAGATACAGCGAACACACGGCGTGGGGGGGGGGGTGCCAGAGGGGAGGGGTGTGTGTGGTAGGAGAGAATTAAGGGGTACAGGCCTGCAGGAGAGACTAAGCCACCAGGAGGTAGCACACAGCTTCAGGAACCCAGCCGGGTCACTGACACAGTAATGAACGTGGGGCGGGGAGACGGCGGCGGCGACCGTTTCCTAAGACGCCAAGTGTCAAATCTCTGAGCAGCTCCTCTGAAGCTGACATGACACTGTATGTCAATTACATTTCAATAAAAATAAGGATGGTTGTTGGACTCGAGACAGACCAAATGGGAATCTAAAACCCTAGTATTTACAAAGGTTGTGATCTTAGTCAAGTCATTCGGCGTCTCTGAACTTCAGTTTGCCCGTCGGGAAGACTGTGGGAGCACCACGAGATTCACAGACCTGTGGGAAGAATTAAGTGAGCGGACAGAAGGTGCTTGATTAAGAGTGCCTATCGTTAGCCTTCGTTATCGGTGACCATTACTGCTGCTACTTCTGCAGTTTTTCCATCTCTGCTTCTACCGTCATTAGCAGGGGTGGAATACTAATCTTTCCGCTTATGCCAGGCACCAAAGTCGTCGTCTACGCAGGCAATTCGCCAGTTAAGCAAGAATTTCCCACAGCATCCCCTACATTCCCCGTGCGGCGCTACACCTGTGGGAACTACGGAAAGACGGAGACTGAGAGGCAGCAGTCAGAGCAGCCAGGCTGGAGGGAGACGCTGGGCGTCAGGCGTCCGACGGGGTTCCGAGCCCGGCTCCCTGCTGAAGCGCTGTATCACCTCCCTGGCTGCCACAAAGCGTTCTGCCTATGGCACACGCACCATGAGGATTTGCACGTGAAACTCCTCTCTATTTTCCAACATCTAATATCACTGTCAAATAGTGAATATTTCTGAAACTATCTGCTCTTTAAGTAATTTTAATTGTGTAGCTCCCACACACGAAAAAACGCTTCCATGAAAGATTTAAAAACAGCTCAGCATACAGTTCAACCACCACCTGTTGAGTGTGCACTTTCAGGACTCGGGTACGAGGCAGGGAAAATTACACTGAAATTAAATCTAGTAGAGTAACCTAGGTTCTGATAAAGATAGACAGTTTGTTGGTAATGAATGAAGTTTAATGATTAATTTCCCTATTTTAAGAGCAATTAATAACTTTTACAAGACTGACAGAAAAGCGGCTGAATTCGTCATGCTAATAAGACTACAACATTGTAAAGGCATGTGTTCTTCTAGGACAGTTCAGAAAGCAGCCTTTGAGACCGGTTTGTACTTTTCCAAAAGAAATGCAGTTTTATTATTTATTGTTATTATTATTGTTGTTGTTGTCTTTTTAGGGCCTCACCCGAGGCATATGGAGGTTCCCAGGCTAGGGGTCGAACAGGAGCTGCAGCTGCCAGCCTACGCCAGAGCCACAGCAACGCAGGGTCCAAGTCGCGTCTGCGACCTACACCACAGCTCACGGCATCGCCGGATCGTTAACCCACTGAGCAAGGGCAGGGATAGAACCCGCGTCCTCATGGATACTAGTCAGATTCATTTCCACTGTGCCACGATGGGAACTCCCACTTCTTTCTTTCTTTTTGAAGAAATGCAGAGTTTTAATTGAAGCCCTGGATGATTATCCAACTCAAGACAAAACAAAAGCCATCATGGGCTTTAAAAATCTTTAGTTCCACATAAATTTGCCTAGCTTATTCAGATTCTGTCTTCCCAGTATTTTCCATAGTAATGAATGTTGAATATCGGATATGTATGACCATTAAGCAACCTAAACTGAAACACAAGATATTACAGTGTGATTGAGGCATTTTAAAGACTTTATCATACTTTCCCCTGACCAAGAGCATGCTTTTTCTTTAAGGCCGAGGCCAATTTCTTTTCTGATCCCTGCGTCAGATCTTCAATCCTCTTTACAGTCCCAGACAACTGTATCCTCTCTCGTCATTAGCCACACTTCTCTCCAGCTTGCCAGTGTCCCTCTGCAACTGCTGTGCAATAGCCCAACCGCGTCGTGAGCTTGCAGGGGTCTGACCCCAGGCGCGCAGCCGGAAGATCACTCCCTGGTTCTGGGACCGTCTCCTGAGACCTGGAGTCTCTTGTCGCCTCTGGCCTGGCGCAGTCACACTCCCAGTCATTCCCGTCTCTAAAGGGGCTGGAGAATGTTGTGTAAAACTAGGCAAGCTTCAACTTTTCACAGGTCAGAACTACCCAGGGGCTTTGGTGTTTTCATGTAACTTCCTTAGATAAAAACCAGTTTCCTTTTTCCAATCCGGGAAGTGAGTGTCTGTAGTACAACATAAATTACACAGTTTCTGACCTTACTGTCTAGACACCATCAACCCCTTAACACTACCTCCTCTGTCAAGAGTCTGGGCCGGGCCCCAAAAAAACCGATGTCCAACTAAGCTCGGAAATATATTCCTTCCAACCAAAGCTGGCAGGACTCCTGCGAGCACATCTGAAGCCAACAAAAAGCAGGACTGGAAAATTAAGAATGGTTAAGAACGAATGAAAGAGAGAGAGAGAGAGAGAAAGAATGAACCCTTTTCACATGGCAACCAGGCCCAATGGCATCAAGTCACTTGACTGGTTCCATCTCAGCCTCCAAACGAAGGGGCAGATCAGCCTTGCAGATAAACACAGGTGTTCCTGTGGTCTCTCCATCCTCCGAGGAGGCTCCGATGCCCCACAGACCCAGACAGTAAGAGGAGTACAGCACACGCTCGAGGGGAGAGCTGCGCTCACCTGGATTTTACAGCGCCTCCTGCTGCGCTCAGAGGCAGTGCCATCGCTCAGTGAAGGTCAGACGATGGACATGCGGGCAAGAAATCAGTTGCGTGTTGTGCAGAGAGAGCTGCGGGCCGGATCAGGACTGGGCTCTGGCGCCGCGCTCGGGGCCCCCAACTGCCTCCCTCCGAGCCGGCCGAGGAACCGCCGCGGCATCCTAACAGCAGCAGCAGAGACCACAGCCAGGACAGCCCTCCGCCCTGAGCAACTCCTGGAAGCTGGGCCTGTCCTAGATGTTTTCTGCTGATCATTCTCACAACAGCACAGCTTTCCACACTACGACGCGTCTGCTGCAGGGCAGGACTCTGCAGAAGAAAGGTCTTTGATTACATCGCACGAGGATTGTTTTCTGAATATCCAAAAGGGTGCTTTTGGTGACGTCTTGCTGATCTGATACATGACGAAGACTTGTCACGTCATGTGTTTTTCACTTTGTCTTCACAGAAGCCTTAAGTGGCAGGAATCCTTATTCCCGTTTTACATGTGAGGACGCTGAAGCTCAGGGAGGCTGTGACCAAATCCACGCCTTCCTAAAGGACAAACGGGGGCTCGAGCACAGGTGCCCCAACTCCAACGCTCATGCTCTTCCTCCTTCACGCACGCTGCCGCCGTCAAGGCTGGGCCCTGAGAAGGCTGGGAACGCTAAGCTGGACCGGACGCATTCTCTTCGACTGACATTCCCGAGCACCTGCAGCGGGCGCCTCACTGTGCTCAGGGCTGGAGGCCCAGAAGTGAACACGTCACAGGTGAGGCAGGACCGAGGCAGGATGAGGGAGGGAGCCCACCACGCACATGAGCCACTGCAACACAGAGAGCTCTGTGCTGACCGACGTGCAGAGGACACGTGACTCTAGGAACGCTTCGAGGAGGGGCGCCTGAGCGGGGTCTAGCGGGAGGACCTCAAGAGCTCCACACGCAGACCCCGCTTTGCCAATAAAGAAGGTAAAAGATCAGTGCTTCTTACAGTGGAAGCACTGTGCCCAAGACCAAATGTCCAGGAAGCTTGACGTAGGTGGCTTTTGAATAGGACATCAAATTAGGAGGGATGGATAATGTTAGAAGCAAATAAAGATACAGGAGAATAGAGGGGCCCTTCTCTTCCCTGAAGGTTATGTGCTCAATGAAACTACCATGCTGTGTTTTAAAGCCAGATGAACTGACGCCCACAGTAAAAGGTCACCTGCAACCGTGACCGTCTGCTAGGAGGGCAAACCAAAATATCACCAAAACATCACCAAAACAGTAAAGGTGGCTGCAACATGGCCAGGCTTGTTTTCCGGAGCACCTCTAACCGGAGCTGCTTAGAAGTTGAGATGCTCCTGCTGATCTGTGCTGCCCCAGACTGCCCGTGAGCCTGTCCACTGGACTGCCTTCAGGAAGAGGGGAGGCCGAAAGCCGGCCTGCGCCGCTGTCATCCTCCTGCGCGTTCCCCTCCGGCGGGGTCCCTCCAAGGTGGAACCCCCACCTCCGAGGCCGACATCCCAAATCTTCTCCTTCGTGCTCTTTTGCCCTTGTTTTGACTTCCGCTTCCTTTCGCTTCTCTCCCACCCCCGTTTGTGTGTGGTGTGTGTGTGTGTGTGTTTTAGGGTGGCATCCACGGGATATGGAAGTTTCCGGGCTAGGGGTCAAATCAGAGCTGCAGCTGCCGGCCTGCACCACAGCCACAGCAATGCCAGATCCTTAACCCACAGAGCAAGGCCAGGGATGGAACCTCCCTCCTCTGGGTACTCGTCGGGTTCTTAAGCCACGCCTCCCTCTTCCTCTTCCTCAAACCTCCCATCCGTCCCTTGCCTAGTCTTTGAATTTACAGCTTAGCACCATGGAGATGTGTCAGGTTTCTAGGTGCAAAGTGAGGCTCTCACTTCCAGCCCGTTCCCCCCCATCCTGCCCCTTCTCTCTTCCCATTTGCCCTTCTTCTTCTCAGGGCCCATTTTCCTGTAGCTTTTTATGTTAGGTCTTAATTTCCACATGAGAAAAGTGTTCTCACTGCAGGGATGTGGACGGGGCCACCTTACAACAGGAGAGACAAGAAGGTCATTATCACGGAATTTCAAAACCACAGAGAGAAAAGGTCACGTGGTGGTTCACCCGCCGCAGTTTCTCCTCAACGGGTCAGTGTTCACGTGCACCGTTAGCAGAAGGAGACTAGCTGTCGCCTGTCTGTTTATGTGCCGCCCTCTGCCCTGTCCACCCTCTGCCCTGTCCAGACTCTGCCCTGTCCACCCTCTGCCGCTTTAAGCAAACCTGCTCTGGCCTCTGACCCTGAAGCACAGCTGACTGGACCAGCCTCAGGCACCGGCAAAAACCCAGTCTATCCAGCCCAACGCCAGCTCCCAGCGACTTGGCTGCCTGGCTCAGCAAGCAGTACACGTGCCCGAGACTCCTGCTCTGGGAATTTGAAGTGGAGAAACCGCTTTGAGTCGGACTGATGTGGCAGCTACAGGTTAAAGGGATACGAGGTCAAGTTCGAGCCAGAGGGAAGCCGAGGCTGGGAGAAAACAGAGCAGAGTGAAGCAGACCCACAGAGACAAGCGGAGCCTGGGGGGAAGAAGAGCTGCGTGCTCCTAATGCGTCTGTGGTTTCAATTCCATGTATCCTGGCAATTCTCCCCCTCGTTCTCGCTGCGGCTGCGGACAGGTCTCTGCAACAACCCTAAACCAATGTGACTGGCATGCACAAATCACTGATCCAGTAATGGATGGCTCGTTTTAGCCTGGAGGCAGGTAACGCCCCATCTAGTTCCAAAGTTTGCCAAAGATTTAAATTGAGTTACCAGGAATTGTGGGCTTAGTCAGTCTGAATTCTGCAAACTGTTAACCAAAAGTTGCACTGGCCTCTGCTCTCGGATTTCCTCATCGACAGGCTAACTCAAAAGGTTTCTGCTCTGTGGAACTGCCCTCTTCCTTCGCCCTCACTCATCCAGACGAGCCAGCTGTGCCCCGTGGGCATCACTGATCCGAACATACCCCAGGAAGACGCGGAGCCCTTGACACATTTACTGCTGAACAACCAGCTGGCATCAGGGCTCGGACTCTTCGTCGTCCTCGCTGTAAGAACCTCAAGGTCTACGTGTCTCAGGTCGTTACCCGGCATCACCCGTCGGAACTCATGTTTTATCACCACACATCCTGCTCTTTAATTCTCTCAATCCCTTCTGTTCTCAAAGAGAGAGAACGGCAGGAATTATTCAGTGAGAGGCTCCGAGAATCTGGTTTATCTCGGACGTCTACGAAGGATTCATCTCCCCGCACACTGCCCGCCTCCGCTTACAGGTGAATGTCTCCATGGCGCCCCTTCGGCGCAAATACCCACACAAGCGAGTGGTGTCAGGATCCCAAGGAATGGACTGCATCAACAGCAGCTCCAAGTTCCCACTGTGGTTCGGGACACCGCCGTGACTCAAGCGACCTTTCTGCCGGAGGATCTGCATCACTTCCTTTGTTCTAGCTGTGCACTGCATGGAATGACAATAATGTGAATAGTTTTTCTTCTGCAAAAAACAACACTAAACACAGGAAACCTATGAAAACATTTTTGACAGCTGAGGCAATCACATTTTAATCTGTTCAATTAAACACAGTAAGATTACTTTTCTACCAGAAAATGCCAATTTACTAAATTGTACTAAAGGCTCTTTAGTGAGAATTCGAAGAATAAACTTACGTATTAAACTAAGTTGGAAAAGTAGTATTTAACTGATAGCTAATTACTATAGGAGGTGAGGCGGGAGAAAAGGTTTAAACACCTACTAAATGCCTACTCAAGTCAACTCGCCCCAAACTTCCTCATGGTGAGCCTAACAGACACTTCATAAAGCATGTGTTGGATCCCAGGTCCAGTGAGCAGAGTGGTCCCCTAGGACAAGGCCAGGGACCAGGGACGGCTCCAGCCCCAGCTAAAGGGACCGGGTTGACGGGTTAGCCCAGCACAAGGCAGGCCGGGTCTGGCCTGATACATTCCCTGGGCAGAAACATGAACGGGCTGGCATAACACGGCACCAGAAGGCCTGGCAGGAGGTTTCAGGGAGTCTCTCACACAAGGACCAGAGTTAAGCCTTGAGGCTCTCATGGGGGCTCCCGGCAGAAATTCAGCAAAGGCCGTCAAGATATAAACCTAGCGAATGGCACCAGGGCACGACCTCAGCATGTGAAAGGAATGGGGTCAAGTTAGGCCAAGGCCAGGAGCAGAAATGATGAGGTGGACCCACCGATCTACTGACCCGGGGTCCCTTCATTTCCTCTGCTAATAGCCAGACTGCTCCAGAGCTTGGAATAGGACCAAGACAGCTAACGAGATAAACCACTCGTGCACACTAAACACACGAGAAATGATCTTACTGCTGGTGTTTATTGTTAAAGGTTTGAAGGGAGAAGGTGGCTCGCCCTGGAAGGGGTCTACGAAGAAAACAAAAATACGAACCAAAAAGGTATGTGCACACCAACATTCACTGCAGCATTATTTGTAACAGCCAAGGCCAGGAGCAACTTAAGTATCCACTGATAAATGAATGGAAAAAGAAGATGTAATTGATGTACATACATACGTATCAGTCACATCTTCTTTATAAACGTGTATCTCATACACACACACACACACACACACTATTTTCCATCATGATATATTATCTAATCCTAATGGAAAACGCTCAGCCACATAAAAAAGAAATCTTGCCATTTGCAACAACACGGATGAATTTAGAGGACATCTATGTCCAGAACAGTGACAAGCTGTGCCCCCATCTTTCACGTATTTTTCACATAATTTTCCCTCTGAATCACCTCTGGAAAGACTGAGCAAGAGGTAGTGTGGACATATGGATGGAATTAATCCTGTGTTTTGTTCCAAAGAGCCAGGGTTCCTTCCTCGAGCTGTGGCCATTCCCAGGATTCCAGTTCAAACTCTTAGTCAGCACATCCTCCTGTGCGTACAAGCTAAGGTCACAGTTCCCCATGGGCCATTAATTACCTGCTGAGGAACCCAGCCAGCAAATATTAAGCCCAGAGTGAAATGCCTGGCTGGAGACACTGACTCTGCTGGTGGGGGAAGCGTCTCGGGGCCCACCTCATGGGTGAGGGATGGAGAGACGGCAGGTGCTGAGCTGAAACCCTGAGGTTTCTGAAACTCAGAAAGGAAGGCTTTGTCTTTTTTTTTTTTTTTTTTTTGTCTTTTTATGGCCACACCCAAGGCATATGGAGGTTCCCAGGCTAGGGGTTGAATCAGAGCTACAGCTGCTGGCCGACACCACAGTCACAGCAACGCGGGATCCGAGCCGCATCTGCAACCTACACCACAGCTCATAGCAACACCAGATCCTTAACCCACTGAGCAGGGCCAGGGATCGAACCCGTGTCCTCATGGATGCTAGTCGGGTTTGTTAACCACTGAGTCAGGACGGGAACTTCTGTCTCTCATGCTTCTGGATGCCCTCACTAATGGCTGGGGCAGCTGCCCTGGGGGGCATCAAGCCGTGGCTGTGGTGTTTTCATCAAGAGGGCCTCGCTAGCCCCAATTCTCTGACGTTTATACGGCAGCTCACCTTCTCGGTGGTCCTGTGGCCAGTGCCCAAGCTTGGGGGCAGGAAAGACCCGGCCCCCAGCACATTACTTCACACCCATGTGACCTTCACTAAGTCGCCCCGTAATCTCCTCAGTCCCTCACCTGAAAACCGGGGTGGGGGCTGGAGGATGAGATAAGGGGGTGAACACAGAGGCAGGCACAGCCCACGGGGAGTACCTGGAGACCACCTAGCTCCCAAGCTCTACTTAGAGGGTGCGTGTTCTGCTGCGCCTAGGCTCCTGGGCTCGGGGAGCGGGCGGGCACTCCGGGGAGTCCCATAGGCAAACCGGTCCCTTAACAAGGGGGAAAGGCCACGCCCCGCACCCCACTGCTCCGGGTCCTGACACCAAAGGTCTGGGCACCATCTCCAGCAGGCAGGGACCCCAAGAGCTGGTTCTAAGGCTTCTGGCAAGGACTCTGGACTAGCACCCATCTTCAGGTGACCCGGCAGGACGGGCCGTGGCCCAACTCCTACAGGTGCCGGGTTGAGAGGTCAGAGGCAGCCGCTACAAAATATCCATGACCGCGACCCTTACAGAGGGCTTTCATTCTTTTGTTCACTTGAACTTGAGCACAACAGACGCGGGCTGAAAGCAGCACTGCCCCAGTTCATGGGGGTGGGGGGGAGGGGAATCCTGAGGTCCACAGAGATCGCCCACTAGCCAGGCCGGCCCTCCACTCACAGCTCTGAGCAGAGAGGTCTGAAGACTGCCAGCCCAGCTCCGGCTCCATGCCGACTACCTCTTTACCGCCTGGGGCAGGGCTTCTGGCAACCCCCTCTTCCGCCAGTTATTTGTCACTTGCTCAGACACTGCTGCCTACGATTTAATGGGAGGCCTAGTCTAACAACACCTGGGCCCTCTCCAGGTGTGGTCTCTCAGGGACTTTTTCCACTCTTACGGGGAAGCCATCCTTTCCCTTGCAATGCTTACCACGGTTCTATCTTCAACATTTTAATTTAAAATTCATGTTTTTAGGAGTTCCCGTTGTGGCGCAGTGGTTAATGAAACTGACTAGGAGCCATGAGGTTGCGGGTTTGATCCCTGGCCTTGCTCCGTGGGTTAAGGATCCGGCATTGCCGTGAGCTGTGGTGTAGGTCGCAGACCGGCTCGGATCTAGTGTTGCTGTGGCTCTGGCGTGGGCCGGTGGCTGCAGCTCCGATTGGACCCCTAGCCTGGGAACCTCCATATACTGCAGGAGCACCCCTAGAAAAAGGCAAAAAGACAAAAAAAATTAAAAAAAAATAAATAAAATTCATGTTTTTAGTTAATTTTTTACTAAAGTATAGTTGATTTACAAAGTTTCAGGTGCACAACCAAGTGATTCAGTTGTACATATGTGTGTGTATAGACAGACACAACTACATACATATACATGCTTTTTCAGAGTCCCTTCCATTATAGGTTATTGTAAGATATTGAATTCAGTTCCTGGGCTATACGGTAGGTCCTCACCATTCTTTGAAGTATACATTATTTGTGATTATTTATTTTATGTTTATCTCCCCAATGAAACTACAGGTTCCATCAAGGCAGGTGTTGTGTTCCTTTACTTTATCAGTTTCACACAGAGCAGGCACTCAACAACAGTCACTGCTGGCTGAAGGAGAAAAAGCTGTGTTAACTGTTTTTAACAGGGGACCACAGTGCACCCAAATGTTATTTGCCCAAGTTCACCTGCTAACAAGCAGCAGATCTGGGTCTCTCGAGTTGCCTGAAGCTTTCTGAGAGTAGCCTCTACATCGGGGGCCCTCAAAGGGCTGCCGAGCCTAGGGGTCATCGGTCAGATCTCGTCAAGAACGAGGGGGTCAGCTCCAGTCCCTAAGTAATCACTCCTCGTAACAGTGGTACAGGGGAATCACTTTTGCAGACGGCATCACGGCACTGAGACCTCCTTGATCTTCAACCTCTTGGGAAGCAGGCGAAAAGATGCCGGGCTGGACCCTGAAGCGGGTGAACTGTCCAAGCGGATGCAGCCGAGAAGCGGAACCATGGCTCACGACAACTCCAGCTGGGATTTCACCTTGCAATGGAAGCAGCATTTTTAGTGTTTCAAAAATGGAAAAGACATTAAACGTGTCAAGGTGTCGGAAATTGTGAATTCAAATCGAGGCATCGTGCACAACCAGTTCACACCCGTTCAAGGGGAAAGCTTCGAGGTGGCGATGCTCTAAGTACTCCCTCCTGCAGAAGAGCAGGAGGACCAAGAGGAGTAACAGGAGGGGCCCATCGTCCGATCCAGTTGAATACGAGGACTGGCTCCTGAAAAGGGAGGTGGGAGAAGGGCCAGGCCTGTATTACCCCTGCCTTTTCGGCAGCACAGGTTCTCGGGGCCTGGCCCAGCCACCGCTGAGGCTCGGGCGGCTCTTCCTAGAGGCCTCCCCCCGCTCCTGAAAGGTTCCAGGTGGAAGTGCTAGCACAGGACTCCAACACACAGGAGCCACGAATCCCAACTCTGGGCCGCGACTCAGTGTCCAGGCAGGCCCCGGGCAGGAGGCCACGGCCAGGGGGACGGAGGTCTCCGGTTTCCGTGGAGACAAAGGAGCAGGAGAAGAGCACAGTCTCAGCCCGGGGACTCGAGCAGTCCCGGTGACACCGCTCTCTGGAAAGGCAGACAGCAGACAACCACAGAAAGAGGCGGCACGTGAGCGCTGCCTGGTCGGCGGAAGCCCTTCAGTTTGTACAGATGATGAGGCTGAAGTGCAACGTGCTCCAGGCCGCGCGGCTCCTACGCGGTGGAACCACATCTGGAGTCACAGCCGTGCTCCTCTTCCTCTCAGGGCGAGGACAGGAGCCGCCCATGCTCAGGGCGACACGAGCCAGTTCGGATGCACGTCTCGCCTACCCGGCCCGTGTGACCGGGGAGTCTGCTGGGACGACTGGACGCCTGCAGGCTGGAGCAAAGCTAAAGACGCGGTGGGCAGAGGAGCGGGCAGCCGGGGAGAGCAGCGTCAGCGGAGCTGGGCTGGGGTCGGCGAGACGAATGGGCACAGGGCTCTGCTGCGGCCCTTCTAACGAGAGCTGCGCTTTCTGAACATCTGCCATCCTGCGCTGGACGCAGGACGTCATGCTTTGGTTTACTCACCACGTCCATGTGTGTGGAAACACTCTGTAGCATTCATGTGCGGGTCCCTGAAATCTGAAAACGCTCACTTACCGAGAAGAGCCCAAGACTTTCAACTACTTCTTCACCCCTTTCCGCTGCCTCTTTTCTCTCTTCCATCCGTCTCTGCACTTTGCTGCATTTAGCTGAGTGGCTGTCCCTTCCTACCAGGTTACCAAGGCGTCCCTGAGACGAAGCTGCCCATTTGCTCAAGGACGGTCAAGTGCCTTTGACAGGTGCCAAAATTCTGCTGTTGCTGCAAACTGTGCAGAATGACAACAAAAGCTACAATGATGGTTTAAAACGACAGTTTCATGCTGGTCTCCTGGAGATGCGCATTGATGGAAACTGATTTCATCCAAACCTGATTCAGCGTGTGTGTGTGTGTGTGTGTGTGTGTGTGTGTTTACACCAGCCAAGGGACAGTACTGCTACATTTGTGGAATTTCCAGTCATTAGGCTGACCTCGGGGCAGGCAAGGGATCCAGGGTGCACTCGTAATTGAGCCCACAGCCGCGTCGAAGGCGGTGGGCTGGATCGTGTGTGTTCGCCTGCATTTACTCTCAAGAAAATGCTCTAACTTAAATCCCTATTACCACCACCCCCCCCCAAGATGCTTCTCTGTGGGGTCCAGTCTGGAAGCAACAGCAATCCCCTCAGAGGCTTCAGTTGCCCGGTTTGGGGCTCACAAGGAAGAAGGCGCTCCCAGACGTGACAATCGCCATGCCCACCCTCTCTCACGCCACCACAGCGGCTGAGACCACAATTCCAAGCCCTCTGCCTGCAAACACACGATTTCTCCAGTCACCGCCACTCTGTTTGCCTCTGTCATTAATGTCTCTTACCAAAGTCTTCAAAGCCCTGGGGGGGGGGGGGGGCTGTGACGGAGCACCTCCACTCTTGGTGCTGCCGGAAACCTGACGCTCTGGTTCCCATGATCCAGGCGGACTCATCACTAACCAGGCAAACGCGCTTTCTCAGAAGGAACTGCGAGCTCCACCAGCCCAAACGCCCATGTGATGGGCACACCACCCAAGGTGCTGCTGAAAGGAGGTGCCTGGGGGAGAAAATGACATTTCCTGCAGGCCTTCTTCCATAAAGGCCAGGTTTCCACCTGTTCAGTGTTGCAGAAGTGCAAAGATAACATGGTGAAAGCAGGGATTTTCAAGGCCTTCGGGTCTGAGAATGACGTGAACATTATAACTGTTTTAACACATTCTGTTTCGACACATCCCGGGGTTCTTTTAACAACAACAACAGGGTGTTCTGAGGTTCCATCCTTATCCCCAGAGCGCCCGAGGCCAAATCCTGACGCTGGACCCCGAGGCAGAGCTCAGGTCCCCTGGAGGCTGCACGTGGGAAGACGCAGGCGCACGACCCCTCCCCATGCAAGCGGCTCAGGGTGCACCGCCACCACCGCCACCGCCGCCAAATCTCTTCTCCAAAGACTAAAAAGAGGCAAGTTCAGACGGAAACTATGCTTTCCCATCTTGGTCAATGTAACCAGCCCTGAACTGGCTAGAATGTCACCAAAGAAGGGGAGGTGGGACCAGCTCCTAGCAGATGGTGAAGGTGACATGCTTCCTCCTCCTCCTGGACCCAGTTAAGCTTTTTGACGCTGGGGTTGGACGGACAGGGGTCCAAAGAGCCAGGACATCAGCACTGCAGAGAGTGAGCCCCAGCAAGTGGACGTCATGTGGGCTCTGACCGCAGAGAGAAACATTTGGGGACTTGGCCGCGGCTCTGAGGACCACTGGCCGGCGGGCGTGACCCTCTGGAACTTGGGTAAAGAGACTGAGCAGTGCAGTCTGGTTGAAAGCAGATACAGTGGGGTTTCACACCGTTTACTATGATTCAGAGTAAGAAACGTACTTTCTATTCCTAATTAACACATACACAAATGCAAATGTATCAAGCAAAAGGTGTCATGAAACAGTACTGATCCTGTGCTGCCAGGGACGCTGACATGTTCTTTCTATCAAAAATGAAAGGGCTGGACAGGACCCACTCAATGGTATCATGACCCCACGACAGTGGGTGGAGAGCAGCAATTTGAAGATGCACATGTGTGTGCACGTGAGCGCGTGCACACACACACGCACAATTATACTAAAAGCTTTCTTAAAGCTGTGCTCTACTCCGAGTTAAACTGCTTATCTACACAGAGTGGCTGAGGGAATCTGGGAGATTAGGGGAGGCCTAGAGCATTAGAGATGTTTGGTTTGGGAGTAACAGAGAAAAGCTTAGAAATCAGTGCCCTTTTTGACTGGGGCCCCCATCTCCCAACAGCGCATCTTGCAGGGAAAGCGGAGCCAGAGGCCAGGAGCCCTGATGCGGGGCTAGGACAGCACACGCAGGTTAAAAGCAAAGCAAAAATGGCTTGAGCACCTCAAATACAGCCCTAGATTTGAAGTTCCGCACCTAAAACGCTTGAACTGAAAAACAGGTCTACATCACAAGCGGCCTAAAACAGGATCCAAGGCCAAGCTTCAGTTACATTACTCTTTCTTCATAAAATGAAAGTTTTTTTATGACTCCAAAAATTCAAATAAAATGGATGTATTTTTCTTCTATTTTTATCTTGTAACTGCACCAAGATTATTTAACAAATGCTAAGTTTTTGAATCATTTCAGGCTAAAAAGGTCTAAGTTTACCACAAGCATGTCTCTAAGTTCAAAAGAAGTCATCACATCAATGTCTTACTGTGGGTGCGCAGCTCACCATAGAAAGGCTGCATTTCCATGGGTATCTTTTACTTTTTTGTGTTTACTTAGAAAAAATAACTGTTTGCAGTTTTGGAAGATGAAAATCAAAAATCTGGGACACGAAATTCCAATTACGGCGTGGGAAGGAGACGGGCACGCAGGCTGGGAGGGTTTACAGGAAAGGGGTGCTGTGCAAAGCGAAGGCTTTGGAGTAGGAAACGCACCCCAACACAGACCCGGACCCCTCCTCTCCTTTCTCTGAGCCACCGACTGACGGTTGCCACCGAAACCCAGCTGGCAGACACCAATGACACTGGTGCGTGACGCTAGAAATCACGTGGCCTTGGAATCTTATGCTCTTTCCGTGGCTTTTACTTAAAGTTTTCTATGGGGGAGTTCCCGTCGTGGCTCAGCTGTTCATGAACCTGATTAGTACCCATGAGGACGCAGGTTTGATCCCTGGCCTCGCTCAGTTGGTTAAGGATCTGGTGTTGCTGTGTGCCGTGGTGTAGGTCACAGATGCAGCTCAGATCTGGCGTGGCTGTGGTGTAGATTGGCAGCTGCAGCTCTGATTCAACCCCTAGGCTGGGAACCTCCATATGCTGCAGGTGCGGCCCTAAAAAGACAGAAAAACAAAAGTTTTCTATGGGAAATATTTCTTATCAAATTACTCAGCTATGTAAATGGCCAAGGACGCAGAGATCTTGAAACAGAGTTAGCAAACTCAACTTCCTCTCATGATGGATTACCATTAGCAAGGCATGAGTTTAAGGGACTGGTTAATTAAGTAGACAAGTCTTGGGTTGAATAAAATCCTGTGTATTTTATTCATCAAACCCCGGTCCCATCTGGCGAATGCGAGTTATCGTAATCCCCCAGCCTCTTCCCCTTCCTGCTGTCCCTTTCCCACCGGCCCTTCCCACCCGACACACCTGAGTTCCCAAAGGAAGGCACAGCATCTCCACGCTGGAGAGATACTAGATCTTATCACCACGAGAGTCAAAATCAGGGTCCCCTAACACCGAGGACCGTGCTGTATGCCCACCACGCTGCCTTCCGCAGCTTATACAAACTTCAGCCCGTGGCTACAAACGCACGCTCGGTTTAGGCTGTGCATGATCTACGCTGGTGTGAGACGCGGCGGTGTCTTCCGCCAAGATGGGAAGGTCTGCGAGTAAAAACACACTTCGACAACAAATAGGAAAGCGTTTTCCGTTACCGCTATTTCATGGATCATATCATATCCACTCTATGTCGCGGATTCCAGGTTTGCTTGACGCATCCCAATGTGTATTTTGGGCCAAAGGGAAAAAATTACTGCCCGGCCAAATGACATTCTAGCAGCCTCAGAAGTGCGTCTCAGACTTGGGGGGACGATAACGTTCCCAAACCGTGCGAGTCAGGAGTCCTGGAAAGAGTGTCACATGGGAACGTGTGGCAGGAGAAACGGCAGTGAGAAGTGAGGTGCCAGGCAGTCAAATCTGTCCGGCCCCCACGGGAAATGTGGTTGAGGGTCTGGTTCTCCTGGTGGCCCTGGACCTGGGGGCCCCAAATCTCAGCGATGTGGGGGCGCCGGCGGGCTGCTCTCGCTCCGGCCCTTCCGTCACCAGCGAGGTGCGTGTGCTCGGCCGCCCCTGTCCAGTCGCACAGTCCCCGCAGAAGGCTACCCTCTCGGCCTGCCCTGGGTACTTCGAACTCCGTAATCACTTCTGAGAAGTGATCACTTCCTGGCAGGGGTCGGACCCACCTCCTGGAGGTTCCGTGGCCCCAGACCCGGCTCTGTCATAAAACCTGTCCCCTTGCTCTGCGCGTGTCCGCCCCCGGTCTGCTCCCTGGCTGGACGGCGAGGTCCTCGTGGGCCACGGGGCTGAGTCGCCCCCGTCTCCCCAGCCCCAAACACGGGGTAGGGCGTGTGGCAGAGGGGTGCTGAGTGCACACACTTACTGCACGAGGGAGGCAATCGTCGTGCCTTCCCCTTCAAAAGCACCACCATTTTTAATGCAGGCATGGTGCTCAAAATTACAGCCAGAAGCCAATTAGAAAACCTTAATATTTTTTAAACAAAATAAGAACAAAGGCATCAGGGCAGACGTGTTTTTAATGAAGTCAAAGGTTTCCTCACACATATTCAAACCCAGCAGAGCACCGGGATGTATTTATCTTCACCGGGAAGGCAATTCACCCCACAAGCCACCCAACTACAAAAGCAGACTTAAAAGTCAGCCTCGTCCACACGGAGCTGCTGGCTGAAATTAAACCAACCCTGCACTCTCATGCGCTCCCATCTGCACGCTCCCCTGCGCTCATTTCTCTGCAGCGCGTGCTTGGAAGACCCGGACCAGGAGCAGGCGTCCCAAGCCTCGGGATCCGGGCCTCTCTGGCGACCCTGCTGCTGTGTGAGCATCAGGTCGGGGAGACGATGTGTGTCACGGCCGTGGTGGACAGTGACGACAACGGAGACCAGGGCGCCGTTATCACAGGCACACATCTTAAGACGGGTCTGGTGTTTGAGATCACTCCCGTTTATCCAGCCGATGTTTAGAGATGAGTCTGAGGACTCTGACAGATGTCACGCTCAGCATCAGTCTAGTGAGAGGCACGAGAGCCAGCCTCCAAGGTCGGGGGATTTCGAGGGAACATGTGTTTCAGTAAATAAGCATTTCTCTCCCATCTGGGGCGGACAAGGTACTGTGCTCTGTAGAAGACAGAGACGAAAGCTTCCCCTCTCTCATTAAGATTTCAGCTATTTTGTCTCTAATTG
The DNA here is from genome assembly GCF_054392235.1 of Sus scrofa. Classification (NCBI taxonomy): domain Eukaryota; kingdom Metazoa; phylum Chordata; class Mammalia; order Artiodactyla; family Suidae; genus Sus; species Sus scrofa. The sequence goes on along the minus strand of NC_139386.1, from coordinate 136,007,016 downwards.
TGATACCTCTTGATGAGGGAATGAACTCTGCCACATGCCCAGGTCTCTGGTCGGAAAACGAAGCTTTCTGAGGTGGTTACAGATTTTAACAGCAAATGTCAGAAAATAAATACGAACCATCACTCGTTTTTAAAACATGCACCTCCAAATTTATACTGAGGTTCATAAGAGGCCATGAATAATTTACTTATGATACAAAGACAGTGGAAAATAGATCTGTTTAACAGTCTTAAGTAGATTTTTCTGCGTGGTGGTTTATATTAATGGATTGGATACCCACTGTTACTCTGATAAAGCTAATTTTGAAGAAATCTGAGCTCAAAAAGAATTCAAAAACACGCAAAAGCAATTTTCCCGGACATCTAAATTATAAGGGATCCATCCCTGCCTTCTTAGTCTTCCTCTAACGATTCGCTAAGGATTCCGGGGATCTCTGCCGAAAGCCCATTTTCAGCTGAGCGCATCTAACAGTAGCCACGCCCTGCTCTTCATTGCGTTATTTTCAAGGCTTTCAAGACCAACTGCATGGGAGCAGATTACTGGATGCAAACCAGTTTCCAAGACTCGCATTACCCTCCAAACATTTCATGCCAAGGCCACGCAGAAGAGCCGGAAAAGAAACACCCTGCAAGGGAGCAGCTGTTCCAACCAGCTGGAGGTGACCGTTTATCAAGAACCGATCAACGGCGGCCGTGCACACCCCGTCCAGCCTGCTGAGGGGCAGGGCCTTTCTAATTACGCTTTGGGGCAGTTTCCTCACCTGCAGCTACACAGAAGCTGGAGGAAATGTGTGTGAAAAAGCGACCACCCAGTCTGCTGGTAAACGAGACACGATGACACATGAACTGTGCCTGGGCAAGTCGAGGCTTTCGTGTCAACGACGGAATTATTTTTTAATAATTCTTCTGAACTGAAGACAACCTGCTCTCGTTGAGGAGAGGAGGGAAGTAAAGTGATTCGCTTAGTTAACACCCAAGTTACACTGCATATTGTTAAAGTGTAGAATGAAATTCAGGCAGTTATTTTATATTGATTCAATGATGTGCTATGATTAACCACAAGTGGCAACAAGCACTTCAAGTGAAAATGACCTTCGTACTTTCAGGAGAAGCTCTGTTCTGCCCCTTACTGGCTGTGGGTGACTTTGGAGAAGTTATTGAACCTGGTCACCAGAGCCTCGGCTCCTTAGCTTCTAAATACAGCTCATGATACATCTTTGGGGATACACACACACACACACACACACACACACACACACCCCTAAGCTGGCACACATGGGCTGCTCGTTAGACACAGTCTAGTCATCAGATGCTCGTCTTGCCTCTGGCATCAGTATAATTAGGCTCTTCCCTAACAAAAGGATAAACCCAGGCCAATTTGCTCTCCTCTTCCGTCTATGCCCCGATATTTCTACCTGAGAGACTCGGCAGCGACGTGTGCTAGGCCTGCCTTGCTCCGAAGAGGTCGCTCACAGTGCAGATGCTCCAGGCAAAGCCAACGGAGGCCACCACCCCTTCGAGAGCCTGGGTCTGCGTGGTGCTTCCCCAGATGGAATACTGCCCATGCTGATTCTCGGGGCGAGGAGGGTTAAAGGGCGCTGAGAGATGGGCAAACAGGCACAAGGTTTATTTCACAATGTTCCTTAAGCAAGCTTTGGCAGTTAATCATTTATTTAGCACCAAAAACCTTCTGGGAAACAAACTCAAGGAAATGGCCTTCACAGCCGCTGCCTCCGGGGATGGGAACAGGTGGCAGGTGCGAGGTGACGTGAGGGCGAGGCTTCCTTTCACCGAGGCCCTCCTGTACCTCTTGACCGTGGTACTGCGGGCGTGTATCCCAAAGACAAAAACTTAGCTTTTTAAAAGCCCAATCCTCACACCCTGTCAACGTGCCTTACTTCGGCTTTTAGGTACTTGTTTACTGGACTTCGACACGGGGAAGGTGACGTGTTTTCCCCTACAGTGTAGGCTGCACTCATTTAAAATACGATTGGCTTCTCCAGGCTAATGTGTTTGTCTTCAAAAGATTAAACATCTTAAAACATGCAAAGTCCTAAAGACACAGAGTTATTAGACAAGCAGCGTTATTTGCTGCCTTTCTGCATAGAGTTTTCTTCACTCAAGCCTGAGCTTCCTGCAGACACAGTCTGCACTTCATTCATCTTTCGAGGCCCCACTACAGCAAACGCTGGGCTTTCACGGAAGGGTTCCTTTCTTGAGTGTGGTTCTCAGCCCTTTCTTCTAAGGAAGAAAAGGCATTAAATGCAACATGTTTTGATTAAGAAGAGACTTCTTGGGATTTTAAAACAAAACAACAACAAGAGACAGAGGCAAGGGAAGAGAGAGGGAGAGAAAAAGTTATAAATCCCCTACAGTTGTGATGCAACTGGGGACGCCGATTGGAAATGCTTGCAAAACACCAAATACGTCCTAAGTGGGGAGAACGAAGTTTGGCCTAAAATCACGGACGAAATCGGTCCAACAAAGTGTTTGCTGCACGACTACTGTGTTCAAGACCCAGGGGACAAAATGCTGAACAACGCAGATATGATTCTCGCCTTTACAGTTTTCATAACCGTGGGGACAGAAAGGTAAGCAGGCAATTACCATGTGGTATGATAAATACCATAGAAGGGGTCCAGAGGCGCTCATTAAACGAGAACCAATCTTGTGCTTGGAAAGGTGACGCATGTTTAATATCACGACAGTTGAGACTAGAGCTTCAGAGCCCTGCAAATCTGAGTTCACACCCTGGTTCCACTGGCTCTACTCTACAAGCCTGGCCAGTTTATTAATCTCTCAAAGCCTTCATCAATGTTTAAACAGGAATAATGATTGCAATGAGCTCAAAGAGTTGATGTGAGCATTCAATGAAATGCATGTCATAAACTCTGCACAATGTCTGGCAAATGGCAAGCACGCAATAAGGATTAGCTAATGCTATTAATGGAAACAGTAAGCTGAGAGCTGAAGCATGAACAGGAACAACCAGGTAAAGAGCAGGAGAGGAAAGAGGCAAAGTGTCTCAGGCAGAGGAGGAAGGCGTACCCATAAAAGCAACAGTACAGGGAGCTTGAGAAAAGAACCTGGCTCGAGCCAAGGGTGCGGAGGCACCTGGGGTGGGGTCAGAGGTGCACCTGAAGCTGGAAAGGCAAGCAGAACCCACGCAGTGGGTCTGTCAAGCTCAGTGGAGGCCCCTCTAGAATTTTCATCAGAGGAGGGACGTGATCAGATTGGAGTTTAGAAGAACCAGCTTACAGTGTCGGAATGGAATGGAAAGGGAAGAGACAGGAGGCAAGAAAATCAGTGTTAATAATTTTAAAATAATACCTTGGCAGTTGTAGAATTTCATTTAGGGAGATAGGTGTCACGTGAGATATGTATCAAACAATCCAGGACGGCCCTGAAGTACTGATTATCGGCATAATGATATGAACAATCATTTCATTAATTCCTGTGTCCATTCATGCAGGAAGCATTTATTAACTTCAACTAAGGCAGCAGACTGTGAGATATTTCAGGGAAATCTCTGACGCACCCCAACATGACTGCCTGCACTGCTCTCTCTGTTGGAAGCTCTGGGGATCCAGGTGAGGTGCAGTGGCCAGGGTGGGTGGGGAGAGACCGCACACCAGCAGGAACCTCAGGCTGGGAGACAATGCTACAGAGCAGATTAGGAGGGACCCTAAGGCATGAAGATGAGCCCTTTCGCCCCAGGAAGGAGAAATGTCACTGTCACTGCATCAGGGATCAGTGGACATCTTACTGCTCAAGGAGGAGACCCTCTGTGACCAAGCACTGGGTGATAACCAACACCCACGAAGTGTCCTGGCCTCTACACTTCAGACAGATTCATAAACCCGTTACAACAATTCTATGAAATAGCAACAATTATGTCCACTTTACAGGTTAAGAAAACTGAGGCACAGGACACTCCCCAAGGTCATAGACTTCCATCCAGTCTGATGTTCTTATCCACTATACGGTGTGACCTCTGGCAGTGGGTCACCAGCCTGATATAAGAGTGAAGCTGGGAGTTCCCGCTGTGGCTCGGCAGATTACAAACCCGACTGGGATCCATGAAGACATAGGTTCAATCCCTGGCCTCGATCAGTGGGTTAAGGATCCGGCATTGCCAGGAACGGTGGTGTAGGGTGCAGACGCAGCTTGGATCTGGCATTGCTGTGGCTGTGCTGCAGGCCGCCAGCTGTGGCTCCACTTCAACCTCTAGCCTGGGAACTTCCATACACGGCAGGTGCAGCCCTAAAAAAGAAAAGAAAAAGGAAAAAAAAACAAAACAAAACCCAAGAGTGAAGCTAATTAAAAATGTATGCCTCGAAATCTGAAGGCCAAAATTTGAAAGGTTTTATTACAGGAATAAAATGAAATGGATGATGAAACATACCATGGTCTCTTAGAAGGAAACTGGACTACCCTCATCAAATGAGCACCATTTGAAAGGGTTTGGGGAATCTATTTTACTCTTGTAAGTACACACCACAGCCTTGCCACGTCATCTGGGACACATCAGAAAGTATTCAAACAGGGTGACATGCTTATCGGTTTAAAACAGAGTGGGTTTCTCCACAGACTCAACGACGGGAGGGGAGTGGCAGAGGAGATAAAAGTGCTTGGTTTGCTCTTAGGTGAGGTGGGGGAAGAAAAGCTGATTATCTCAGTGAGAAATAAATAGAACAGGCTTATTCCCTGAGACCAAGTAAAGTTCAGTCAACCGAGTCGTGAAGTGTGTGTGAATAAGCATATTTTAACTCTAAGCTCTATGAGGCACTTCCAGTGAGAACATTATAAAGACAAAATGGGGGGGGGGGGTCCCTAACCCACCCAATATGAAAGAAACCACTGGCTTCTTGCGATGCCACTTGATGCCAACACAGTCTTAAGACTGGGCTCTTATAGACAACGAGAAGAATCCAGTCCGGATGGCGTTTTAAACCCAGTCTCTCTCTATTCGTGTCTCTTCTCTAACCTACCTTGTGTTTAAAGCAATCACAGCCATTTTTCACAGGCTGCAATATTTTAAAGTAGTCACTACCGCTTGAGAACACAAAAAGCTCTCATTGCTATAAATTGTAAAATATAGAGAATAAAAAAGATGGAATTTGGGAAACAACCGTTTCCAGTTAAACACATGGACACACACACACACACACACACCCAACACCTTGCAGTGAGTCCAGCTTTTCAAAGGCAGCCGCCAGCTCGGCCATGCCCATTCACTTGCCCTGCCTTTCTGTAGCCCTCAGCCTGCACCCCGGAAAGTAACGCGGAAAAGGCCTGCGGGCACCGACGCCCAGCAACTCACCTGGCCCGCCCAGCTCCAGCTCCGGCAGGGACTGGGACTGGGGATGCAGGGTCATCCCCCGGCCCCTGGAGTCCTCGCCCTCCTGGAGCAGCACCCCCCCCCCCCGCCCCCGCTCCCTGGGAAACAAGCAAGCGGCACCGTCTCGGCAGCTTTTAAATCTTTACAGACAAAAACGCCCGTGAGATGGATTCCCCACCACACCCACCTGCCCGAGTCGGCACCCCCACCCCCTCCACCCGGGCCTCCCCAAGGCCTCGGAGCCGCGCGGGAGGACGTGAACAAGCAACGGGCGTCCCGCACACACCCGCCTCTGCTGCGACCTGGAAGTTCCGAACTAGCCCGGGGGCCAGCTCGGCGATTCCCGCCGCCGGCCGGGCGCGGGCGCGGGCGCCGGGGGAGGGCCGGGCGCGCTTCCCCGGCCGCGCCCCTCGCGTCTCCGGGCGGGCGGTTACCTCCTTCCTCCGGCTCGGCGCCCCGGGGCGGGTGATGAGCGCCGTCTCCTCGCACACCACGGCCACGTCCTCCACGAACACGCAGTCGGGGAGGCTCTCGTCGGCCGGCAGCTGCACCACCTGCAGCCCCAGCTTCGCGCCCAGCACGTCCACGTAGAGCTGGTGCTGCCGCTCGGCGCGCGCCAAGTCCACCTCCTCGCCCTGGGTGCTCCTCAGCGCCTGGCGCCCGAGGGACTCGGGCAGCGCCCGCACCACGACGTGGGTGGCCCGGCCGAAGGCGGCGGGGTGGCCGAGCGCGGCCATGGCTGGGGCGGCGCGCGCAGGAGCCGGCAAGCGCCCGGCCGCTCCCCTGGCAGCCGATGAATGCGGTGCGGCGGGAGCCCGGCTCGCGCCCGGGGCCCTGCCCGCGCCACTGAGCATGCCCAGAGCCCGGGCGCGGCCCGCGCGCAGCCCGCGCCCACTCGCGCGCTCGGCCTGCGGCGCCGGGCACGGGGCTAGAGGGGGCGGCCCGGCCGCGGCGAGCGCCGGGGCTGCGGGCGGGGGGCGGCGGCCGAGGGGGGACCTCGTCCCGCAGCGCGCGGCCGCCCTCGGGCGCAGGTGCACCGCTCGCGTCGGCCCGAGGCGCTCGCAGAGCCGGCCGCCGTCGAGGCGCAGAGGGTGGGGGGGTTCCTTCGGGGATGTGGGGGCTTTGACCTGACTCCCTACCCTCCTGTTCCCAGGTCGCCCAGCACGGGGTAGCCCTCCCCCGCCCCCCCAGTTCCCAGCGTGGCGTGGGCAGCTGTCCTCGCACCCAGTCTCCGTTACCTTGACTTTGTCTGCAAGGGACCCCTCACCCCACGTAAGACTTGAGATCATCGAGGGAATGCTGTGTCTTCCCCCCGTGTGGGAAACGAAGTCCAAGGAGCACCCCCAGAGCAACGGACAGAGAAACCCCCAGTGTTCCAAGGACAGTTGGTTCTGAGGAACAGGGTGATTCTGGCGGGGCCCCTGCAGGCAGGCAGAGGCCTTAAGGATGGGTGGGCGCTCACGCCCGCAGGGGCGGCAGCACGCTTGTCCCTGAGAAGGAGCGCCCCCCCCCCCCCGCCGCCGCCTTTCCCTCGCACCTGTACCGACCTCGCGGATTTCCCGGGGTATTTGCTTCATGTTTCTTTTCTTCATGCGCCTTGGGAAGTGTCTTTCTCTTCTTAGTGGTATTCAGCTTCTGGTTTTTTTCCCTACCACACACTGCAGAGTAACTAATTCGTGGTTCTGCTCTTTTGGAGAGGAAAACCCACTTCAGGTTGTAGCTCCAGACGAGTCCCCGTGATAACCTTCCTTCCTCAGTTGTGTAGCACGTTTCTAATTTAAAGACTGATTCGGTCATACAGCATTAGATTTGAATGGCTCTAGAAACCCTCTCATCTAACTTCACCCTCAATGTCCTGGAATTCCCGCTGAAACATCTCTGACAGTCGCCAGATCTGTATTTACCACAACTTTCCAAACCTCACAGAGTGGATTCCACTTTTGCAGCGCTGTAACACTTAACAATGCTGCATTTGGGGCCTAAATCCCACTGGGTCTAGTTCTGCCTCTGGGGTTCCTTCAGGGAACAGCATGCCCCTATCTGGAGACAGTTCTGCTGTTGTTGCTGCTTGACCCCTCCTTCTACCCATCATGCGGACCCACCCTGACCTTGAGCTGGAATCACTAACAAGTAACCAGGGATGCAACATTCTGGCCATCTTCCTTTTGATACACACCAGTCTGCCTGTATCCCTTTTAAATCATGGTATCTGGAATAGAAACAATTCTTCCTGTGTGGTCTGACCAGCACAGACCAAGGGAGGACCCTTATTCCAGATGCTAAGCTTCCATGAACACTGCCTCAGATGGTATTGGCTGTTTTGTGGTCCCGGTCCGAGGCCCAGGCCACAGCCGTCTTGCCAGGACTCTGACAGGTTTTTTTAGGACTTGTCAGTTTCTAGGAGAGAACTAGCCAGAGGTCCTGGAACACTTGTTCCAACTGAGCAACAGAGGACATGTAACCTGCCTTCTTCCCCCTCTCAGGGGTGAACTGAATGGGCCCCCATGACATGGCATTTCTCAGCCTCACAAAATAAGGGATCTTAAGTGAAAGACAGCTCTGACCCTGACACTGGGAGGGGACCAAAACCAAAATAACAGACTTTAAGACCTCCTGGGTTCTGCGCTTGAGGCAAAACTTTCAGGGAACCCATGCTGCTCTCTTGGAACCAGCTTGGTGTCCAGAAGCCAGGTAGAGGCGTCCTCAGCAGAGGATCCCTGCCAAGGCTACAGATGAAGGTCAAGCCGGGAGCGGAGCCTGCTTAGGCTAAAGTGCAGAACGCTCCTCCACCCCTTTCCTAACACGGAGCTTTCATCTGCCTCCAGCCGGTCTCCACCTAGCGCTTGAATTCATGCCCACGCCTTGAAAGAGCCTGAATACTTTGCCACCAAGTACCCTGAGCCTAGTTATAGAAAAGGTCCTGTGTCCCCACTCTGGGCTCCTGTCAGCCCAGCAACGAATTAAAACCTGAAAGCCTTTTCCTATAAATCGGCATCAGCCATGTCTGTCCCTGCGGTAACTGGGCTGCTGTTTTTTTCTTGAAATCTAACTTTGCAGTTATCCGTGTTAAATGTTGTCTGCTTCATTCCAACTTGCCTCATTTTGAGTCTGTCATTCTGTGCATTATATATTAGCTCTGCTTTTGTGTCACCCGAAATTTGATAAGCATGCCTTCTGTCTCCTCTAAGCGGTTGTCAGAAAGTGTTAGAATGTGTATGTTGGTGAAAAGAATAATAAAGACACCAACTCCAGTCAATGATGGTTTATATGCCTTCCTGCTTGAGTGATGAGGGGCTGTTTTCAGGAAAATGGTTTTCATGGAGCCTAATACATAGATTAATTTTTCTCCATAAATCTTTGTTGAACGTTCTCAAGGCACAGCACCTTGCTTTGTACCTCACAATCATACAAGAAGCATTAAAACATGATCCCAGGCCCGAAGAGTTCACAGTCTCACTGGGAAAAGATATCCAAGGTTGGAGCTGTGCTCGTGGCGTATAAAAGAGACAACAAAGCAATATAGGAAGATGAGGGGACAGTTATCACTGTGGCCAGTGGGAGCTGGAGAGAGCTGCTGTGGCCCTCCCTTGGTGGCATCGAGCCTGATTAGTGTCCGTGAGGACGGGGCTTCTACCTGGCATTGCTGTGGCTGTGGTATAGGTCAGCTACCTCCGGTTCCAGTCCCCTAGCCTGGGAACTTCCATATGCTGCAGGTGCAGCCCTAAAAAGACAAAAAAATAAGAGAGAGAGAGCTGCTTGAAGGTGACTGGACTTGGTTTAGGCTTTGAATAGTTCTTAGAATGTGAATGATTGGAAGGTGAGAATGAGAATTCTAAGGAAAAGAGTGTGCAGAAGCCAGATGGCTATTCCGCAGGCAGGTCAGATCAGTTCCAATCATGTGTGTGCTGGTTCAGATACCTCTGGCTGCTGTGAGCAAAATGACCCCAACACCTACGGTGGCACAAAGGTGATAGACGTTTATCTCCTCTTCAGGAGCTGACAGAGGTTCCTGATTGGTTCCTGACTCTTCTCCAAGCAACAGGCAGGAGTAGAGCCTTCTTCCATCTTGACTCTAGCTTTTTTTTCCTTTTTTTGGTCTTTTTGTCTTTTTAGGGTCACACCCACAGCATATGGAAGTTCCCAGGCCAGGGGTTGAATTGGAGCTGAAGCCACCGGCCTACACCACAGCCACAGCAACGTAGGATCCAAGCAGCCTCTGCGACTTACACCACCGTTCACACAGCACCGGATCCTTAACCTACCGAGCAAGGCCAGGGATCCAACCGGCGTCCTCATGGATGCCAGTCGGGTGTGCCAACCACTGAGCCACCGGGAACTCCTGACTCCAGCTCTTTAAAATATGGCATCCAAGTTCATCACGCTTCCCTTTCTCAAGCTGAAAAAAGTTGCAAACGTGCAGAACCATGTGTGAAAGGCTTAACGGCCAGGCCAGGGAGTGGTACCTGTCGCTTCTGCTCACTGTCCCCTGGCTGGGACTCAGCCACACTGCTCCGTAACCAAAGGGAAGAGCTGGGAAATACGGCCTTCTGTGGGCCAGAAAGCAGAGCAGACAGCTCCGGGAAGCAGTCAGCTGGTTTCTGCCCCAGCGGATGATGGGGAAATGGGGAAGAAGGGAGAAGCAGGCGGAGTGCCCCTTACTTTCTCAGAAGAGATTCAGCCTGCAGGGACTGGGTCTCACCCCCGCAGCCAGACTCTGCTGGGGGGAGATGAGCTCTTTTCTTGTATAATCTGAGTTATGTCTCTTAAAAGCTCTTTGCCTGCATTCTTCTCTCTGCTGTGAAACTGGAAACAATGAAGCTATTGTCCTCCAGCTATGCAGAAGGCTACACAAAGTGCTTAGGAAAGTGCTAGAATAGTGCCTAGCTCCTAACAGGTGCTCAACCAATAGCATCCACGGACAGGGTTTGAACGTGGTTTCCTGCAAAGGCCAAATCACACACCCACCTCCACTGAATCCTCAGAGTCGTGTAAGTATTAACACCTTCTAACAGAACCCATGGCCTCCCCAGGGCGACGGCCAAATCGCACCCTCAAGTGGAACCACAGGTGCAGTGCGTTTCGTGGAACCCTTGCTTCGTGCCGGGATCTGCGCTGAGCCTGGGACGTAACTGCGAGTTACCGTGTGGGGCTTCTGGTCAAACTGCTCCTTTTTCAATCCCACATATTTCAAGAACTTTGTAATTCCCTGTTTAAAGTCCCTCCCTCTGCTTGGAATACCTGTCACTGTGTATATTCTCCTGGCTGGACAACGACTGATACACCGGCAATTTTTCTTTTGCATCAATAATGTTTCTGGCCCTGCGTTTGGAGTTCATTTTAGGTAGCAAGTCTTTCAGGATTCAAAGGGACATTCCTGCCTTCTTTTCTTGCTCCACTTTTAGCAGGTACAAGATGGTCCCTCATTGGGGTTCGGTGTTTGGGGGAGGGTTGAAGCCCTCGAGAATGAGGGCTGGAGGGCTGGTCCATCCCACGCAGCAGACGCTGGTGGAGGGTGTGCCCTTGTCCCCGCTCTCACGTTAGAGCCTGAACGTCTTGCATGAGAATCCTTTCCTTTGACACAGGGTGGGCCGTGGGGGAAGCTTTCCGCTGCCCCCGCCGTGGGTGGGGTCGTGGAGAAGGGACAGGCAGCCTCTCACAGACTAGGAGGGTCCGGTGTCTGGTTCCAAAAGTCAGCTGCAGAGCCCCCACCGTGGTTGCTTCATCTTTCAGCAGGAATTCATTCTGTAAACAAACACTCACCAGCACCTACAGTGTGTGTGGCAGAGAAACACATGAAAGCGGCGAGGAGGGCATCCGTCCCCCGACTGAGGATCCGGCCTCCTGCCTTCTTGTGCGGCGTTGCTGTGCCCAGGACGCCCGCTCCACCATTTCTGTCGAAGCCCCCAGGACGACAGGCCTTCGGGGACCGTGTCACTGGGGATCCCGTTGCTGCTGGCTTTGGCTAGGGGGGGGCAGTCACCAGGGGCAGGAGGGCGAGAGGAGGGGCCGCATTCTCTTCCCGACGCGCCATCTGCTCGTTCGTGGCTCTGGCGACAACATTCCACGACGTTCGCTTCTGTGTCGTGGTCCCTCTTTTTGGGGCTCCCGGCTCCTGGCCGAGTTCTCATAACCCCTCGTGACCACGTACAGGTGAGGAGGAAGGCGCACACTTTTAAGGCCCTCTCTGAAGCACACAGCGTTATGAAGACGAAGACACAATAACATGCGCATAAAAAGAAAATCTCCTGTTTTCAGAAAGCACGCTTGGCAGTAGTCAGGGCCTCACGAGGCTGGGCGTGGGGCTGGCCGCCCTCTCCGGCCTCTCGCAGGGCTTGCTGGCCTTGCGAGTGGTGCCCGGAGTGGCTGCAGAAGGGATCAGCGATCCAGCATAACCATCACATGGTGTTTGGTGTCAGTATGTCGATGAAGACAGCAGAGAGAGACTCCCTAGCGTCCAGGCTCCGGACAGAAGCGACCAGTTTACTGCAGCTCAGCTTGAGCTGCTTAACGATGGTTCTCAAATGATCTGCATCGAAGGGGAGAGGCGGCCTCCTGGTGTTGCTGGTCTCTGGGGGCCTCGACGTCCCTCATTCGTCCCACGGACGCCTCTGAAAACACTCCCCGGGTAAAGGAAATCTCTTCAAGATTCTTAGCTGAGTGTGCCATTTGTTTTTACCACGGACCTTACCTGGCTGAGCCACTGGCGTCTGTGTGCAGGGTGGGTTGCTTGGAGGCTGAGTGGTGGCACGTGTACAAAGGGTCTTGGCATCGCATGTGGCACAGGAAGTAGCCGATCAACGGGAACCACTCATATTAGTAGCTGTTGAGCTTTTGTGCCAGACACTGTGATGACCTGCCTCTGCCCAACGCCCGTTTTTAACCCTGGACACACCCAAGTCCTAGAAATGAGGTAACACACAAAGTACCCGCCTCAGAAGCTCGGTCCTTGGCTCTTCAAAGCCCCCTGCCTCCCACACAAGCCACGTTTCCCTTTTCTGACCTCGGGAACGTTCTCCGTGTGCTGTGGATCGCTTTCCCTTGGCGGCCTAACACCCTCTTCCTCGCAGCCGCATGGGGGCTGATGCGAATGTCAGGGTTCCCTGCGAAGCACAGAGGACCACCTAAGCGTGCTGAGTTCGAGCAACGAGTTCGCAGTGTGCTAGGATGACATAAGAGGTTAGTGTAGCCCTGGCATTTAGTAATTTTCTCTCGGTTTATCTGGTGTTTTTGCAATATTATCTTTCCAGAATTATTTTTCATGATTATTTCATACTTATTTCATACTCATATGTTTGGGGTAAAGAAATAGATTGAGGGGAAAGCCTTTTGAAATTTTAGGTAATCTAGGAGTTCCCATTGTGGTGCAGTGGGAACGAATTCTGACTGGGAACCTTGAGGTTTCCGGTTTGATCCCTGGCCTCGCTCCATGGGTTAAGGATCTGGCGTGGCTGTGGCTGTGGTATGGGCCGGCGGCTGCGGCTGTAGCTTCAATTAGACGCCTAGCCTGGGAACCTCCATATGCCACATATGCGGCCATAAAAAGCAATAAAATAAAATAAAATTTTAGGTAATCCAAATAATATTGAAGAAAAGAAAAACATTTCTCTACAGTTGAAATTGCTATATATATGTACATGCACACACACAGAGGCTACACACACACAGAGGCTACCCACACACACACACAAGCCACACACGCACAAATTACAGAAAGAATTGCATGGCTTCCAGGACTCTGATAAGCCCCCCTCACTTCTTAAGAAATGAAGTTGCTTCATGTTTTATGAAGAACAATGAAACGATAGTTTTGCAACACTGGGAAACCGCTGCGTTTGCGCTTTCGGTTTTAACCCCCTTGTTTTATCACAGCGCTAACACACGGCCGGGAATTCGCCTTCCTGCTTCCCTCTTTGGATCAGGAATCAAGGATGCTGCTCTCCCAGCGTCTCTGCTCCGGCTCTCGGTCTCTGCTTCTGTTTCATTGCTTTTAAATGCTGGTGTTTTCCAGAGGTCTCTAGGCTCACGCGCCGTTTCTCCAGCTTTAACAGCCCTCTCCTAGCGATAAACTAATCCAGGGCCAGGACTTCAGACACTGCTTCGGTGCCAGCAAAGCCCAAATCATCACCACCAGGTCCTGAGCTTCAGAACTGCCTAGAGGCATCCCTGCTGGGCTGTCCCACAGGAACTCCAGGGTCAATGAGGACAAACACGCACACCAGGGACTAAGCCAGGGGAGTCCACCGTGTTCTGTCCAGAGCTGCTCTCCCCCTGCCATCCTCCCCTCCGTCCACACTGAGAGCTGCTCAGGCCAGTCATCTGAGGTCATCGTTAGCTTCACTTTGTCCTCTGTCTCCACATTTAGCCACTGCTGTTCTGACAGATCAACCTCCTTCAGAGGGCTCGGTCCGTCCATGCGTCTCCATTCACTGCCACCACCTGTGCAGATGTACTAGTTCCCCGGACCGCTGCTCAGCCCTCCTACACAGAGTGGTCTCTAAACTGCAAGCCTGACCACGCCGCTCTCTTGCCCAAAGTCTCCAGGGGTTGCCCAGCACCCTCAGAATGAAGTCCCAAGTCTTTGTTCTGTGAAGAATACACCTCCCCAGGCTTCATTCTGGCCACTGCCATGTCTTTCTCTTACGTGCGCCTCTGCACATCCTGTTCTAGCAGCTGGAATGTGCTGGACCCCGTCTCTGCTTGAGTAACTCTTAATCCGTCCCTAAGACTCCGTGAAGGCATCACCCCCCAGAAGCGTTCTCCTCCCCTCCACCTGCCCCCGTCTCCACCTGGCACCCCTGTGCCCGTTCTCACCCCCATTATGTAGACTGTGATACCGCCAGTCCCAGGAGCTCACATACACATCTTCTTATTGCTGAATCTTCAATTCAAGTGTTTAAAGAATGGCTTAATTAAAGCAACGGGTGGCAGTCACCTCTCCCGACTCTTTTGTAAGAATGGGCTTCCGTTCTTACAAAATCAGATTATACCAGGACCCCTTCCAGCGCCAGGAGCCTATGATTGTATTGCTCCAAATTCCTGTTAATTGCTGCAGGGTAATAGAGAGTCACGGTCTGGGTGTGAGTCCTAGCTCTGTCAGAGCTGTGTGGTCTTGCACAATTGCTCCAGCTTTCTGAGCCTCGGGTCTTCCCAGGTAAAAGAGGATCAGTGATATCAACCTTAGGTGGAGAGTAAGAGGATTAAATAACACTGACTTAACAGGTGAAGTGTTTTCTCCTCACTCTTCCCGCAGGTTCGGGCGGTTAGTATTCAGAGAGCCCTTTGTTCAAATCATGCCTTTACCATTCACGCCTGTCCAATCCTGGTCAATCGGTTTTACACACAGAGCTTTGATTTTTTCATTTGTAAAATGAAAATGACAACCTGCCTTATGGTATTATAAAGGTTAACGAGACCATCCTTGTAAAGCTTTGCTGCGTGCAGATGGAAGAAGCACGCAACAAATGTTATCGGCCCCTGTGATGATGCTGGTGATGAAGAATAACAAGGGGCCGCAGAAGAGGAGGAAGAAATGGGCAGAGCCTGAAAATAACTGCCTTGCGATGCAAGTTACTCCTTTTTCTCTTTCCCATTCCGTTCCTGGTTGGCTAAAGCTTCATTTTCTGATTCTAAGGTTGGCTAAAGCTTCATTTTCCGATTCTAAGGTCAGGTCCTATTATAATAAATTTGTTACCCAGCTCTCCCTGATGACTGGGAATCTTCTTGTATTGAGTATTAGTGAAAATTTACTGCATTTGAGTTGACTTAGGTTATTTGTGTTCCATTTGCTGGACGATGCGCAGGCGCGACTCAGAAATGCCGGTCACGCAAGAAAGAGTGTCCCAGGATGTCCTCACAGGTTCCCTGCCAGCACCGCCACGACGTCACAGGGGGTCCCACCCATGGGGCCCACGTCCTGCATGTAGGTCCCGCTTTGCAGGATTCCATGGAGAGGCCTCCCCATCCCGGTTCCCTGAACTCCTCCCTCGGGGAGGCTCCTGCCCGTCTCCTTATTTGACCCTTGTTTTCTCCTCTGAATCATCTTTGCTCAGCTCCTCTTCGTCAGGAGCTTTACTCACTCATCACTCGTTATCGATGCTGCATATAACACACCACCCCCTGACTCAGGGGCTGAAAACAATCTTTTCTTCTGCCTATGACGCGCGGGACAGGAATTGGGGGAGGGCTTTTCTAGGTGGTCCATCTCAGGCCCTGCTGGAATTGGTTGGACCACTGGGCGGGAGGATCCACTTCTAGGTCGGCCCCTCACTGCCGCCTCTGTGCCTCCGTGTTCCTGGGCCTCGCTCAGCTCAGGAAGCCTCCTCCTCCAGGGGCCGGCTGGGTGGCTCGGGCCTCTCAGCAAAGTGGTCTCACTTGTCATAAACGGCTGGCTTCCTAGAGCTGAGAGGGGATGCAGCCAGGCCTGGAGGGCTCCCTCCAGACGGGTGCGGCCTCATGTCTGCCCTCCCGGATTGGTCAAGGCAGCCTGGCCTGTTCTGATTCACGGAGGAAACAGACTCCTCAAGGGAAAGAAAGCCCATCATTAATGAGCCACATTCTTTGTCTCCAAGTTCTGTTATTGTCCTACTATAGTATTTAATGATGCAAATCAGTGTATGCATTAATAAAAAGCACTATGCAGATTATCTACACATTACTTGTCTAGTTTATTTTATAGCATGGTATATGGGCTTCAAGTCTCTGTTCGGTTCTTAAGTTATTTTTAATGTTTTATTATATTTGAAAAATTAATCATGCCATCTGCCAACACAAAAGCAGAAAAAAATTTAAAAGGCCTTTAAAGAAAGACTTTTTTAAAAAATATAAGAAGAAAATAAAGCAAGAAGATTGCCTTGGGAAGGAATTTTTTTTTCTTATGGGACTGCTGTGATAGATGCAGTATTTTAGGGAGAAAGGGGACAAGAATACTGTACAGAAAAATCAGAATCTCACTTTTATGGAAAATCTACGGATTTCCACCAAAGACCATACAATGCAACTTTAAGGAGAAAGGAGATTTCAGCTCTAATTTGCTTTTTGCCAAGAACTCTTTCTTTTCCTTTTTTTTTTTTTTTTTTTTTTTAAGGGCAGCTCCTGGGGCATGTGGAAGTTCCCGGGCTAGGGTCTAATCAGAGTTGCAGCTGCCAGCCCACACCACAGCCACAGCAATAGCAGATCTGAGCCACGTCTGCAAACTTGCGTTGTAGCTCATGGCAATGCTGGATCCTTAATTCACCGATTGAGGCCAGGGATTGAACCTGCATCCTCTCGGATACCAGCTGGGTTCTTAACCTGCTGAGCCACGACAGGAACTCCTAAAGAACTCTTTCTGATATCCCAAATTAACTTTAGGAATTATCCTTTCAGTTGAATTCTTCCTTTTGTGACTTCGTTAAAAGTTTCGTGAGCTTTATGATAGATATTTTCTGCACCATTGCAACATGGTTCTCCTTCTCATCAGAAGCCGTCATCGCTGGTAAGGCGCAGGTCGGGAGAGGAGCCTGAGTGGTGTTAGGAAAGATGGGCGAATGTCAGTGGATGAAGAACGAACTGCTGGAGTTCCCATGGTGGCGCAGTAGTTAACGAACCCGACTAGGAACCATGAGGTTGCGGGTTCGGTCCCTGGCCTCGCTCAGTGGGTTAGGGATCTGGCGTTGCCATGAGCTGTGGTGTAGGTTGCAGACGTGGTTCGGATCCTACGTGGCTGTGGCTGTGGTGTAGGCTGGCAGCTACAGCTCCTATTGGACCCCTAGCCTGGGAACCCCCATATGATGTGGGTGCGGCCCTAAAAAAAAGATAAAAAAACAAAATGAACTGCTAACATTGGGGGAATTGTCTTCAGGACTTTCTATCGGTCTATATGATCACATTCTGTATAATTTTACATTAGTTTATAATATTTATTTTAAGGAATATGGTGAAAATAATACACCCTCTTTAAAGAAAATTGATTTTTGAAGGTTTAAACACAATTTCTATTTTACTGTAATTTGCATTTTGCTTTTAAAAGACGCATGGTTTCAGCCCAAGAGGTAGCAACTAAACAGCTTAAAGTAGTTAATAACTTAAGATTATTTTTCCTCCCTCATTTTTCTTTTATAAAAAACACCAGAAGGAAATTAAATGCTTCATTAAATCCAGCGAACGAGCTGAACACGCATCTTACCGCGGCCGGTGTTTGCCGCGCTAACTGCCTGCTGAGGGTCACGACAGCGCCCACAGTCTGAAAACGCGGCAGGGGTGGCCACACATCAGAGCAGGCGTGTCGGTTCTACGCGGCGCGGGAATGAGCGGCCCCGCGGGGCGCCCACGCTCAGTGTCCCGCGCACGGCAGACAGTTCACCGTGTCTCTCAACCCCTTTCGGGTGGAAATGGTACCTCCAGCTCCTGTCTGCTTGGCCCTGCTTGGGGGAGCGTCGTGTGGGGCAGCCTGGGCACACTTCCCGCAAGAATTCCTCTCCACCTGATTCGGGGACTTCCAGGGATAATGCTCGCCGTCTTAACACTCGCGGCATCTCATAGCTCCCTGCCACCTTGCTCCACAGCAGTCATTCGGTCACATTCAAAGAGCCCAGGTTGGCTGCCACAGGAACAACAGCGAGCAATTCAGAGAAGACACAACGCATAGCAAAACGGCCGCTTCTTCAGGGGAGCAGGAGGGTTCGGGACGTCTGTCCGCGGGTCCCGCTGCAGTCTGGTCTCGGTGCTTCCGCGCTCCGGCCCCACCCCCCGCTGTCCCCCCACCCCTGCCCCGCCCCCACCCCGCA
Source organism: Sus scrofa (assembly GCF_054392235.1). Lineage (NCBI taxonomy): Eukaryota > Metazoa > Chordata > Mammalia > Artiodactyla > Suidae > Sus > Sus scrofa. The sequence goes on along the minus strand of NC_139386.1, from coordinate 135,988,912 downwards.
CTGTCCCTCAGGTCCCCGCCCGGCCCCCCACCCCCACACTGGCCCTCAGGTCCCCGCCCGGCCCCCCACCCCCACACTGGCCCTCAGGTCCCCGCCCGGCCCCCCACACCCACACTGGCCCTCTGGTCCCCGCCCGGCCCTGGTCCCTCTGTGACCTCTCTTACCCTAGGCTTCAGCTCCTCCTCTCCACAAACAAGATGTTTTCATCTGGGTTCATTCCTTCAGATTCCCCTTAAGCATCCAACTAAACCTAAACTTACTTGTGCTAGGATTTTAGTGGATGAAAATCACTTTAATCAATTCTGTACCTTTTTACCGAGTGACTAATAATCTGCTTAAGAAAGTTTCTCTAGTCATTTTAAACAAATTGGGAACAACTGGGAAGCCCAACAATAAGGGAGCAGTTAAATCCATTACGTTATTGATTGAGCCTGTGGGATATTCTGTAGCCACTGAAAAGAATGCATCTGCGCATCCGGCTTCCATTCATTGTGGGCATTAACCAAGCTTCCCGTGGGAATCAGTTGACAATACATGAGCCTTAGACTCCTACAGTGGAGCATGTTATACTGTGTAATAAGGAAAAATAAACAATAGACATTCTCTCTGGAGGAGCTGTCAGTCCAATCCAGATAATACCAGATTAAAAACTATTAGGCCTGCTCTGTTGTGCTACGTGTTATAATTTTGCACAAGGTGTTGTGAGCACATCCAGCCGCCCATACAGGAGAGAGAATGTTAAACCTGCCACCACCCCCGCTGACTTTGAGAATGTCTTTAGTGTTATAAGGAAATGTGCAGTTCACGATTCCTTATCCAAAAAGTTTGGCGCCAGATGGGTTTCAAAGGTTAGACGTTTTGGTTTTAGAAACCTACTGGGGGAGCACATGCCCTCACCTCACACCTGCAGTGGGTCTGGGGCAGCACCTGCAACCCGGCTATTAACAGTCCCACTTGGTGAGATGGGACCATCAGCGTGAGGACCAGACATGCCACTGAAAAGTCTTGCTTTCCAGGGCCCTTTGATTTCCGAGCAGCAGATCGAGGATTGCGGACCCGACGAGAAGGGTGTGGGTCTGGGGCCACCGCCTGGGCAAGGTGTGGCGGCTCAGCTCTTTCTCAGCGGCCCGCTCACTCTGCCTACCAGGGCGCTGGGCGTGGGGGCCATAAGCCCGATTTCCACTCACCGTCGAGCGTGTGCCTGGATTTGATGAGAAGTGAAGACACTCTAGCTCTGTGCCTTGAAGACACACGCGCTGAAGGGGCCGGCGTTGTCTTAAAGCAGAAGGAGATGTTATCATGAACACAGTTTACGAACGTTCGAAGGTGTCGAGGATGCTATAAAATCGGGTTGTGATGATCATTGTGCAACTACGAACGTGATAAAATTCATTGAGTAATTAAAAAATAAATAAAAAATTTAAACAATATGCTACTGGATCAAGAAAAAAAATTTTAAAGTGTCAAGAAATATGCAGGTCTCCTAAGTAGAAGTGACGCTGCTAGAGCTGTGGCGAAAATGAATGTCTCAGTGCTTTTTAAAGGTCGTCTCTAAGCCACACATCTAACCTCTCTTGGACGAACACAGGCTGCTAAGTGACCGAAAGGCTGTGGTAAAGCCCTTCACTGCCAAGCTGCTGAGTTTATCGACACGTAGACAATTTGAAATAAATGCACATGTGTATATGTATACATAATGCAGGATTTTCTTCAACTCTGTGGTCTGGGGACAGTGTCTGAGCTGATACCGCATGCCGCTGAGGACAAGGAGCAAGTTCCCTGAAGTGACGGATAAGCAGTTTGAAGGGGGGCAAATGCCGAGGATGATTCATTCGAAATCAGCCTTGCCAGTGGTCCTGCGGATGAGGCTGACAGAAGGGAGGACTAGAAGGACGGCTAAATTCCCCGGTTCTAGGAACGGCTCTGTCTTTGGGGCTTTGGCTCCTCTAAGTTCTGCTGGTCCGTCAGGATGAACCATCTGCTTTGCTGCTGTGGATACAAGATCTTTCCGTCAGAGAAACTGCATAGAGCTTTGGACAGAAAAAACAATTTCTCCATGTTCCTACAAACCATGCATTCAATGCATGTTGATTTATTAATATAAAAAGTCAAATGTAAATTCTACAATAATGCCCCCAAATCATGATTTAGCCATCAGCAGTACTTTCTCTTTGAGTAACCTTATTACCAGAACTACCAGTCTTTGGGAAATTGATTGATTTGACCTCCTGTGTGCCTTTTCAGCCTCTGGCTGGAGTCATAAAAGCAGAAACATGGCCCTGGAGCAAAAGCAGGTGAGCAACGTAAGAGACTCATGTACTCTATGAGTCATTGGGAGTTGGCTATTTTGAACATTTTCATCACTGCTTTCACATAATACTAAACTCTTCTTAGCAATTGATACAGGCCACTGTGCACTATGAATAGCACAACTAGAGCTTCGATGAGTTTTTTTTCATGTTAAATTCACATTTATCTGCCTACTATGGATTCCTGTCTTCATGATTATCACACTGAAAAAAATATTAGCTGTTTAATGCCACATAATGCTGTGTAAGCTCCATAAAAAATAAATTAAGGACACTTGGGTCTTATCTTCCAGAGCCTTACAATTTTGAACAGATGATGACAGCAAAGGAAACACAAAATCTATGTGATCTATACAATAAACACCTGTCTGAATTGTAAAATATTGTATTGAGAACGAACGAGACAGTTAGCTTAGGGAGTCTCTCAGTTGATGAGTGAAGAGGTAATTATAGAAGCGGCCCGTAGAGAACCAGCTTTTAAAACAGCTTAAATATATTTAATTAAGACAACTTCCTGGAGGCAGCAAATCCAGATTTTGCAGATTGGGTGATTGCAAAAGAACTAAAATTCTGGGGTGGGAGAAATATTCTAGAACTTCTTTTTATCTCCAAAACTTGTAATAAATGGCATCAGAACCAAGATCCAGCAAATTCTGTTGGATTTAAGTTTTGCCTCCAACCACATGTCACTAAGAGCAAACATGCTATTCACACTGAGGAAAGTATCAGGATTACATTATAACGTATGTTGAACCCAGGCTTGTGACAGTGCTCATTACTATAGAATATGGGGTTTTTTGCCTTTTCTAGAGGCACACAAATAATATTTTTTAGTGAAAAAAGAACCACAACCTCCAAAAGGAAGAACATATACATGATTACATGTATTAGAGTGGAAGGAGTTTACCTTTTTGCGAGGTGGGAGGTAGCTGAATTCTCTCATCTCCGTCTGCATCCCATCTATCCCAAACCTTTAAAAAAAAATAGCAACTGTTTCTGTTTAAGGAGTACAGGCTGCTGTTTTCATATACGTATCTGTGGTGAAATGATTATGCAGTCCAGTCAATTAGCATATGCACCTTCTAACGCACTGGGCATTTGTGTGTGTGGCCAGGCACCTGAGGTCTATGCTCTTAGCAAAGTTCCAGGATCCTGAACCGTGTTATTAACCCAGTCACCATGCGACACAGGTGATCTCAAGATTCCATAGAAAATAAAGATGAATGTATTATATACGTCAACAGACACATTTCATCAGCATCCGTGGGACAATTAACGCCAGTGAACTCCGAAACCAAACGATTCTGAGGCCATTTTTTGCAGCTTTTTCCTCTTCATTTTAGTGGTAGTACATACACCGTATAAAACATGTTCTCAATATCAAAAGTCTGTAAAGAAAACAGAAATTACACATGACGTCCCTCTTCGAAGACCTGTCTGTTAGGATTTTGGTGTTGCAGCATTTTAGATAGTTTTCTTTACCTGCAAACCTGCATCCACACACACAAAGGCATACATGGTTTAAACGATATGGTGCAGAGAACGCGCCCTTGCGAGCCGCCTTTATCACGTTTTGATATATGCCGTGGGCATCTCCACGGGCCGTATCTATGTAGGCACATGCCTGAATCGGAGAAGTTCCAGCCTGTTCTTTATCTCCTCTGTGTAGGGAACTCAATTAACAAAAGATAATGGGTCTAATTCTAAAGTCTGTCTCACCAGCGGCTTATTGACACAGTGGAAACCTTCCAAAATCAGCCCCTTTTGTCTGGAAAGTGAATTCTTTTGGACAGAAAATATTAATGATTTGTTTTCTGCCAATTTCACATTTTAAAGGACATCTGTGAGAAAGACACATAGAGACCTACCTGGGTACAAATGGTAGAGCTGACGGTGGGGGCCCCGGCTCTGTGGATCTGAGATTCTGCCGAAGGCTCGCTTCCACAGGGGGAGTTCTAGAGAAGGGGACTTAGGTGCCACAAACAATAAGAAATGTGGTTTTCTGGAGGTGAGGATGACAACCCACGGATTGAGAGCTGTCACCTATGCTTTAAAACGTCAGGAACAAAATGCTCTTAAACAGCGGAGCTCCTTCTCAGGATGCCTCCGTCTGGGGATGCCCAGCGGAGTTTTCAAACCACACACCGAAACAATCTACAAAATAGGAAGTGTTCCACAAAAAGTCAAAGGCTTGGGGAATATTGTCTGACAGAATTCAGCGCTTACACATCACTCGGGGGATGAATAACACACTTCCAGTGCAGAGTTGGAACCCCTGCGAAATAGCTTCCCTAAGCATTGGACGCGTCTTTCACACTTCAGCCAGTCTGCATATCTATGCCTTCATTCAGTCTTGGAGTGCCTACCGCATATCAGCCCTGGGAAGCAGACTGAATATGCGACGGCCCCTGAACCTCCCGAGTCGAATGGGGAGGGACAAGCACGTAGAGAATCTCAGCAAGGGTCAATAAACGTAGGACGAGGTCAGGAAAACCCTGCCTTCATCTGGGGGGGTCTTTGAAAGGGACAGGCTAGGTGACTAATGGAGAGGAAATCTTTCAACTTTTCTTTTCGTCCTTTGTCTTTTGAGGGCCGCACCCGCGGCACATGGAGGTTGCCAGGCTAGGGGTCTATAACGGGAACTACACCACAGCCCCAGCACCACCAGATCCTGTCTGCGACCCACGCCATAGCCCGAGGCCACACTGGATCCTTAACCCAGCGAGCAAGGCCAGGGATCAAACCTGCGTCCTCATGGTTCCTAGTCGGATTTGTTTCCGCGTGCCACGACGGGAACGCCTTTAAACATTTTTCATTTAATTTTTTAAAATTAAACTATAGTTGATTTACAATGTTGTGTTAATTTCTGTGGCAGGGCGACTTGTTCTGCACGTGTACACATTCTCTCTCTGAAACCTTCCTTTCCATTATGGTATTTCTCCCAGGAGACTGGACACAGTTCCCTGTGCTGTAGAGTTAGGACCTCACCGTCTTACCCGTTCTCAACGGAATAGTCTGCATCTACCACCCCGCACTCCCAGTCCATCCCCCCAACTCACCTCCTCCTTGGCGACCACAGGTCTGTTCTCTGTAGGAGAGGAAAGTGCTGAACAGAAATGAAATGAACAGAATAACCTCTAAGGACAGCTCTTTGGGGTGGTAGGATATAACATCTCGAAATCAACTGGATGTCTAATTGGCCAAAGAAAGTTGTGAGAAAAGTGACCTCTTTATCCAGGAAGGGGCACGGACCTCTTTCAGATGAAGGCCCAGATGCTTTTCTCAGCCGCATCTATCAGACCACCCACCGAGGGCAGTTGAAGGAGGAGGGGTGACACTCAGAGACCATCGGGCATCACTGAGGGACCTGAGTCCCTGTGGCCAGCATCTTTCAACCAAGCGCATGGCAGGTGGGACACGCCGTGTTCTGCTGGCAGCAACCAGTGCAGACCTCAGAAGGGGCAGTAGACAGTGGCGCTGTCTATATCGTCAGGGGAGTTACCGTAGAACTGACTGAGAAAGCAATTTAACATAATTAATAGTTCAAAGCCCGTCATCTTCAAACTGTGCCTGCATCAAATGTCAACTTCCGCTCTAATTATCCTAATCAGCAACCTTCTTTCAATATAACCAGTATTTTCCTTATTTCAATATAATCCTGTTTTTCCAAATCAAACATTTTTGCCATGATTTTAAAAATAAAATGTATTTGATTTCTTGAAGAGGGAGCACATTTACATAGTTCAAGCATCAGAAGCATAGAAAGATGTAATGCGATGTCTCCTTTCGAGCCCTGTCGTCCACCTGCCAGGTTCCTATGCCCCTAAAACAAATAGCAAACATGATTATTTTCTCATTTACCTTCCAGAGTTGTAAAAATGTATATACAATGTGTGTGTATGTGTGTGTAAATATATATGTATGTATTCACAGATTTGTTTTTTACCCCAATAGTACACTATTTGGCACCCTTTTATCTCCACTTAAAAATAAATCTTAGAGGTTGTACTAGTCAGCTCTGGCTCCCATAACAAAATCCCAAACACTAGATGGCCTAAAGAACAAAAACTCATTTTCCCACAGTTCTGGAGACTGGAAACCCTGGGTCAGGGAGCCAGCACGGTCGGATTCTGGGGAGAGCGCTTTTCCTGGTTTGCAAACAGCTGTCTTCCCACCGCGTCCTCACGCAGCAGAGGGGGGCAGCAGGCGGCCAGTGTCTCCTGTTACAAGGGCAGTAGCCCCACGAGGAGGCCAATGAGCAGGACTTCATCTGACCCCACGTATCTCCCAAAGGCCGCACTTCCAACGACCACCGCTGAGGGATTAGGGCTTCAACACAGGAACTTTGGAGGGACAGCAGCAATTCAGTCCACACAGAGATCATCTCAGCAAAGGGAAAGAACCAAGAATAAGGAAGAGAGAGAATGTGTAGCCACACATTCTCCTGGGCAACCTCACTGACTGTAGGCAGTGTGCGCCTCCAGCCGCAGGGACCTTGTTGCCTAAAGGAAGAAGAGGTGGGGGTGGGGAGAGACAGATGGAGGAAGGTGACTAGAACAGGTCCTTAAAATACGGCTTACATTGGATTCAGGGGTAAGGGGAGAGAGGAAGCACAGGCAGAATGCCGGCTTGGTGCCGAAAAGGCCAGGTCGGACAGTGACGCTGTTGGGTAGATGGGTGGGAGATGCTTGGGACGGGAGGAGCGCTTATCTAGCAGACACCCTGTGTGCGGGCCAGTGGCACCTGTGGGTCAACGGTACCAGCAGGCATTTACCAAAGACACTGAAGTGGAGAGAACCCTGGGAGTTCTCTCACGGAGCCTTTGCGAGGCTGATGACTCTGGGGTGGGAGGGGCGGGAGGAGAAGGCTCAGGGCCGGTGCAATGGAGCGCGCTCGCCTTCAGAGCTGGAAGGAAGATGACACTCGCCAAAACACGAGTGGCCAGAGAGAAAGTAGGTAACCCGGGAAGTTTGCAGAAACCCCCAAAGGAGGGCACAGTCGGCTCTGTCACGTGCAAGGAGACAGACACGCGGCGACGCGCCCCGGAACAGGGCGTTGGCGGCACAAGGTCAGGTGTTGGGATGTTCAGCAATGGGTGGAGCAGGGAGAAAGCAGAGCAAAGAAATACTTCATACGGACACTTTCCAGATGATTGTGGAACGGGGGAGAAAGCTGGGGTAGCGGTGACATACGATCCCGTTTCTGCCCCATTTTGGGGCCACCGTGCGCCCCACCCTCTGCGCCACTGGCGTCTCAGGGAGCGGGGCTCCGGGGCTCGCGGGGAGCGGGGCAGGAAGAGCTGGAGATGCAGACGGAAGATGCAGTAAAGGATGGAGCTAGTTTGCCAGGGCGGTGAGGAGGGAAGAATTTAGCCTTGGAAAAGAAACAGCGAAACAAAGAGGGAAAAAATGAGTTGGTGAAAACACAAGAACGTTTTGAGGTAAAAATAGTTTAGAGGGATTCATGACTCAAGACCTGAAAGCAATCAAGGTAACCTTGAACTGGGGTCCCAACCGCCGGGAGAAGTGTGAAGCGAGTGTGGCAGTGATGAGGTTAGTGTAAGAAGACAAACCACGGACCCTGGTCTGTCACGAGCTGCCCAGATCTCTGACACTGGGCAGCGGGGAGTGGACGCTGACGTGCTGGAGCCAGGAGCAGGCAGTTCGGCATCAAATGACCTCAGCCAGGACGACGAGAGAAGTCCCTCCACTGCAAACTCAATGTATGAGCCTGCTTTGAGCTCCCACCCCAGCCCACTCCACAGCAAGCACACAGGGCAAGCTCACTGTTACAAAGATGCGTCCCCACAGGACGAGACATCCTGAGGTTTTTCAAACAGCAGTGATCACCAGCAGCCATCGTCTTTCGAGGTTCTACTCTTTCTGTAATAGTTCCCAAGTGTTTATAACTTTCTCCATTAGAAGGTATGTACATTAAGAAATCAGTTTACGTTTTTACCGCATGAGCTGACACACTGCGAGGTGAATGTACCATGAGCTTCCTTTCTCAGCTGCCAAGTCCACACGACTTGTCCGTGTTTGCTCAGGCCTTGCGGCATCTTAGCCAGACATCCTGAGAGTCCAGTCTTTTGGCTTTTGCAACCAACTCTACCATTTTTTTTAAAGTTTAATTTTATTGAGTAGAGTTGACTTACAAGGTTGTGTTAGTTCAGGTGTACAGCACACTGAGACATTCACGACCCCCTTACCTCTTATCAAAGAGAAAGGTCCCGGCACCTCGGTTTGCCCCAGCACCTCTTTCCAAGGGAAAAATTCTAGTGAAAAGGTGGCTATGTGCTCTCAGCTGGACCAATCACAATCCCCAATCTTCCTGCTTATGACTGGCCTGGATAGGAATATGTGACCAGAGTCGTCATGCTTGCTTTTCAGGCTGGGGCCAAAGGGGGAAAAAATCTCTCTTAGCTGATAGAAAAGCTGCTAGGATGAAACAGACACCACGGTAGCTGGCAGCCACATTTCCTCTGGCGTGGAAAAAGCCATCAGCCAAGAGCACCAGACACATTAATTAGAACTAGAGTATGAGCCCTGAAAGTGTTTCTGCCACAGAACCCACACGTCCCCAGGCCCAGTTCCCTACATTCTGTGTTTGGGTTATACCAGCCAGCAGGTTCTCCTTTTCATGCGGGCAAGACAGGACTCAGTCATTTGCAAACCAAAGTGGCCCAACTGGTACACAGAACAACTTATACTTACGATGTGTTTGATAAATATATACTGATTATATGGTTGCTTTGATGGTAATACTTTTTCTGCCCCTTTTGCTTCTGCACATTCTTTGTGTCCTACGATTTCACTCTTCATAAGGCTTGATCAGATGCACTGCTCCAACTTTCCAGGAATAACGGGCTGCCCTTAGCCACTCAGAGCCTGCCAAGGTCATTAATGTGCCTGTGTGTCGGTGTCTTAATTTGTAAAATACGGCCAAATAATAACAGCGGCTCTTGTTTAGCATCCGGTATATTCCGGGTACTGGCCTAAAGCCTAACATGTATCATTCTAATTCCTCCAGCACGTTTGTAACACACGCTCAGTGCTCCTCATTTTATAGATGAAGGTGCCGAGATGCAATGAGTTTAAATGAGTTGACCAAGGCCATGCAGCTTGAGTGACAGAATTCTGATTCACATCCAGGTTTGTCTGCGCCTGTGCTCTTTCCAATGTCCTAGGAGAAAAAGCTTATGTGTGGAATAAGATACTGCAGGTAAAACTGAAAATAGTTAAAGAAATAAAAATTCTCTGATTGACAAAAACAATGTGGAAGGGGGCCCAACGTTACCACGGAAGATTTCGGTTAAGGAGAACCCTCTGACTATGTCAGTCGCAGCATTCAGACACAGTAATTGAAAAAGTAGGGGCTGAATCTCACGTAAGCGAGACATTTTATGCACAGAGAAAGTGCAGCCAAGAGTCTGTTCCATGTCTGAAGCCTCAGTAAAACTCAGAAGGACATGAGTAAGCAAGCTTCGCTAAGCTGGGGGAACCACACCTCATCTCTCATTTCCCCCGTGGAGCCGCCAATACCCAGGCCCTGGCACTTCCTCTGGGGTCTTGCCGATGAAATGTGCTGGTAAAATATGAACATTTGACTTAATCTGGATGCTGATATCAGTTGTGTTTGGAAGGAGCAACCGCATAGTCACGCAGTCGTCTAGGCACCATTAAAACACAGGCAAATGCAATTTTTGTGAAGTTTAACTAAAAGAAGGATAAGACCAAGTCTACATACTGAGTCATATTTTGTAGTAAAACTCTTGCGTCCTTCAAGCTATAATTACTCTTTCAAACACCTTCAAGGAAATCACGTGATGAGCTCTCTTTTTTATGTCCATTTTCTTCAGTAGACTGTGAGTGCTTTGGGCACAAAAATTGCATCTTACTCATCTTTCTTTTTTTCTTTTGACTCGTCTTGTTATCTCTAGAATCCAGCATAAGTGAAATACGGCATAGGTTACATTGTAATTTTCATGGGTCCTGGGAACGTCAGCTTTCATACACCTCTTCTTCCATAAAAATATTAAAAATTGTATTTTATTACCATGTCGGTATAAAGATGACTGTATTAGTAGTATATAGGTCAGCAGTCTCTTTGACCTAAAATTTTACTTTTTTCTTTGGATTTTAAAAGAAATGAAAATATTTGCACAGGTGCCTAAAAGTACTGTGGGCTCCAGGGGCCTATGAGGCCTGTCAGTCCTGATCGGTGTTAAATACAATTTTGCTAAATGAGTGAAATGAATAAATGATTTTAAATCAACATCTAGCTGATGGTACTGGTTGTTGGAGCTTCTACTGTGGAGTAACTTTCAGCTTAAAATAGTTTTCAAAAAAACAACTAATTAATAAAATCATCACAAAGTACTAATATTCATTTAGTCTGAAGCTAACTGTCGAAACGTCCCACTGTACACACAACATGAAAACCCCAGAGCAGGGCAGAAGAAGCCTGTCAAAAATGGCGAAATAAATATTTTAAAACAATATCGGAGGTTGCTGTAGTTTTGAACAAATACAGCCCCCATCTTAAAGAGTGAAAACTAAATATTTTCTTTTTAAACTCTGACATTCCAAGAGAGCCAGTTCACAGATACTCGAAACCACGTGGGCTTCTCCTTGGAGCCGCACCGCCATGGACTGCAGTTCAGCTAAACGTGTGCCCAGAACGCTGGCCTCGCTGCCTTTCACAGCGTTGCTCTTGGAACTCAGCACTTCTCCACTGTTGCCTCCAGAGACATCGTTTTCAAATAGAAAAGGGATTGATGAAATCTTAGGCATGAATAACTGCTAATGCATATAATAAATTAAAATGCTGTTGTTCTATAAGAAAGGCCAACTGTGCTCTTTCTTCTAGTCATGCAAAGTCTAGTGTTGAATTTACAGAAAGAGAGGCCGAAATCGATTACTCGGTGCACAGTCTGGTAAAACTGATTTTCAAAATTCTATTTTGGGAGGCAACCAGACTGACTTAAAATGTAGAGTCCTATCTGAACAGTCTTTCCCCCTTCAAAGTGGATTGGGGAATCTTCAGAGTATGAGGCAGCATTTCGGTATTGCCTGGACAGTGTTGCGCTCAAATTAATATCCAGGTAATAATTCAGACGCACCTTCCAAAGAGGATAATATCATAGGTACATAAAGCAGTACTAGTATTTATGGGATGCATAGTTACCAGAACAGCTCTTTAAGGCTACCTCATAGAAGTGCATTAAAGCTGCCTAAATTAATTAACCGTTGATACTGAAATGGATTCAGCTAATGGATTCTGCCTCCCCAGAAAGTGCCCTCTTTTAACAGTTAAAAAAGAAAACAAAAACAAAAGCATGGTTTTCCTTCTCTTTTTCATCACATCTAAGCCACCTGACCAACGTGGGGTGGGGGTGTGGGGGGTACCGCCTGGGCCAGCAGGAGGCGGGTCGGCCTGTGATCAGACAAGCCTGCTTCTCCTCCCCCAGGCACAGGGGCCGCGGCAGCAGCTGTCGCATCCTGCCGCCCTTTGAGATGGGAAACCGCCCAGAGCGGCACCCTCACCTCTGAATTGCATCACCAAGCTGGCAGTCTTGCCAGATGCTTGCAAACGCCTGCTACATGCGAAGGTGCTGAGGGCTCTGAGGGGCCGGGCCTCAGGGAGGGGCGCCAGCAGCTCCGATGGGGCCACCTGCGCATCGCTTTGTTGTTCTGGGGATGAATCAGCACAGCGGCGGCGGCCACTCAATTCAAGGCCACGTGGTCCATCGCACGCCAGAGGCGGACCCGCATCCCGCGCACCGCTGAACCCACAGGGTCTTGTGCTGAGGCCGCTCGCCATCCCAAAGCACACGACCGGGAGCGTCAAAGACCTGGGTTGTGGGCTCGCAGATCACCGCTTTTCAGCGTCGCTTTCCGTCCCACGAGGCCCTTGTTTTCCCACGTTGTCCACAGCGCGCGCTGCTCTGGTCCCCTCGCCCAGCGGCCCCAGCAGAGGCGGGAGGGCGGGAGCCGCGGCCGCAGCTCAGCTCGGCGCTCTGCGCGGGCAAAGGCGATGCTCCGGCCTGCTCGGCCCAACCAAGGCCTTTCCGTGGCACCGGGTTGCTCAAGGAAGGGCCTGTCTGGTGCCGGAGGGCACATGCGGACGCCTGAAACCGCGAGAACGCCACGGGTCCGAAGCGACCCCGAGCGGCCCTCGGCAAGGTCAAGGGTTTCTGGGGAAGGGAGAGAGGCCTTCGGCCGAAGTCAGCAGCGGCATTTACCGGCCGAAAGTATAAACTGAAGTGAGTAATCAGAGCAGAGGAGTGAGCCAGGGTTGGGGCAAATGTGATTGTTGAGAATTCTCTGAATCAGCCTGGCAGGCAGCCTCACGGCGGGGACGTCCGGGCATCCTCCTAGAATCTGGCTGATGCAGGGCAGGTCTCGCTGGACCTTAGCACCAGGCCTTTGCGGTGATCAGCCAGGGCCAAGGGACTGGGCGATTCAGGGTGGCGGGTACCCCGGGCAGGAAACTGCTCAGTACCTTCGGTATCATTCATTAATGTCTGTGACAACGTCAGGAGCTGTTCGCTTTGGGGCCATCTCCAGACAAACAGGGCTGCAAAAGCCACAGCCAAGGAATGCAGGCTGGAGAGCCACTCCCAGCCCCAGCTGCTACCTGAACACCCAGGACTGGCTGGGAACCAAGCAGACATGCTGAAACCAGGAGCCTCAGCGACGAATGGCAATGTTACAGCCGCTTAATCCTGAAATGAAAAGTAATTGCTTCTGGCTTAAAGAATAAAGGAAAAACAAGATCAACCTTGGCTGAATCACTTTTTTTTTTTTTTTCAAAACAACCATGCTATACACCAGTTTCTGAAACCTGCTTGGCATTTGAAAATGTGAGGAAATGGGTGTTTTCTGTCAATATAATTTAAATCCACCCAGGAGTGCTGATAGGTAAGAACACTTGAATGCAAATACATTTGTGATTAATATGATTATGTCAAATGTGTTTACTTTTAGCTACAGGGGATGACATGTAAAATTTAACTTACCCGAATAGAATTTTAGAAAGTTGGTCTATGAACAGCTGTTGCTTTTTTTTTTTTTTAAAGACTTTCCTACTGCAAAGTCTCAACAGAAGTTGCCAGAGCTTCTTTTCTGTATAGCAGAAACCACACATGGAGACATACAGAGGAAAGGGGGGGGCAAGGCATTTCAATACTTATAATTCATGCTTGTGATGGAACTGTCTTCTCTATGAAAAAAGTCCAGGAGTTCCCACTGTGGCACAGTGGGTTAATGACTTGGCATTGCCTCTGTGGCGGCACTGGTCTGACCCCCAGCCCCGGTGCAGCCAGTTAAGGCTCTGGTGTTGCTGTAGCTGTGGCAAAGGTCACAGCTGCAGCTTGGATTTGATCCCTGGCCTGGAAACTTCCGTATGCCATGGGTGTAGCCAAAATTGAGAAAAGCAAAGCTCACAAAGAACTCATAAAGAAACAGCTACTATTGTTAGAAGGATTTAAAGATGGCTTAACCCCCAACTGAGTATGCACTCTTTGTGTTTTTACTTGTCTACCTCGTAAGGGCCTACAGAATGGCAAACGTCGGGAGATGTTCTGTCTCCGTTTCTTTGAGAGAGAAGGAGCAGTGACAGTAAAAACAGCAAAAAATGAGGACAAACAATCTTGCCTTTCACGTCCTAATTTTTAAATTACATGTATTAATTTAAAATATTTGTGCCAAACTCATAAAGATGTAGAGAGAGCTAATTAAAATATATCTTGTCTCCTAGAGCCATGTCAGATTGCCTACACAAATAGCAGCTTCCTGCGATTTAGCCTCATACCATAAGCCTTCAATGGAGTATCACCAGCTAATAATAACTAATAAGGAATACGAGCCGGTATGTCTCCCATCATCCCTCTGAACAAACACTAACACTGTAAAGCTAACAGGACACACACTGTCTTCTCGCAGGTGCCTCCAGAAAGCAAGAAGAGGGCAACCCTCAGAGAAGAACGAAGGCCATTTAGAGACATTGCTCATAGCTTGTGTTTCTGCCTCATTAATTCAAAACAGAGAAAAATTCTTCTACCAGAAGTTTTCTTGGATACCACCAGTTTTTGTGAGTTAATCTAACAGAATAGCACTGTGACACGGCCAACTGTGACTGCCTTCCCATGAGCTCAGGCCAGTGGACAGCGGAAAGGCCAGCCACCAACCCAACAAGCTGAGGCACAGTAATCACACACTGGGGAGCTTATTTTAGTAGAAGGTGTCATACGGCCCATGAGGTAAAGAAACAGCCACGAACAACACTAGGAATGCAGAGAATGTCCACGGCTGACGAATCGTGCCCTCTATTGGTGTATGACACACAGCCAGTGACCCCACAGCCGCAGTATTTCCAAAGACAAAGGACTGTGGAACTTAGTTCCATACTTAGTAACACTTTGAATATTTTTTAAAAGGCAGTTCTTTTTATACCCATATCATTCCGTGCCAAGAAAGGATACCGAGTGTTCAGATGGTCCCAATTTTCTTTGTTACCCTAAGCATCGTTCAGATGTTAGCAAGATTGCCATTCCCATTAGAGAGGCGCTTCCGACAGGTTATCTGTTCTTACAAAATATGCGAATGTCCCAAGGAAGAACAGATTTAAAGTATAATGTAAACATATATTTTAATAGAGATACCCAGTGATTGCAAACACTTCGATGTTTAGGAAGTATACAGTATCTTGTTGAATGTAATTTTCAACCGAATATGTCAGTTGCAAAGTTAAGGCGATCTCAGTTTTGTATGACAAAAATTAAGATGATAAAAATGTAATCTTTGTACGACAAAAATTAAGATGATAAAAATGTAATCTCCCATGTTTGATTGTGTTGAAAGAAAATCAGCAATGATAGGTTTTCTCCAAACCTCCTTATTCCCAGACCAGATGACCTTGAGAGAAAGCACAGAGCTTTCTTTGCCTACAGATTTTTAGGTAAAGACTCATTCTGTAGCACCTGCATTTTACTTTCGGGAGCTGGAACTAGAATAGCTGACAATTCAAATATAATTATCAGCATCTCCCTGGGTGAACTAACACCCAAGTGCCTTGTAACTTGCTTGCGAGGAAGAACTAGATCTCCAAGTTGTATGCCGTGTGTGAAGTGAAGTTTTGTGAGATTTTAAAACGTGGACTTAAAGGGATTTCATTTTGCCATGGTCACCCCCTTCTCTGAGCATCTGCTACCCTCTTTTTTGGTGTAAATTTTGAAGAGGTTCTGAGGAGTAGCCACGGGGACGGCAGCTGTGACTTTGGCGAAGACCCGCCTCACCCGCGCCAGTCGACAGGTTGTAAAGAACATCACAGACTGTGTTGGGAAAATACAGCCACAGAGAGGAAACGGAAGACCTTTCCCAGGATTGCTCTGACATCAGTTTTATCTAATTTCTGTAGAAGATAATTGACGATTGAAACAAAAATATTAACAGCTTGTGGGGTTTTTTAAGCAAAGGTAGACGATGATGCGTGACATAATGGCGCAAAGGACAGGTAGGGGAACAGGAAGCTTAGCTTCACAAGGTTTTACACCGCGCATGTAGTGATATGACGTGGAATTCTAGTAGACACTGCTAAATTAAGAATGCATACTAAAACCCCTAGATCAGCCACCAAAACATAAAACAGAGGTATAGCTTTTAAGCCAATAGAGGAGATAAAATGGAATATTTAAAAATTCTCAAAAAACACAAACAAACAAAAACTAAAAGAGGGAAGGAAAGGAGAAACAAAAGAACAACAAAAAGGACACAATAGGTGGCAGAACACAAAAGATGGTAGGTGTAAATTTAACATCGATTATTATATTAAATGTAGTTGGACTAAACAACCAAATTAATAGGCAGAGATTATGAACCGAATAAAAAGATAAGAACCAACTATATTCAGTTTATAAGATGGTTTGTTTTGTTTTGTTTTGTCTTTTTGCCTTTTCTAGGGCCACTCCCGTGGCACATGGAGATTCCCAGGCTAGGGGTCTAATCAGAGCCGTAGCCACTGGTCTACACCAGAGCCACAGCAACGCGGGATCCACGCCGGGTCTGCGACCTACGCCATAGTTCATGGCAACGCTGGATCCTTAACCCACTGAGCAAGGCCAGGGATCGAACCCTCAACCTCATGGTTCCTAGTCAGATTCGTTAATCACTGAGCCACAACGGGAACTCCTATAAGATGTTTTAAATAGTAAGCATAACTGGGGAGTTCCCTGGTGGCCTGGCAGTTAAGGATCCAGCATTGTCACTGTTGTGGTTTGGGTGACTTCTGTGGCTTAGGTTGATCCCTGGCCTGGAAATTTCTTCCTGCTGTGGACATAGTGGATCAATCAATCAATCAATCAAGCATAAGTATAAAGGAAACGATTATGCAGTTCTATCTATTTTGCTGATCTATTTGTCTCTCCTTTCACCACCACCCAAAATGACCTTATTATCATGAGTGAATTTACCAAGACCCCCCCGCCCGTGACTAAGGTGCTCCTTAATTTTGAGACCTAATGGGAAGATAGCGCTTCTGAGGTGTTTGGCAGGGGTAAAATGAAACCTTATCGAATGCTTGCCACTTACCTAAGGTCACAGAAAGGGACTAGGCCCTGGATTTCCTGACTCTCAGGCCCCAGGGCAATGCACACCAGGAACTCAGCTCTGTGAGTAAGAGGCTCACTTACTCAATAAAAGCAGTGGGGAAGGCGTCTTCTCTTTCCTCTCAGGTTTGCCATTTCCAGCTCTCGCCGCCTTTTCATCTTGAGTCGCTTCCCTCCGCCCAAAGAACCCCCTGCAGCGTTTCCTACAGCACTTGTCTGTTGCTGACGAGTTCGTTCCGTTTTGATTTGGTCCTGTTTCCCGTGTTTCTCTTTCCTTCCTTCCTTCACTCCTTCTTCCCTTTCTTTCGCACTCTCACTTTTCCCCTTCCTTTGTGAAGGATGTTTTCCCTGGGTTTCCAGTTCCAGGTGAACGGGTATTTCTTTCCACATTTAAAAGTCGTTTAGAGACGTTTGTCTTCGGGCTCCTCGAGAGTCAGCCTTACTGTTCGCCCAGGTCTTGTGTAGGGTGGGTCTTTTTTCTCTGGCTGCAGTTAAGAGTCTTCCTTCTGATTCTTGGTTTTTGAGAAATTTGACTACAATATACCTAAAGTGGCTTTCTTTATTTTTACCTTGCTTGGAGTTCATTGAGCTTTTTAGATTCATGAGTTAATATTTTTCATCAAATTTGGATTGTTTTTAGGCATTTTTCTTCAAATACTCTTTTTCTGCCCAGTCCAGATGTTAAGCCACCTCATATATCTGACAAGTCAATGAGGCACAGATAATTTTTTCCGGTCTTTTTTCTCTATGTGCTTCTGTTTGGATAGTTTATATTGCCCTATCTTCAAGTTTACTAATTTTTTTCCTTCTGTGGAATATAATTTCCTGTTAAGTCCATCTAGTGATTTACTTTTTTTTCAGTTCAAATATTTGATTTTCTAGTTCTGGTTAGTTTTCTTTTACAGTTTGCATTTCTCTAGTGAGACGTTTTGTCTATTCACTTGAGTCCACATGTCCACTTAAATCTTTAAATGCTTTCATTAAGAATACTTTTATTTATTTAATTAATTTTTTAAAATAAGATCAGCTTTAAAGCCTTTGTTTTCAAATTTCAACATCTCTCATCTCTGGGTATGTTTAATCCTTGAAAATGATATTGAAAGATAAATAAAACCAAATGACAACAAAATTAATAGCTCTAGCTGAGATCACACATGCTCAACTGCTGGACTTTCAGGGCCCTGAATCCTTTCCTGTCACCTGGGAGAGTGCCAGGGATCAAATGCCCTCCGTATCACTGCCGCTTGCTCGTCACTGCAGTTGTGGCCTCCGTCCAGGCCCCTCGTGCCCTGCACTTCGAGAGAGCCCGCCCCACGTCCCACCTCCCTGGGACGTCTTCTCACGGCACCACCACTGCCACCACCGCCACCACTGCCACCCTTTCCGCAGTGTGGCCGCCACTGGCCCAGGGTTGCTGGAGGCCAGGCAGCTTCTCGCTGCAGCCCCGCAGGCACTGAAGAAGCTTCCTTGCTGCTTCTCCTCTGGGTGCTTCTTGTGGTGGCCCTGCTTCCTGCTGTGGAGACCCTGGAGGGGCTGTGCCAGAACCCCCAGGGCCTCCCATCCACCCTTGTCCCCTGGGATCCGTTCTGCTGCTTCTCCAGCCAGAGTTTCTCACCGTCCACAGCTGCTGGTCAGAGGATTGATTTCCCCCTGGTGGCAGCTTTTGTTGAACAAGGACCCATCAAATTGCCAGGAATTTGCTAAGAACTTTCTAGGTGGATACAATCCTGTTAATTCTCAAGAAATGAGTGGAAAGAACTAAACAAATGTACAAATTATTTAAAATCGAATCTTTTCTTTGATAAGACTCCTCGGCTTAAAAAAAAAAAAAAGGAGCTGAAATCTATTGAATTATAGATATGTTTTAGTCTCTTTGTAGAGTTGATTTATCAATTTGACAAATATATACACAGCATGTGCAACGAGCCGGTTCTGTCCTCAGTGTTGGGAATACAATATAGCCAAGACGCTTGCTCTCCTGGAGCTTCCAATAGACAAACAAGCCAACACTGTTCCTGATAAGTAAACATCAGACAGAGGGTAAGTGATCAGAAGAAAATTAAGCAGGCTAACGGGATAGAAAGTAGTGGGAGGGAGTTCCTCTCGTGGCTCAATGGAAACGAACCTGACCAGTATCCGCAGGGACCAAGATTCAATCCCTGGCCTTGCTCAGTGGGTTAAGGATCCAGTGTTGCCATGAGCTGTGGTGTAGGTCACAGACGTGGCTTGGATTTGGTGTTGCTGTGGCCCAGGCTGGCAGCTACAGCTCCAATTCGACCCCTAGCCTGGGATCCTCCATATGCTGCAGGTGCAGCCCTAATATTAGAAAGAAAGAAAGAAAGAAAGAAAGAAAGAGAGAGAGAGAGAGAGAGAGAGAAAAGAAAGAGAAAGAAAGAAGGAAGGAAGGAAGGAAGAGAGAGAGAAAAGAAAGAGAAAGAAAGAAGGAAGGAAGGAAGGAAGGAAAGAAAGGAAGGAAGGAAGGAAGGAAGGAAGGAAGGAAGAAAGAAAGAAAGAAAGAAAGAAAGAAAGAAAGAAAGAAAGAAAGAAAGAAAGAAAGAAAGAAAGGAAGAAAGAAAGGAAGGAAGGAAGAAAGAAACTAGTGGGAGGGAGTTCCTGCTGGGGCTCAGCGAGTTAGGAATCCCACAAGTATTCATAAGGATCTGGCGTTGCCCTGAGCTGTGGTGTAGGTCACAGATGCAGCTTGGATCCTGCGTTGCTTGGCTGTGGCTCTGATTCCACCCCTAGCCTGGGAACTTCCATATGCTGAGGGTTTGGCCGGTAAAAAAGAAAAGGAAAGAAACAAAACTAGTGGGAGGCCAGGGAGCTGAAGACGGTCTCTGGGAAGGTGACATCTGGGCTTAAGGACGTGAAGACCGAGGAGGCAACCCCCAGGCAGGAGGAAGAGTGAAGTTACGGGACGTAAGGGCCCAAGAGCTGAAGGACAGGCGATGAGGCCGGACAGCCCAGGGACCCGAACCGCGGTAAAGACTTCGCACTTGATTCTAAATGCCGTGGGAAGCCCTGGGAGATTGCAAAGGGGGACAGCCTTCCGTGACTGCGCTGTAAAAGGCTGTGCCCGTTGGCCGCTGTGGCCTGAAGGGGAGCAAGGACTCCAAGAGCCATGGGGAGGTGTAACCTGAATCAGAAATGTGAGTCCCGCAAGACAGGCTACTGGGCCTGCTGGGGAACTGATGCATACGCCCGGGACACCGGCCGCGAGGATGCTGGAGGGTTTTTTTAATTTTTAAAAAAGTTTTATTGAAGTATAGCTGATATACAATGTTGTGATAACTTCTGCTGTAGAACAAAGAGATTCATGGAAGGCCTTTTTATAATTTAAGGGAGGTGACAGGTGGAACCAAAAAGAATAAATGAAAGAGATACCTTGTTGAGGCAGCGAAAAGTTGGCAGAGGAGAGTCTTCGGCTGGGGTTAGAGCTCACGTGTCACCTGCCCTGACTCACCCGTGTTGCCGAAAAACCAAAGACACCAGCACCGAGACCTTGAATCAGAGTAACACAACCAAGCGAATGACGGGGAAATCGAATCATGGTTTGCAATATTTGCTGAGAACCTAGACTATTCCAGGCACGGTAGTAGTTCTCCAGGAATCACTCAATTCCCCAGAACAGCCCTGTGCCAGCAGCTGTCATCCCTGTTTCTGGATACGAATCACGCTGTGGACAGGGGCGTCGCCTAAGGTTTCACACAGCTACGCACCTCCAGAGCCCAGCCCCGAATCCTAATCCGTCTGACCCCAAATCCCAGCTTAGAAGGATAAGGCCGGTGTGTCCCAGTGGCCTGAGGACACAAATGAGCTCCTTCAAAATATAAATACCTGTAGCCCGTCCCCATTCCGCGTGAACATTAGAATCTCCAGGGAGGCGTCTGGGAAGCTGTTGCTTTTTTTAAAATTAAAGTGCGGTTGAATGTTGGCCACATTCTCTTGTACAGCAGAGTGACCCAGACCCACGCCCTTCCCCGTGCTGTCCAGCAGGGAGCCATGGCCACCCCAGGAAGCTGGAGGACGGTCAACCACCTCATTGTCCCCGAAATAATCCTCATCCTTAATAGCAACAATAACAAGATTATTCCGCGTTGTCAGCGCCTTCAGGCTGATGTCCCCGTCCCTCCCTTCTGCCCATCACAGCGAACAAGTACCGTGTGTGGTGACGCCTTGTCACTGCAAGACCATCCTGTTCTGCAGTGACCTTTCGCCTCTGATGGTCTCTGCCTTAAGCAGTTATTTCACTGGCAGTTGCAAAATAGTTCATCTCACACCGTTCCTTTTTTGGTCCTTTTTTGGGGGCGGGGGTGCACAGCATATGGAGTTCCCGGGCCAGGGGCCAGATCCGAGCTGCAGTTGCAATCTAAGCCTCGAATGAGGCAATGCCAGATCCTTAACTCTCTGCGCTGGGTGGAGGACGGAACCTGCGTCCCAGCGCCTCAGCGACTCCACCAATCCCGTTGCACCTCAGCGGGAACTCCTGGTCATCCTTTTCTAAGGAAGAGTTTCCCTCATTAAGGAGGAGGACAGACAATCCCTCATAAAAAAGTAGATAAATGTTCAGTTCTTTCCCTTTTACTACCGATTTTAGAGTAAGGATTTATTGAGTAGTCATCTCTAATAGTCAATTTTTTTCCTCCTTTCCTTCACTTTTTGAGTATTATTATAGACTAATAGATTTTATGTATTCGGTGTTTTATAATCAATTACACTTCAAAGTATCCAAAACCTGCTCTAGTGGGACCACTTTAAAGGAGCTCTTGGGTCCGTTGAACATGCCCCGTAAAGCACTGAGCACGTCTTTGGTGTCCGCCACGGGAGGGCCCCAGCTCACCTGCAGTTTCACTGCTCAACAACTAGAATCAGCTATTTCTCCAAAGACTGTTACTCTTTTGGTGGTAATGATGCGTAGAAATCAAAATCTGGATGCCGGATGGGCTTGTTGCTAAGGACACGCCACTGCTTTTAAGTTCTATTAGTGGCAGGGCTGGGCAGACAGACAGACAGACAGACAGACACACGGGCTTGTTGCTAAGGACACGCCACTGCTTCTAAGTTCTATTAGTGGCAGGGCTGGGCAGACAGACAGACAGACAGACACACGGGCTTGTCGCTAAGGACACGCCACTGCTTCTAAGTTCTATTAGTGGCAGGGCTGGGCAGACAGACAGACAGATAGACAGACAGACAGACACACACACACACACACACTTTCTTTGGCTGTGCCCTCAACGTGCAGAAGTTTTCAGGCCAGGGGTCAAATCCAAGCCACAGCAGTGGCAATGCTGGATCCTTAACTGCTAGGCCGCCAGGGAACTCCTGACACACACATACTTTTTAATACATTAGTCCATATTGATATTTGCAATTCAGAGTTAATACTACAGTTTAATATTACAAATCTTTCCCTGTTATATGTGTTAAAGGAAGAATGAACAGAAGTGGGTAATGAGTTGGATAAATGAGCAAGGAAAAGAAAGATCAAGAGTGACTCCCTGGAGTTCCCGCTGTGGCACAATGGAGTCAGCGGTGTCTCTGCAGCACTGGGGCGCAGGTTCAATCCCCAGCCCGACACAGCGGGTCAAGGATCCTGCACTGCCACAGCTGCAGTGTTGGTCACAACTGCAGCTGGGGCCTGATCCCTGGCCCGGGAACTCCACGTGCCGTGGGCGGCCAAAGAAGAGAAACCAAACAGGATGACGCCCTCATTTCCTAGCTGGAGAACACGAAGCTGGGTGAATGGTGCTGCTGCTGCCATTTTATCAGGACAGACGGTAAGAAAAAGCAGAGGAATCCATGGGGTATTGGTAAAGGGGAGAAATCAGCTGTGTGTGGTTAGCGGCTTATTTTATTAACTGTAAAAGGAGCTAATATACCTGAGAACGGACACACGTAGGTGAAGCAGTGACGAGACAAGGATTTTGCACAGGTGCAGAAACGTAAGCTGTGTTCAGAGCACCAGATAAGAGTCACTAACCCTGGGTGCTCCTCAAACCCTGCAACAGCTCTGAAGTCTCTGTGCTCCAGGGCGTGGATGAAGGCTTATATACCTGAGTATGACCTACTGGGGCAAAAAATATCTCGCTCAAGCAAATGAGGAAAGAAAATTAAAAATGAAGCTAAAGCTCTTCTGGGAAGTAACAGAAAAAAGACTAAAACCAACCCTGGATTTAGCACATGAGGACTGGATTTCCCCCTGTGGCTCAGCGGGAATGAACCCAACTAAGCCCCACGAGGACGTGGGCCTGATCCCTGGCCTCGCTCAGTGGGTTAAGGATCCGGAGTTGCCGTGAGCTCTGGTGTAGGTCGCAGACGCAGCTCGGATCCCGAGTGGCTGTGGCTGTGGTGCGGGCCGGCAGCTGTAGCTCCAATTCGACCTCTAGCCCGGGAACCTCCATACGCCGCGGGGGCGGCCCTAGAAAGGAAAAAGAGAAAGAAAGGATGCATTAATTTGTTCAGGCTGCCATGATGAAATACCAAACGCTGGGTGGCTTGATCAACAGACGGGTACTTCCTCACAGCTCTCCTAAGCAGCAGAGGTTCATTTTCTCCAGTGGGATCTGGGACCAAGATCAGCGTGGTAACAGGTTTGTTTTCCTCTGATGCCTCTCGCCTCGGCTGCTGAGGGCCGCCTTCCCTCCGTCCCTTCGTGTTTCTGTCCGGATCGCCTCCTCTTGGAAGGGCCCCGGTCACGTGGCCTCAGGGCCCTTGCATGGCACCCCGTTTTCCTTAGTTTCCTCTTTCAAAGTCCTGTCTCCGAAGACAGTAACATGCTAAGGGATCAGTGGTACAACTTCAATATATGAGTTTGGGGTGAACACCGTTCAGTCAAAGACACATGAGATGGTGAAAAGCTATGTGACCGAATGAGATACCTGCTTGAGACCGTCAGCAAGTCTTCTCGAGGCCTGGGTCTCCCCTCCGACTGGACAAA
Source organism: Sus scrofa (assembly GCF_054392235.1). Lineage (NCBI taxonomy): Eukaryota > Metazoa > Chordata > Mammalia > Artiodactyla > Suidae > Sus > Sus scrofa. The sequence goes on along the minus strand of NC_139386.1, from coordinate 135,965,058 downwards.
GACAGTTGGGGGCCGTTATTGCGGGACAATGGCTTAAATACACTGGAGATGAGGACGAACCACGAGCAGCATGGTGAGGGGAGGTGAACATACACAGGGAAAATTCGAGACAGAAGAGTATATCACGGCGCAGCTGCCAAGGGCTTTCCTCGCTTTGCCCTTGAGTCATTATGCTCCACTTGCTTTCTGCCAGGGGGAGGAGGGGTGCATTTAATCACTGCTGCTGCTTCTTTCACGACAAGTAGCCCTGTGCCAACTGACTCATTTGATACCAGCTTTAACTGCCACACATGATGTGGGCATGGCAGAGGGCATTTCTCTTAGTTTAGGAAAAATTAAGGAAGAGGAAATCAAAAATTCGTCCGGAATGCCAGCAGACAGGCACTGTCACAGATGGGAGGGAAGAGCCCGAGCGGGCTGGGGAGCCAGCTTGCAGAGGACTCGCTCAGCAGTCAAGGACACGGTTAAGAGGCCCTCCTTTGACTCCGACCCAGGGTTCCTTCTGCCACATCACAGCTAAGTGGCTCTGAGTCTGAATGTTTTCTGTTCAAAATGTTCTTGGAAGCATACGGCTTACGAGGGATTTTGAAACACCAAAGAACAGCGTGGTGTTGAGGTTAAGAGTACGGACTGGTCAAACAAGCTTTGTTCCAGTCTCAGCTCTATCCTTTACTGCTATGTAGCCTTGATCAGGTTGTCTCACTTCTTAAAGCCTCGACTTTCTCATCTGCGGAATGGGGATAATGGAGTCACCAACCTCGCGGGATGGCCCCGAGGACCTCGGCACTGCCCTGGGATCGTGGATGCTATAACTACTGCGTTAGAATATGGACCAGCAGTGAGGTCCTACCATACAGCACAGAGAACTTTATCCACTCTCTTGGGATAGAACAGGATGGAAGACAGCGTGAGAAAAGGAATGTATACATAGTATGACTCGAGGTATAGCACATGCTGTATAGCAGATATTGGCAAAACTCCGTAAACCAACTATACTCTAACATCAACAGCAACAAAACCCAAACCCGAAAGACAAAACAAAAATGAAAACTATGTCCCAGGATCTAGCAGTTAGGCAAAAGAGAAAAACCAAGCAGAACAATTGAGTCAAAAGCTTTCGGAGTTCCCGTTGTGGCTCAGCGAGTTAAGCACCTGACCAGTACCCATGAGGATGCAGGACCAATTCCTGGCCTCCCTCAGTGGGTTAAGGATCTGGCGTTGCTGTGGCTGTGGTGTAGGCTATAGAGCTACAGCTCCAATTTGACCCCAAGCCTGGGAGCTTCCATATGCTGTGGGTGCGGCCCTAAAAAGCAAAAGCCGAAAAAAAGTTTAACTATAAACCTGGGAAAATCACAGCATAAAGAGAAAACCAAATGTCTGAGGCAATACAGTAAGAGAAAAAGAAGTTCTAGAACGAAAGAAAGAGCCTGGGCAAAAAGAAAGGTTGTCATCAGATCTACAAGCCCACAAGCGCACTGGCGTAAGCCGGGAGTGAAGGAGCTCACTTTCTAGACCGAAAGGTGGGGTTAAGGTGCCCAAAGAAAATAAAAGTTGCTTCCAGCAAGAAAGACGCCTTGTCCTTCTGAGCCTGGGATCCCCTAATGTGAAGAGGGTGTTTGGATGTCAGGTGAGGCCTTGGCCATTGGATCTCATGGGGCTGCTTTGGTGACGCCCGGAAACGCCAGCCAGTCCCAGAGCCAGTGCACCTGAGCTGGCTGCCCTGCTAACTTCCTTCGCATGTGATTCCTTCCATAAGCTGGATTCCAGGTGCTGCGGCAAAGCCTATCATTCAAAATTACCGAGATGCTCTTCGTATTTTATACTCATGGGAAAATCTAGCCTCGGTTGAGGTAGCAGAGTATTTTAGAATGGATGGGTAGCACAAGGGATCCTTACTGAAAAGGCTGTTTATCTTTGCCAGTCATTCTTGCCTCAAAGGGCAAAAAGCAAGACCCAGAGGTAAAGCACAAAACGCACTTGTCCATGACACGCGGAGAGAAGACAGCCAGGAGACTCTTCTGGAGCAGACTTCCGCAAGGTGTGCAGTTGAAACGAAGGGGAAAGCTCGTTTCAGTTCTTGGTCATTTCAGTTCTTGGTTTGCTGAAATGGTCACCGATGAGCCAGATCCAGCCATACTTTGTGTTCGTTCTTTTCCTGCTGATTTCTGCTTTAGACTAAGGGTGTCACTGGGAACATTTGCAAGGCAATTTGGCAGCATTTATAAAAATATTTAATGTGATTATCCTCCCCCCCCCCCAGTAATTTCAGTTGTAGCGAATTTTCCTGTGTAAATTCTAACTAAAGTGTTTGAAAATACAGAAATCTACGGTCCCATTGTCTGAAATACTATACATTGAGAATCCAAATGCTCATCAATATGTGCTGGTTGAAAAAAGGACAGACGGGACTTCTTTGCAGAACAGATGCTGACTCACAGACATTGAAACACTCATGGTCTCCAGAGGAGACAGTTTGGGGGGTGGGGGGATGTGCCTGGGCCGTGGGATGGACATCCTGGGAAGTCAGATTGTGATGATCATTATACAACTACAGATGGGATACATTCATTTGAGTAATAAAAAAATTTTTTAAAATGTGCTGGCTAAATAAGTAATGACCTCGCTGTACCCAGATGCTGGAGTCAGACCACCTGAGTTTGAGCTCCCATTTCACTAAAACTTTCTGGTCATGGTGGCCTATATTTGTTTTCTTTTGCTGCCACCATAAGAAAAATTACCACAATTTTAGAGGTGTAAAACAACGCAAATCTGTTATCTTACAGTTTGGTAAGTCAGAAGTCTGGCGTGCGTCTCACTGGGCTGAAACTGATGTGCTGGCAGCGCTGGGGTCCTTCTTGCAGGGTCAGGACGGAATCCCCTCGCTCGCTCCTTCAGCTGTTGGCAGACTTCAGTTCCACGGGGCTATAGGACTGAGGGCTCTGTTTCCTTGCCGGCTGTTAGCTGAGGGCTGAACTGAGCTCCTAGAGTACTCTTGCCGGTCTGTGGCTGGTACCCACAGCTCAGCAACAGAGTATTGAGTCCTTCTCACACTGCCGTCTCTCTGACCCTGCTTCGACAGGTGTGCCACTCTCTAACCCAGCCAGAACAGGTTCCACTTTTAAGGACTCAGTGATTAGCGTGGGCCCAGCCAGGTGACTCTGAATAATCTCATCTCAAGGTCTTAACCTTTAACTCACCTGCAGAATCTCTTCTGCAGTGTAAGGCAATATATTCGCTGGTTCCAGGGATTTGAACGGGGCTGTCTTTGGGGGCCATTATTTTACCTGCCGCACACTCTAAGCCTCAGATTCCTCATCTCCAAAAAGCAGCTTCTTCCACACATGGTTCTTGTAAAGTATAGAGAAGATAAACTCTAGGCACTCAGTAATCGCTCAGTAATGGCAGTCTTCATCAGCATTGCTGTGTGGCTGTGAAAAGAGCAAGGCAGAGCCCTGTTACTCCATAGAAAAACAGTCCAAAGGTATATTTGAGAAAAGTAAGCTATGGAAGAGTATGCATAGTATAACCACTTTTCTTATTAAAAAAAAAAGGAAAAAGAAAAAAAGGTATTTGTATTTGCAGAGGGAATAAAATGGATGGATGGAGACCAAGAGGCTGAGACTGAGAAGGGGTGCACAGATCTGGAACTTTCCTAACAATGTATATTTTAACATTTAAAGTGGTAACCACATTAGGAAGACAAATAGTATTCACTGTCCAAAAAGCACTCCTTCCTTTGTGTGGAAACAAAAAGGAAATAAAGAAATGACTACTTACAAAATAATAAGAAGGAATCAAAACTACAATGAGGTACCACCTCACACGGGTCAGAATGGCCATCGTTAATTAATAAGTCTAAAAATAACCAGTGCTGGAGAGGGTGTGGAGAAAAGGGAACCCTCCCTGCCCCCCTTACTGGTGGGGACATAAGTGGTGCAGCCACTATGGAAACCAGTGTGGAGCTTCCTCAGAAAACTAAATATAGAACTAGCATATGATCCAGCAGCCCCACTCCTGGGCATGTATCCAGACAAAACTATAATTAAAAAAGATACATGCACCCCTATGTTCACAGCAGCACTACTAACAACAGCCAAAACATGGAAACAGCCTAAATGTCCATCGGCAGATGAAAGGATAAAGAAGATGTGGTGCATATACACGATGGAATACTACTCAGCCATAAAAAAGAATGAAATAATGTCATTTACAACAACATGGATGCAACTAGAGATTCTCATACTAAGTGAAGTAAGTCAGAAAGAGAAAGACAAATACCATATGATATCACTTACATGTGGAATCTAAAATATGACACAAGTGAACTTACTTACGAAACAGAAATAGACTCACAGACATAGAGAACATACTTGTGGTTGCCCAGGGTGGCAGTGGTGGGGTAAGAGAGTGAGAGTTGGGGTTAGCAGATGCAAACTGCTAACATATAAAATGGATAAACAATAAGGTCCTCCAGCAGAGCACAGGGAATTATATTCCATATCCTGAGATAAACCCTAATGGAAAAGAATATAAAAAAGAACACACACACACACACACACCCCTAAATCATTTTTCTATACAGCACAAATTAATCCAACAATGTAAACAATTATACTTCAATGAAAAATAATAAAGTAGGAAGTTCCCATTGTGGCTCAGCAGAAACGAATCTGACTAGTATCCCTGAGGATGCAGGTTCGATCCCTGGCCTCGCTCAGTGGGTTAAGGATTCAGTGTTGCTGTGAGCTGTGGTATAGGTCGCAGATGAAGCTCGGATCTGGCATTGCTGTGGTTGTGGCAGCAGCTCCGATTAGACCCCTAGCCTGGGAACCTCCATGTGCCACAGGTGCAGCCTTGGAAAAAAAATAATAAAATAAAGTAAGAAGGAAGGAAAAAAAATGCTTTGAAAATTGTTGGAAATAAAAAAATTCCAAGATGCTGGAAATAATCCCAAACATGTCAATAATCACAATAAATATAAATAGATTACATTTGTTTATTAAAATACAGAGATGCTTAGATCGGAGAAAATAACAAAATCCAGTTGTGTGAAGATATCATTTAGGTAAAATTTTTAAACATGAATGTTAATAATACATTGATTATGGAAAAATACGTACTTAGTAAAAGTATAGGAACCAGAGGTGGGAAGTAAAAGCAGCAGTTTCAAGGCGGGTTACTTCCAGGAAAAAGAGAAAGGAAATCCCGTAAGAGAGGGTTACAGAAGGATATCGACTGTATCTGTAGTATTTGATTTCCAATAAAAACAAAATATCGAAAACATACATGATAGGATATTTGCCTTTTAAAATTCTGGCTTCTTTTTTTGGTTTTGTTTTTGTGTGTTTTTAGGGCTGCACTTTTGGCACATGGAAGTTCCTAGGCTAGGGGTCGAATCAGAGCTGTTGCTGCCAGCTACAGCCACAAGCACAGCACCAAGGGATCTGAGCTGCATCTGCGACCTACACCACAGCTCATGGCAACACCAGGTCCTTAACCCACTGATGGAAGCCAGGTATCAAACTCACATCCTTACGGGTGCTAGTCAGGTTCATTACCACTGAGCCACAACAGGAACTACTAAAATTCTTGCTTTTTAAAATATTCTGTATTTTTCTGCACATATAAAAATTTAATTCTTTATAGACTTGTACTAAGAAGTTAGAAATAGAGATTGTGTTCTGATGGTATATGTATTCTGGGTCCTAGGGAAAAAGTGCAAAATTTTAGAAGTAAACAAAATTAGGAGAGATGAAAATGCATTTCCACCTTCTCTGCCTCAGTTAGCGTTATCATCTATTGAACACTCACACGGGGTTAAGGATGATACTATTTGAAAATGCCCCAAATATGCACATTAAAATGTTTAAGCTTTAAACAGAAATTTGTATAAAGTGAAGAGTTCATAAATGTTGTCAAAAAAACAATGAAGCAATTGAAAGGGTTATTAAATGTCTCAGAGACATTTAATTTTGAACCCAATTCCAAAGGAGGAGAAGTTCAGATAGGAAACCCCTAAGGGGATGATTCAGACAGGACAATGGATGGCTTTGGGCCTAGGTACAAAGGGACCTTGGCCGTTAACACAACAACATAGGGGACAGTGGCAGACAAGGTGTTTGGAGCAGAATTTCCTCACCCAGATTCTGAAGAGCTATGGAAACAGACACAGTTAGTTACATGGAAATAAGCACTGAAAAATGCCAACACACAACTAGATGAGTTGGGCGTGGAAAGGACAGATCTAACACACAGATGTACCTCAGCCCTAGCAACTGCCTTCGTCCCCGAGTTTTTTCTTACTTTATGTAAAGCATAGCGGAGGTACTTATGACCTGCTCTGAAGCAAAAGGGGAGACGCTGATGGAGACCTGTGAAAGAGCCTCAGCTGGTTCTCTGTTGGAAGTGTTGGAATTCCTTCTCTAGGGTTAAATACCAGTATTTAATAGATGAGCGCAGACGAATACCACCCCCCCAAAAAAGGAAACCCCATTTTGAAAATATCCCACCCAGGAGTTCCCACTGTGGGTCAGCAATAACAAATCCGACTCGCTCAGTGGGTTAAGGATCCAGCGTTGCTGTGAGCTGTGGTGTAGGCTGGAAGCTGTAGCTCCAGTTCAACCCCTAGCCTGGGAACTTCCATATACTGCAGGTGCAGCCTCAAAAAGACAAAAAAAAAAAAAAAAGAAAAAGAAAAAGAAAGAGAAAATATCCCACCTAATGCCATAAAAATATTCCAACGTTGAGCTAAATCCATCTTTCTGCCTTCAAATTCATTTTCATGAAAGGCTTAACCCAAGTGGTACTGAGTGGATTAGATGGCCATGACCACTCGCTGCAAACTTGAGGGTCCAGATGTTGTGGCTCAGCCCGGGAGCAGTGCCTGTGCCCTGCCTGTCAGCCAATGTGTGCCGCTTCCTCTGCCACCTCGTGCTGACAGCGCTGAGCCTGGTCCCCCAGGCCCCCAGGCTGCCAGCATGATGCCCTCTCCCGCCGCCCTGCCCTCCGCCCACTCCAGGGCCATCGGAACAGGTCCTCACCAAGCTTAAAGGCTTCCCGCACATTGATGTGCTCTGTGAGTTGTGAGGTGGATCACAGCCCACGTGTCCCTGATAATAAAGCCCCAAAGAGTCCAAGGACGCCCCTGGGCAGCGCCTCCCCCATCACTCCATCAGCAGCTCTGTCGCCCGCAGACGCCTGGCCCTGCGGGTGGCAGCTCAGGTGCTCTCCTCCCTGTGACCCCCAGCCAGCTCAGGCGCGTCTCCTAACGCCTGCCGCCCTTTGTACAGACTGCCCCCTCCAACGTCTTGTTTGATGGCAATTGTCTGTACCACTCTCTCCCACTCCCTCGGAAGCTTCTGGAGGACAGAGACCATGCCTCGGTCCTTTTTACGTTTGCCAGTAAAGAGCAGCTTCTGGGACATCCCAGGCACAGAGAACATAAAGGGTGTGGATGAGTAAGTCGGTACGACTGCGGACACGGGGTCTAGGAGACTCCCCCGTTAATCAGATGGATGCCTCGCCCCACCTTCCTGCTCCGAGGCCCCAGGAAAAAGCTCTTCTCCTTATCGTGTCAGCAGCACTCTCCTCCGTGGAGTGTCTGCCTCTGAGAGTGAAGGCCGAAGGGAAGCTTCTCCCTGACAAAATTAAAGACAGATTATTGGCAAGGAGAAGATCCTAGATTCCTTAGAGGAGAAAGTGCTCTAGCAATTCTTTCTGTGTTGCGGTAACTAATTAGCAATAAGTAATTTTAAAAATTAGTATCTGTAAAAATCGACCACAGACCATTAGGGATGATGAGTTGAAGCATAAAAGTCAATGCTGTTTCTATCCCTCCCCCCACCCGCCCCCATACTCAGTGCACTGATTCTAAATGGAAAAGTACAAATATTGGGATAAAAATATTTAAACTACAGAGACACGAAACTCCAAATGCTAATCCTGCCTAAAGGGCAGAATTTAATTCTGTGCTAAGCTACTGTATGTGGGATTCCGAGGCGTGGTAACCCAACATTTGAGAATGAGTAATTACCACTGAATCTCTCTGTCACGTATTTGTTTCACACATAATTTATACAACAAACCCACTGACGGGAAAAATAAAATGCTCTTTGAAACATTTTTTTCCCAGCTGCACATTTTTCAGGCTTACTTTTTTTTCTCATCAAAGATTATTTACCGCGATGGTCTTGGGTTGGATGCAGTGGGATGCTTTTTCTCCAGTTCGCGGGGACAAAGAAACACCTCCAACCTGCTCTTCTTCACTGTGTCCTTTGCGCCCACCTCAAGCACGTGGATGTGGGCGAGCAGGGTCCCTGCCCTGGCTCACGGAATGCTTTCGGGGTGCAATGGATGCACGAGGGAACATTTTTACTTAGTCGCTTAGTTCTCCATTCGACAAACATTTATGGGGCCACTGTGTGCCTGGAATTGACACTGAGGTCTCTGGATGCCCACCCTTGAAGAGCCCACGGTCCAGCAGCAGAGGCCATTAAGCCACCAATGACAAAGTAGATTGATGAGAGCATACACTGGGCGTGGTAGGGATCTGACACCTGCCTGTGCTGTCAGGGAGGGCTTCCAGGAAGAGGCGTCATCTAAATTGCATCTTGACTGACCTGTAGGGTCCAGATAATTGGAGGAGGGTAGGGAAGTGGACAAGTCAAAGTTGCAGGGAGAGCGGGGAGAGATGAGAGTATGAGAGAGAGAATGGGAGCAGGCGAGGCAGGGCGGTGCCAGCAATGGGGCAGGGCAGGTGCTTACAAAGACGCAGAGACTCAGCAGGGACGTTAACCTCTCCTGTGCTCACGACCAGCAGCTTCTGCCGCCCTCGCCCCCCACTTGGGACACCTGCAGCAAAGAGGAAAGTGGAGTGAGCAGAGGAGTATCTGAGAGAGACACCAAGCTGCTGGGCAGCAGCATCCTGGCTGCACTGCTTCTGGCATTTGCTCTTGGTTCAGCGTTTTGCACGAAGCAGGGAGATACGTGCCGCCAAAGCGTAACTCGTCGGCAGCTCCAGCCCAGCTCTGGCTGGAAAGCGGTCTTTGGCAAGAGCTTGACCGGAGCAAGGGGTTTAACATCACTGCACCTCAGCGCCTTGTCTCTAGAAGAGGCTGCAGTGAGAAGGAGCGCGTGCATGCAAAGCGCCCAGAACAGAGCCTGGCGCAAAGCGAACCCCGATAACTATTAGCCGTAATTACTGTCCTTTGCATATACGACGTGCCCATGAAGCTAGCCGGTCAGTTATTCAAATAACCGGCAGGTCTTTTACAGGAGCTGGGCTTACGGGTAAAGTTGTTTGTCTTTGGCCCTGACAGGAGACAGGAGATCAGGAAGGGTCACCCAGTGAACCCAAAGACTGAACTTCAGTGGTGGCTTCTTTCGTTTATATCCATTCACCGAACAGTCATTCTCCCTGCATTTATCGAGGGTCTCCTCCACGTTAAGCCTGAGGGTCAGAGGTACGCGAGGCGGACGGACTCACTCAGTTTGCGCTTAGAGGGCCCGCAGTGTACGTCGCTCGCTCCTGAGGGAAAATGATGCCTTCGGCCCTCCAGCAGGAGGTGATAACACGCTGCAGAGAGGCAGGGACACCGGCGATCGGTGCTGGCTTTCCACCAGGCTCGGTGCGAAGAGCCTGGCCTGGACCCCTCGACGTGCTGTGGACGCTGCAGGATGGAGACCTGGTCCCCAGGCGGGGCGATCAGGAAAGACTTCACAGAGGCGGAGATATGAGAAGAGAATCTTTAAAAAGACTTCACTGCGGAGCATTTTTGTTCAGCTCTGGTTTTGCAGCCAAACAGGTCCACCAATGGCTTTTTCTGAAGCTGCCTTTTGGTACAGAGACTATTGTAGAGGAAAGAGCCGATACAATGGGTGGTTTCTCCTAAAAACTTGCATCAGAATACTGCGTACGACCTGAGTAAGAGTTCAGCTGTTGCTAAAAGCAGACAACTTCTCATTCTATTATCAAGCCGCGGAGTCATCACCCGCGTTTTTCCCAGTTCCAACTCCCCGGAGTACCCCTTCCTTCCCACCAGCCGGCAGGAGTCGTGTCTGCAGCACACGCCGAGATCCTGGTCCTAATTATTGGTTGTGTAATTTATTGATAAAGCAAAGCCAAATATGAGTAAGAAGGAAAGGCTAATTAGAAATAAAGCACTCAGTGTCCCAACAAGGAAAATTCCAGGGCTTCAAAAATAGAAAATCAGTGATGCATAGTTTGAGGGCTTTGTCACCAAAGAAATAATCCCAGGATTTAATAAGCCAGCGAACGGATTAAACAGATGGGGAAAAGTTATCAGTGGCAGAGAATGGGCACCTACAGAGAAACGGAATGCTTTAGAGCCGAAATGACTCTGGCGCACACGACAGAGTATCTAGCTGTGTCCTGAAAGCGTGTTCTAAGACATCTGGAAGAAAGGAAAATAAAATCAGCCACGAAGAGAGAGCACATCAGATAATTGGCTGGCACAGACACGCTGAAGCCACTTTTGTACGGGACTGATTAGCCTATTGAGTTAAACAGTTGATTTGTCTTTCTTTCTTTCTTTCGGGGGCGGACCGCTTGAGGGCATAAACCAGAGGGGGGGGGGCGGCGCGGCTGGACGAAGCCCTCTTGGGACAAGCTGGCCCTTAAGTACCATCGACCTTTGAACAACATGGGTTTGAACTGCGAAGGGCCGCTCACACGTGGATTTTTGGCAATAATAAATACTACGAACTACGCAATATGCAGTTGTTTAAACCCTCGTATACAGAGGGCTGACGCTAAATTTTACGTGGATGTTTTACTTCGGGGCAGGTCAGCACTGCTGACCCCCCTGATGGCTCCAGGGCCAACTATTTATGGAAAACCTTTTTCCCGGCAGAGAAACCTCCCTGACAGCACACATGTCTACGCGTCCTTCTCTGCCTGCACCTGTCTGAACGTACTTCTTACTGGCTGACCATTTACACACAGGCCAGCTTACAGGACATTTATAGGATCAAAACCTCAGTTTTTCATTAAAATATTTATTTAAAAAATGCAATTGGCATCCATATCTAATTGCACACAAAACTCAGTTCTGAGGTCAGCGAGTTGTTAAGTGGCCCTCACCTGACGACTTAGGCTCTCTTTTCCAGGGATTGTACTGCATCCCTAGAGGATGCGGCACACGCGCACACAGGGGCGGATTGGAGGCTTTAACGTTTTCCAGAAACAGAGATCTGAAGGCAAGCGGAAAGCATAGCTTCTGAGCGATGGTGGAGCGAGTGCCTATTTATACCTCACCTTCCATCCACTGATGTGAGCTAGGGTCTTTCCTGCCAGAGAAGATTCTGGGGAATGAGTTTCCTGGTGAGCTCACAGCTTAACACTGCTCGTGTCACCATCTTGAGTCAGCGGTGGATAACGCTGTGCAGAATAAACTAATTTTAGTCATCTGGAGATCTTGGTAAACACTCCGTGGTGACTCTTTTAGAAGTCAGTGTGAGCCTACTATCTCTGCTTCATTTCCTCTCCCAATAATCCACGCAAGGTATTTTTAGAGCATGACATCACAGGGCTTGTCTAGGTGGGTGTCTCTGTTTCAGAGCTGGCATTTGAAATAGTTTATAATATTTTATAATATATATTATTATGTTTTATAATAACTATAAATGGAATATAACCTTTAAAAACTATGAATTACCGTTTGTACAAACCTGTGACATATAATATTGTACCACAGCTATACGGCAATTTTTAAAAAAAGAAAATTCTGCCACAGATTTCAAAGTCAAAAGGTCTCTGATTAAACGAACCAGAAAAGTGACCAACAGGTAAGACAACAAAGGCTAAGGAAATTAAGTCCTATACATGCTGCAGGTGCAGCACAGCCCCTCTTCTCATTTCAGCAACACTTGCCACCAACCCCAGCCCACAGCTACACAGAGGGAGAGAAAAATGCCCATCGCTGAGGCTAAGAGCTTTCCTTCCAGCTTCCACACTGCACTTTTGGGGTGTGAGATGATCCCTTAGCTTCTTAACCATCTTGTTCCGTGACCAGCCCCTGGGCGCCGAGTCGCATTTCATCGGCAGTCAGTCACCTGCCAGATATAGAGCTCCTGTGACTTCTGCAGTGTCTCATGGGTCACTGAGAAAGAAGAGGGCCTGAGGACAGACTCCACTGGTCAGATCATCCAGTCCAGTGTGTAACCCTTGGCCAAGACCTCCTACGTCACGGAGTGTGAACTGTGCCTAAGACCTTGCACTGGGGTTTTTGCGGTTCTGAGAAAGACGCTGGGTTTGGCTCTTTACCCAGGAACGTGGACACCAGGGTGGGGCTGAGCTGGAAGAAGAGCATGAGGAGAATCCCAGGCAAACCAGACCCCTGAGGTTGGCAGCGAATAGCCCATGGGCCAGAAAGAGCGCGACGGGACCCAGCTCTACCCGCAAAGCTCCTGATTTCCGTGTGCTCCTTCATGAAAACCTCCAGCCCTGGGAGGTGGCTGTCAATACGGTCTAGTCCAGAAAGAGAAGCGGGGCTTTAAATGACGTGTTTGAGAAGCAAAAGGAGAGACGGGCAGAGGAAATTGGCAGAATTGGAAACATTAATAGGGAAAAAGAGGGCAATGGCACATCCTGCCATTATTTGCATAAGAAAGGCAACTAAAAAGAGTTCGTTAAAAGCAACGTTGAGACTCTCGGATTTGAGGGGCCGAGGCTTTGCTATAGGAAACTTCATCCGACTCCATTTGCCTCTTTCCAAAGAAAACACGCCACACACCAAGACACCGACCTTCTCTCCGAGCTGCGGGAAGGTCGGCCGCACCGAGAGCCTCCTCTTTGCGGGGACCGCGACGTCCTCACTCGCCTCTGAGGGCGCGTGGGCTGGGCCCCCGCTCCGCTCAGCGAAGCGCGCCTCTGAGAACAGAGGCCGCTGCTGCCGCGGCCGTGACCCCGCACGCTGTGCCCCTGCCCTCCTGGGAAGCCAGCCTTTTGAGGAAGTTGTGGTGAGGAATGTCTGGAATGTTTTTAGGCCCGAGTCCGGGAAGCCTGGTGGTCCCTGAGCAGCCTTGCTCGTGAGGGTCAGCAGGACCCCTTCCATCGGGATGCAGTCCGGGAAACTCACCAAGATGCGGGAGGAGGGGGTCTCTTCTCAACCGCGAAATGCGGCCTGGGAGTTTCTCTCCGATTCCAGCTGCATCACACGGACCAGCTACTATAGTCCCAGGCTAACGAGAGGGTAGGTGTTAAACGGGCTGTGAATTTTCAGCTTAAAAAATAGCAACTACATGCGCATTTTTTTGGATTCTGTTTAGCTCGGCATATGAAGGAGTGAACACCGCTAAACACCAGCACAACTGCACCCTTGATTTTATGTTCTCTGCAGTGGTTATTCATAGGGTGGGAAGTTCTAATTATATTTTAAAGGTTTTAAATATATTTAAAGGCTTAAACACTGTATTTATAGGTAAGCATATGCACATACACATGCATGTATATGAATGTATTTTGCCTGAACGCCTCTTTTGTTTTTTAGAACTGTCACTTTGCTAAGGAGGAGCACCCAGCTTTAATAAAGACACTTAACATGGAAAATCATATTTAGCGGGTAGAATAGCACGGTCTTGTTTCTTAACTTTTTATCGTGAATATTCTCTCTCTCTTGGGATTTCTCAGACTTTTCATCTGCCCTTCACAGGAAGAAATACATTTAAACTTCCCGATTTGGCACATGCACGTGTTTAGGCGCGGTTTATATACATAGATGAGTATGCATGAGAGACAAAACCGACCTTTTCAAAGTCTGATACACTCTGGGGTTTTTCCGTCCTATTTTTTCCCTTGTATAAAATATCATCATGACTCATTTTATTAATTTCCCTACCCGCTCATGGGTCAGGACCTGCAATTTGAGAAACATTGTTTTACCTGGATTTTTAAATAGTTTCGTAATTCTATTAAGGAAAATAAAATGTTATACTGTAACAATATGGGTGCCTGAAATGATTCAAGGAGAGGCAGGAGTGCTAATAAAAGGACCTTATCTTTGACCCCATGCGGTATGATCATTATTACTATGTTGTCATAAATCTGGAGAATGTGAACATTTGAAAAGTAAGTCATGTAACCCCTTTCTTTTCAAATAGTGTTATCATAACCTTCCAGACTTGAAAATGGAGCCCTCTTCTTTTGTTAGCCCTCCCACCCACAGGCCCTCCAGTTTTTGTGGGGTTTTTTTAGAAATGGTGAAGATATTTAATAGAACAGAAGTTAAGGGTGAAGTCCAGACTTTACCGTAGCAGACTTGCACCGGCTCACTGTAGATTATCGAAAGGCCGCAGGCAGCAGAAGCAGCTGCAGTTGGGGTCCAGACCCCCAGCCCTTAGACTGACTGTAAAAGTAACCTCTGAGGAGGAAATCGGACACTGATCGCCAAAAACGGGTAAGTGGGAGAGCAACTTGGTGGTGACTCCATCTGGGAAACTGGAAAAGCTTTCTGTAGGTCTGTTCTGACCAGCTGGTCTGAACGCAGGGAGCTGAGGGCAGTAAGGCGGTTATTTCTGTCAGATACCTGTACCCATCTGTCGTGAATGTTTACATGCAGGAAAAGTAAAATTATACTCAATCGATCAAAAAAGACAATTTTTGAAATGGCCTGTGTATTTCACATTGACACCATATCTGATTTGTAAATTTAGCTATTTGCATCTTGAGCGCATTAAAATGGGCCAACCTGTCCCTTTTCTCCATATGCTGCCTAAAGATTTCACAAATTGGTGTTGAGAGACAGGTTTTTATTTGTATTAAGGTGTAGTCGATTTACGAGCAAAAGGTATTTTAAAACCTTTCCCTGGACAGCACGACAGAGGGTATTTTGGGTAGAGTGGTCCTTTGAGACGTGCCTCAGGGACCAGAAGTCTCTAAGTGGCAGGTGGTACGGAAACGCCCAGAGCCGGGCATTCTGACTGGACGCTCCACGTGCCCCCAACCCCGTCCCCAGCCGCCTTCCCAACGCACCACACCTGGCTTCTGCCCCTTGCCAGGGCGGGCAGGGGGTCTGTGCTGCCACCGTGCCCGCCCCCCAACTAGCAGTGAGCTGGGTGGGCACTTGGGCCGCGGTGCTCCACGACCATGAGCTGACGAAGGAACAGCAAAGTGAACACGTTTGAAAGTATTGGCCCTCTTAACCTACAGACCCTTGGAGAGTCAGCCTCCTCCATACACCTGCCCAGCAGGGAGCCGGAGCCACGCCCTCGCCACGGGTCCCCTTCCCTCCAAAGCAGCGGGGGGCCTCGGTGGGCAGCTGATCACAGCTCAGCCCCTGAGAGCAGGGCTCCTGAAGGGGTGGAAGGCGCTCACCCACACACCCAGGGACAGCAGAGGTGGTGGCGCCAGGGTCTGAAAGAGAAACTCAGATGTCATTTTCTGCCTCATCTTCCTCCAGACGTTTCACGGCTGAAATGAGAGGGAGGAAGGCGATGGTGGACAGGGGAGGCCGAGGACCAGCCGTCTGAGGCACTGGATACGCTTTGCACGTACATGGTCACTGCAGGTACAGAGCAGGAGGGTCCAGTCTCCAGACCTAATCCAGGGATTGTTAGGAGGGTTACCTGGATCAGGTGGGCACAAAGGGCATTTGCAGTTTGAACCCCATGAAACTGTCATTTTGGTGGGTCAAAAATGGTCAAATATCAACAGTTTCATATAGTCCAACCTATTACAGCTTTAACTGCCACCTCGTTGCTGGAAGAAGTCAAGCCCGAATCCCACTGATGATAAGAAAGCCTGGGTAGAGGTCCCTGGCAGCTCAGTGGGTTAAGGACCCAGCATCGTCACTGCAGTGGCTCCGGGATTGATCCCTGGACCAGGAACTTTCACACGCAAAGAACACAGCCAAAAAGCGAGCAGGACTGGCCGGTCTATCAGGCGTTCTCAGCCCGTGGGGAGGACGAGGGGCAGACGTGGACACGGAGAATGGCCACTTCTCCCAAAGCGGGTGCTAAGGCGCCCGCTTCCAAGAGACGCCTTACGAAGAAAGAAGAACAGGGCTGACCAAGGAAATGCTGCAATTGTACTCCTTTCCTGTAGTTTCAAAATTCATATTAAAGTATCACATTCAGGAGTTCCCATCATGGCACAGCGGAAATGAACCTGACTATCCATGAGGATGTGGGTTCGATCCCTGGCCTTGCTCAGTGGGTTAAGGATCTGGTGTTGCCATGAGCTGTGGTGTAGATCCCAGAGGCGGTTCGGATTCCGCGTTGCTGTGGCTGTGGTGTAGGCCAGTGGCTATAGCTCTGATTCAACCCCTAGTCTGGGAACTTCCATATGTCTTGGGTGTGACCATAAAAAGCAAAAAAAAAAAAAAAAGATATCACATTCACATCTGAAAGAATCTGAAAACATCTACAATTAAAAAAAAAAATCACTTAACTGTTTTGAATCCAGGACATTCCAAATTAATTTATGAGTGAAACTGCATATGAGTGAAACTACAAACTGTAACCTATTGTCACAGCTAACAATTTGGGATTAGCTGGACCTCTGCCCGTGACCCAGGCCCCTCCGACCTCTGCCTGTGACTCAGGCTCCTCGGGCCTGAACCTACCATGCATTCACCCCGGAGGAGACAGGGCCCCCGCCCGGCGCCCCACTGCTCCCAAACAGTGAGAAAAAGGCGGATACGCAGGATTCACCAGGTGTCGATACACAGGTTACTTTCTCCTGATTTTATCTTCAGTTCGTGCATGGCTTACAGTCAGCAACCCAGCATTTATGTCTTTTAGCGAGTGATATTCCTAGAGACTGAGGGAACAATCATGCCTCCATTTGCCGTGTATCTACCTGCACCTGCCAGGCTGCACGAGCTTTGCATGTTCAGTATCTGTCGGGTGCAGTTGGTCGCTCACACAGAGCTGAGGAAGTGGCTGCTCTGGCCTCCGTTTCATAGAGAATCTTTAGTGCCTCAAAGATGTTCTGTGGCCCAAGGTGCACAGCTGGGACTGAAGAACACCGGTTCCTATGTTCCCACCACCACATTAAGAAGATCCGACGCCCATACAGCGCTGACTCCAAGCCAGGCACTAAGTTTTAACTCATTTAACTCATTTTACACCAATGGTGGTCCTACACCCGTGCTCATTTGATGACGGGGAAACAGAAGTTAACCAATCTTTTAGCCTAAAGTCTCACGGCTAAAACAAGGCAGGGCTGGAATTCAAACTGACGCTGGTGATGGGCTCCCGCTAACGAAAAAGCCATTTTTAATACGTTTAACCCAGGACTTGGCACACTCGTTCGACTGGGGAATCACTTTTCGTAGGTCGTGACTTGCCCTACTCTTACAGCTAACAATTTGGGGGACGCAGTTTAGGAATCACAGGACCAACCTCTTCTGCTCGATCCCAGCCCCCCAGCCTCTCCCAGCCCCGAGGCCATGCCCCGACCCCCTCCCCGGCTCTCACAGACCCAGGGTCTCGGTGACAGGTCTCACTCGCCAAGTCTCCCGACTGCAGAGGCGAGATGTGGAAACCTGTCCTTTTCTCTCTGGATTCTCTCTAAAAGCCTTATGATGTAACCAAATCAATCTAGCACATTTGTAAAGTTTACCATAAAATAAGTTATTTTAGAATATAAGGTGACTTTTACCTCCAATGTCCCTAGAGAGAAAAACCGCCTCGTGTTTCGAGCAACTAAACTCACTCGCCTCCTTCGAGGTCTCGAGGGTCACAAAGCCGCAAATTAGAGTGTGAATATCAAATCATTCTAGTAAGGTGAGATAAAAGAACTGAGTTCAGTATAGTCACCTTCAACGTCACCCCCGCTGGGGTGGGTAAAAGCTAACATTTATTGGGTGTTCGTTACGGGCCAGGCGCTGCCACACGCTCTCCACGGACTATCTCACTTCACAACAGCTTTATGAGGTCGATGCTGTTGTTACGCGCCTCCTGCAGAAGCAAAGCCCAGGGCCCTGGGAGTTAACTCAGCCAAGCTCACTCAGCTGTCCAGCAAATGGTAGAGCCCGGAAGTGACGGGCCAGCGGGTTATCACCTGTCCCCAGCCATTTCAGACGCTCACCCTGGGTGCACAGAGCCCCCAGTTCCAACAAAGTGATCATTCGCTTTTTGCAAAAGCCTCACCTTGAAAGGTACATGACACTTACTAAATGGTTACTCTTGGGGAAACTTCAAAGCCTGTCAACTGGAAATAAGATTCCAGAGAGGGAAACCCTAAAACCTTTAATCATGCCACAATATGTTGGTTTGGCAGATCTGGCTCACCTTAAAAGGAAGGTTTTTTGAAGGTATTAACTGAATACTGTGGCATTCAAGAAACACGGCTCGGGTTCTCACGCCTATAAAATCATAGCTGTCATGTCTGGGTTTGCTGGAGATTATCCTGCAGCCTCTTAGTAAGTCGAGAAAACCGCCCTGTACACATGTGGGCACATTCTGCCTTTTCTGCCCTTCGCCAAAGAGCCTCAGGTTCTTCGTATTTTCAGTTCCTCAGGGCACACAAACCAAGAATTACTCTTCTGTGTGAACATTAGAGGAAAAAGGCATTTTATGTTCTAATTTATTGTACATTAGCCTTTGCAAATGTGCCACATTGGTCTGGTTACTTTGTAAGGCAGTAAGACAGAACCAAGACTGCATTAAGACAGCATCGGAAGCCCTAAAGTAACTGGCAACACAGGGAGTTTACTGTTTTCTTTAAAAACAAACCAGAGACGGATTTTCAAGCAGGTAAAAAAGAAGAAAGTAGAAGGTAAAAAGATAATTTAATGAGGCCTAGAGGTGGCCTGGGAAGGCCACCTACAGAAAATCTCTAAACCAAAAGAAGCACAGGGTACAGAGTCTCAGGAGGCAGCACAGCTGGGGTCGAGGCCTGCAGCCTGGGTTCACTTGTCGGGCTTGCAGCTTGTGCTCCCGGTACTCCGGGCCTCCCTGTCTCAGCGTGGTGCTTAGCGAGACTGCGACATAAGGGCGCTTGCTGTGACAATTGTATGAGATCCGTCACACAAGCTCTAAGGACCGCATCCGTAAGTGCTCAATCCCTGCCAGCAACTCTGCGTCATCCACGAAGGGGCGTGGAGAAGGCAAGTTAAATGAAAGTGAGTTAAGCCAAAGCCAGAGAGTCTCGTGTCAGCCGCGTAGGACGGACCCGCGGCGACCCCTGGGACCTATGGAGTGAGCGCGCAGGTAACCAGCGAAGGAATCAGGACTGAAGGGAGGCGTGGAGGAAACGCTTACTTTCAGGAAAGCTGACTTCTTTGCCTTCCGCAGCCTTTCTGATCCTAACACACCCGCAAGAGAGAAGTGACCCGCCGTCATTCAGAAGAGTCTTCCTGTTCCTCATGCGGTAACTCAGCTCCGTGGAGAGAATTTTAAACTTTTGCCAAAACTGGACCCACATAAATGCAAGAACAGAGCAAATTTATAAACAGTATCTTGACATCATGTTGAGAAAAAGATGTTCAAAGATGAAGTTATGTTTAATACACCCTTTACTCCTGTCTAAATGGTGTAATTGAAACCAAACCATAATTCAAAAAGATACATACACCCCAAGGTTCATTGCGCACGACTGACAACATCCAAGACATGGAAACAACCTAAATGTCCAACAACAGATAAATTGGTAAAGAAGATGTGATCGTCAGGTACATATAGACCCATAGTGGAATACTACTCAGCCATAAAAAAGAGTGAAACAATGCCACTTACAGCAACATGGACAGAACTAGAGATTGTCCTACTAAGTGGCGTAGAGTCAGACAGAAAGACAAACACCATATGACATCATTTCCATGTGGAATCTAAAGAAAATGATGCAAACGAACCTGTTTACAAAACAGAAACAGACTCACAGGCATAGAAAACAAACTTACGGTTGCCAAAGGGAGGAGGGGATAAACTAGGAATTCGGGAAAAATAAATACCCCTACTGTATATAGAATAGATAAATAAGAATCGACTGTATACCACAGGGAATTATACCCAAATGTTGTAATAACCTATATTGGAAAAGAATCTGAGAGAGAATATATATATATATATGTACCTATATAATACATATCCATTCAGATATGCACACACACACACACGCACACGTCTGAATCACTTTGCTATACACCCGAAACTAACACCTCATAAATTGACTATACTTCAATTGCAAAGTCGGTATCATAGAAAGCGAACGGTTGGTGTATGAATATAGATAAAGACGCACGCAGATACAGGAGGAGAAAGCTCAAAGAGGAGGGAGTGGGTTAAGAAGAGGGAAAGGAAAGCCAGGAATCCTGGTTATTTTCCTGCCACTAGGAAAGGCACCATTTTGCTCTGTCCCCTTCTACATCATTCTCCTGTGAACCTTCAGAAATTGCTTTTGGCTTCTTTCCAGTTCTGAACCACGAGCAAAATCACAAGCACATTGGACAGCAGTGTGCTCCTCTCGCTAGAGGCCTCTTCTCGGCCACACGCATCATTAAGGCCTGTTGACTCAGGAATAACGTCTCAGAACTGAATGTCCAAGCTCTGTTACTTGCTTCCTTCGCTAACCAGACAGCACAGCTGCCAAGAGTTCCTGGGCCCTCTGCCCCTTTCTCCACATGCAGCTATTACACGTTACGGAGTGCAGGCTGGACTTGCCAAAGCCTGACAGAAAAGGTGCCTGTGGCTGCTTATTTGAACTCTGCTGTGCACACATGTGACCGAAAACACAGTGTACCGAAGCAGAGGAAAAAAAGGAGCTGGGGCAGGAGTGGATGTGCTCACAAATTCTTGTTTCCCATACAAAGGAGACACGTCTTAAGGCAGAGCAGTGTGCGTGTGTGCGCCCAGCTCATAAAAGCACACTTCACTTGGAGCGAAAGACTATTTTAAAGAGGGATGATGCCATGTTATAACACGCAGCTTTGGTTTCCAATATCTGAAATGAGGAGGTAGACTTTAAAAGGTCTTCAAAATAGCTACGAGGCATTAAAGAAAGCGCTTGGCTTTCCCTCGACTTTGGGCAGCACAGACTGAAACCAGACCTGAAATGGAGCCTGTGTTTAAAGACCTCCAGAGAAAGAGGCTGCCCAGTGTTTCCTAGGAAGTTGTTCCGATGTTCCCTCCAGCGTAAAGCTTCCATCCTAACCGAAATCCCTCGCACTCCGGTCCTGGCCCATCTCCTTGCGCTTTGGCCTAGACAGTGGTTCACCTACCAACCAACATTGGGAGACGAGTCCCAGAGCTGGGGCGGGGGGGGGGGGGTGTTTTTTCAGCCTGCAGTGACCTGAATCTCTTCTGTGCCTTCAAAAATACTTAGATATGATATTGGCTCTTTTGTTTGTTTGTTTTCTGAATGTTCTCCATTCAGATTTTCGGAAAGACTTTCCATCTTTTAAAGGCTTTTTAGCTACAAGTCATTGCAGAATTCTGTATATCTAGTTAAGCTTCTTTTCACCAGATGGTTCCCTACTTATGCTCATTTTGCTATAACATCCCAAACCTTATTTCAGAAGAGAAGTGATCATCAAACTTTGTTGTGCCTTGGAAAATTAGGGAAGCGTCTTCAAAATAAGTTGCCCAACTCCTGACTCGGACTCAGTAAATTATAACCTTTCGGGCCCCGGCATCCTCCGGGGGCTCTCATTCAAAAGTCAGTTTGGTTAACACAAAAGTTATCAAGCCTATTATTAAAAATAGAAACAAAAACAAAACAAATCACTAAAAAGCAAGCGTATTCTCCGTCTCTTTGGTAAAGTCAGTTCTGCTTTTGCACTTAGAACTGACACATTAACAGAGTTAGGGTTTGGCGCTGTACTGACTTTTGACCTCACAAATTCCCCGTTAGCAGGAAAACCAAAACCAACCCTAATCCATGCCTACAAGCTTCCCGCACTACAACTAAACGGGCTGCCAACACACTATCGCATGAAAAGACGGTTATGCAAACGCAAGACTACCTCTGTCCGCCCGCAAGTGCGTGATGCGTTCAGCATTAAGTTGGGTGCTTGCTTCCCTTTAAGCTGGTTTCGGTGGCTATGACCCTGTTCAGAGGGCCCTGAACGCCAAGGTAAACAAAAGGCTGGTTATTGCAGCAAATTACACAGAAACAGGAACATCCACATCGGGCAAGGGCTCAGGAGGAGCTGGGAGAGTCCACGTGAGAGGCACGAACGTCTTTTCCAGGGAATTTTCAGGTGAATCGGCTGGGTCTGGGCTTAGACCCTAAACCACGTGGTGTTGTTATTACCAGTGCTGGATTTGCCACAGAGGGGGACAGCTGGCGCCTGCCTCGAACACCTGCCCAGGTGGTTTGGTTACATGCCTTTCTCTGACAGCCTTAGGCATCAGGGCTGGGTAACCCGAAGGGGCCTCTTCAAGTGGTCTGTGCTCCTCACTCCCCTCAAGCCCACAGGCAAGAGGGGAAAACATGAAACCACTGAAGCCACCACGGAAACGCAGGTCAAGATGAAATGGCTCTGGAGTTCCCGTCGTGGCGCAGCAGAAACGAATCTGACTAGGATGCATGAGGACGCAGGTTCACTCCCTGGCCTTGCTCAGTGGGCTAAGGATCTGGCGTTGCCGTGAGCTGTGGTGTAGGTCACAGACATGGCTCGGATCCAGCGTTGCTGTGGCTGTGGTGTAGGCCAGCCACTACAGCTCTGATTTAACCCCTAGCCTGGGAACCTCCGTGTGCCACGGGTGCAGCCCTAAAAAGACAAAAAGAAAGGGCTCAGACGCTACTGCAAAAGGAAAGAATGAAAGTAGCAAAAAGGTGGCAGCCGCAGGCTGAGGACAAGTCAGATGTGCAAAGAAAGAGCATCTCTTGGGATGAGAGCTTTTCGGACCTACTCTGCTTAGCCAATTTCAACTATACCCAATGGTGTTGTGAGCTGTGGTCTCCACGCTGCACACGATGCATGCAAACGTCAAAGGGCGATGTGGCGCATCTGACTCGAGGGAGGCTATGTGTCTGCTACGCCCCGATTTTAAAAGAGTCATCCGTTTGCTCCAGTTTGTCCACGAACGAGTGCCCACAAGACGGACTACACTTAGATGTTAATTCGCTTTTCTTTTCCCTTTGGGTTCAGGGTCATGGTTTCTAGTTCCTCTGCAAACTCCTTACCCTGGTTCCTCCGTTTCTTTTCTTTTCTTTTCTTTTAATACATATTTTATTTTTTTATTTTTTTGTCTTTTTTCGCCTTTTCTAGGGCTGCTCCCGCGGCATATGGAGGTCCCCAGGCTAGGGGTCTAATCGGAGCTGTAGCTGCCGGCCTGCGCCAGAGCCACAGCAATGCGGGATCCGAGCCGCGTATGCGACCTACACCACAGCTCACGGCAACGCCGGATCCTTAACCCACTGAGCAAGGCCAGGGATCGAACCCGCAATCTCATGGCTCCTAGTTGGAGTCGCTAACCACTGCGCCACGACGGGAACTCCTGGTTCCTCTGTTTTCAATGAATTGTCTACACATCACTTCTCTAGACTTTCCCATCTTCTTTTTTCCTCTTTTTCCCTCTATTTCATTGCTAACTCTTGCCTAGACTATTGCAATCGTGTCCCACGTGGGTTCCTTCCTGCGCTGATTCTGAAAATTACTGGCAGGTGATTTCGGAGCCACGGTGTGACTGGTCATGCCTCTCCTTTCTGAAACCCTTCTGCCCCCTCTGCCGCCTGTCCTCGATCGATCCTGGTTTGGAAAAATAGTAACTTTACTGAGCATACTGTGCGACCAGTGCTACACATGTATCATTTTCCTTATTTCTCCAAAACGCCTATAAAGTGTTTCTGAAACATAATTACGATGATAAAATATGAAATTATTTCCATCTATTGAGGATATTCCATTGATCGAATAAACTTTTTTTAGACAATAAAGAAATATTACACTAAATAAACACACTAACTGTAGGGTTTTCTTGATTTCAAAATATTAAAGTAAGGAAGGAAACGTGAATCTTAGAAACAAGGAAATATAAGGCCATCCCGTTGTAATCCCAGTCAGTGCTCTTTCCAATGTATGACGCTCCTTCTCCCTCCGGCCTGGGGGTCACAGGTTCCCTCTCACGCCCTCTCTTCTCTCCATGTTCCTTACACGTGCCCACTCCCGCTCTCAGCCTTGGTTTCTATGACCCCAGGAACGTTCCTTCCTCCTTCCTCCACATGTTCAAAGACAGCTGTGCTCCCACACCTGACTCGCACACGCTCTCCTGCGTTCACTCTTTTCTGATGTCTCAAATGAAAACGGTCTCTTAAAACAACAGAGTTCCCTTGTGGCTCAGTGGGTTAAGGAGCTGGCAATGTCACTGCTATGGCTCTGGTTACGGCTGAGGTGTGAGTTTGATCCCTGGCCTGGGAATGTCTGCAGCCCCAAGCGCGGCCAAAAACAGAAAAGAAAGCACCTCTCTTTCCTCTGGACTATCGTAGCCTTGCGCCCTGGGATATAAGCTGCCCTCTGTCCCTCGACCTCTCGTCCAGGTCACGTAGGCTCCATCTCTCCACCAGAGCGGAGTTCCTTTGGGATCCAAAAGGGGCCTCCCGCTCCTCCATGCCCTCCTCCCGCCCCCACTGTAAGGCCCAGCCACGTCTTTCCTGCGAGCAGCTCCTCAGCATGTTTACCAAGTGGCTGACCCATCAGAACACATCCAGTGACTCTGCTGAACACATCGGGACTCAGTGGAGTCTGATGGCCCCCAAGCGTGGCGCCACCGCTCGGCCAGGAATCCAGGTATGGTAAGTGCTTCAGGAAAGTTCATCTTCTTGCCATGATCAAGTCACGACCTGTCAGGCCTACCCAGCTGCAGCTTCCTAAGTGATAGGCTTTTTATTTCTCCAAGAATAAAAGCCTTTGTGAAGGAGCCTCTTTAGAACTTAGGCTAAACCAACCTTCCTTTTAAAAATACAAAATCCTACTAAGCAGCACACAGAAGAAATGGCCCGTGTGCTAATGTGGACATTTTTCCTCGTCAAGTTGCCACTTCCTGGCGGGACCTCATTGCGGGAAAACTAATACTTCTTGGCCTTGGCCCTTGCCCTGGTATTTCATAGGAAAGTGTTATTTAAACAGAAAAACACTTCACAGACATTTGTTTATATTCCTCATCGTTAGTCGCAGACATTAGTAAACGATGCTGCATGGATTTCTGTTTATTCTTGTGTTTATGCTTCACAGGATCCAGCAGAATCTCGGGGCCATCTCCTCTACGGCCAAAACTCTTCATTGTAGTGGCATAGCTTGCAAAAAAAAGTTAAGCATTTTCTCATTTAGTTCTCAAAATAACGCTCTGATAACGTGTTTTATGAATGAATCAACAGGGAACCATCCAAGATTCCCTAAGGAATCCTTTTGCCCAAGGCCATACAACTAACACACGGCAGAGGCTGGGTTTGAATCCAGATCACCTTTCACTCCAAGATCCGAACCTTGTTTCATAATTCTACAAGGGAGCTCATACAGGAAACAGGTGTTTTTTTTTTAAATGCGCCCATCCCAAAGTGTCTGACAAACCGCCGTTTTGTCACGACCTTTGAAAAGAAACAAGAGTGTACAATCCTAAAAGCTTACAGACTAGAGGTGCAAGAACCCGCGTTTCAAGCGTTTTAAACACGAGGGGTTAACGTGTCTCCTCAGCCCGTTACAGCTCAGCGTCTGGGGAAACCAGAATCCTCTACCTCCCCAAAGCCCCTCTCCAGGTCCTACTGTCCAGCTCTCTGCCCTGGAATTCCGTCACAAGAAAACAGGAGTTGAGGTCACCTCATGTCTCCATTTCTAAAAATCTTCCAACGTCCTAACCCCGGATAAACAGAGACAGAAAGTGAGGACTGAAGCCCCGCTCACTAGCTTTCCAGGCTCTCCAGGGAGCAGCCCTCTGGCTCTCCACACCTTCGGCTAACAGGTGATTTATGAAGAGCCTCCCACAAATATTAGGCAGAAAATGATGGACTCAGGCCCACCCTCCGGCCCCCAGATACACCTGCACACACGGGCTCTCCAGCCACGCTCAGACCCTCGCCACCCAGGTAGCATATTGTTACTCGGCCCGGACTGTTGAGGTGAAATGGAGACACGGTTTTCAGACCCCACCAAGGGGAGGTCGCCTGACTAACGTAGAGTGAAATCACAAAAACATGTAAGATACATGTTTAATCTTCACAACGACTGTGAATAAAAATGCTGCTGCCGAATCAGTAAACGAACGTCGCTGTGGCCGTTCAGCCAGTGCAGCTGCCCTGGAGGAGCCAGAGAGGCCCCGACGGCCCACGGCCAAGGCCTCAGCCACCGCGGCCACCCCGGTGCACCTGGGGACTCAGGCCAGGAAAGCGCAGGATCCTGGCCCCAGACGGCTGAGTGCCCATCAAAGGGGTGATTTCAGGAGCTCAGGCTCTTGCATTTGCCCACACGTAGAAAAGGGCTAAATTCATTAACCTGAGATGTCTACCCCTGTGTCTCCTGGCTACTCCCTTACCTCTTCAGAGCAGCCCCTCAGAAGTAGGCTTTTCTGGGGGGAGGGGGGCAGCACTCGTGGCAAATGGAAGTTTGCACCAGGCCCGGGATTGCACCCGAACCTTCACAGAGACACCAGATATATCTTTAGGAGCCTTAATCCGCTGCTCCACGTCAGGAACCCCCCCTCAACTGTCCAGAGAGGCTGCCTCACGGCTGGAAGTCCTCAGAAAGTCCACCGAATAAAACAAAACCCTCAACTTTTAGGCTGCGCACTTTTTTCAGTCATCACGACCTTGAGAGACGGGCGTAATTGGTCCCATTTTATGAATGAGGCTACTGGGGCTCAGCAAGGCTCAGCAACTCACCGAGGTCCTTCCCCTGGCAAGTGGTGGATCCAAACTCTGCCCTTCCTCAAGTCTGTGGTGTTACTCAAAGCCTTAGAGGTGAGGACCCGAAGCCTGGACCAATGGCTTTGCAGTCGTTTTAAGGAAATATCCCCTGTCTATCCACACCCTCAACCAGCTAGAAATGGACCTGCGGTCTATTTTTACGTGATCTTAAGATGCAGATGAAGTCCAGTGTAACATATCACCAGGTGCCTCACAAGGAACCAGTAGATGCAAAGACAAAGAATAACCTTGACCTCTCGTTGGTTTCTATTCCCTCCCTCTTCTCCGGAATTACTCTTAATTAAATTCTTAGTCACAACTATATGTATACATATCTAACACATGTGAACCTTAAAGACAACAACAACAAAACAACAAGCATTCAAACATTCTGTGGTTTTGAGGAAGGCGACAACTACGGCATGCAAAGGCTCCCCTGGGATCTCCCCGGTGACAGACTTCTCCCAGGCCAGAGTGGGGCAGAGCTGCTGATAACACACAGAGGCCCAGGCAACCACCTCCAGCACTGCCTTCTGTCCATTCCTGTGCTTCTGGGCCATGGACCGATGCCAGAAAGTCGATCACTGCAAGCAAACACACACAGCTGTGTGCACGCTGGTATCTGGTCATTTCTGGAATCGTTTAGGCAGGTTGAGAGAACGCTAAAGAGAGAAGGAACGTTGGGCTTAACTTGGTCATGGAGAAGATGGGCAGAGGGGGTGGAGTTACTCAGGGCAGGACGGTGCCATCTTCCCACGAGAGAGATCATACTCTACATAAGATTTACTGTGTGGCACGGGGACTAATACCTGATATCTTATTAAGAACCCACAATGGAATATAATCTGCCAAAAACCCCCCAAACCTGGATCACTGTGCTGCACACCTGAAAGGACACAGTATATCGTAAATCAACCATGCTTCAATTAAAAAGAGGATGCATTTAAGAAAGTATTTGAATATCTTGATGGATTTTATCCATATACGTCTGTAAAAGTAGGACTGAAAACGGAAATATAAATACTGATAGTATTGATCAGGGTAGATCTTGTAAACTGAATACAATTATGAAGAGAGAAAACAGTGGCCAAGCCACAAGCAGGGAACCTGTGTCTGGACCCCGGAGCCGGGACTTGAGTCCGTGCTCCACGTGTCCCCTGGCGAAGGGAAAGAACTAAGTTAAAGAGCTCTGGCAAAACGCGAGAAATAGACAATTAAGACCTCTCCCTAAAACAAGATGTATTGAGGGATGTTCCAGCACTGTCGTTCTTTGGTCCTAGGATGCTGCTCACAGCAGCCACATCTCTTTCTCGCGTCTTGCGGATGTGCCCCTGTTTTCCCGAGGGCACCATGTACGGATGTAGCCAGCGGAGGTCTGTGCAGGTCCATTCGTCTCCAGGCCCGTTCACTTGGGCAGAGCAAACAGGCTGGATGTCAGAGCGGTGCCGCCGCGGCAGAAGAGCAGAACCCGAAACACCCGCAGGGCCAGGAGCAGGCGCGGGCACCCAGGTTTGGGCATCGGGAAAAGCCGAGGTTAATGCAGCGCCAAACCCACACCCAGCAGAGGCGGGTGGCCCTGCCCTGGGGTCAGGAAGGCTTCAGGGTCGCTGCTTTCTTTCAGACGGTGCGGGGAAAAGATACTAGATACATGAATCCCCTTGAAGTTCTCCTTCTAAAGAACCTCAGAGCCACGTCCCAGGCTTAGTCCCAGCAGCTTCGTGAGCCGGGCTAATCGGCCAGCGAGGGACGGATTCTGCCCCAGTTCCTTCGCTCAGACTCCCCGTGGTTTTGCCACCCGGGCCGCCGTATCCTCATCAGACTTGCCTCCCCTCCAACTAAATCGCGGGGCGAGGAAATTATTCTGCCCCCTCGCCGCGGCCGCAGAGACCCGCGCCCGTCGTGCGGCTCCGGCTGCGAGACCCTACCCGCCGTCGCCTGTTTACGCAGCGGATGGGGTTCGCCCTGGGGGCTCTGGCACTGGAGGAGCCCCCAGAACTGCCAAAGAGCCGGTTCCCCTGCCGCCCCCACACCGGCGCCGGTGCAGAGAGCAACACAGACGTGCACGCTAATTCTACACGTTTATTTCAAAGTCAGGGCTCGGAGCAGAGCTAGGGGCGCTGCACCACCGAGCACTGTACGAGGGATTTTCAGCAAATACCTTGGGTAAAGTCCACAGGCCCCTGGCCCGGCCGCTCAAGCACTGCTGCGCGGCCCTCTGCGGCCGAACGCGGCCCTTCCCGTTCGCGGCTGCGAAGCCCGGCTGGGACGTGACTGCGCAGAAGAGGACAGAGAAGGAGTCTGTCCGAGGCAGGCAGGGAGGGAGGCCAGAGAGGCCACAACCCTCCACGCACAGTGGAGAGAAACCGCAAAGCGGCAGCCTGACACCCTCTGCCTGAATAATCTCAAGCCTTTTGCTGTTAGGGGGAAAGAGAAGGACACAGAGTTTTAATCATGACCGTAGGACACAGCAGCGCTGATAAGCCAGAGGGAGGCATTTTCCCGAAGTCCTTATTGTTTTTTCAAAAGGTGAGGATCAGTTTTCATTCTGTCGATTATGAAAATCTGTTGGAAATGACAGCAAAACTCTTAGCCCTCCCATCACGATTAACTGCGGTGGCGGGGACAGTCCAGTCCTGCAAATGGGGTGGCGTTTCGTGGGGTGGGGGGGAGGCAGCTTTTCCCAGCTGTGAATAACCTCTTTCACTAGGAAAATCGGTCAGGAAACAACCTTCCTTTCGGGAGGAGGAGTAAATGAGATGCAAATGTATGGCCAGAACGCGCCCTTTCTCAATTTTCTTCCCTTGCTGCTGAGGTGCTTCTAGCCTAAATAATTCATCTTCCTGCTTCACTCAAATAAACTCCATCTCAGCTCAAGCTAAAAAAAGGAGAAGCAGAGGGAACAGATCCTCCCACACAGGCCCACGTCCTTCCTGGGGGGAGGGAGGGGCAAATGGAGTCTTGAGGTTAAGGGTTTGGGTCTTGGTGCCCAACTCTCTGACTTGACTCTGCAGGTCTGGACAAATTACCTCCATCTCATTTTCCTTATTGGTACCACTGTCTGCATTTGTGAGGCAGGAACAGCAGCAAGTGGTTCCTAACCTCTGGATGGTTGTAAAGATGAAACATAGCACACCTGGAAGAGGACCCGACACAAAGCAAGCGCCCAATAAGCCCACAGTGACGATCACAGACGCTTCCGTCTCTAGACAGATCCGAGCAGACGACACAAGGGCAGAAGGCAACAAGGCTGATTAGAGAGAAAACGTCACAGACAGAAGAGTTCTGAACGGCTGGTGGAGCAGAAACAAATGAAAGTCAGCCATCCTTCTAAGCATCATGTAAAAGTCTAAACATCACATTATCCCGGCAATGATTTATTGGCTCATGATGTGTAAGAGGTTGAGAGAAACGCCTTTCTGCATATGTACAGGGGAGCTTATTTGAGAAATCCAGAACTTAAAAAAAAAAAAAAAGCAATTTTAAAGTGACCAAAGAACTTAAAAAATGAAAAAGACATGCCTGAAAAAGAAAAAGCTAATGAACAAGCAACAAACTAACTTCATGCTCAGCTGATCTCGCCATAGTAATGCTGGTATTTGGGGACAGAAATGACCTCATATTACAGGCTTTCTGGGGTTCAGGGAGGGAGCTGCGCTACAAATTACTATGGGCTCCGAGGACCCGAGTTAGACCCCCAGTGTAACCCCATCTCTGCCCTCACCCATCTCAGAAGGACCAGCTCAAACCCTTTCCCATCCCCTCAAAGGAGAAAATTGGCCTCAGGGTTAAGAGAAGAGAGGGGGAGCGGGGAGAGCTGGGTGGGAGCAGGGTACTCGCCACCTACGAGCTGTGTGGGAGCAGATCACAGAAGCCCGCAGAGCCTCCGTGTTCTCGTCGGAAACGGGGACCCTGGTTGTACCCACCCCTGCAAAAGCATTCGCTGTGAAGGTCCACCCTGGGGATAAAGGGCGTCCACCTCAAGCAGCAGCCGGCAGAGCCCAGTCGAACCATGCACTTTACAGGTAAGACGACTGAGACCTGGAGAAGTTAAAATCTAGCCCAAGGTCACACAGTATTTGTAAAACCTGGACTACAACCTCAATCCTGATTCCTAATTCAGTGCTTTTGAACCTTGCAAATATTTCTGCTTTGCAAATATTCTCCCAAGTTGATTTTGCCCATTTCTGAACGTTTTCACAAAGTATCATTTTCAACTAGTACCATCAGGACAGCACATGGATACTCTCGAACGATGAATTTGTTCCCTTAACTACACTATAAGTTCCTTAAAGTGATAAAAGAGGTGTCAAGTGTTGTCTGTCTATCCACAGAGTCTCCTCAAATGCTGGGCACGTGCTATCGTTAATTGATTGATGGAGCAGTTTCTTTAGGAGGAGGATTTACTCTGAATAAATGTGACTGTGAGGAAGCTGGTGACCAGCTGTTCAGGTCTGCAGGAGATTAGATCAGAGGAAACGGGTTTTGAACATGCCCAAAGAGACCCATTAAAATATCAGCCGCAAGGGAATTCAAACACAGAAATAATGGAGCAAAGAAGGCAGAAGTCTCCTCCTGTAAATATTTTTTAAAACAGACAGTCTATTTGTAGACAAAAATGCATTAACATAGGCCATTGGTTCCTGACCTGCAGTTGGTAAACCCCAAATGTTGCAGAGGATCTGCAAATTGATTTGCATATCAGACACTGTAGCATGAATAAATACTGTCTTGCATCCACGTACAATACTTTTCTTTCCTACAAAACGCATGTTCAGTCTATTTGATTTAAGAAAATACAAATTCAGAGTCCCTGTCATGGCTCAGTGGTTAATGAATCTGACTAGGAACCATGAGGTTGTGGGTTCTATCCCTGGCCTTGCTCATCGGGTTAAGGATCCGGCGTTGCCTTGAGCTGTGGTGTAGGTTGCAGACGAGGCTCGGATCCCGTGTTGCTGTGGCTGTGATGTAGGCCGGCGGCTACAGCTCCGATTCAACCCCTCGCCTGGGAACCTCCCTATGCCTCGGGTGCGGCCCTAATAAGGCAAAAAGACCAAAAAAATAAATAAATAAATAAAATACAAATTCTTGAAATGCATTGTGGACATGGTAGTATTTCTTGTCCATCACGCATTTTTAATTCACCCAATGAAGTCGTGGCTAAGCTTTATTGAGCGTTTACACTGTGGCTCGGGGGAACTGTGTTATGGAGATTATTCTGCTTATCTTTCATTAGCAGCCAGAGGGAAGGTGCAGCCGTCCCCCCATTTGGCGCAGAAGTAATGGATTTGTAGCGTTAACTCAGCTTTTGGTTTTACCGGCAGGAAATTATGGAGCTGGAACCTGGTTCCCAGGCGTGTGGTGTTGCCCGTTGCTAGGCTGCTTCCTGACTGACAGGTATGAAATGCTTCCCCTGTTGATGTCTTTGCATACGGATTCAGGAGGTGGGTGTTCATCTAGAAAATTGGACATTTAACAAAGATTCTCATAGCTCCAGGGGTTATTAGGAACAGCACAAACTGGAGGTGACAAGTGGCTTTGGAATAATGAGCTCTCTGACTTTAGGCAAGCCAGGTGTTTAGACCAAGGGATTCAACTGACTGACTTCCAGAAATAGCTCCCAGGCGGAAATTCTATTATTCGATAATTCAGCTCAACACTTCCCAAGATAGAGTCTGCAGAATTCCGGTCATAAAGGATGCTCCACAGGAAGAGCTTTCCATGGTCAAACACGTTTGAGAAACACCAGGAATGAAGAGAAAATCTTCTTTTGGGACTACACAATTACACTTGCACATACCAAAAGTTCTGAGAAGTCCGGCAGAGCACTGGATCACACAAAATTAAGCATATTCTCTTCTTATAAGACTTCTCAACGAGGAAACTTTTTCCTTCCGTGTAACCCAGAGTACCCTAAAAATACCTGGGTCTCAAACTAATTTTCACGGAATTAGTTCCACAGACCATCTGTAGGTTATAACCCAACCTTGGCAGTTAAAACATCTTTGAATTAATGCGGTGGCTACAAAAAGCGACTTTTGAGAGTCTTCCAAAAATTGTCCCTCCATAGCGGTACTGGCTTTCAGAAAACCCTAAGGCTTACAGTTTCAGACTGTAAACCCTAAGGTATACAGACTGTTGCTTTTTTTCTCTTCAAGCGTGGAATAAAAATTTTATAACAAGGACACTGGAGATTATGTTCTTGATTCCAAATCTATTCTAGGCGAACAGTTCTCCACCGTTACCATCGTCAGAATCTTCTGGAAGGCTTGTTAAACCAAGGGCTGTCGAACTGCCGTGAGTTACTCCTGCAGCAGATCTGGAGAGAGGCCTGAGAATTTTCCCAGCGTGTTGCTGGGTCTGGGGACCGCACCGCCCAGCTGCATCTCTCGTGTTGCATCAGATCTTTTGGTCTCTGCTTCCATCATCACAGGTTGTTCTCTTTTGCTTTCTGTAAGTCTGACTCTAGCCAAACATCTCTGGTGTCCTCTTTGTGCTTCGAATTTTTTACTTACAAAAGTGTCTAAAGCTTTAGGAATCAAAGGAGTTAGAAGAACAGAACGTGTCTTTGATTAAGCTTTAAAACAAGAAGACTTCTGAAAATATTTCATTTTAAGCTACTCAGGAGCTAAATCTCTGATTTCCCATTTCATCGCATGGACTAGATTTCAGGAGCGTGGCTTATTCTCGTCTCCGTGGAAGGCCGACTGGGTAGGAGTTGGACCCCTGGCACCTGAGCTGGGGCTCCCTTCGCTGAAACCCACAGACCCGTAACTTGGGACCTTTAACTTCTACACCAGAAGTTTCCATGATGCCGCAGAGGCTGCAGAGTTAAGGAGCCCCTTAAAATCACGGTGATTACAAACGTAGTTACACAATCACAAAATTGGCACCGCCTGGTATAATAAAGGTGTTCCTGGGAAATTGCCAGTCAAATTACTGGCAATGGAATCCTATTTACATATTTACACAGGCTAATTGTGGACAGGCCCCAGGCTGACACTGTTCCTGAGCTCTTTAGTTGGGAGTTTCTGCTTCGTCTATGCTCCCGAGCCCTCCTGGCCTGTCAGGGAAGAAAGGGCAGAAGCTGATCTTTCCTAGGCGTCTTCTAAGGGCCATATCCGTTCATCCACAGTAAATGTGTGATGAGGGACTGCCCGCTAAAAAGCCAAGGCTGAGAGGCTCCCGTCACGTTGATAAGTGGCAGCACTGGGATATAAGCCAGTGGCGACCAGTCCGAGGTCCCCTCTCCTTTCGCCCCACCTCACCCACCACTCAGCTTCCAGCCCTCGAAGCCCTTGGCTGGAACAGGAGAGCGCCTTCTCGAAAGGGCAGCTACAAGGAGAATTATTTGGTGTCGGAATGAATTACTCATGGCGTATAAGCTTTAAAATGACCATTTTCACATATGCGTCACCTGAGAGGTGACAACATCTGATACCAAAATTTAGTGAGAGGCGGGTGGTGCTAACTAGAGAATCAAGTCCAATCAAAACGTTTTACTCAGAAGGATGCAAAGTGTCACACCTTTACAGTCTGTTGTTAAATTAGCCCAGCAAATAGCCCAAGGCTGTCATAACAAAAGCTGCCATTTAAGGCCCTCCTAACCTCAGGCTTAGGAGGACCTGCAGGAACGTACCTGCTATAGCCGCAGTGAAGACACCACCAGCGGCAACTCGCAGTGCCCCTGCCTTGGCTCCGTAAAGCAGTTTGTGGCGGGGTTCCTGGTCAAAGGGCAAACATCCCGTCTACGCAGGAGCCGAAACCCTGTGCAAACGGACATCTCCCAAGCAAGCGGAGCTCTGCGCACGGAGCATCTTCAGGCCTTCGTGTGTGCGTGTGTGCGTGTGTGCGTGTGTGTGTGTGTGTGTGTGTGTGTGTGTGTGTGTGTGTGTGAGCCGAGTTCCCGGCCATTAGCCACGCTGTGTCAGGAAGGCTTTCATGGATGTGTGACCTTAGGTTTTAAAAGAGACCACGGAAGTTGGCGATGACCTAAACTACCCACGCGTGTCAGCCTTTCAGCTAAGAGGATATTACCGATGAATCCAGGCGACTCGGGCCGCGCCACAGCTTGGGAACCAGGTGAGAAACTGCCGGCGTTGAGAGTCGCTGGTGTGAGAGATTCGGGATGCCTCTGGGAGACTGTCTGTTGGGAATAAACGGGGCTTGTGAGCAGAGCCCGACGGCTCCGGGGCTGCGGGTTCCCGCCCTGGATTTTCCCGACGACTGCGGGACGCTCGTGTCAAGAGCCACCCTGTGGGTTCCGAGCAGACGTACAGCCTCCCTCAGACAATGTGCCTCTTTCTACACCGCTGTCCTTTTGCTCCTGCAGGAATGACATGCCTTTTCTCCCTCACTCTTAGTCTACTAAAATTCCTCTTGTCCAGATCCACACAA
Organism: Sus scrofa; assembly: GCF_054392235.1. NCBI lineage: Eukaryota > Metazoa > Chordata > Mammalia > Artiodactyla > Suidae > Sus > Sus scrofa. The sequence continues at coordinate 135,929,864 of NC_139386.1, read as the reverse complement.
GGGCCACCCCCTCAGTGAAGCCTCCCCAAATTCTTCTCGTCATCACTATTCCCTCACGGAGTTCCCGCTGTGGCTCAGCGGGTTGTGAGCCTGACTAGTACCCGTGAGGACTCGGGTTCCATCCCTGGCCTGGCTCAGTGGGTTGGGATCTGGCGTTGCCGTGGCTGTGGTGTAGGTCGCAGACGGAGCTCCCCCTCAACTGCCAGCCCAGAGGCTTCACTTGCCGCAGGTGCGGCCTCCAAAGAAAACACTCTTCCTTCCTCTCTGACGCAGCTTGTCTCGCTGGTTCCAACCCAGCTCCCCTTTACTCTGCCATCTTTTAGGTCAGTCTCTGGGAAGTTGCCGGAGGGGACACCTTGACCAGGGAGAGGGAAGGAGGGAGGGAGGAAGGTTGGCTTCCGCGCAGACGCCGGAACCGACTCCTGGACAAGGCTCAGCTAGAGGTGCTGGAAAAGCAGGTGAGTGGGACACAGAGGCGCAGGCGGAAGTCGCGTTCTCCAAAGAGGCGGCACCTGTGCCTCCCAGCATCTTTGACGACATGGCCTCCTATCAGGGGCTGAAGCCCGTTCTCCCCCCAAATGTGGGCTGGCCCAGGGCTCACTCGTGACCAACGGAAGGTGGCAGAAGGGAAGCTGCAGGATTTCGGAGGGGAGGTCAGTACAGGCCACGCAGCCTCCTGTTTCTCTTGGGACTTGCTTGCCTCCGTGAGAGAGGTCCCCTCCCAGACCCCATGTAGGTCCTCTGGAGACGCTTCCAGCTGAGCTCCCACCTCCAGCCATCCTCACCAGGGTGCCAGATGTGGGAGTAAAATCACCTTAGACCCCCTGACCGGCCACCTTCCCGCTGAGTACCCTGGAGTGACCCAGCCGTCTCGGGGGTTACTCTCTCTTGGAGTAGTTTGATTCACAGCAGCAAATACCAGAAAAGGCAGGGAATGAATGAACCCCGACCCGCCTTTTCCTCCCAAAGCCAATCAGTCTTCTGAAAGAGCTAACATCACCGGCCAATTCCAAACAAAAACTTCTGGGATCTCCCGAAACGGTTTAAGGTGCTTAGTGAGAAGCAGCGAGTGACTTGAATCTTTAGCTGGGAACTTGCAGCCAGAAGCCCTGGGGACCCCAGGCTCCCCGCAGAGGCCAGGCTGCTGATGCGACCTGCGCAGCGCGCCTCACAGGCCTGGGGGGCTTTGCCGCGCTTTACAGAAGCACAGTCGGAAGTCGGAGGAAGGAAAGGATGCTTTGTGCCTGGCGGATGGCGGAGACCAGAGGCTCGATAAATCCTGCTGTGTGAACAGAAGGCGCTGGGAGGTCAGGGGGAATACTGGCGGAGTGTTTGCCGAGAGGCAGTGGGCACCTGTGGCTCCGTCATGCAGATCTGGACTCCCGCTGCTCCGAGGCCTTTCGGTCAGAGTGCTCGCTGCCCGCTGGCCGCTCTGAGGTTCTGCCTGCGCTTGTCGCCTCGCCCTCGGGAGGGGACCCCGGCTTCTGCGCCTCCCATCAGCACCTTCAGGAGAAGCTTCCACCTGTTGCTCACGGCCTCTGCGTTTCTCGTCTCACCACACTGCGGAGCTCATTAGCTAAGTGTTCGCACCCGCAGGTCTCTCACATTGTTTTCAGCCATTATTCTCAGCACTAAATGAAACATTCCTCTTTTCTGAGCTCACAATAGCTTCTTTTTCCTCAGGGCCACATCGAAGCTCTCCCATACCGGTTTAAACTAGGTCAGGCCTGAAAGAGAAGCTGACTCAAGACCCATATACAGTGTCTCACTATTATCCTGAAAAGGAGATTAGGAGACGTCTTGTCTTTTCTTTTTGTAATGGCCCACCTGCAGCATAAGGAAGTTCCAGGGCCAGGGCTTGGCTCCGAGCCACAGCCGGGATGTGCACTGCAGCTGCGGCCAGGCTGGATCCTTTAACCCGCTGCTGGAGGCTGGGGATGGAACCTACCCCTCCAAAGTGACCCAAGCCGCTATGATCAGATTTTTTTTTTTTTAAGATTTTAATTTTTCCATTATAGTTGATTTACAATGTTCTGTCAATTTCTGCTGTACAGCAAAGGGTACACACACACACATTCTTTTTCTCACGGTCAGATTCTTGAACCACTGTGCCACGGCAGGAATGCCAAGGAAATTCTGAGATTTCTGACCTCTGAAACTGCTTTCTTCTACTGGAAGAAGAGATCAGAATAATGTCCTGTACTTTCAGAAGATCCTCATACTCTTATTCAGTGAAGTGCTTTTTGGCCACACCCCGTGGCATGTGGAAGTTCCTGGCCCAGGGACCAAACCCAAGCCACAGCAGCAACCCCAGCCACAGCAGGGATGATGCTGGCATCTTAACCTGCTGGGCTACCAGGGAACTCCCAAGCTGTGACAGTTGGATTCTTAACCCACTATGCCACAGCAGGAGCTCCTTAAGCTAAATTTTTACAAGAGTCAAGATTTTGTTGTGATCTTCAAATGGCTAAAATTCTTAGCAGTCAAATATCGTATTTTCATTCAGTTGCTAACACATTGTATCATTTTCAGGATTATAGTTGCATATTTCCCTCACATAGACCTTAGGATTCCCAGTGTCCTGGAGAATCTGCATTTGTGTCTCTTTTTAGAATAAAGTCAGAGAGTTGTTAACTGTACTGCGAGGAAAATGTTCAACAAAAGGGCTGCTTCTCATGGATCCAGGCTACGGAAGAACATGGCTTTAGGGCCAGACGGAGTCGACCGTTTCCGGGTCCGTTTGGCTGCGGGGAGCCTGATGCAGGCTCCTGATGGAGCCTGATGCTGTCGGCCACCACCTGTCACCACGGGACCACACGGACCGTCTGCAGTCGAGACACCCTCGTCTCACAGGTGCATCTCCGTGTCCTTGACCAAGAACACACGATGCTGGCTATAGCCAACACGTTCGTGCCACGGGATGGAAGAAGGGCTGCCAACCCCCCTTTTAAACGTGGGCGGACCCCCAACTGCGCCGTCCGCGCGTCCCCCAGAGGTTTCCCTGCCTCCTTGGTCCCTGAGAGCAGGGTATGACTCACGTTTGGGTGCTTCTGGGTGTCTGGCACCAGACCTCACACTTGGCAGGGAAGTCAGTCGTCTTGGAAGGAATGCGAGGAGGCCTTTTCGAAGAGGGAAGGGTGGATTCCACTGGGTCGCGCAAACTAGTTCTTGAACAACTGTGTGATTTAAGAGGAACGCCCACCAGTACGGCCCTGCATGGTGGGTCTGCAAGCACTTCTGTACATTTATCGTCTCGGAGCAGGTGTCAGGAAGCTTATTTTACTGCTGAGGAAACCGATTTTGAGAGAGATGATAGGATTCATCTCAGGGTTCCTTATTCTCTAGTTTGTGGGATTAGAAAACACTCCCCCTTCCACACACACACACACACACACACACACATACATCTTCCCAAATTCATTCAAGAGGTCTATGTTTTTAATGTCTTAGTCTGCCTGCCTCATTATCATCAAAGCTCTACTTAATGATAGAGAACATTGGCTATCACCTGGAAAATATCAGTTCCTTCCACTGTCGCCAGATGCCTCACGCCCACAGAACATACTGAGGGGCTGCTGGGGTCTGACAGGGCTGAACCTGGGGACCCCGTCTGTTGTGTGTGCATCTAAAATTCGGTCCTGAGCCTTGCAAACACTCAGTCATGGGGCACCAGGTCAGGAGACAATGACACGTCAACTTTGGCTGGTAAAACCTAAAGATCTGGTCCAAAAGAAAGCTGAAGTTAAATATTCTTGCTCAGAAATGTTTGCCCTTCCCTGTAATATCAGGACCATGGCAGTAGGGTAACATTCTCCAAAATGCCGTTTCCTTGACACGTTTTAAGCATGTCGTATCCATACACCTGTCACCCAAATGATGTAAAGGCAGTCAGCACTCAGGTCAGAAGAATGTGCTCCCGTCCTCCCACCCCCGAGGTCAGCCCGGGGTGCTGGCAGGTGGAGTAGGAGCGGGAGCGGGCTGGGGACGCCACCCCCCCTTGTGAATCAAAGCCAAAAAAGGTGCCTCCGTGCTGCTGGTTCTTTGATCTCTTGCTCCCTATTTTTAGAGCTCGTCTGCCAACATCCTTTGCCCCGTTGCCATGACCTTTCATGACACGCGTCTCCTGGTGGTTATTTTGGGATCCTATTCCTACCCGAAGTATTACTACGGCTAGGATTAATGGATGAGGTCGGTCAGCACAAGCCTTTGCTTGAAAAAGGCCCCAAAGCACATGTTCCTACATGAGGGTGAGGAGCTGGTGTACAGAGGACACATACATCACCCCTATTTTTAGTCGGCGACGCATTCTAGGACCGCTGAACGTGGCAGATCACGGCAACCACACCAGACAGCATTCTCCAGGGGGACAGTCTGGGCACGTGGGTTTTGAAAATGTGTCCAGCACAGATAAAGGGGTACAAATGTGGGTGTGTGTATTGTTGAAGGGGCGAGAAAAGAGGGACAACCATAAGCTGAGGACTTGTCACTTTAATTTTCTTCAGCCTTGACCTCTCCCTAAATCTACAAACCGTATGAGAATCCACGCCTGTCATGATGGAAGAGCAAAGAGATCAAAGCCCTTCAACTGCTCAGCGTCCCTCAGCAAAGCATTTCTACACAGAATCTTAAAAAGGAAAACAGAAGTCCCCTTGTGTCAAACATAAGAACGACACATAGGTCCAGGGGGGAAGAAATCCCTCCTCTGTGAAGAAGGCATCTCTGTGTTCACACTGTACTCTCTGTGTCAAGACGGTGTTAACTAGATGGCCGCATGAATGAGACCATTTGAGACAACAACAGCTAAACTTTATTGAACACGGCTCTGTGACAAGCACTGTTCCACAAGATCTGCATAAATTAAATCACTGAATGCTTTCAATGAACCCATGAGACAGGTGCCTGTAACGTCCCCGTTTCAGAGATGAGGATACGGAAGTGTAGAGAGGTGACAGGTGTCTCGTCTCAGGCCAAACTGCCCTTAAGTGAGAGCCACACTCAACATCAGGCACTTGGGGATGCAGGCTTGATGCTCACGGAGTGAAGAAATGGGTCTTCTGCCTCTGCTGTATCCACGAAGAATTTGAAGGAAGGGCTAAACTTACTATTGTGGCCTGAGTTGTATCCCTCAAAATCCATGGGTTGACGTCCTAAGCCCAGTCCTTCCTCATGCGACTGTATTTAGAAACACCGTCTCAAAGAGGTACTGAAGTTAAGATGAGGTCTTTGTGGCAGTCCAACTACGGTCACCCAGCCTGCTGGTGTCTTCCCGAGGAGAAATGGACCACATGCACGTGTGCACACCGGGACCCATGCCATCTGCAAGCCATGGGAAGACGCCTTAGAAGTCAGCCCTGCCAACACATTGATCTTGGACTTTTAGCCCCCATAACTGTAAGAAAATAAATTTCTGTCATTTAAGTTGCCCATCTGTGATCTCTTATTACAGCAAAACTAACACCCTCAGTGTTACAGTGTAACGTGAAAACCAAGGAAAGTGCATTTGGTTCAAATGAGTCAAAACAAATACATCAGTTTGAGGCAGGTCGTTGCTTCCCGTCCGTGGAAAATGGGTTGACCAGTTAGTTACGCAACTTGGACAAGTTCCCAAACAGATAGGAGGTGCCATCAGGACTTCTGATGCCCAGACAGTGCCACCCTTAGAAGGTCTTCCATGAACACAAAGACTGAAGAATGTCTCTTCCCTTCGAGCTGGGGGAAGTCCCTGTCTGTGGATTTTTCTTTTTCTTTCTCTCTCTCTCTTTTTTTTTTTTAAGGGCCACACGTGGCATAAAGAAATTCCCAGGCTAGGGATCAAATCAGAGTTGTAGCTGTCGGCCTACACCACAGCCATAGGAACGCCACATCTGAGCCTTGTCTGTAACCTACACCACACCACAGCTCACAACAACGCCGGATCCTTAACCCACTGAGTGAGGCCAGGGATCAAACCTGCATCCTCATAGATACTAGTCGGGTTCATTTCCACTGAGCCACAATGGGAACTCCCTGAATTTTCCTGTCTTGGGTATTTCCATGTTCTGAGTAAAGTCCTTCTTTACTATACACTCATCACCTGTCTCATATTTTAAAGTTATACTAAAAAGAAAATAATGAGGATATAAAAATCACCTGTAATCCCACTACCCACAGATAAATGCTATTAATAATGAATGAATGGATAGATATATGATCTTTATATTAAAGTGATATCTTGATGTGTACAGAATTTTTTGTCCTTCATTCAATTAACATTGTTTTAAGAGTTTTTCCCCTAAGGCATTAAATATTTTTCAGAAAACATGATTCTAATGGCTTCATGATATCCCTTTCAAGAGCCTAAACAATATATATATATATTTTCTTTTTGCTTTTTAGGCCCGCACCTGTAGCAAATGGAGGTTCCCAGGCTAAGGGGTCAAATCAGTGCTGTAGCCACCAGCCTGCACCACAGCCATAGCAACACCAGATCCTTAACCTACTGAGCAAGGCCAGGGATGGAACCTGCAACCTCATGGTTCCTAGTTGGATTCGTTTCAGCTGAGCCACAATAGGAACTCCTTAAACTATACTTTATTCAACATAAACTCAGTACTGGCAAAGATACTGTGAAGCAAGCACTCTCCTAAATCACTGGCACAAGTAGAAAATGTTGTAGCCTTTCTAGAAAGCAGTTTGGCACTATAGATCAATATTATTCAAAAAATTCATCCCCACTGCTCCAGTAATGAAAGGCAAAAGCAAAGAGTAAGGCCTCACCCTTCTCAAAAATCATTGCTGGAGTTCCCGCAGTGGCACAGTGGGTTAAAAATCCACTTTGGAGACTCGGGTTCGATCCCTGGCCCAAGAACTTCTGTATGCCATGGGTTGTGGCCATAAAAAAAAAAAAAAAAAAAAAAAAAGGAAGAAGAAGCCATTACTGACCATCTTCTTTAAATTGCATTCCTGACATCTGGCTTTGACTAGTAGGATAGAGAGACCTCAGCCATTCAATATGGACCGCAGAATCACAACTTAGTAATAAGCCTGGACTGTCTCCTGAGTTAGGCTAGTCTAGACTTGCCCTAGGAAAGTGTAAGGCCTTGAATGGGTCAAGCTGATCCCCATGTAACTTAACCACTGGCCAAAACAAAGCCTCATGCTATTTAAAGAAGCAAAACAAATCCAGCCACTCAACAATCTGTAATACTCAGCTTCCAATAAAAAATTATTAGACATTCCAAGAAACAGGCAACTCTGATCCAGAATCAGGAGAAAAAGTGATAGAAGCAAACCTAGAAATTACAGGGATAATGCCCGTAGAAAATAACAACAGTGAAACAGCTACTATAACTATGTACAAGTATTTAAAGGAAAATGTAAATATAATGAGAAGTGGGAGACATTTGAAAAAGAATCAAATAGTTTATTTCTGGCCACAATGAAATCAAACTAGAAATAAGTAACAGAATGATGACCGGAAAATATCCAAATGTTTGGATCCTAAATAACACACTAAATAACCCCCGGGTCAGAAAGAAATAAAGACGGAAATGAGGAGTCCCCATGTGGCTTAGAGGTCAAGGACCGGACTCTGCCTCTGTGAGGAGAGCCTAGGGCCCCTGGTTGTAGCGGGTCCCAGGTGCGGCTCAAACCCGGCGGGGCGGCAGCTGCAGCTCCAATGTGCCCCAGCCCGGGAACCTCCATGTGCCGCAGGTGTGGCCCCCCGCCACGGAGAACTAGAAAGCTCTTTGAAGTAGCTGAAAATAAAAGCACTAAATGTCAAAACGTGTGGGATACAGTTGGAACATCTGCAGGAAACGCTATAGCACCAAATGCACAGAATAGAAAGAAAAAGATCTTTGATCAGGGACCTTCACTTCCATGGTCAGAACCTTGACAAATAAGAGAAAACTGAACCTAAAGTAAACAAAAGAAAAGACATAACCTCAGCTGACCCACCACAAACAGCGGTGGAGCCGAATTAAACAATCCTGTAAACGCTCCCCAACCACCCGGCACCCGGCACCCGGCACCCGGCACCCGGAACCCGGCAGCGCGGCCCTTGCACCCAACAGGGCCGCGCTCCGGCCCACTTCCGGCCGCCGCTCCCGCCCACTTCCGGCCGCCGCTCCCGCTCACTTCCGGCGTGGGCCTCTGCCGGGAAAAGGGTGCTGGGGACAGGGCTCGTCTTTACAGCCGCCTAACAGAGGTCCAGGAATCCATCGTGCAGCCTTCCAGGTCAGACCCGGAATACAGTTCACACAGCGACTGGTTGTTAGCATGCGCAGCCCAGGGGCCCACGGACAAACCTCGGGGAGCCCGGGATGCTTACCAAGCACGCGGACAGGCATTCCAACGAAACCATGCGGCGCGTGGTGAAGCGGCGTCGGCCAGAGGACCGTCAAGGCTCGCAGCACCCGCACCATGTCCTACCCGCAGGCCTTTAAGGCCGAGCAGAGAAGAACACAGCCTGTTCTTTGAAGCTTTGCAGAACAGGCCTTGGGACGTCCTAGAGTAACCGCAGCCAGGGTGATGGGAAGACTTCACCTCCAGTCCGGAGCCGTGTTCGCGCAGCACCCCGTGTTCGTTAGACGGCATCTGGGCACACACATTATTCACCCGCGTCCTTACCATTCTGCACCCAGCTGTCCTCAAAGTCAGGGACCACCTCTCACTCACCTTGCCATCCCTAAACCCTCCACCCTGCCATCACTTGATAAACGTCCTTTAAAAGGCAAGCGAGAAGCCCTAGAAACAGAAGGGGATACAGATAACCCCCAAAGGGATACAGCCTCCAGACTCAATAGAAAGCAAAACAAGCCTGCAGATCCAAGTCGAAACCAAACAAAAGAGACTTATTATCTCCTTCCTGAGTTCAATGCCATTTTTAAACATTTTTTCAAAGGACTTGTTTCCAGCCTTCAGTTAGCATTCGGGTGGGACGAGGTGTTATCTGAAGCAGTCTGCCCATCCTTCTCCTGGGGTGTTCTGGAAGAAAGCAGAGGACAGTGACTTACGACGTGGCTCTGTTCTCAGTTCCTGTGGAGTGACCCCAGCCTGAACTCAGAGGTGTTTACAGAGGATCAAAACCTGGATGCCCCAGCCCTAGGATGTGGTGCATGTTATACAACTTTCCAGCAAGTGCTAAATTAGCTGCATTCAGTTCCAGATGGCTAATGACTGAGAAGTGGAGAGGCGACTTCAAGTGGAAATTGTCTCAATTCTCAGTCGATATCACTTCAGTCTTTCCTGGGTGGACCCCAGACCCACCCTCATCTCCTCCCTCTTTGAGGCCCAGTTTTTGTGTGGACCGCAGGGTCCTGAAAGCAGCGTTTGCTGGATGGCCCAGTAGGAAGGTGGCCCCTGTTGGTCACCTTTCTTAGACTGTGACTTGAGGGCTTCTCTGTTCCAAAAAGCAGAGCCAGGGCTCGAAAGTACAAGCCCAGAGCAGAGAAAGCGGAGGACGAGCTGAGCTCACAGGACGAGATCACGACTCCACAGGGGTGTCCCTGCTCACTGCGATCCTCTCATTCCATCCATGCCCTCAGCACGCGCGCACACACAGCACACACACGCACAGCACATGTGCACAGCCACACACACAGGCAGACACAGCACATGCCCCAGCACACGCACACATGCACACAGCACTCGCCCCCAGCACACGCACACATGCACACAGCACTCGCCCCCAGCATACGTGCACACATGCACACACAGCACTCGCTCCCAGCACACGCACATATGCACACAGCACTCGCTCCCAGCACACGCACATATGCACACAGCACTCGCTCCCAGCACACGCACACACATGCACACAGCACTCGCCCCAGCACACGCACACACAGCCCCTAATGGCCTTCCCGGTCTCCACCTTCCTCGGGAGTGTTTCGCTTTTCCTGTTTTCTTTTGTTAGCACTTTGCCTTCACAGAGACTCGGCATGACTTCAGCGCAGCTGGGAGTGCACTTCACTCTGTCTTTGAAACACAAAATACCCAAATCATACTTCCTTCACTTTTTCCAGTTAAATGCCACATCCTGTGGAACCTGTTACCTGACCCTAGAAACGAGAGAGCACACATCTCTAAGCCATCCTACACGAGGCCCGGCAAGGAAGAGCTCAGTGCAGGCCTGGTGTCCCCACGCCTCTGCTCTGCAGGCGATGATGACAGTAACGCTGCCATTCGCCTCCATCGCACCTCCTGTTAGACGGCGGGACTTCGGCATCGATGGGTCTGAAAGCACTAAGAAAAGGCCAAGGGCTGGCCCCTTACAGGCAAAGCGGTAACAATAAAAGACAATGGAAAAGGAGCAAACACTCCTAAGAGTGGGGACTCGGGAAGTCAGGCAGTGCAGACAGGGCACCTGCTCTGCCGTCAGACGCACCTGGCTTGGAACCCTGTTTGGTCCCTTTCCAACGGTCAGATATGGGGCAAGTTGTGTAACTGCTCTGAACCCCAACTTCCTAAGCTTAGAAAGATGTTCAAAGGCTCGTCCTAGAGGATTTTCTTCACCAGGGGGTGAGATGACCTTTAGGGTATTTGGCTCAGGTCAGTGCCCTTCCCTCTCCCTGCAGAAAGAAGCATCCATGGTGACAATTTCCAGCAAAAGCCAAAGGGTTGGCCCGTCTGTCATCACTGCATTTTCACAGGCTCACCCGAAGTTGCTCATGTTCAGGTGTTTCCTGTCATCTCATGAAGATGCCCAGGTGCTCTGCAGTTGCCAGCTTCAAGGGGAACACGTGTCAGTGCCTGTGTGCAGCTGGGCCTGACTCGTCCCACCCACCAAGATATACACCCACCACCAAGACCCACACCCCCAAGACCCACACCCAGCCCCAAGACACACAACCTGAACGAGACCTCACAGCTTGAAAGGGCAGGACTCACAGTTAGACATCTCTCCCCTGTGTATCCATAGCCAGATGGCCGCACTGTGCCTAAAACCCAGATCACTCTGTCGCGTTCCCCATCTCAGCATCCAGACCTCTTCCGCAGTGGCAACGTCTAGGTCTCAATCCTCTCCGCACCGCCCCGCCTGAGGCCTGTCATTCATGTCACATTTACAGGACTGAACTGGACCCTATCTTTGGCCTTTGGTGTCACTCCCCCAGCAGCATTTCCCAGAGCCTCAGGAAGTTCAAGCCGTGAACACATGTTGTCTTCAAATTGACTGAGTAGGGATCAAACGTGCAGACTTGCAGTCAGAGCATAAACACATCCTGGGGCCATAAGGTGTAGCATGGTGACTGCAGTTAATGAAACCACCCTGCATATTTGCAAGGTGCTCAGAGACCTGGAGAGAGCTCCTCTCCAAGAAAACCCAACACCGTGATGATGTGCGATGACGGATGTGAACTGGACCCACTGTGGTGACCACTCCCAACACGCACAGATGTCGAGTCACATGTTGCACACTTTTAAGTGTTACGTGCAACATCATGCCAATTACATCTTGATGTTTAAAAAGTTAGACACAACTGCAAAAAATAATTTACTGTTTAAAAACAACTCTTTTGTTTGAACGTGAAAACCTGATCAAAGGAGCGGGGACAAAAAATGGCAAAAAAAAAAAAAAAAAGAAAGGAAAAAAAAGAAATCCTGGGACTAGCCTCAAATTGCTCAGATGCTTTTTATTTTTGCCATAACCTTGGGCACCTCAGCCACGCCCATATCCAAGGCTCGGGGACACCTGCACACGGTTACACGGGGGTGCCCCGTGGTGCCTGAAGGGCTCCCTGCTGAGCAGCTCCGCTGTGAGGGTGCCTGGGGCGTGGCTGGCAGCAGTGGCTGCCTCAGGTGACCCAGTCGAGGGGCTGGTGGTGACTCAGGCAGGGCGCTATCTCCCTACCTCCAAGCTCCTCCTCTGCTCGGACACACCTCTTTCCCTTCAGAGGAAACGGGAGCAGGCTGGGGCAAAGGCCCAGGAGGAACCCTTGCATTCGTGACCTCACTCCTTACAGACTCTCGGGAGGAAAGTGGGATCCACAGGGCTGAGAACGCAAATAAGCTCACATTTACAAAATACGTCAGTGCAAACCCACCGTGGGCTGTTAAAGGGAAGTCAGGAAGGAGGAGCAAGGGCCTGGACTTGAAGTTGAGGCGGATTCATGGAGGGCAATGCCGCGTCCTCCCTGGAGAGAATGGCAGATGCTCTGCTCTACCTTTCTGCTTGCTTGTCTTTAAACGGGGAAAAATCACTCGCCCTACAAGCTTCTTTCTAAACTGGTGGGATCACTAACTCTATCATCTATTTATCTATCTATCTATCATCTGTCAGTCTGTCTATCAGTCTATTTATCATCATCTGTCAGTCATCTGTCCGTCCATCTGTCATCTGTCGGTCTATCTGTCATCTATCAGTCTGTCTTAGTATCGAACTGGCTAGTCTCTGGTAGGAAAACTCAGGCCCCATAGCTATAGCCATGCCCATGGGCCCCAAAGCCTGAGGCCAAGTGTCAGCGGGCATTAATCCTCAGGCGGGGTGTCTGTATCGGGGAGATCCCTGGGGCAGTTGAGAGCATGACCCCTGATTGGGACAACCCCTCTATCTTACAAATGAGGAAACCAAGGCAAAATCTCACCTGGCTTGCTGGCAAAGCTGTCATTCCACCATAGACAAGGATCTGACTGCTTTCGTGGATGTTTGCTGGGGCCCCAGTGCAAAAGCCAGGATACGGGGCTGGGTGTTTCTTATAAAGCACATCATCTATGCACCATCAAATGACTCTAGAACTAGAATTCATCAAGTCTAAAGAATAGAAAATACTCACTAGGGAAAAAGTCCAGCTCATTGCATGCTAGTTGTTGTAAAGTAAAGGTAATGGCAGTGCCCACAGTGGCCATAATTGTAATTTATTAAGTATTTACTAGGTACCCGGCATCCTGCTGAGCATGAAGCATCTCATGTCTTCTCTGACACAATCAGCCCAACTGCCAGAACCCTTATTATGCCTAGTCCTCGGTCCTGCAAAGAGCTGGCACCAACCACGGCCTCCGTCTCTGGGCCGGGTCCACAGGTCTGCTCCTCCGCCCGCCCAGATCAGCTCCCTTCTAAACTCTGAGTGTGCTCCATGGGGTTTACGTGGGCAATTGAGGGACAGGTCATCTCTGGAAACAAAACACACAGAAGTGAAGGTTAATTCTTCACCCTTGACTCTGGAGCCAACGCATTTGATAGTGACTGATAATTAATATATTTTGTGTTGCTCAAACATGTCTGGAAGGCAGAGGGCAGGGCGGGGTGGGGGAGGGGCCCTCCAGCCCCTCCTTGGACATGTTCCCGTGTTGTCACAAACAAGCCGTTCCCTGCAAGGTAAAGAGGTTAGAGAAGCCTGGCTTCCTGTGGACAGGGGCCAGGGGAGGGAATAAACACAGAGTCCCCACTGGATACCAGTGCCCTAAAAAAAGTGTTTCCGAGCACTTGCTCCCAAGGCCATGCCTGCTGCTTTCAGCATAAATTCAGGGGAGACCGCGTGGTGTCCGAGTTGTGTGCAAAGTGGAGAGAAGAAAAACACGCTCCATGACGCATTCCAATTTTGTGGATAAAGTGTAAACTCTTTTACAACAGAGTCAAGGGACAGCCCTGATTCTTAAACCAACGAAAGTCTAGTCGACCTAAGAATTCAATGCAACCTGTGGAGTAAGTAGTTTTTTAAGGTTACACGAGAGGCTGGGAGTTACAGGAGGCCGCGGCAGGACGAGCTCCTAGAGACGTTCAGTCTGAAGATCACAACCGGCGACCCCAGAATCTGTCTTCTTTGCTTTTCCCAGGATTAACCTAGGTGGTATTTTAACATTACTTCAATTCATTACTAACATTTTAAAAATCGAAAGATTTCACATGAAATTCTGGATGCCTGGTACCTCTTTAAAATGAGAGAACGAGGGACCCCCTTTTTCACGTACCAACTATTCAGCCCTCCCCCAAGAATCCCTGCCATCCCAGGCTGGGGCCGGTGTCAGCTGGCAATAAGCCTTGGAATGGCATTTTGTGAGCCTTTCAGGGCCCAGCCCTGTTACCTTATAGATGAGGAAACCCAGGCAAAACCTCAAGTGGACTCTGTAGACGGAGTCCCCGTGCCATGGGCAAGGCCATCTGCAGACGACCCCAGCTGACCTCTCTCGCCACTTCTCCAAAGGAATTCTACAGTCTGGCCTCGCTAGATGGGTCCTCATCTGCCCGGTCAAGGCTCGGTCCGCTCTGCTTCAAGCGTCTTTTCTCTTGTTCATCCCACTTCCATCCTCGCGCCCCAAGCTCGGAAGTGTGCACGGGTTCCATTGCGTCCACTTCAGCAAGAGCCAGTAGCGCCCCTCGAGGGTAGGTCAATGGTAAAGTCCTCTTTATGTCACCAGCGCCTGCCGTGGTGCCATGGCATATCATGAGCTCTGAATAAATCTGAGCTTCAGAGAGAATAAACCATTTGTCTTCAGACACATAGGTAATTGTATTTCTAACATAGAGTTGAACAAAAACAAAAGGAAATTGGCTCCATGAGAGACACTCAGACTGATGAACTATCAAATAAATGACACCGAAAACCACCTCCGTGACAACGCAGTTCTAACCAGGCCAGGTCTTACTCCAGAGCAGGGACTGCCTGTTCAATGCGGTTCCTAAGGTGTCGGAAGAACCCCACAGGCCTAGACATCTTCCCCAGCACCTGCCAAGGCGCAGAAAAGTCCACTATATAAACTCATTTGCCATAGGGCTTTTTGCTGTCAAAATGGGGCACTCCTTCCCCTCTCCTCTCCAAGAGCCAGTACACTGGGCAAATCTTAGAGGCTCACGCAGCTTCAGTTAAATTATCAACTACTTTTCTATCTGATGCATTTATCTTGGAATATCTGGGTAAGTTGTGATAGAGCTAAATAAAAGTTAAGTTCCAGAAGGGACAGGCCCGAGTGCCTAAAGCAAGAGTAGGCACTGCTGTTAAGGGCAAGGCTTTCTTGGGGCCAGACGCGTGGGTCCAGCTCTGCCACCTGCTCGGTGGGTGTCCTTTGGTTAGACGTTAACCCTCTGCACCCCCATGTCTTCGTAGAGATGAGAAGCAGTGTTAACAAGAGGATCTACCTCGGTGGGGCCCAGGCGTCAAGGGAGTCAGCGAGGAGCCGGCCCTCCCAACGGTGCCTGACACCCGGCGAGCGCGCGCCACAGAGGCGCTGGCTTCTGTCACCCTTAGAGAGAAGGGCAGTAAGCGCAGCCCTGAAACGGACGGCTCCAGTTTTACCACCTGCTGTCTCCTTTCCCCGCTCACCAACGAAGGCGCCAAGGTCTGGAGAGCGGAGCGGTCCGCCCCGCGGGCCCCACGGAAGAGGCAGAGGAAGGGCTGCTGGGACCAAGGGAAGCCGAGAGCGAGCTCCCGCCTGTCCCCGTTCCAGGGCCGTGAGACCCGGGCCCTGGGGGACTTGGCTCCCAAGGCCCCCCAGGCCCCACGGCCACGCCCCCGCGCCCGGGCGTGCCTCTGCCCCGCGGGAGGACGAGTCAGCGCGGGGGGACGGGAAAAGTGACAGCATCGGCCGGCGCCCTGCGCGCCAGCCTCCCACGCGGGGCGGGCGGGGCCGTGGGCCGCGCTCGCCCCGCGCGCGCCCGCCCCGCGCGCGCCCGACGCCCGCGCCTCCCAGCCCCGGCGGCGCGCGGTGGCCCGGCCCGCTCCCGGCGGCGGCCGCCGGCCCCACGGAGCTGCATGACGGAGCCCTGAAAGCCTTTCTCCAAATATGGGCCGGGGCTGGAAACGTCCTGGCCCCGCGGCCCCGCGGCGACTCTGCGCGCGCGCGCGCCCCCGCGCTCGGCCCTCCCCCCGCTCCCCGCGGCGCGGACCCGGGTCGCCGTCCCCGCGGGGGTCGCGGGCGCCAGCCTCGGCCTTCCCCGCCGCCCCGCCCTCTGGCTGTCCCTGCGGTCGCTCGGGGTGGGCTGGGGAGACCCCGGACGGCCTTTCGCGGTCACGGTAACTCCTTCTGTCCCTCAAGGCGACTATGAAAAGAGGGCGCCGAGGACCTGGCTCTGGGGACAAACGCAGGGAAGGGCAGGCGCGCCGTTCAAGGCAGCGGTTCTCAGGGGGGGCTCCCGGGCCCCAGCAGCCTCAGCATCACCTCGGGGCTTCTTGGAAAAGCAACTCGCAAGAAATCGTGGAGTGAGGCCGCGGGGGGCGGGGTGGGGCGGTCGGTCCTTCACCCAGCCCTCCCGGTGGTTCTGATGCGGGCCCAAGTTGGAGAAGCCCTGGCCCAGGACGAGGAAACCGGAGTGGCCAGATTTAGGGTGATGATTATTCTCAGTTCCCGCCAGACAGTGAGCCCTTCTTTTGGTGACCCAAAATTCCCTGGCAGCAGCGGCCAGAGACGTTCCCGTCGCTCAGCCCAACGCCAGGAGCTGAAAGACAAGCAGCGCCTTCTCAGTCGCTTTTTTACAGTCCAAGGAAACAAGGCTGCCCGTTCTTCCCTCCTGGGCAGCGGCGGAGGGAGGGAGGGAGGCGAGAGAGCCCAGAGCCGTGCAGAATTGGGGCCCGAAGACACTTACCCGCGACGTTTGCACTTTTGCCCTCCGATCTGTCAGCGGGACCCGATCTGCCGCTCTCAGCGGAGGAGGCCAGAAGGCGACGGCATGGCTGGGGTTTCTGGCCCCAGCAGGGCGAGGAGCGGCGGTGCCTCTAGCCTGATGCTGCCGTCTCCCAGCCGGCGCGCCGGGACCTAGGATATGGAAGGCTGCGCGCATAGGTTTCGCCCGTCTCTCCCGCTCCCCCACCTCCTGGCCCTGTTTGGTCCCACTTCCCACCCCCTCGCACAGCACAGCACAGCACACCCCTGCTGTAAAGGGCAGCTGCGGGTGAGGTACTGTAACTTCTCCTCTGGGGCAAAGCATCTCTCCAGGAGTCCCCAGGTGGAGTCCCCAGAACGGATCCACGCACACTTGTTAGAACTTTAATCTGATTTTCAAAGAAATCTCTGGAATGGTTGTGTTTGAATGCTGTGTGGCAGACTGAATCTCTTCGAGCACCCCCCCCCCCAGCGCCCCGAACTTCAATAAAGGAGCAAGGTGCATACAGGAGCCAGTTGGATCATCCACTGCGATTTTATTTTCAATTATGATAGACAGATTGCGTGAAAAACAAGGAATTCCAAAGAATTTCCTGCTCTGGGAACAGAAGTTAAGTCTATATTTAACAACATTTGAAGCTGTCAAGAATGCTTTGTGGTTGGATAACAGAGGCAGAAAAATGTTAAAAACGCAGGCTACTGCTATACCCAAATATGGAAATATTGTTACGTCTGGTGTCTGATTCACCATCTGGAAATACTTACAACCATGAAGTCAAATAGAAAAGACGCCACAACAGAAGCCAGGAATGGTCCCCTCCACCTCCCCGCCCACCACCCCCGCCCACCCTGCACCGCGCCTACTCACCCCCAGCCCCAGTCACCTCATCAGGAAGGCAACAATAAGGACACTCTGACACAGGGAAAAACAAATCCTTTTGCTAAAAAAACTGAGAATTGGCTAGAGTAGAATGCAGGGCCCAGAGCACCTGACCGTCTATTGTCCTGAAAAGCAAGTCCCCCACCCCACCCCCCTGCCACAAAGCAGCAGAGATCCTACTCCCTCTCGCAAAAGCCTCTTAGACTCAGGAAAGAGCACTCCTGAATGAATGAGACTTAACTCCTTCCTGCCACCGTTCTCCTCACTGGAGACTGTTTTCATTGCAATAGCTTCTCCTGGTGTTTAGGAGTCCTTCACAGAAAAGCCGGGTGAAGGCCTTCTTATGCAAGACTGCTGGGCAGTCATTTAGACTGGACAGCGGGAGCATTAAAAAGGACAAGGAGGTCTGGAGCAGTATAACAGGGAGGCCGGCATGATTACTGTGTGTGTTTTATGAAAATGACACAAGAAAATAGGTTGGGAAACTGAGGGAAATTAATCAATCACACGAGCGGGGCGTCTGCTGTTAAAGTGAATCGCTTCGTGGGGGGTCTTCCCCTGGGCGGGTCGCAGGAAGACTAGGACCTTAAAATCTGCCGGCTTTTTCTACTACAGAATAATATATCCTTGCCCTCTCTCGTTTCTCTGGAGAGAGCAAAGCATTGCACTTCGCTTGAAATGAGAGGCTTCTCAGTGGGCCCAAGGAAAGGAGTTGCAAACCCCGCAAAACTTTCAGTGTTGAGGAGTCTGCCTTTTCCAGAGAACCGCTGGGCGCAATGCGGCTGGAATCGGGATTGGCCTTGCCCTCTCTACGGGTGACGCTCTCTCCGCGGGGGTCCCCTCCGCCTCGGGCTGGCTGCTCAGTGAGCGTCGCTTCTCGCCCCCGAGGGAGGCTGGAGGGCTTACCCGGCCTCCCGCATCCGCGAGGAAGCCTTAGGTCAGCCTCCCGGAGATCTCCCTGCGTCCGTTTCCTCTCGGACTTCCAAGCCAGCCAGTGGGCTGGAACTACAGTGGGAACCTCCAAAAACAAACAAGTACGACGTTCGGGGGGGGAGGGGGGAGGGAGGGGGAAGACCTCTGCCTGGGAATCTGCCAGACGGCGGGGAAGTTGATTTTTCCCCCCTTCTCATTCATAAATGCCACTGCGGGTATTAATTTGCGATACACTTAGCCTGGCTAATAAACACCATGCCAAGACTTTGGGACTCGATCCGAGCACGCCTCTACGACGTCCTCAAATAGATCCCTGGCTCCCAGACGCTGCCCTCCCGGTTCGCCTCTCTCCGTAGATAACTTGACTCTCACCTTCGCTGTAAACAAGCAAACAGCTCGCTGCCTCCCGGGCGGGGGCTCCGGGGCTGCGGCTCAGCTCGGCATCCCCAAACAAAACGACTTTGTTCCTCCCTCCAGGGCCTCCCACCCTCCAGGTCCAGGCAAAGTTCTCAACTCGCCCCCCCCCCCCGCCCTTCCACCACCCTCCCCAATAGAAGTCGTTATTAAAAGTGGAAAAAACGGAAGATTGTTTTCTTGACGAGTCCAGGACCAAAAAAAAAAAAAAAAAAAAAAAAAGCCAGGGAGCCAGGGGAGGCGCTTGGCAGGAGCCCGCGCCAACCAGCATTCCTGAGATGTTTGAGAATTCTGGAACGCGCAGACGGGGCCGACGTCACTGCAACACGCGGCGCCGCGGCCGGCCCGTATAAAAGGCGGCCCCTGGGCGCCGGGGCAGACCGCGAGCAGAGCGCCCCCGAGCAGCTCCCGCGCCCCGCGCTCCTCCTCGGGAAGCACCTCGAGCTCGAGACGCCCGCAGCCCGTCCGCCGCGCACCCGTGTGTCGCCGTCTCGGCCTCCGCGCTCGCCCCGACCCTCCTGCGCGCCGCGATGAGCTCCCGCACCGCCAGGACGCTCGCCCTCGCCGTCACCCTGCTCCACTTGGCCAGGCTGGTGAGTTCCGCGGCCACCGCGTCCCTGTCCGCTCCCGGCCCCTCCCCCTTGGCCCAGAGGGCCCGCGGCCGACGGGGCTAGGCTCGGAAGTGCGGGGACGCTTGGGGGGAGCGCTTTCTTTAAGCTCGTGCTGGAGACGTGCCGGGGCCTCCGGGGGGACGCCGCCGCCCGGGGTGGCCGGGCTGGCCCGGCTCAGGCCCCCCCCACCCGGCGCCTGGGGGTTCCCGCCGCGCCGCGCCGAGCCTCACGCGTGTCCGCTCCCCCCTGCAGGCGCTCTCCACCTGCCCCGCCGCCTGCCACTGCCCCCTGGAGGCGCCCAAGTGCGCCCCCGGAGTCGGCCTGGTCGGGGACGGCTGCGGCTGCTGCAAGGTCTGCGCCAAGCAGCTCAACGAGGACTGCAGCAAGACGCAGCCCTGCGACCACACCAAGGGGCTGGAATGCAACTTCGGCGCCAGCCCCACCGCTCAGAAGGGGATCTGCAGAGGTAAGATGCTTTTGGTTTGGCCCCTTTAAAAGAAGGAACAGTCCCTGTAGTCCAGAAGTTTAGTAATTCTGCGACCATGTATGGTGATGCTTTGTTGTTGGTAGCTTGGCAGAAAGGCACATGATTTCAGCAGTCTGGAATGCGATTCAGTGTGTCTGGGCCCAGCGGAAAGCGCATACGGAAAAGTGATTCCTGACTAACTTATTGTTCTGGTCTGGAGTCTCCGGGGAATTGGAGGAAACTTTACCATAAACTGAGTTGAACAGCAGAAAATATGTGTGCGTTTCAGGCCGTCGTTCGGAATCCTAACTTTATCCTCTTCTTTTTTTTCTTTTCTCTTTTTTTTGGTGTTCTTTGCAGCTCAGTCAGAGGGCAGACCCTGCGAATATAACTCCAGAATCTACCAGAATGGGGAGAGTTTCCAGCCCAACTGTAAACACCAGTGCACATGCATCGACGGCGCCGTGGGCTGCGTTCCGCTGTGCCCGCAGGAGCTCTCCCTCCCCGACCTGGGCTGCCCCAACCCCCGGCTGGTCAAAGTCACCGGGCAGTGCTGCGAGGAGTGGCTCTGCGACGAGGACGGTGCCAAGGACCCCATGGACGACAGGGACGGCCTCCCGGGCAAGGCGCTGGCCTTCGATGCCTCCGAGGTGGAGTTAACGAGAAACAACGAATTAATTGCCTTTGGAAAAGGCGGCTCCCTGAAGCGGCTCCCGGGTAAGTGAAGACGGAGGTTCTGAAAAATCTAGTCCTAGTCGGAAGCCTCAGAGAGATGAGCACTTCCTTGCACGTGTGTCCCGTGCCTCTGAGAAATCTCTTCTGTGTCTCTAGTTTTCCGAGCGGAGCCTCGCGTTCTCTACACCCCTCCTCTGCTCGGCCAGAAATGCATCGTTCAAACCACGTCGTGGTCCCAGTGCTCAAAGACCTGCGGAACTGGCATCTCCACCCGCGTCACCAATGACAACCCCGACTGCCGCCTGGTGAAGGAAACCCGCATCTGCGAGGTGCGGCCGTGTGGACAGCCGGCCTTCGGCAGCCTGAAAGTAAGTGCCTGCGTCTGCGGGGACGGCTCTGGGCAGGCCTCTTCCCGGGCAGGGGCACGAGGTCCCTGACGTCCCCGCTCTCCTCTTTCCTCCAGAAGGGCAAGAGATGCAGCAAGACCCGGAAAGCCCCCGAGCCGGTCAAGTTCACTTACGCCGGCTGCTCCAGCGTGAAGAAGTACCGGCCCAAGTACTGCGGCTCCTGCGTGGACGGCCGCTGCTGCGCGCCCCAGCAGACGCGGACCGTGAAGATGCGCTTCCGCTGCGAGGACGGGGAGACGTTTGCCAAGAACGTCATGATGATCCAGTCCTGCCGGTGCAGCTACAGCTGCCCGCACGCCAACGAGGCAGCCTTTCCCTTCTACCGGCTCTTCAACGACATTCACAAATTTAGGGACTAGATGCTGCTCGGGTTTCCAGCACAGGGTGGACAAAGCGGGGAGAGAAGGGTGTGAGCGCCCCGGAGGCGTGGGTGGGTGGGGGCGGCGGCGAAGGGGCGCGGCGCTCGGCCGGGTCGGGTCGAGGGTCGAGTCTAGGCGTCGGGAGCTGCCTGCCGGGCGTGCTGGCGGCGCACGCGGCGCGGACGCTGCCGCGATCGCAGATACTTTTGCTTCGTAATATTGGAGCACATGTTCCTGCTTCATTTTGGAGCTTGTGGTGTGGATGACGTCTGTTTCTGTTTGTAAATTATTCGGTAAAAGCGTCGTTTTCTCCAGGCTTTTTTCCTTGTGGGTCTGCAGGGGTGAGTGAGGATGAGCTGGACAGTTGAAGGAAGGAAACGGGAGGCCCCCCCAGGGCGGCACTCCGTGAGTGTCCGTCAGAGGCAGCTATCTGCACTCGAAACTGCAAACAGAAATCAGGTGTTTTAAGACTGAATGTTTTTATTTATCAAAATGTAGCTTTCCGGGAGGGAGGGGAAATATAATACTGGAATAATTTGTAAATGATTTTAATTTTATATTCAGTGAAAAGAATTTATTTATGGAATGAATCATTTAATAAAGAAATATTTACCTAATATCTGAGTATATGGCATTCTGTATTCTTAGAGACGGCCCAGGGCCACTGGGACCATCCAGCCTGTGCCTTCAGTCACAGAAACAGGATTTGCTGAGGACCTGCTTTGCGCCAGGAGCCGTTCAGGGGGCTTGGGCTAGAGCAAGGAACTAACCTTCGAAAATCTAAGGAGGTTCGCTTGGATATATCTTCAGTAGAGAAAAGTCTTGGCATTTAAAGCAATCTGTTTTAAAAACAAGTATGGACCACCAGGCATTCTACGAAGCACCGAAGGAATCTGACGCTAAGTTTGTGATTTAAATAATAATGCTTTATTTTCATAAGAATTCAAAGCCCCCGGATCTCTGTCACCCCTGCTCTTTGAGGTGGGGATAGTAGAGTCATTTAGCATTTTAATCTCTAGGTAATTGCCCTGGTCCCTTCCGGAGAGGAGAGAAACAGTCCATGGCTCAGGCAGCCCACCACTGAATTGGTGGGCAAGATGGAGAATAGCTAGGAGTTCCCATGGTGGCGCAATGGTTAACGAATCCGACGAGGAAACATGACGTTGTGGGTTCGATCCCTGGCCTCGCTTGGTGGCTGGGATCCCGAGTTGCTGTGGCTCTGGCGTAGACTGTAGACCGGCAGCTACAGCTCCTGATTCGACCCCTAGCCTGGGAACCTCCATATGCCGCGGGAGCGGCTCAAGAAAAGGCAAAAAGACAAAAAAAAAAAGAAAAATTTTTAGACTCTATCGTCAGTTTGTTTTCACTGAATGAGCGCAAAGTGAGGACTTGTGCTAATCTTAATAAGCTGGAGATTAGGTAAACATACCATTAAATGCAAAGGAATGCAAGGAATTTCAAGCACTTTTCCAAGAGCCAGGACCACACTACCCACCCCTCCCCTTCCCCTTATGACATCCTTTCTATTGAGGCAGGAGGGTTGGACAGAACCGGCCATCCCCACGTAGCGCACCCTCCCACAGAAGGCCCTGAGCCCTGGGTCCGGGAGAGGTCGAGGAGGCCGGGCTATATGTTTGCGACCCCGTCTCTGCAGAATCTGCATCTTTAGAAAGCGCCGACAATAAACCTTTTATGGAGCGTTTTCCTTTCGCCGGCCCTCTCGGCTCCTATTCACATCCACAGTGAACTATTTCAGTCTGCACTCAGCTAAGAGGGCCCTTGAATTTTGAGGCAGTCAGAGAAGTGCTTTAAGGGCGGCGGAGGAGGGCTGCTCCGGTGTTCTCACGATAGTTTAATAGTGACGCTTTATTATTCACAATAGCTTAACAGTGACGCTGCCTAAGCATCTGTTCTAAAGCCCTGCGGAGTGCACACAGGTTCCTGTAAATGCAGAAGTGAAATTCCTGGGCAAAGGCTTCACTCAGACCTCTCGTCTGAAATACTACAACGCCTGCCTACCGAGGAGTCAGTTTTTCTTGCCAGAGGCATTCCAATTTTAAGGTATCTGGAGATTAAAACTCCACCAGGCTCAGTGTTGAATGCCGTAAAAATTGCCAATACAACAGAACATGTAAAACATATATATGAAAAAGTTGTGAGGATTTTGTGGTGCAGTCTTGTTAAACAGACATCTAAATCCAGAGCAGAATGTACGCGTTGCATTCCCAGGCACCAAGCCTGAGATGTTGTCTTCTGACACCAGAGTCCAGCACACTGCGTCTGACACGAAGATGGAGGAAGATGGAGGAGCCGTACGCAGAGACCTGTTAAGTATGCAGGGAGGTGACATCTGGCCAGTTACGTTCAAATGTGAAACAAACCTGGGTCTGTGGGTCTTTAATCTCATCATGGGAAGTCCACTGAGTGATACACAGGTGCTGATTCTAATTTAAAGAAGAGTACTCAGTAAAAAAACAAAACAGGAATAGATGCAAAATATGTCCATTGTATTGAGCTATATAGAGAAAAGGAGTGAATACATTAAAAGTAATTGAGAATGAAATGATACAATCAAGAAGACATCAGTTTTATCTATGTCTGGAATGGAATACGGCCTACTTTAAATATTGAGAAAACAAAATAAAAATTGTGCACTGTAAAAATGAAACAGAAGGTGCACATATAATACATACATTCCCTCTACGTACAGTAACGATCTTACATTGTAATTACTTTCCAACCTAAAAAACCCTGGTGTTGTCAAGCTGTCTTTTTGTTTTTGATGGAGACGTAAGCATTGAGAGTTATAGGGTGACCCCAGAATCCTAGGAATTTGGTGCATTTTAGGCAATATTCTATGGGCCATTTAGCAGTAGACTAAGCGGTCTCAGGGTGACGAGTCCCACGTGCCCACAGGTGCCGTCCACGCTGCGGGGATTCAACTGCCACAGTATGGTTCAGTTACTTTACCAGTAGAGAGACTGGGTCTGATTAGAGCCCAGTCTCCTCTCTGGACATCTGGCACTACCTGTCAGTCACGTGAGCAACAGCAAAGGTCCAGGAGGCCCGAATGAGAACAAGGCTGTGCTCTGGGCTGGGCGGCGGGTGATGCCGTGGGAAGAATCTGGGACCAGAATCAGGAGACACGTCTTTTACAGCAACTCTGCCATTAATTTGCTGGGTGACCCTGGGCAAGTTTCTGGATTGTTCCCTTGTTTAAAAATGGAATAGCTTCCTACATTTTTGTCACCAAAAAACCGCTTGTTTTTGGCCATCCTGCAGTGTATGGAGTTCCTGGGCCAGGCATCAGATCTGAGTCACACGTACGCCACGCCTGTGGCTGCAGCAAGGCCGGATCCTCAACCCACTGTGTCGGGCCAGGGTTGGGCCTGCATCCAGGTGTGGCAGAAACAGCCTGGCTATTCGTCGTGCCACATCTGAAACTCCAAAAAAAAAAAAAAAAAAAAAATCTTTTTCATGTCCTACCTTTGGTGCAGTAACTCCTGTACCTTAGAAATTTTGTCTTCCCAGGTAACAGAATGTACGGAGCGAGGGCTGCTCAGGTCTTTCTGTGGGCAAAAGCCTCCGAAGATGTAGTGTCACAGGGCCGTCTTTACTCTCTACGGCAGCCCTGGTTATAGGACGCAGCAATCCCTGCCTCTCACAGCACATCGGTCCATACTTCCCTCTCCCTCTTCAGGCTCTTCATGAAGTCCCCGCCCTCTGTTTTATTCTGTGAAACAACGCACATTGTGAAGCAGGACGGTGATGCTTGCGCCCTGTGAACAGAGTGGACCTATTTGTGACGGACGCCACTGGTCGCGGGCCTTGCTCATCCGCGTGCTCTTATAAAAAGCAATTCAAGGAACGTTCTCAGATGCGTTGGTCCGTACTGGACAGCGCTCCTACGCGCCGCTCTGAATTCTGGATTCTGAATCTGCCCTTTCTTCGTCTGGAGCAAACATCCAAATCTAAGGCCCATCATCTCTTGCCTGAATTATTGAAACGGTTCCTCTTGTGGCACATCGTGTTCTTCAGAGTGGCTGCAGCACTGGCTTCCAGCCCATGTTCCTTCTGCCACGTGACCCTCTTGCTCCTCCATCAACAGAGAGGATCTCCTTCCCACCCGCTTAGAGCTGGTGGGTGCTTTGCTTTGACCAATGCCTGTCTAGGACGTAGGAAGGGATGCATGTGGTGCTGGTTCCAAGAGTAGCACTGGCGAGGAGCGTCTATGCCCTTTCTCTCAGAAATGAGCTTCCGCGTAAGAAGAGTGCCCTGAGGCCAGCAGACAGAGAAGCCCGGGACACGCGGACAGGCCTGAGGGGAGGAGAGGCCACATGGAGAAGAAGGAAGGTCAAGGCGCTTTTGGTAACACACGTGTATGACGACACCGACTTGGAAGTGGACCCGCCAGCCCCAGCTGCCTCACAAGCTCACGTCTTACAAATCGGAGATGAGCTGCCTATGGGGTCTTCCCCAGAATCCCTGACTCATGAAATAATGAGCAAACCAATATGATTATTTTAAGGCCCTAAGTTGCAGGGTGCTGTTTGTTACACAGCAGTGGGTAACTGTAACATCGCTGGTTTCTATTCTTGCTCTCCAATGATCTATTTTCCTGACAGGAGCCAGCTTAATTCTTTAAAATGTAAGTCAGAACAGGTCAACTGGTGACTTTAAGGCTTGGTGGCTCCCCCTACTCTTGGCATAGATTCAGCTCCATGCTCGGGCTCTGCCTCCTTCCTCCATTTATCCACGCTGTGCTCCCGTCTGACTTTTCCTCTTTGAAAAATGCCCATTTCTTCCTCAGGACCTCGGTATTAGCTGCTCCTCTGCCTCCAACGCCCTGCTCCCTGATCTAAGCTTCTTGTCATGCAGGTCTCAGCACTGATGCTATGTCCTCAGGGGCCTCTCATCCCCGCCAAGTCTAAAATAGTTCACGACACCAAAGCTGACTGATGTAAAAATTTTTTTTCTTTTTATGGCCACACCTGTGGCATATGGAAATTCCTGAGCCAGGGGTTGAACTGAAGCTGCAGCTGCAGCCTATGCCACGGCCACAGCAACACCGAATCCAAACTGCACCTGTGACCTACACTGCAGCTGCAGCACTGCCAGATCCTTAACCCACTGGGTGAGGCTAGGGATCGAACCTGCATCCTCGCAGAGACAACAATGTCAGGTCCTTAACCTGCTGAACCACAATGGGAACTCTGATTCGAATGTTCATCAGACCTAAAAAATACCGTGGCAGCAACATCTAGTCTGGTGTTTGACCAGACAAATGGGCACCAGAGTGCAGCCCAGTTAACACATAAAATTCACCATCACAGTACCTGTGGAGTAAGATCTTTTTGGAGAGAAGCAGCTCGCATCCACTCTTTAAAATGGAGCGTGTTTGAGCCATCAGAAAGCAAGAAGTTTGTGAGTTATGCTAGGATTCCTCTGGGCCGGTCACTGTCATGGTGCTTGTTCACGCACGGGACAAGGGCTGCAGTGTTTGGTCTGTATTGACCAGGTGCATTGGGGCATCTCACGAGGCTTCCTAGAGCGCCAGCACCAAGCTCCACCCAGAGCTGGCAGCAGCCGTCTCAATGGGAATGGCTGTGGGGGCGGGGAGAGGACGACCCTTATAAACACCAGAGAAAAGCCTCTTCCGAACCTGCGTGAAAGGGGTTGACGCCATCCCCTGTTGGTACACACCGCAGACAGAAAAGAGTGCTCCATCCTTTGGTTCGTCGTGGAATCCTCATTGAAACAATGACACCACCGCTCTGTGACTGGCTGACTCTTCCCACCAGCCTGTCAGTTCCTTAAAGAGGCTTGTCAGTGAAGGAGTACCAGCTAAGAACAGACTGAAAGTCGTCGGAGAGCCAGCTTCCCAAGCATCCAGATCTTCGCAAAGAAGAAAAAGCACCTCTGGTCTTGTGGCCCCCAGTCTTAAGCTGGTGGCTCGGAGCCGGACGGAGCCAATACAAAGTTTTGTTCAGTCTGTATAGGGTTTATAAAAACTGGGGTTTGTTGCCAATATTTGAAAACTGATTTTTTTTTTCTTTTTTTATCCACCTTTCTGGCTTCTTTTGAAAAATTCACAGATCTGGCCACAGTGGACCCTGGTGTCTAGTTGCCACTTTGCACGTGCTGGGAGTTGCATTGCAGCTTCTCCCCTTGGGGCGGGTACTCTGCTTTCCCCCGGGGAGGGACGGGGAGGGGATAGGCGTGTATTCTTGGGGCTGGGGGCGCGGAAGAGCAGGCAGCGATGTCTTTAGAAATCGAGGCTCTTTCAAAAAAAGGCACAGCGAAAGCACCATCTTCGCTGTGAAACTTAGGTCTGGAAACCCTCTGTTACAAGCCCAGGAAAGAATAAAGGTGACGCTTCATGAAGTTCCGTCTGCTGTGAGCTGCACATGCGTCCCCGGCTCTGGCTTCCTTCTCCCTTCCAGGCTGTGTATTTCTGTGGAGAAGTGTACCTGTTCCATTTATAACATCCCGTCACATTTTCCTACCAACCCTGGATACGTTGATCAAAGCTGTACACCACATCCTGAACCCCTGCTGCCGTTAACCGGCTATTTTTATAGTAACCAAACAGCCTTCCCGCGAGAACCATTGCAGATACACCCCGGGGCTGCTCTAGAATTTCTTTTAATGACTCAAAGTTCTTCCCTCAAGTGCTGTCCCCGAAATACTGCTCGGCTTTCAGAGGGGTGTGTTGCGCTCGAGAGGGTGAGGACTCTCCTGAGCAGTCAGAATCAGCAGCAGCAGAGCGGAAGGGAGACTCCAGCGGCCTTATCCTCAAATCAAGCTCACCCCTGACCGAGGCATTGGGGTGCAGGAGAGCACGGGGGTCACAGCCAGCCTGGGCTGGTTCTCGGTGCCCGCGGGGCTCCTGGGAGGACTTCCGCCAACGGGTCTGCTCCGGGCGAGTCAGCATCCCCAGCATCCCCCAGTGAGGCTGACGCCCTTCTCCGCAAACAGGGTGACTCAACATGGCAACAATTTGGGTCTTCCGTGAGGGAGGCCGGCTAGCCTAAAAAAGAGCTGCTCATTCATGGAAGGAGCTTAAATTCTGGGCTCATGAGCAAAATTTTCAGAGAGGTCCCTCCCATGTTCCAAATTAGTTTGTTCTTGGAAAGGAGCCCATGCCTTTAATTGGCTTCCTGCAGTCAAAATGTTACTTGGCCTTTTAAAGGGTTCTCTTTAATGTTTGGATTCTTTTTTTAACAAAAGAAGGCACAGTTATGCAAATTTAATATGGATAAGAAATACAGAATGTGAAAAACAGAGGTCTCCAGCAGACCCCTACACACACACACGTCCCCACACAGCTGCTCTTAGGTGCGCAGTGTGGATTATACCTGTCGACCTGGTATTAATTAGTAGTATTATCATGAACAAAAAGAGCAGACTAGACACAGAGCTTTTCATGCCTTGAAAGTCATTTAGGCATGGCAGGCAGTGCTCCTGCACTCACTGTGATGGTTTTTATTTTATTATTATTATTATTTTTTTGTCTTTTTAGGGCTGCACCTGCAGCATATGGAGGTTCCCAGGCTAGGGGTCAAATCAGAGGTGCAGCTGCTGGCCTACCCCACAGCTGTGGCAATGCCGGGTCCTTAACTCACTGGGTGGGGCCGGGGATTGAACCTGGGTCCTCACGGATACTGGTCAGATCCGTTTCCACTGAGCCACGACGTGAACTCCCTTAACAGTGTTACAGACTTTTATTCTCACGCCCCGTAATTGATTTAGGAACTCCCATGGGCACCACCGATGCCCACCTCACAGCCATCCCCTCGGCCCCTTGGCTCCCTGCTTAGCGCCCTGGTTTATGCCGGTGTCTGTCCTCCCTCATGGGCAGGGCAGGGCCCCTGGCTCCCAACAAGCCCAGGGATGGCCCTGCGACCGACTGGCTTAGCAGGATGCTCTTGTTTCCTTATCGGCAGTGGGCGGAGGCTTGATCCTGATTCAGATACTCTGGGAGGTTTGCTCAGGAGGTTGCGGGGAGGGGCACCTGAGAGAAAGGTTATCTGATAATATAAGGGACGGGATGGGGGAGGAAAAGCCTTCCTTCCGGGCTGGCCTGTGTCTCTCCTGAGCCCAGGATGGAGGCATCATGGGCCTGTCGAAGGCGGCAGAACAAAGGGCAGCCCCTGAGGAGGGCACCGGGCTGCCGCCCACCTGAGCCCGGCCCCGCCCACACCTCTTGTTTGCTGTGATAACACGACTCCTATCATTCAGGCTCTTTCGGTTAAACCAGCTAACTGCTAGAGCTACAATCATCCTAACAGGTGCCTTCACACTTGGCCCTTTTTGAGGCCTATGGACTCTAGAAATGACACAGAGATAACCACTTCCAAGGGAGAAGAAAGCGCTTTCAGATGTGAACGAATGACCCGGCAAACAAATTCTTGGCAGGAACATCATTCCTTCCTTCATTTACCCAACATTTACTGAGCATGGAGCACTTGACAGGCCACAGACCAGCAAGACATGGGTGACAAGCAAGAAACAATGAGACATGGTTCCTGGCCACAAGGATGTCACCTGCAAATAATTCTGGTGCATCGTAACAGCATCAGAGAAGCTAGGAATACGAGGGCAGGAAGGGTAGCTGGGGAGAGCTCCATAGAGGACAGATGTCTGAACTGGGTCTCGAGGGATGAATAGGAGTTTGCTACTTGGAATTGCCCTACAAACTGGAAAACACCAAAGTATTTGAAGCCTGGGCGGGGGCGGGGGGGGGGTGGTGTTATCAGAGTCCGCAAAGTCGTGGCCTCAGAAAAGATCTGGGCAGTTCCAGCCATTTCCCACATTGGTTTTGGGGGCTGTTAGGAAAAGCAGCCCTCAGCAGGGACCTGCTAACTGGGACAGGCCTGTCTTTCCACAGGACTCACTTTTGGAAACCCCCCACTGCCGCAGCAACAGGAGCTGCCAGCCCACAGGGGGAAGCGGCACTGGCACCACCAGCCCCAGACTGGAAATCAGTCTGCTTCCCCCACATGACAGCTTCAACGTGACACGTTGATTCAGGGTCCAGCCTCGGCCCGACCCACTGGTAGGTCACCCGAGGAGGCCCCAGTGGCTACTTGGACCCAGCGGCAAAGGCAGAAAGCCCAGAGAGAAGTGGCCTGGTGGCTTGGGCACTGCCACCTGGCACTCTTGTGTGTGTGCCACGGTCAGACCCTCCCAGGAGGCCAGCCCCGTTGATGGCTTCCGGCTCCTCCTGGAGTCACACTCGCGCCCGCGAGCCGCGCACAGCCTCCTCCTCTAGGACTAGAGAGCCCGCAGCATGTGACACGCACGCACAAGCCCGCCTATTCTTCCAGGTGAGAGAGAATCTCGTAGTTGCCTCGTGGTCGAAGTGCAGGTCGGGAGAGGCCGAGGCTTCGGGGCTTCGCATCCTGGGCAGGTAAGGACGGTACCTACTCAGAGTCCGCGCCTCGTCAGTGAGATCCAGTCAGAGGGTTTGTCCTAGTACGTGGTCTCTCCACCCCAGGGGTCTGCATGGGCTCCTACGCGCGTGTTTAACCCCGCTGACCCTCTCACGCTCATCTGTGGAAGCCGCACCTGCCCTCCCCGCTTCCAAGAGTCAGAGACCAGGTCTCCGGGCCTGCGACGGGAACACAGCCCCCAAACAAAATGCAGGGCCACAGCTCTGTACAGCGACAGGAGCCACTGGGTGCTGTGGGTGAGGAATGGTCGAGCCAAAAAAAGACAGGGAAGAAATCCCCGTAATTTTAGACTGTAAGAAATCGCGCTGAACCAGGGCCAGGAAGCCAAGATTAGCAGTGGCAGTGCACTTCGGGGTATGAAAAGCTGGCCTCAGTGCCAGAAGTTCATTCACTGGACATGCAGCTATACATTTATTTATAGCTATCTGTGTGCATGCACACACACACACACACACACACACACACACACACACGAGTGGCTCTCTGTTCCTGTTTGTGGTCCTGCTTGTTTACACTCTGTTTGCTGCTGACCAGGCACAGCGCTGGCTTGTGGACGGTCCAGCTGACCAAGGACTTGCCATGGAGGACTCAGAACCAACAGCGACCTCCTCGCTCCTGCGCAACTGCCGTGCACTGTCCGCTGGTTTTCTCAGGACCAGGGACTGACCACCGCCACTTCCCACACAGGACGGGGAGGGGAGTGGCCCGCCAGTTCAGTGGCCCTGAGCTGTGGACAAGGGACCTCACTGCAAACGTGTGGCCCATTCTCTGCAACAGCAAACCCACGAGGTGTGTTCACACAGGGGCCCACTCTCATCCTTCAAACAGCACATTCCGCTTGGAGTCCTGGGACAATAAACCACTACTTAGACTTTCACCACCCGCTTTCCTCTGAGTGCAGGGTCCCAGCAGAGGCCAGCCGATCAAACTGCTCACAGCACCTGCAGTCAGGTGCCGGGGCATTTCAGGGCTGCTGAAGGGTAAACGCTTATACTCTCAAGAACCGGTGGAATCTAGGGCTTGTCTTGGCGCTGGACTGAGCATGTGGAGGGCAGCCGGCTCCTCACAGCCTGCGCTGCTCGGCCGTGCCTAGTGCGGTGTCACACCCGCAAAACCCGCAGCAAACGCTGTGGAGTGGGTGACTGGGCAGCTGATACAAACCCCGCCTTCCCCTCCAGGAACACGCCTGAGCCTCAACCACCAGAAGGTGGCGATTATGCAGGGTTCTTCCCCCCAGACTTGGGGGATGGGAGCGGGCTCCTGGAATAGGCCCTCCGGCGACGGCGATGTGGGCAGCTCCAGCCTCGCTCACCTTAAGGCCTGGTCACCAAGCTGCTGGCCAGACACACTGCGACACCAGGCTCCCGTGGGGCCGACTTGCATTTCTCCTGAAACCGGTGTGTAATATCAAACTCCTGAAAACAAGATCACAGCAAACGCGGCCGTGGGAGCGGCTATTGAGAGGAATGGCTGCCAAGGCCTCCTGCGAAGTCGATAACCACCCTAGATTTATCTGTCTGACGACTTTGGGTTTGGGGTATCGCCTTCCTCTGGAGCAGGGCGCACCCTTGTATTGAGTTTCCCGGGCCAGAGGCTTTGTCCTGGGCCAGTAGCCGAAGGACGGCTTTTTGCCGAGACTGGCCTCTCTCCCTAGAGGGTCCCTGGCCAGTCAGGCCCGCTCAGACCAACCCCTCCAGGGGCAGAGGGAAGGAAGCCAAGTCCCTTTGCGGCATCTCCTTTAGAAAGCCGCACCACCAACCTGAGCCCGCGCAGCGCAGGGGGTCGGTGAGCCAGCCCCACGCGTGGAGGGGCGCACTGCGTGTCCCACCCTGAGGGACGCCGGCCTCTGGGCCCCCGCCTCTGGGGAGGGCAGAGGTGACAAGACAGGTCCTGGCTTGGTCTAGTGATGGTGAGCTCTGCTGAGTGGCACCACCAGGTCCCAGGCTGTCCCTCCCAAGAGACTCGGGGACGGTTTCACTGAGGTCGCATCAGGAACTTGGGTCTTGGTGGAAAAGGGGACGGCGAAAGGGCAGCCTAGGTGATGCGAACACCTGTGCCCAGGTGTGCACGAGCCAGCAAGGCGCAGCCAAGGTGGGCTAGAGGGCGCTCTGCAGCTCCCTCCGCTCTCTCCCGAGCCCGTGATGCAGAGGCAGAGGGCACCCCGACTGGCTCATTGTGCCAGGTCTTCAGGGACTCCCAGCTCTGCCTCCAGATCTGCTTCCCATGGACCTTTGAACCCGCAGTCCCCTCTCTGGTCGTGGTACTCTTGGTGCTGCAGGACCCTCCGAAGGAAATGGGGCTTATATCCCTGAAAAGATCTTTCCCCGGAGTTTCAGAGGCTGGAGGGTGAGAGAAGCAGGAGAGAGCCACAGCCAGGTCCCCGGGAGTGGTTCTGAGGCAGGGCTGCACCCCTAACCGGAGATGCCCGTGTTCCTGATGTGACTCAGCGGGGTAAAAACCCGACATAATCTCCGTGAGGATGTGGGTTCCAACCCTGGCCTGGATCAGTGGGTTAAGGATCTGGCGTGGCTGTGGCTGTGGTGTAGATGTGCAGCTGCAACTCCCATTTGATCCCTAGCCTGGGGACCTCCATATGCCGTGGGTATGGCCCTAAAAAGACAAAAAAAAAAAAAAAAAAAAAAAAAAAAAAAAAAAAAAAAAGAAAAGTGTAAAACAAAAACGAAAAACAAAAAAGAAAAAGGAAAGAACGAAAGAAGGAGGAGGCAGGCAGGCTGGTCGGCCAGGTGACTTCTGGACATCTGCTTAGTGCTCTCCCCCGGAAGCTGGCCGCACCGGCGAAATCTGCAGGCTCCACTTGCTGCCCAGTCCCGAGTCCGCCTTCAGGGTGTGACAGACGCCAACCCCTAGAAAACTCAGGTTCTCAGCCTCGGCAGCGGCTCTGGGTCCCTGAGGCTTGAACCCCATCTGCTCATCTCCGGGCTCTCTGTGCTTCTCAGGCGACAGCTCTCCCACTCACTGCTGGCAGGCTGGGGCCGCTCCACCTCCTGGCCCTGGCCAGTCAGGGTGAGGATGGGTGGAGGGGCCTCCCCTGGGGAGAGAGGGGGTCCGCACCACCAGAGCCAGGACCCCTGCCCTGCGGCTTGGCGGGCGGCCCAGGCCTTGCCCTCTGACGGTGCCACCTGCCTCTGGCTGCGGTTCACGCTCCCCTGAGTACCAGCCTGGAGCTGCTCCCTGAGCCTTTGGGGCCTGTTTGAGGCTCTCTTCCCGCCCTACCCCATGTGGGCTGAGCCCTCTTAATGCGCACCACCTGCCCCAGCACGTCCTCGCCTTCGCCGGCTCCTTCCCAGGACAGATGGTCAAGGTGGCTGCGGTTATTCTCTGCGTGCTCCGGCCTTCATTCCGGGGGTTAGCTTCCAGTTACTACTGAGTTTGACAAGGTCACTAACAATGGGATGCTGGCCATTGGTGGGTTAACAGAACCCACTGGCTCTTCCCTTGGTGTGGACCCAGCAAGTCTGTGGGTCCCTAAGGGACCGTGGTGTCCCTTTATTTCCATCTCTGCCTCCCCACCAAACCGAGCGCACTCACCGTCTTCCCAGCCTCCAACCCAAGGACAGACTTAAATTTCCAAATCCAAGAGACGGCACAGAAAAATGGGGCCTGAGATCTCCCGTGTCCCCAGACCCCACCCAAAGCCTGGGGACAGCAGGCCTGTAATAGCGACAGGATCGAGCACTCAGGTCCTGCGCCTCGTGAAAGCGGAGTGAGCCTGCCCGCTCTCTTAGCCGGGTGGGATGCTGGGGTGACTGCATTCCCATGGCCTTCATGCTGTGATCCTCCAGAAGGATAACCAACCGCTTGTACCTCTGGTGTCACCCTTCCTTAATGGTAACAAACCTTTCCGAGATGTGTTGGCTTGAAACTACAATAACTTAGGATTTGACCCAACTTTGTCGACCAGGTTTAGCTGGCACCCTGCAGTTCCTCGCTCGCAGGAGCTTGGCTGGGGCCGCAGAGTCTGAGATGACCCCTCGCCCTAGAGGGTCTCTCTCCTGGTGGCTTCTCATCATCGGGTAGCCCAGCCTGAGCTTCTACAGCCGAGGAGCTGGCTTCTGAGAGGGAGTGTCCAAGAAGGCCAGCTCCCATGAGGCCTGTCACACTCCCTGATGCCTCATGGGTCAGAACAAGTCACAGGGGGAAACCCAGAGGGTATGGGAGGGAACTGCACAGGTCGTGGACGCTAACAGGTGAGCGCCTGTCGGCCGCCAGCGTCCTGGTCGACGGTATTAACTACATGAGGTCATGGACACTGGGAGGCCAGTGGTCTGCCATGTTCATCTTTTTTTTTTTTTTGTCTTTTTGCCTTTTCTAGGGCTGCTCTTGAGGCATATGGAGGTTCCCAGGCTAGGGGTCTAGTCGGGGCTGTAGCCACCGGCCTACGCCAGAGCCACAGCAATGCGGGATCCAAGCTGCATCTGCGACCTACACCACAGCTCATGGCAACGCCGGATTCTTAACCCACTGAGCAAGGCCAGGGATCAAACATACAACCTCATGGTTCCTAGTCAGATTTGTTAACCACTGAGCCATGACGGAACTCCCATGTTCCTTCTTATTACATTTCACTGTAACACGTGGAAGAGAGAGTATCTTTTTCCCAGGTCCTTACAAAATCCACACCTTTCTGGCCATGGGCAAGCTCTACAATGATGGGGGCGATGGCGAGAGAAATGCGTCAGTTATCAACTGCTCTGTGCCAGGATGTTCTCGATGTGTTTACAGTTTGTGGGAAAAAAAGTCTCAAGGACAATTTATTGCTCCCACTTTAGTTTTTTTTTTTTTTAACTTTTTTTGTCTTTTTAGGGCTACACTGGTGGCATATGGAGGTTCCCAGGCTAGGGGTTGAATCTGATATACAGCTGCCAGCCTACATCACGGTCACAGCAACGTGGGATCTGAGCCCCATCTGTGACCCACACACACACCACAGCTCCCGGCAATGCTGGATCCTTAACCCACTGAGCAAGGCCAAGGATTGAACCTGCGTCCTCAGGGGTACCAGTTGGTTTCATTACCACTGAGCAACAACAGCAACTCCTACTCCCACATTAGAGATAAGGAAAGCGAGGTCCGGATAACCTCAATAAGTAGCTCAAAGCCACAATTCGTGGAAGGCAGGATTTCAGCCAAGGTCTCTAATTCCAAAACAAGTGTTTCTTGATCACTGCACCCCGCTGCTGTGTATCTCGGAATCTGCGCTTTTGACTCAACGAAATATACAAATTCCTGGGTCGGGGTGGGAGGATGGGGGGGAAGCACTTCTCAAATGATAAGGAACTCAAGAAGTCAGAACATGCAAAGCAACTTTTCTCTCTCTGGAGTCTTTTAAAGTTTAAATGTCATTTTCTCTCAGGGATCTTGGTTTCTTTTGTTCTGCGTAGCTGATCCCCCTAAGCAGCGAAGGCGCCCTAAGTGTTGATCCTACAGTAGAGCCGGGATGTTTAAAATACCTGAATGAAAGTCCTGATGAGACTTTATATACATACCTATAAGGCAGGGTTCCTATACAAAAAAGGCTGAGTTTGAACTTGAAGTCAATCTTAACTCCATCTATAAGGTCTGAATTGCCAGACTCCTTGGCCGCCAGGTCGAGCGCTATGCTTCTTTCTTTATCTGCTCTGGTAAATCATGAAAGGGCTCTTCTGCCCAGGGGCGATCATGAGCTACCCGGGAGGCTGCAGAAGGGTGTCTCTGTGCAGGATGGGGGCCAAACCTCCTCAGACGGCTGCCACCGGTGGCCAGTGACAGGAAGGCCACCAGGAGGGTGAGAGGGGCCGGGGGCAAGAATGAGGCGGGATGGGGGCCTCCCCTGCTCAGCCTGCACACTCATTTTTCCATCTGAACCCCATTTAGGTAATCAAATCCCACTTTCCTGATGGCACGTGCGCCAGTAGGTCGGTACCCGCACTGCCCGCACCCTCCCCTCTCTCTCCGGGGCTGCAGCTACGTGTGAGCGGGGATCGTGCCGGCTTTGTTACTGGAGAAACGCTCGAGTGAATGACCAGGGGCAGGAGCTACAGCTCCTCAGCTAACCTCTTCCCCAGCCCTGCCTCTTCGCGCCACAGATGAGGTGACACGGGAGGCCACACAACACCGGCCAGGTCACCGACCTCCTAGTGCCAGAGATGAGACTGGAACCCACGTCTCTAGGGCATTTAGCGCCATTGCCAACCTCAACGGCTTCAGCGAGTGTGCGGGGCGGACCACAGAGGGCACTGTTCTCAAGGGTCGGGGGCCAGAGCCAAGACCCACAGGCCGGTTGGCCTCATGTCCCTCTTCCATCCTGCGCTTGCTGCTCGCTCGGCAAAGTGGCTGGAGAGTCCTCTTGCCTGTGAGTCTCCCTCAGCTTCTCCCTCCACAGAGCGGCACCCTGTGGTGCCGTGCGATGCAGCTGGAGTGAGAGCCAGCCCTGGACTCCCCCGCGTGGTGCCAGAGCTCAGGGCAGGCGTCCGCTCTGCCCCTGCCCACACCCCCGCCGCCGACAGTCACCCTTTTTGACTTGGGAGATGGTTCTCTCCCTCTGCGGGCCAGCTGTGAGGTTACGCTTGGTCAGGAAAGGGAGGCTGGAGGTACCAGCCAAGGAGAAAGATGCAGACCTGGCGATTTAACTTCAGCAGACCTGTGCTACTTGCTGAGACCAGGGCCCGGGCCCGGTGTCCCTGTGCTTTGGGAGGTTGCTGTCCGTGGGAGGGCAGATGGACACACACTACTTTAAGTCACCAGGGAGGTGAGGGTGGGCAGCCAGCCCGCATGGCCAGACCAGAGACGAGACCAGACGGGCTGCCCCCTCCACTCGGGGACGATGCCAGCTCCGGGGTGAGTGAGGAGGGTGTGGGCGGATGTGTTCCCAGCACGGTTCTCTAGGGCCGGGGTTTGGGGTGAGAAAGCCAGGCACAGAGCCCTGTGGAGCCTCTGCTTCTGCTGCAGCAGCCAGGGCAGGACACAGGTGGCTAAGCCTTGGGGCACAAGCAGGCCAGGGCTTAAGGAAAGGCGTTCCAGGCAGTGGGAACAGCAGGGCAGGCGCACAGAGGCCACTCGCCCAGCCCTGGCCTTCTGCCCTCACTCTTCCTCGCAGGAGGCCTCAGGTTCCTACTGTCTGAGGTCACCAAGCCTCCGGCAGGCATCTCAGGAATGTGGAGGCCTGAGTCATTCTCTTCCTGGAGTTCACAGTCTGAAGTTCATAAACCCGCTGCTTTCCCCGTTAGTCACCCTTATTCAAACAGCAGCTCACACGCTTCGCAGATGGAGCTGGCAGGAGGTGCCCGGGGACATTTTTCTGCTCAGGATGTGGAAGCAGATGAGGGGGGCTGGGTGTTCCTCACGGGGCGCCAGGCCCCCCTGGCGGGGCTGTGGACAGACTCTCAGAGCCGCAGCCTGCCTGGAGCCCCCCCCCCCCCCCGTCGAGGACACCGTGGGAGCCTCCCCTTGGCCCGTGCGCCCTCACTGGTGAAGGGGGACGAGAACCGCGCCTACGCCGGAAAGTCGTGACGAAGATGAAAGGAGTTACTCCGCGTAAATCCCTCGCGACACTGCCCGACACATCCGAGGTCCTCGACCGATCCCAGTTCCTGACGATTCTCACCTCTCCTCGTCAGCCTGGAGGCGGAGAGAGGAGTCTTCCGGGTTAGGGCCGCCTGGGTGACCCCGCAAGTCCCCGCCCCTGCGTCTGCGCACCTTTCTGGCCCCGGAAGACTCCGGCCGTGGCACCCGCAGCGGGCAGGGCAGTGCCAAGGCTTGGAAGACAAGAAACCCAGGTGTCATGTCTGACCCGATGCCAAAGACACAGCTGCGACTGAAGTCCTTCTCTGCGTGGGAGGGGTCTCCGGAGGCGCGGAGAGTAAACAAAGGGGACACAGAAGGGACTCCGAGGGCATGAGCTGGGCACACACATGGCCCAGGGCAAGTGTCCAGATGGGTGTCCTCGCGCTATTTCTCCAGCTGCCTCACAGGCTGGGGCATCATCGGAAAGGCCGCCGCCCGGGGACGGGCCCACATCCGTGCTGCTCTCCTGCCCCCAGCGGGCTGCAGAGGGACGAGTGCCAGGAGGTGCCAGGTCAAAGCGCCCACCCACAGCGTGCCGGGCTACTTGTAGCTCCATTCCAGGACAGACCCATCAGGTGCCCCGACTCAAAGGTTTGAGTCCAAGAGGTCTTACGGCTGTTGGGCCTCCGTTTGGCCAAGGTGAACCCCCTCTGCCTTGGAGAACCCTTTCTCCAGGGACCCTCTACTCCTGCCCAACTGAGACTGGGTGCCGGGTGCTACAGAGCCGCTGGGCCTCACTTGCAGGCTCAGGGCTCCATTTCTTCCTCTCCCTCAGCCCCTCGTCCCCAACGCCCCATCCTACTCCACTGGCCAAACGG
The DNA here is from genome assembly GCF_054392235.1 of Sus scrofa. Lineage (NCBI taxonomy): Eukaryota > Metazoa > Chordata > Mammalia > Artiodactyla > Suidae > Sus > Sus scrofa. The sequence goes on along the minus strand of NC_139386.1, from coordinate 135,890,768 downwards.
CTGAGCACCTGCCTTTGGATGCGTTTGTCACTGCAGTGACCCCAAAGTGAGAATCCTGCATGAATTTGAAAGGCCTTTTTTAAAAAAGTACAAACTGTCCTAGAAGAGATGAGTCAAGGGCTTCACGGAAGGGAACAGAAAAAGGTTATTAGCTGCTCAAAAGAAGAGCTGGAGGAGGAGGCAAGGAGGGGCCTGTCGGAGATCAGGGAGCAGCTGCATGTGACACAAGCAGCACGCGGGGACAGGAGAGCTGGGATGAGACGGTTCTTGAAAGAAGGAAAGGTTATTAGACGCCTTACGATTAATCATTAAAATTCCTCAATTGTTTATTAACTAGTTTCCCCCCTACTAATAAGACACATGCTTATGGCAAATAATTCAAACAGTGGAGAAGGGAATGAGGCGAAAAGCAAAATTCCTTCTCTTCACGCCACACCCTCCCCCCCACACCTCCCCAGTCCCCCTCCCTAGCAGAATCCACTGTCCTTTCCCTATTTCTAGAACTTTCTAGGTACCTTCCGGCCTTCCTCACACCACTCTCCTCCTTCCTCTCCTTCAAACCTGGGTCCTGGCCCCGGTCAGGCCGCTGCTGCCGCCCACCAAGAAGGGGCCCCTCCCAGAGAGGCGGCCTGCCCCTCTCTGTTTCAACAGGAGGCCGGTCGCAGCCCCGTCCTCCACCCACCAACCAGAGCTCACTGTGGTCTCCCAGCCCCGAGCACGACCGGCGCACGGGGCTCTCGGATCCATACCTGAAGGCACGTGAGCCCATGAGCCGCACGCACGGCCACGCGCACACACGTGCACTCCCAGACACACGCACGTGTGCATAGATTCTTTCCACAAATAAAAACGGACGGTATTATACCTAGAAGTCTGCAAAACGATAGTTTTAATAACATCTCTTAAGCATGTGTGTTCCAAGGACTATCCTGCATTTTTACACGTGTTCTTTCATTGAATTCTTATGACAACACCCTACGAAGGGCAGTAAGCTGCCCCATCTACAGATGAGGTGACAAAGAAATGGAGGCCCTTCCTCGGGAGGTCAGGGCACCTCCTCGGGCCGCACGGGTGGCAAATGACAGAGCTGCCAACACATTTCCCTCAACCTTACAATGACTCTCCATTCACATACATTACATATATGTGTGTGCCGACATGTCATATACATGTATAGAACATACAATTTACCATTTTGGTCATTTTTAAGTGCAGTTTGTGGCATTAAGTACAATCACATTATTGTGCAGCCACCACCACCATCCATCCCCAGAGCTTTTGTCATCCTCCCACAATGAAACCCTGCACCCCTTCATTAAACAAAATCTCTCGGCCCCTCGTGCCTCCGGCCCCCGGCAACCAGCATCCTATTTCTCTCTCTCTGACTGTGACCACTCTCGGCACCTCGTGTAAGGGGATCACGCAGTGTTTGTCCTTCTGTGGCTTATTTCACTTAGTGTAATGTGTTCTTTAATTCATATTTTAATGAATAATTTTACTGGATAAAATATTCGAGCACATGATACAAAATTCAAAAGGCACAAAAGGACAGAGTTCTTCTTCTCCTCTGTCTCCAGGCGCCCCCACTGTTGCCAGCATCCTTCCCAAGATGCTCCATGCCGGGCCAATCCTGTGCCCACGTGCCTTTTTAATGCCACTAACTGCATGTCTGACGTACTGCTCTGCTTCCTGCCTCCCCGTTAACGGCGCGCCCTGGAGCTCATTCCACGCTCTGTACGTGGAACGGCCTCTCATGATATGACACGATGTACGTACAGGGAAGTGCATCTACTCTAAGCAAACAGCTGGACACATGTCCACAAGCTGAACACATCTGTGTAACCAGCCCTGGGTCCAGAAAGAGAGCAGCAGCAGCTCCTCTGGCTCCTTTCCAGACAGTACCCATCCCTGGCCGAGGCCAACCACTCGCCTGGCCTCTCAGCAGCCAGACCAGGTTTGCCTGTTCCGCTAGTTTCCGTGTAAAGAGTCTACGGCCTGCACGCTCCCTGTGTTCCCCGTCACGCGGGCGGCGCTCCTCCGTGTCACCGACTTCCAGCCAAATTGGAACGAGGTCCTTGAATAAATGAAGGTCCTCGAGCTGCTCTCAGCCCGTCCCTGCTGGCCTGAGGCTCTGCACATCAACCACATCTTCCTTCCCCCACTCCCTGCAACCTTGGCTCTCTTTGAATGGTTCGGTGAGTGCCGGAAGGAGTTCCCAGACAGCCAGGTTCACCTCCTGTCTGCATCGGAGGATGGAAACCAGCAGCCTGGTGAGGAGAGGCGACGTGGGGGCGGGGCGGGGCGAGGAGGAAGCAGCAGCCTTCCTTTCTGATCAGCACCTCTGCTCACGGCCACGCCGGATCCTTAACCCACTGAGCACGGCCAGGGATCGAACCCGTGTCCTCATGGATACTAGTCGGGTTCGTTCACCACTGAGCCACGGCAGGAACACCCTGATCAGCATCTCTGCAGCCACAGCTCAGCAAGACACGCTCTGTGAGGCCTCATTCACTCAGCTAAGGGCTCAAGTCTCGGATTCCCTGAACACGAGGAATCACGACGAAGCCCTGGTTTGCGTTCCCTTCGCAAATGTTACTTTGAAAATGGCATCGAAACTACTCCAAGTAAAGAGCAAAGCAGCTTTAACTAGCATCGGCAAAGGGCCTAGGGAGAGGGATGGAGCCGATGCTTCCCATCTGTTTGTTTGCTCTCCTGGCCTTCAGGCTCAGGGCAAAATACCAGTCTGGAAAGGAACAGGACACAGAGGGCAGAACCAAGGTACCAGCAGGGCAAAGTTGGACACACTGTCCAACCTGAACCTGAAACCCCAAACTGTTACATCAGTTCCCAGCCTCACCCCCACACGCGGGCAGCAGCGCCAGCTCGCATACCCGGGCAGCGGCCTGACCGGCTCAGGAGGTGACAGGCAGGACTGCATTCTTGTGGTTCCTCCTCCCAGAAAGGCCTCCCCGAGCACCGCACGCCGCCTGCACTGGGACCAGCAGAGGCGGGAGGCAGAGACGTGCCCTACGGAGCCCCTGCTCCGCCCGGATGAGATGGGGCCTCCTGCTCTGGCCGAGGGCACGGCTCCTGCTCCTCGTGGAGGCCTCCTTGCAGGGCTCCGGGGCACCTCCTCCCGTAGCTGCCAGCCTGCCAGTCAATGCGGTGGCTGCCGGCACCCCTGCCATGCTGGTCGTGATCTCAGGCAGTCATCTTAGCAGCAACAACATCTGAAAATCATCTGCAGCTTTCAGTTAGGAGGTGGGAAGAGAGAAGAGGAAGGAAGAGTAAGCAGAGGAAAAGAGGAGCACAGGGCTTGTGGGAGTTGAAATTAATCTTCTCCAAGTCCAGAAAGCCTATTCCATTTACGTGCTATAGAAAGACCTTCCTTGATGGGCAGCGGAGTGCTGTCTAAGCTGGGCTCCTGTCTGGCGGCTTTCACCTTGGCATCTCTTGAAAGGTGTTTGATGCCCACTGCAGACAGGAGGGACCCACAGCTGGCTGGGGTGGGGTTTGGCCAAGAGCAGCACCAGCCCTCAGGAGGTGTCACCGGGGGCCTGCAGAGGCCACTCCCGGATCAATGCTTGGCTCCCTTCCAGGAAATTCTATCCCGGAAACTTCTTTACAAGGAGAATGGAGATGAGACATGCTCATGGGCAAGATTTCTGCAGTGGCCACAAGCTCAACTGTCGGGAATCTGAAGAAGGCGGAAAAAAAAAAAAGGAAAATGGAGGCTTCACCCAAATGACTGAACAGAAGATAAGCAAACATCAGGTGACAGAACAAACACACGGGAGTATGAGCGACCTACCGTGGGAGGCTCTAGTTCTCGAATTAGTCTTGCAAGGTGGGAGGTTCATACTGACTCTGGGCTTTTGAACCCCAAAGCTCCAGTGTGGCTTCCTGGAGGGCAGTGCAGGGCAAGGCCAAGGGCTTCTAGAGCTGGTGGAGCCTGAGACTCAGCCTCATGTGGACAGAAGTTCCAAGAGTCCACAGTCGCTGGCAGCAGACAACCTCTGCAGGCTTGCGGACAGCAGAGCCCTTGACGGTTAGGGCCAGAAGGGACCCTAGAGACAGCCCCAGCCCAGTCCCTGGCTTCCGGAGGAGGAAACTTAGGTCCAGAACGGGTACAACTCTGTCCCAGGTCACACAGCTGGCTACGAGCACGGCTGGGAAAGTGGGCTTTCATGCTCACGCCTCGACTGAGGGGTGACCCAAGGTCAAAAGAGTCGGGGGCAGAAGGAAGGGGGAAGGTTACGGGCTTTAGGAGCCATGGGTAACTCTATCACTAGGTACAAAGTTGCCACCACCACCCGCGTCCCCAGTGCAAGGCAGAGTCCAGCGTGCTAACGAGGAGACGGACACTGTGCGTTGCGCACTTGGGGAAGGCAGCTTTTTTCAGGACGGGGGTTCTAGCAACAATACAGAGAGAGAAGAGCTTCACCTAACCCAGTCCCTATTTAAACACAAACCTTGCCCACTCTATTGTGTGGACAGAATGAGAGACCATTTGCTATTCTTTAATTTTGCCAGGAAAATAAAAGCAACACCATTTGAATGATACAGAGAATGATGACAAAGTTACACGGCTCATGGTTTAAAAACAAAACTGGTCAAGCCCCCCTCCCTTTCTTCAATGTTCATTCGTTTCTAAAAAGTGGCTTAAGGAGTTCCCATTGTGGCTCAGCAGGTTAAGGATCCGACGCTGTCTTTGTGGGGACCTAGGTTCCACCCCGGCTGGCTCAGATCCCATCTGCTGTGGCTGTGGTGGAGGCCGGCAGCTGCAGCGCCGATGGGAACCCTAGCCTGGAACCTCCACATGCTGCCGGTGTGGCTGTGAACAAACAAAGCGCCTTGAGTCATAACGAAGGTATTGAAAACGCAGACACAAAGAGGAACGTCTGTTCCATCAGGCCTGCTCAGGGCCCGGCAGGGGGAGGAACCGTCTGTGCAGGCGTGCGGCTGCCAGGCTGGCGCAAGGAGGCAAAAGGCGCGCCTGTGAAAGGCGTGGGTGAGGCGGAGCCTTCAGATGCTTGTTTCCGAGGGCCTTTCAAGGGGCTGAGAAACTGGAGCGCCAGGAGGAGGCGGTCTTCCGTTCTCATTGTTTCCTAAGGTGGGGTGCTCAGACCTTTGGGAATTCCTGAGACCTCTTGTCTTCTACGCAAGACAGGTGAATGACGCTCGCAGTCACTCAGGTCCAGTAGGACCTCAGAAATCACCTGCTCTAGCATCTTCATTTTCAGATCAGAAAACGGAGCCCCAGACAGACCCAGCAACATGATCAAGGTGAGCACAAGCTCCCCGGGTGTCGTGCCAACCTCCACGGTGTGTACGGAGAGGGGACCCAGGTGAGGGTGGGCAGTCAGCATGCCAGCAGGTCTGTGAATCTTTCAAAAGCCACAAGCCACACGAAAATCGTATGCAGAGGGCACACCTCTAGAGTATTAGCCCTCTGTGGACTCCTTTGCCCAGCAAAGCAATAAAAGCTATTCTTTTCTCAAAAAAAAAAAAAAAAAAAAAAAAGCATACGCAGAGTACTTCCCTGGCAGATTTAAATCTACATGAATTAACATGAAGATTTAAATGAAGATTTTAAAGTGTTACAGTCGTAATCCTCATGCAGCCTTCCACAAGTGCTCAGGTGTGAAGACTTCGGAGATGGGGTTTCTGTTCTTTCAGAGGCTGCAGTTATGCCTGCCGGCCACCCTGGAGGATGGGAGCCAGATGCTTAGGGCGGCACAGCTCCACCTGGCCCGTGTCACCACCTGGGCACCCTGCTTCTTTGCAGGAGACCATCTTCCTTTGACAGCTGAAGCCCACACTTTTCAGCGATGATCTCCTCTGATGACAGCTGTCCGCAAAACCAAGCTTGGTCAGCGCTGAATGAACCTCCTTGGGGTCCTCCAGACGCTCCAAGCCTCTTGGCCCCAAAGAGTCTGATGAATGAACCCACATCTTCGGAGCTTCGTGGGACTGCCAGCTCCACTCCACAAGGACGGCTACCATTGATTGAGCACCCACGGTGTACAGCGCTCAACACCTGTCGTCTTGTTTCCTCTCAACATCAGCAATGCCAAGGAAGGGCGATGGCTTCCAAGACAAGGAAAGCAGAGGTTGGCCAGAGCTCAGGAACTCACCCCAGTGCCCCCCACCCACCCCCCCAGGAAGCAGCAGAATTGGCTAAATCCTTCACTCTCCCACTGACTTCCAAACCTCTGCTTTCTGGGTCAGAGCCCATGCAGACAGAGCAGCACCCACGCATTCGTGTTGATCTTATGTCACTGTCAAGAACCCTCTCAGTTCTCATTTGTGTGGAATCTTGTAGTCCGCAACTTCACATTTGTCATGCATACATATGACTTCCTTCGACTTCTCTGCAAATTTCTACCAAATAAAACCATATGCACTTCCATAGCAACAGTGCAACACAAATATGGTACAAGCTTGCCCACTGCTGTACACAGCTTGAAAAGTTTCTTTTTAAATAAAAAGAAAAAAAAATTACATCTGTATACAGTTGATCTGAACCCCATGGCAACAAATACAAACATAAACTAGGGTTCTTCTCTTTGAACCTCTTTTCTTTGCCGGGCAACAGTTTTAAAGCATCAGAACCTGGGCTGTACCCCTCATGACTAGGCAGGGCCCACCAGGGCAGTAAGGGTCGCCTGCGGGAGAAGGGCCTTGCCCGCCGCCCCGGCTCAGGGCGCTGGCCGCGCGCGGAGTCTTGGGCTGTGGGACCCGGGTCCTCCTCCCCGGGACCCTCCAGGGGTGTGGCCGTCTTTACAGAGGAGAGCTCGGGCCTCATGGGGCGGGAAGCAGTGGAGGGATTTGAATCCAGGCCTTTTTCTTTCTCTCTTTTCTTGAGCTCGCGGGGCCCCGACTCAATCTGCTAAGGGGCGTGATGCTCCGGGGGCCCGGGCGGGTCCCTCCGCTTCTTCCCGCTCCCAGAGCCGCGCTTTCTAAGCCCTCCTGTGTGTCGACGGCCGGATTCGCCCCGGACAGGAAACAACCCCAAGCAAACTGGGCAACTGGAGCTCCTTTTCTGCAGCGAGGGGTCCGGACCCGCCAGCCGAAGGGCAGGGCTTTTCCTGGGAAACGCTCTTCTCCGTGTTTCCCACCCAGGACGCAGAGACGCTGGGCTCCCAGACTGGGCTCGGGCGGAGGCGGCCGGGGTCCGGACTTGTGGGGCAGCCTGTAGGTGGAAGGAGAGTCTGTGTTTCTGGGGCATCGACTGCGCGGCCAGTGCTCCGAGAAGCTTGTTACGACGTTCCAGCCTCGCCAAGCACGGGTCCTTGGGACAGTGTAGTTATTGTCACTTAGCGCCGCCCCCGCGCCAGCTCTGAGCGTCCAGGAGGGATTTCTGCACAGAGGGGGCGGGGGGACCCCACAAAGATACGGATGAGATTGGGCCGGGAGAGACCACGTCGTTCGTCCTTCCTCACTCTCAGGCGGACTTGAACCAGCTTTGGGACTTGGAGGGGCAACACCGCTGCTTCCTGTCCGGGGGGGGCGGGGGTGTGGGGGGGGTGCCCAAGGTTCCCGCGGCAAGGCTCTTTTTTTAATCAATTGTTTTTTGTTTTCAGAACTAAAGTGGAAATGACCCCGCGAGGAAGGAAAGTGAGCATGGCCTGCCCTGACCACCCAATTAAATCACAGACACGGGCCAGGGGTGCATCACTCCTCCGGCCAGCCCTTCAGACAGAGAAGCGCCCCTTCTGACCTATTAAAGCAAGTCCCTGGGGAACTCTGTCCCCTTCTGAAGTGACACCGTGGGAAAACCTTGTGCCCGAGAACACAGCCACATAAAGGGTTTTGTGCAAACGCAAAGTGTCTGGGCTGCTGTGTGAGCGCCAGCTGGACAGAGGATGCGTGCCCAGATGCCGTCTTGGCCAGCTTGCAGCCTGAATGAGCTAATGTTTTCTGGCTCCTTCTGGCTTTGCCTTTCCAATTTGGTTTGAATGTTTGCATTACTGTGTTATTTTCCCGGTACAACTGCTGTTGTCTGCACACGATTAGGTCATTTCATCTTTGGGGGAGCAGATACTGCAGACTTGAGACGAGCTCCAGCTGGTCGCTGGTTCCCTCCTCAGACGTGTATTTCCACCCCCATCCTGTTGGTCCTAAAGACTCCACCTGCATCTGAAAGTTTTCACCCAAGTCATCCAACCAAGCGGACAGAACCACGACACCCCTTAGTAATGGCGAATGAGCACATCCTATTTCTGTGCCCCGGGCTGATCTACTGAACAATCATACTGATCCTTGGGCCAATCCAGACACAAGAAAGGAGGTTCCCTGGTGGCCTGTGGCTTCCTGGTCTGTGGTAGATGCTGGGCAAGGGGAAAGGAAGGAAAGTGCCAGGCTGAGGAGGAAGGACCAGCTGCCCCCAGAGGTGAGGCCAGACATGCGTGGAGATGCTCAGGCCAAGACAGAGGCTAGTCTTTGAACGAGGGCTTTGAACAGTGAGAGAAAGGGGTTCCCGAAGCAGCGGAGGCCCACCTGGCAGGTGCAGCTGCTCAGGCCCTGCTCACAGGGTGCCCTGCGGTCTCCTCCCTGGGGTCTCACTGACACATATGCACTAATCCAGCTTCTCAGCCAACTGGAGTTTGCGGCCCTCTAGGCTGGGCCAGGGCTGCAGTTCACGTCTGGTCCATGCTACCTTTGAAATAAGGTCAAGCTAAACGGATGGAGAGGACAGCCTCTGACGGCAGTCACCGGGGCAGCCCCCTGACAAAGCGCCTGCTAACTGGACATGACCTACCCCGGTTACTGCGTGCCCCACCACGGACGGGACTGTCTCTCGGGCTCAGCTTTCTCCCTGTTTCCTGCTTGCTTTCTCTCCTGGTACCTTAGGTCTGAATCTATGCCACTGGCCTTGTTTCTCTTTTTTCCTTTTATTCAAATCATTTAGTTGCCACATTCATATACTAGATGTCTGATCAGCCCTCATACACCAGACATGCGCGGATACTGGAGCTGCAGCGAGCAAGGAGGCTTTGCTCTCATGGAACCCACCACCTAAGGAGCGGCTTAGCTGACACCAGGAAGTGTGAGGGAACCGCCATCTAAGGAGAGACTCCCACCAGGAAGAGTGACGGGGGCTGTGGGCAGGGAAGCCCACATTCAGGCCCTGAGCGATGGCCGAATGACGAGGCAGCCACCTCTGAGATGGGACAGCTTAGTCAAGCTCTCACAGATGGCTGATGACAGGGCTGGCGCTAAAGAGGTCATTCAGGAACAGAAGCCTGGCCTCCTCCACCCCTCCCCTTCCAGGGCCCCAGGCTCAGAATCTTCTCCTCCGGTTCCTTCTCATCCAGTTGTACATGCTTTGCACTCAGCCTTTCCCAAGACCTCAGGAAAATTCACATTTATCACTAAAGCCAGCTGTCCATCCTATCTCTAAGAACTGATGTGCAGATAAACTCATCTGATAGACACAAAAGTGCTCTGAGAGCAAAGCTGCAACACAAGCCTAAATACCAAAGCTGCTAACATAGTAATTCCCTCGATGAATCAGTCAAGGGGGTCAGTCACGAATCAACACTAGGATCTTGGGGGTGAGACGCGCCTTCCTGCACAGCAGGGCCCCATCCCTGAAGGCATCTGTGGACAGGCCGGTGGCACAGGGTAAGGGGAAGAAGGTAAGCCTTTACAGAGCGCTTTCTGTGTGGTGTGCACTCGCTACCTGCTTTCCCTTACAGCATCTCAGATAATTCTCAACAGCAGTCTGGGAGGTCGGTACAATTTTCTTCGATGTACGGATGGAGTGACCTTGCCTAGTCCCTGTCTGTTCAAGCAGCTAAAAAGCCTTGATCGGGACTCGCACGGCTTGAATTCCCACCCAGGCGATGCCGACTGCTTCCTATACGGTTGAGCAAAATACCCAAATTCTCTGTGCTTCAGCTGTAAAACTGGGAAGATACAAATGGGACCAATTTTATGCCTTATAAGGATAAGCTGACCGTACACGCGGAGTCCTTGCCACAGTGCCCGCTCCAGAGGAAGCACTAGGCAGAGGTCAGGCAGAAGTAGTACCATCCAGCTCCGACCCCGTTCTGTCTGCAGAGCCTCCCAGACCCCCAGTCAGAGTTGATCTCTTTTGCTTCTGTATCTCACATCACTGTGGGCGCGCCCGTCAGCGCATTCTCAGGAGCCCATGGTTCTTAGTGTCTGGCACAGAAATAATTCAGAAAATACTGATGGTTGTATGAGTGGGCACCTTCTGTCCCCCAGAAGGCTGATCACATGCTCATAGAAAGCAGGCAGTATTGTGTTTCCAGCTATAAGGCAGACAAAAGACCTGGGTATTCTAAATAAAATACAGCAATTATACTCTCATGTAGATTAGGGGGAGCCACATGAACACACACACACACAGACTGGGAATCAGAGTGGTAAACTGCCACTGAAACGCTGCTATTTTGGGAAGTCTGTCTATCTCAGTGACTTTTTCTGCGTGTGTCCTTTTAGAGCTGTACCCGCAGCATATGGAGGTTCCCAGGCTAGGGGTCCAATTGGAGTTGTGGTGGCCGGTCTACGCCACAGCCACAGCAAAGCGGGATTTGAGCGGCATCTTTGACTTACACCACAGCTCATGGCAATGCCTGATTCTTAACCCACTAAGTGAGGTCAGGGATGGAACTCTCGTCCTCATGGATGCTAGTTGGGTTTGCTATCTGCTGAGCCACGATGGGAACTCCCTATCTCGGTGACTTCTGGATTTAGTTTTAGGGGACTTATGGAAGACAGGAGACAAGATTTAGTGCCCTTAAAAGATGAAGAGTTGAAACTGAGACTTCTGTATAAAAATGAGACTCACAAGGGATACTTCTCAATGAAGGGGTAGGCTAGAAAAAACGCTGCCTATCTACAATGAAGAAAAACAAGAAAACTTACCTATCTTGGCCTGGATTCCTAACATGCTAAAACCACAGACTTACCCTCTCCCAGATTTAGGGTTTGAATTTTAGTATCTCCATGGTCTGAGAACTTCAACTGGAAATTAGCTTAAATTTGTTCCAGATTGGTAACATCCCAGAGCACATGGCACCTTAACTGGAGGGATGTCAACCTGGGCCTCAGTGGAACCCAATGGACAGAGCCCCCCTGAACATGAGCTCACAATCTAAACTTGCCAGCTACGCCAGGAAACAAGCTATCATGAGTAAAAGCCAGTAGAAACAGAATTTGATATTATATAACAGCTATCATATATGAAATATAAATTGCTTAACATGTTTAAAGAAATAAAAAGGGGAAACAAAAACGTGAAAAAAAGAATAAAATTTAAAAAGATCAGGCAGAGTTGAGAAAGAACCAAATACTACTTTTGGAAACAGAAAGTACATAATTATTAAAATTAGAAACCTGGTGAATAAATAAAAGTAGAGTAGACACAGGTAAAGAGAGAATTAGGAAACTGGAAGACAAATCTGAAGAAATAGCTCAGGATACAGCAAAAATAAAATAACAAAATTAAAGGGAGAGGCAAAGAAATGGGAAATATAAGATGTTAAAGGGGTCAGAAAGAAAAAAATAGAATATGAGAAAAGTAGCGTCTAGATAAAATGGCTAAAAAGTTTTCAGAGTTAAGGGCAAGAAATAGGACTTGTTTAATCTTCGAATCTAAAGCACCTTGGCAAGTGCCTGGTACATAGCAGACACCCAGTAATAGATGCTTATTGAATTGAAAGGTGCTGTAGCACTTACTTGTCCATTATTTCATACTCCTATTTATTTAAAAATATTCACCAGAGATACAGCTGTGAACAAAACAGACAAAATCTTTGTCTTCATTGAGTTTATGTTCTGGGTGAAGATGACAAATAATAAGGGAACAAATCAGTATTCAAGCTACTTTTACATGGTAAGAAATGCTCTAAAGGGTCACTTAACAGAGACTGGGAATCAGGACGTCACTGAAGCAAGAACTTGGTGGTAAGACGTCAGGTGAAAACATTCCAAATGAAGGCTGTAGCAAGTGCAAAGGCCCTAAGTGGGAAATAACTTAGTACTGAGGAAGCAAAAGAGGTCAGTGTGTCTAAAGCGCAGTGAGTGACACAAAAAGTGGTATGAGATGTGATCCCAGAGCTGGGCAGGAGCAACAGGATTTTTTTCCCCTGAGAGCAGCAGAAAGTCATCGAAAAGTTCTGAGCCCAGAAGCCATGTGTTCTGTCGCCCTGGACACTGTGTGGGAATGGACTGGAGCTGCAGCAGGAATGGGAGCAGGAGTCCCAGTCAGTGGTTTCAGTCATTCAGGAAAGAGATGCCAGCAGCTCGGACTAGCATGAAGGCCGTGAAGACGGAGAAAAGTGGAAGGATTCAGATATAATTTGGAAGCGGAAACAAGGCTGTTTAGAGTAGATGCAAAATGGAAGGAAGGATCGAGTGTGATTCCTTCGTTTCTGGCTCGAGCAGCTGGGTGACAAGCGGTGCCCTTTTCCAAATGGAAGAGCAAAGCAGCACCTGGGACCACACTGTTTGCTCCTGTTAAGCTCGAGATGCCTTTAGACATCTAAGCAGACAGCTGTATGTGAGACTATGGAGGCGCTCAGGAAAATGCACCCCAGGCTGAAGAGTGTTCTTCTTTTTCTTTTTTGGCCTTTTTAGGGCTGCACCTGTAGCATATGGAGGTTCCCAGGCTAGGGGGTTGAATCAGAGCCACAGCTTCCAGCCTATACCACAGCTCATGGCAACACTGGATCCTTAACCCACTGAGCGAGGCCAGGGATCAAACCCACGGCCTCACGGATACTAGTCAGCTTCATTACCACTGAGCCATGACGGGAGCCCCAAGACTGTTAACATATTCTGAAGCTTGTGTTTCCTCCGGGTCATCCTCGAGTGCAGGCTTGGGCAGGGGGACCGACCACGTCTAGTGACAGACTCTGTGGGAACAGGGCCGAGGGAGCTCTGCTGGCCCCTTGACCAACCCAGAAGCGGAGTCCGCAGTCTTCCAGGCCTCACCTCACCCTGACGCTTTTGGTGGCTGCCCCAGTTTTAAGCCAATGTGCTTTTTGAGGGATGCCAACAGACCGAACACAGAAACCAGCCGGGGATGAACCCAGGCGGTTGTGTGGGGGGAAGGGTGGAGGGTCAGCGTGGAACGCGGCGCCCGCCCACCGCCGCCCACTCCTGCAGACGCGGCCGCCGCACCCTCCAAGGAGTCCAGTGTCAAGAACATGACGCATCAGAGGTACAAAGAAAACCGGAGATCCCAGCATGAGGCAATGACCGAAAAATGCCATAGCCCATGACCTAAGCGAAAGTGAAACCCCTGAGGAAGAAATAAACAAAGGGTATCATATTGATATAAAAACACAAGCAGCTCGCTCTGTGGTTGCTGACACACAGCACCGTGGAAACAAACTCATGTCCAAAGGGATGATGGTTCAACTTGGAACCACATAACAGAGGCTTTAGGAAGTTTCAAAATCATCAAGAATAACTTGAACAAAGTAGCTTTCTCCCCCAGGCTTGTGGCTTTGAGAGAAAGGACAAGCATTCCTCTGGAGAGGAGGAGACAATTCAAGGGGGCCAAGCGACCCAAGGTAGTGCATATGGAAGAAGGCGACTGCCAATGCCTTGGAGAAGGACCCTAAGTTGAGTGACATTGGTCAGGATGCAGTTCCCAAAGCCATGAGGCTATAGTAGGAAGCTTTTCCTCTCTCTCTCTATACATATATATATTTCCTACTCGCTTTCACTTCTCAGGAGAACCAATCCCGTGCCTGATCATAACACTCTTCCAACTAGGAAACTCAGAGCCCACTGCAGCCCATCTTTAACTTACAAGTACATAAAACTTTGTCAGATATAGCTTGTCTGACACCCTCATTGTTGGCTTCATCTTGTTTTTGTACCCTTATTTTTTTTTCATTCCCCCATTTTCTGGTTTGGAAAAAAGTAGTGTGTTTAACATACCATGTGTTTTGGGATGAAAAAGAATACAAGGAAATGAAAAAATGAACTTTCTGCCCAAACAAGGCAGCCGTGAAAAGCAGGCACCTGATGGTGTTACGTCTTCTCAAGGAATCGAAGAGGTTCTAATTACTGTCTGTTAGACACCCACGTCTGTCTCATTAAGTTCATCAGACAGACAGGAATCCTGCTGTGGCTGTAACACAATGGCACAGCAAATGTTCATGAGTGAAAGGAGAGGTACTCAAGGTAAGACAGGAGGAGCCATTAAAAACAATCAGCTGTGGACTCCAACTGCTTGAGGGTTGATTCCCACCCTGCCTGGGAAAGGCTCCCAGGAGGAGCTTCTCCAGCCGGCTCCAGTGGTTCTCTTATAGAAACTCGTGTCTTGGGCACATTAGTCCCTCAGCTTCCCCCCCTGGGACGGACCAGGCTCTTCTCCAGACAATGGGTCAGAGCCCACCCCTGACCTCTGGAAAAATTACTTTGCCTGCTTTCTGATTATTCATTCACATTTTAGTAGTTGTATTCCTTCTTCCTGAATTACAAAGGTAAGTCAGTTTTTTTTAAAATTACAAAAGTAATACAAAAGCAATACATATTCAAATAATACTAAAATAGATAGTACTAAAACACTAAAATAGATAAAATCAGATTTCCCCTTCTTTTCTTTTCTTCCATCCTAATGCTTCTCCGCATCTGTCAGAAGACACCACCACCAGCTGCAGCCTGAGTATGTCTGGGTCTTTTCCATACACACTCAGACATACTTACATACACACTCACATACTTATAAAGCCTGGGTATCATCTTACTTTTTTAAAAAAGGATATTTCTGTTCACATTGTTCCATAACTCGCTTTTTGTAGTCAGAAAAATATTGTGGGTTCTAATTCTCTCACATACATGTCAATCACATTCTTATAAAGGCTACTGAATGAATCACAAAATCATTTTAAAAATATACCATAACGCAGGATCTCATGCCTTATCCATTCCAAACGCAAGAATCTGCATCTATTAACCCCCAATTCCCAGTCCCTCCCACTCCCCCCCCGCCCCCCCCCGGCAACCTCATGTCTGTTTTCCATGTCCATGAGTTTCCTTTCTGTGGAAAGGTTCATGTGTGCCCTATATTAGATTCCAGGTATAAGTGAAATCATATGGTATTTGTCTTTCTCTTTCTGAGTTACTTCACTTAGTATGAGAGAGGGGTCGCTTGTGATGGAGCCTGATCACGTGAGGAAAAAGAATGTATACATGTATGTGTGACTGGGTCACCGTGCTGTGCAGCAGAAAATGGACAGAACCCTGTAAATCAGCTTTAATGGAAAAAATAAAAATCATTATAAAAAAGAGGAAAAATAATAAAAACGAGGAGTTCCCGTCGTGGCGCAGTGGTTAACGAATCCGACTAGGAACCATGAGGTTGAAGGTTCGGTCCCTGCCCTTGCTCAGTGGGTTAACGATCCGGCGTTGCCGTGAGCTGTGGTGTAGGTTGCAGACGCGGCTCGGATCCCGCGTTGCTGTGGCTCTGGCGTAGGCCGGTGGCTACAGCTCCGATTCAACCCCTAGCCTGGGAACCTCCATATGCTGCGGGAGCGGCCCAAGAAATAGCAACAACAACAACAACAGACAGACAAAAAGACAAAAAAAAAAAAAAAATAAAAATAAAAACGAAATAAAAAATAAAATAAAACCCACCACAGTGTAGTCTGCCTACTAAGGAACAGTGAGGTTGTCTCTGATACTGGGATAGGACACAGTGAGGCGGCACTGGCCATTCATACACCGCTTTTATTTATTTCTAAGAGTAGAACTGTGGGTCAGAGCGTATGCCCACGGTGAATTTTGACAGGCACTGCCACACTGCCCTCTAGAAAGACTGACCAGGTTGAACTTCTAATTGTGCAAGACGGCCCTTTGTTCACAGTCTCCTAGGAATGGGTACTGCCCAGGTGTATTCTGTCTCAATGTTGGCAGAACTGATTGGCAAGAGCAGGGACCTTTTCTAAACTTGTATTTACCTGGTCAGAATAAGCTTGATCGCTTTTAGTCTTTGACTACGGCTACAATGAAAGACAAAGCTGAAGGACTGGTCTTTTCTTTCGGACACAGATGAGCAATTCAAACACTGATACTTTCAGCTACTGATCTTTAAGAAGATCGCATCTGACTGTTACAGGGTTAAGGTTAGATAGAATTGAACTCCCAAGGTCAAAGTGCACATGTTTATTATGGGACTGACAGGTGGCTTTGGCCTCAAAACACTGAAAGACGTCAGAACTATATTCTGATAATGTCTCCTTGGGCCAACATGATCACAACCGCAGTTACAAGTAACAGAAACAACCCTGACCAAGTTATGGAAAAATGTGTTCATTCTACAACGACTGGGAGCCCACGGTTGGGCTAATTAATGGCTGTTTGGCCCCCAGGAGCCACCACAGTGGCTTCATAGCAGGCGTGGATGGTGGGGAGGGCCCTCCACAGAGCAAGTGTTTCCAGTTTCTTGATCTCTGTGCTCGAGTCTCCTTCTGGGGAGAAAGCAGCCCTTGGCTGACCCTGGGCCCCAAGGGAAGGCAGGCTCCTAATTACAGTCCTCACAGACTGCATCCAGCAGGAAGGGTCCTTCTTTTAAAGGAAACTGGGGAGTTCCCAATGCGCAGTGGGATAAAAATCTGACTAGTGTCCAGGGTCGCTGCTGAGGCATGGGGCTCGATCCCTGGCCTGGTGCACTGGGTTAGAGGATCCAGTGTTGCCACAGCTACGAAGCTGCAGCTTGGATTCAGTCCCTGGCCCAGGAACTTCCATATGCTGCAGGTATAGCCATACTTTCAAAAGAAAAAGAAAAAGGAAAGGAAATTATGGTATTGTTAGGAAGTAAAGTTGATGCTAGTCAGACATAACCAAGCCAAACCAAGCAAATGAAACTATCCCTTACCCTAAACTTCCCATTTGCCACTTCTTCTCTTCCCTTGTAAACGTTTGGTTTCCATTCACCAGAGACAATCAGACACCCCCACGGGGCAGAATAAAAGAGACCGTCTCACGCTTTGCATTTGGGCTGTGCTGGCTCAAGTGCTTTCACCATCTGGCCCTGGAACCAAAACGCTGAAGGAGAATGAGAACAAGACCTCTCCCCGAAGGTCCTACCCCTGGCCTTCGCCCGCTCTTCCTCCCTGGCTGTCCCTGAAGCGTAGACATGCGTTCATTTACTCTTTCACTTGCCCACGCCACTGCTGCTCGCAGAAAGCAACCATGTGCAGCCACGGTTCTAGGTGCTGAGGGAACAGCAATGAAATGGGAAGACAAGGTCTCTATCCTGGGAACACAGACGAGGCTGGAAGGAGTGAGCAAGATTGGAGTTTGGATTTCATCTGAAAAGCAACCGCACCTCACTCTGTTTGGAGGAAGGTGAGTTCTTCGTCGTGCCCACATCTTCTCACGGGCTGTCTGGCTAAGTCTCCCACCTGCGCTTCAAGCACAAGAGGTTCTGGGGCCTGGACGCAGGGCTGCCCGGGCCGTGGGTTGTGGCTGGTGGGGACGACACCCTTGCGGATGTCGGGCCCCGGGTCCCCTTCTACTCTGCTCCTTGGTCCTGGCGGCAAATGCGACGACCCTCTTGCCCCACCCAGTCCTCTCGGGCCCCGTGCCCCTTCCCTGCTGCCCTCCCCACCCAGGGCCCGGGCACCCAGGCGCTAAATACGGAAAGACGGTGCACTTCGCAGATGCTTCGGGTCTTTGAGCTTCCGTGTGAAGTGCCTTCAGGTGCCAGGAGAGCAGAGGGAAAGCAAACAGGCAGGAGGCGCACTCACAGGCTGAGACCTGGGCCGCCTCCAGGTCTCAGGCCACCTACAGACAAAGGATTCGGGGTCAGCCAGGCTCTGGGGTTCTTTGTACTGCCAGGAGTAACTCAGGAGGCGGTGGTGGAAAGCTCAGACACCCAGACTGTCGAAAACCAGCTGCAGTAAACACATGCACGATTTAAAAAAGGTCTTTGCAAAAACCCAGGCGTCTTCAGTCCAGCTCTGCCTGTTAATCAAAGGGCTTCCTTGAGCCCGTGGCCCAGCCTGTGGTCCCCGCTCCAAGCGCTGCTGCCAACTGAGGTCTCAGTGGCTTCCTCCCAGTGCCCAGACTCCTTGGCTGGAGACGTGTTCCTCTTGGGCCAGTTTTCTCCGGAGCTGAGCAGCCCAGCCCCGGCCCCGGCCCCGGCCCCCGGCCCCGGCGCGGGTCCTCTCTGCTAAGAGGAAACGCTCTCAGCTTAGTCCATGAACACAAACATTCAAAAGCAAACAGGCGGGAGCCACAGATGGCGTTCACATCCATAAAGCAGGACTGAGCAAAGCTTCTGCCCAAGAAACCAAGGGGTATTTTGAAGCAAGGCCTTGCCTTCCAAGCAGGCAGCAGAGCCACAGGGACCCCAGGGCTGGCGTGCCACCCGGGCCTCCGGAGAGGAAATGCCGCCGTGCTGGACAGGCCGCTGGGAGCCCTGGAAGCGCCGGAGAGAAGCAGAAAGCGGTGCCCGAGAGCGGAGCAGAGCAGGGAAGGGACAGGAAGAGGAGGGGCACGGAGAGCTCCTTGCACCCAGACCAGGAGCCGCTGGACAGAGCACGTCCTGTGCCCCTGGGACAGCGTCCTGGGTGGCGGGCACCGCCCAGGTGACTAAGGCTCCGGGGCGGGTGTGTGGCCTCGGTGAGGGTGGGGACCGTGGTGGTGTCTGGGCCGAGATGCCTTTACTTTGCAAGCTCGGAGGAAATGAACTCTACAAGGTGCCTCCCTGTCTCCAGAGTTACTGCAGGAAAGGAGGGAGTGAGAAGAAGCGGAGAACGGTAACTCAGCCCAGGAAGGGCCGAGTGACGGACGTACAACCTCCCCGGGGGAGGAGGCGCTCCGCGTGTGACCCGCACAGACGGGAAGACACGCATGCGCAGGCACGACCGCCAGTGCGGCCACGGACAAAAGGCCCAGACGCAGCCCCTTGGAGCAGCCACGACGAGCGACCACTTAAATACCCTTAGCACGTCTGCGCGCAAAGGCCAGGGCGGCGGGTACCCTGGCGCAGCGGCACAGCCCAGGACGCCAAGGGACGGCGTGAGTGGGAGGCGCGTGCGTCGGGGGCCCAGAAGCTGCGAATCTGGGGCCTTTTCGAGTCCTAACAGGGGCGCAGAGACGCACGTCTGGACATGGACAGCTCCGTTGTTGGTGAAGGGAAAAAAGGCACTGCATCTAAAAACACTTCAAAGAAAAAAAAAAAAAGAAGCCAACTGAAGCCATCTGTTTATTTCACAGGGTAGGAAGCCAGGCATTTTCCTACGTGTTAAAAATTCGGGATTTAAAATTTTAACTGCCCCCCTCCACGGGCGGACAATAATCCTCAGACTGGATGAGGCCACGCTGCCCAGGCTGGCAGGCGAGCCCCTGCTGCAGAGGGCGATCCGAGAAGCTTGTGCCTGCCCACACTCAGCACCCCCAGCTGCCTCGCAGAGCTGGAAGGTAGACGGGAGCGAGCCAGCCCACCTCCTGCCCCCTTCTGTCTCCTGCCTCGGAGCCCGAGTCCCCGGAGCCCCGCTGGATGGCAGGGCTAGGATCACAGTGCCGCTGGGGGTGACGCTCGGGGAGTGGCCTCCTGGCCGAGGGGCCCCTCCGGGCGCCTGCCGGAAGCGCTTTGTTTGCTTGTTGGGGAAGGAGCGGCCCCCGAGCCCCACTGCCCTTCACGACAGGCGCGGGCCAGGGAGGTCAGGCGCCTTCTCCACCAGATTAGCAGGGCGCCTCGAGTGAAGGACCTCAGGGCAGACGCTGACCAAGCAGAGGACGCAGGTGGCGACGCATGGCGCCCGTCCCCACGGGCTAGTTTTTATTGTCACCATTTCTTATTACTTTACGTGTGCATCTCGATCGGCTTAGAAACAATCACGGCCTCCGTCTACTGAGTGTTTACCACGTGCCGATGCTTCATCCACGTTAGCCCACATAATTCTCAGCCGGAGACGGGCACCTATTATCTCCTGGGTTAACGGAGGTTCTGAGGGGGGTGCAACCTGGGCGAGGGCACATGGCCAGAAAACTAGAGAGTCGGGACTTGAACCCAGCGCTGTGTCACTCTCGAGTGTGTTCCTTCAACTAGGGACTGAAGACGGATCTTCTCTGGCAGGGGGGAGGGACAGGTGCGAGATCCCACGCTGGGCGAACCTTCCCGCCGTGTCCTTCGGCGTGCGACGCTGACACCGGTGAGCCGGAGCGCTGGGAGGCCAGGGTAGGACACGATGAAAGACGTGTCACGCTAACGCCATGACTGTTCTCAGCCCACAGCAGTCTCTTAGATGCTGGCTTCCATGGTTTTTATTTTCTGTGTTTACTACATTGTAATATGTGCTGAAATTACTTCTAAGTTTCAACTGATGCCCTCTTACTCTACTATTCCTGGATTCAATACACTGGCTGACAGAATCAAGATAAAAACCAAAACACCTCAACAGACTGAAACGATCGAATGAAAAGGAGCGAGGATAGGAATAAATGCCAGGTCGCGAGCTGAGGGTTCGGCCAAGGGACCGTGAGCCCGGGCGGCGGAGGCCGGACGCGGTCCCTCAGCGAGAGCCCCGGCCGTGCAGAGCTCAGGCTGCCGTGCGGAAACCCAGGGTCTGGGACAGAGCGGGTGGCTCCAGCCTGGGCCACGCTGGATGGATATTAGGTGGTGTTCCGGACACCGCTCTCACAGCGACAAAGACACTGGAGTGTGAAATAAAAAGACAATGTGACAATCCCATTCCAGGAAGAGACTTCGGCCGCGTGGGTGCGTGTGTGGGTGTGTGCAGGGAGACGTGGATGGGGCAAAATCGACCGTCCTGAAATATCTGAAGTGGGGTTAGAGCTGGAACCAAATGGAAAGAAATCTCCAGGGGCTGATTCTGGCTCAGTGTAAGGGAGCGCTTCCTATCAGACTCCAAACAGAACGGGCTGCCTCAGATGGTGACAGGCTTTCCCCAAGACATTTGGGAGGGAACAGGCTGCCTGGCCACTCGTGAGGGACCCTTTGGGGGCAGTTCTGACAGGACATGGGGGAGGGCGGGCGAGTGGCCTCATGATCTCTAGGTCCCCTTCCACTCTCGGGGTTCCAGGTAGGATCTCTCAGCCTTCCTTCGCCATCTGGGCAATCCCTGCATTCAGTAAAGATGGCACTCTCTGCCATTCAGTAAAAGCTGGCACGAGAACCTGTGAAATCCCACAAGTTTGACGTGAAAAGGCTAGTGAGATTTTACTAGGATTCAATGCAATAATTACATTTATTAAAATAAAAGATATTCATGAGTTACCAAAAAATCCTCTTGCTTAACCCACCAAGGCATCTCGGGAGGCCTGGACTAGCTGATCGCTATGAAGTTTCTGACTATAAGATCCTAAGATTCTGCGGTTCTGCAGATTCCGGTCATGCACACACAGGAAAGCTGCGTGGAAAAGACGACACGGGCCAGAGGAGGGCGCCTGTGAATTTCCTCACACTCTCTGTCACCTGGGGTTTTACTGTTGCTGCAGAATGACTGCAAAATGAAAGCGAAATGCTGTTAACTAGGTCCATCTCTCAGCTCTGCTTCTAGCCTGATGCTCCGGCTGGCTCCCCTCGTGGCACCAGCAATGGTGACAGCAGTTCTAAGCTCGCACCCTGACGAGTTAGCCCAGGGAGGAAGGGATGGAGTGCCAGCACTCCACGGAAAGACCTAAGCTCAGCTGGTAGGGACTTCCTGCCCATTTCTGGACCGGCGATGGTCGCTGAGACGAGGGGGCGGGAGGGCCGTGAAAACACCCCTCCACGGCTGAGAATGTGGGCAAGCGGTTCTGCAAGGAAATGTGGGTACCAGAAAGAAGGGCAGTCGGCGTGAGCTCGGCCAGCCGCCTCCCATCAAGCCTCGGCTCTGAACGCACAGGTCACACGCCTTCCCCAGAGGGAGGCGACGTGAAACCTCATCGTACGGGAGCTGGATCCAAGTCCGATGTTTCACGTCAGTGTGCAAAGCCCGTCCAGTGACTCCTCATGGCTCGGGGATCTGTGGGTCAAGAGTAAGCTTGGCCACACCCCACACCCAACAGGAGAGTGAGCACGCATCTGCGAGGAGGCACAGCTGCCAAGACCTGCAGCTGCAGGGTTGCAAAGGCTGAACGCGGGACACCCAGTGGCTCGCAGCCCTCACGAACAGCCCATCGTCTTGGAGAGAGTGTGCTGCAGGGGAGGTCTCTGTCCCCGTCTCACTCTCCCAGAAGACAGCTCCTGTCCACTGTTTCTGTGCAAATAAGTGATGAGCTTCGTCATGGGGACAGTACAGCTTGAAATGCCATTGTCTTGTTTGTTTTTACTGCCATGCCTGTGGCACGTGGAAGCTTCCAGGCCAGGGATCCAGCCAGTGCCACAGCAGCAGCCTGGAGCCCAGCCTGTGCAGTAACAACACTGGATCCTTAACCCTCTGCACCACAAGGGGACTCCCTAAATGCAGTGCTTTCTGGTGGGAGTGGCAGTGTATGCAGGGTGTGGGGCTGGGCAGACATGGAGCATTTGGTCAGAGCTGAAGGCTTCTCTGCAATATGAATCCACCATGACTTCAGTCAGCTCCCATCGATGTGTTTCTGGTTGTGATGGTTAATTTTGTTTCAACTTGACTGAGCCATGGGGTTCCCAGATGCTTGGTAAAGCATTATTCTAGGCATTTCTGCAAGGATATTTTGAATAAGATGAACATTTCAACCAGAAGACTGAGTAAAGCAGACTGCCCTCCAGGCAGTGGGTGGGCCTCAGCCAATCAGGTGAAGGCCTGACTAGGACAGCGTGGCGAACTGCCACCCCCCCACCCCCAAGAGAGAGAATCCCTCTTGCCTGACCCCCTCTGAATGGGGATGCCCCTTCAGGCTTACACACCCACTCTCCTGAGTCTCGGCACAACCGATCACTCCGCACATCTGGGGACTTACCAGTCCCATAATCTCGCATGAGCCAACTCCTGATAAATCTCTCTCCATACACATCCGTCCTATTGGTTGTGTTTCTCTGGAGAAGCCTGACTAATACGCTCGCCACCTCCGTGGGCTCCAGCTGATTGACAGCTTCTTGTAGAACACAGGTCTGGGAGGCGGAGCTGCTGCGGCGGCACCGGCCTCTGTCTGGGGACAATACAGGGTGGTGACCTGGTCGAGGGAGGGCAGTGGCACTCTCTGCTGGAAGGCTGCACACCAGCTGCATCTTCCGGAGGCAGGGATGTCCCTTTGGACGGGTCGGAAAGGCACAGCAAGAGGATTCTGGAAGAGGCCTGGGAGGTCATGCTTATTCTCGTTCTAAGTTTTATTGTCCTTTTCCTTTCTCCATCCTTTTGCTCAAACTAACTTAATTCAATGAAGGGATGTGGCTTTTCCATTCGGCCAAGGATGCAGACGGTTGCAGCGAAACCGTCTCATTCCTTCTAGGTTTTTAGGGGCATCAGCTTCAAAGTAAACTCTTTTAACGTTTACTGAAGCTTCCATCTGTAGCCAGTCCACTCCTACAACCCAAACTCTCTGGCCACGTCCCTCTATGCCGCGGCCCAGGGAGAAAGACAGATGGGCTAAGGGGCTCGATACGCCTTAGACGACGGAATAACCCGCCATCGCAGTGTCACGAAACAAGACCTGCCAACGACCAACTGTGTTCAAGCCTGTTACTTTTCCCGACATCATCGAATCCCCTCCTTCGTAAGAAGAGCCTGGGTTTCAGTTGGATATGTCACCAGTCAGAATAAAGCCTTCTTCCTGTTCCCTCCAGGCAGGTTTGCCAACATGGCCAAGCTCTGCACCCCGATGCCAACAAAAGGGCCGTGTGCCACTTCCAGAAGATGTCCTTAAAGGGCCGGTTCTTCTTCCTCCTGCGGCCCTAACCCTACTAACACCCCTCCCCGGACACGGAGGTTCTCCTACCTTCCAGAATCCAGGGGCTGTAACTTGCCACACTTCTTTTCCTGTAACAAATTCTGACACAGTTGACAGAAAATCTAACTTACACAAGCTTGATTAAGAAAAAAAAAGGGCAACGTATGGGCTACTGTCACTGAACACTCCACAGGGATGGACGGGCGTGGCCCAGTCCAGACGCAATCAGCTTCCTGGGGCACAGCAGGCTGGCCCACCTCCAACCTGCACCCCGAAGGGGCCAGAGGCTGCGTGCCTGCGGTAGTAGTTAGGTCAGCTCACAGTTCTGAACCAGACAGAGATCCCAGAAGGGGAGAGCGCATCCCTTTGGGCTGAGGAACACCGACCCCAGAGCTAGCGCTGGGCTTCATCCCACCCAAACCCGACGGCTGTGAGTGGGAAGGAGCTCGGAGTTTCCCAAAGGAGCTCAAGGTACCGTCCAAGAAGGGGGATGCAGGCTGAGAGCACACAGCAGGTTCCGGCCGTGTCCTCTCGGGTAGTTTACACTGACACTCATTTTTATTTACCTCCGGCCGGTACCGCACTCTGTGTTTCATTTATCTCCGGCCAGTACCGCACTCTGTGTTTCATTTACCTCCGGCCGGTACTGCACTCTGTGTTTCATTTACTTCCGGCCGGTACCGCACTCTGTGTTTCATTTACCTCCGGCCGGTACCGCACTCTGTGTTTCATTTACCTCCGGCCGGTACCGCACTCTATGTTTCATTTACTTCCGGCCGGTACCACACTCTGTGTTTCATTTACATCTGTACGGTACCATCACTTGGCCTGAGTTTTACAGATTCATCAGTACCCTTTGGAGAAAAACTAAACTAAATAGGACTGTGGGGATTACAGAATATTATAAAGTGCTTTGGGGTAGACTAAGTAATAGGATTTCACATAAACTACTTTTGGATGGGCTAAGAAATGACTTGCTTTCGTTCTCACTCCGAAAGGGCACCCGTCTGGGAGGGGCAGGAGGCTCTGACGGCTCAGGAAAGAATATCGAACCAGCCCTCACAGCTGCTCTCCGGGAACTCAGGGAAGAGAAAAGGACAGCGGGCGCGCGCTGCCCCCGACCGTCCACACAGGCCAGCCACGAACAGGGGCTTCCTTCGTGCAGAGAGCTCACCCGCTGGGAGCCTGCACTCCCACCGGGCCTCCCTCGCCACCGCGAGCGTTCCATCTCCAGCGCTCAGTCTTGCTTGTGAGGTCCCGATGTGGCAGAACCTGTTTACAGCCCTAGGCTGCCCTCGCTGCGGAGACCCAGGGTGCCGGCCGAGCAAGGGAGCAACCTCCCGAACCTGGAAAACACCTTCCAGTCTGTTGCTGCCTCTTCTACGGTGGCGAGGGCACCAGCACACAGAATCACAGCATCTGGTAAACCAACCCCCAAAACTGCAAAACACAGACCAGACTCTACTGCTGTTCTTCGGGAACACAGAGCAGCAGTCAGGAGCAGGACCGCAGGGCCCGTGGAAACGTAACAGGCTACTGGGCTTTAGGGACCGTCTTTGCACCGCAACGTCGCACCACATGGACTTAAAGGAGAAGCACTGTTTGAGGAGCCAAAGGGATTCAGGACACCAAGAGCTGCTGGGTGAGAGCCTCGTCTCGGTAAAAACCACCTGGAGTGCTGAGCAGAAACCGGGAGGCTGAGAGCGGGGAGCAGTCCTGAAATACAAGGTGCACCTGTGCCGTCACAGTCCCTGCATCACCTCCGGGGGGGGGGGGGGAGAGGGAAACATCCCAGTTTAAAAGTCGCAAGGCTTCGTTGACTTCTCCTTGGATCCGCACTTCGGAGCATGAACTCGCGCCTCGTGAGACTGAGAAGTAAGACTCTCGTTTCCCTGTTTCCGAGGCCTCGCATTTGTCTACGGGTTTTCTCCAGCCTCCCATCTCCACCTCTGGAACTTTTGCCCAGAGTCCCGCCAGGTCCCGAGACTGCCCAGGGTCCCCCCAAGCCTGTCCTGTCCAGAGGAATGGCCGGCAGCTCTCAGCGGAGTCACCAGTGCGCCAGGTGCATGTCCCTCTTGCGGTTCAACCGACAATCATGAGCGGTGGCCTTTGTGTCCTGACGTCCCTTCCACATGGGTCCCCTTCCCATGAAGTCCCGGGCAGCCGCGTTCCCCGATGTCTGCCGCCACAGCTTTGAGCTGAGCTCAGTTCAGCGCACAACCCACAAGGGACACGGAGACGAACACCCTGGAGTCCCCTGGGAGAGACCGGCATTGGCTTTAAGAGCTGGCTCCACACCGACTGAGGTGACTGACGCTTCTCCGCCCCAACTAGCAAAGTATGTGAGTAACGCGGTGAAAGGCTCAAAACGGAACTACACACACCAGAGGGAACAGCCTGCTGGGCATCAACAGGGAGCAAGAGAGAGAGAAACCTCCAAGACATGCGGTTTCACAACTCTGCAGAAACTGTGCTACTACTTTTCAAAAAATAAAGCAGCCTCTTAAAATAATCATCCCTTTTTAAGTAGCAGTAAACTACGGTATCCTCTCCGAATCACCATCAAAGACAGGGTGACTCAGGATGGCCTATGACCTGGGCAGAGCCCCTCAGGAGGCCAATCAGCCTAAGGACGTGCGCCCTGCATGGAGCCCAGCTTGCCTCGGGTTCGGCCCCGGCTCAGCCCGTCCCTCCCAGGGAACCAGGGCTGGACTCAGGGTCCCTTCCCGCTGAAAGGGTTTGGCGGGTCCAGACCTGGCTGACTCGCAGCTCACATTTAACATCCCGGGAAGCTTCAGGGCCTCAGGCGGCTGCTGGCCAGGCTGTCGCGCTGCTGCTGTCGCTGCCTGCGCCTGGGCGGACTCGGAAGGTTGCTGGCAGCACAAATGGGCGTCGGCAGCCCTTTGATGTTTCCGTCCACCGATCAGCATTCTAACACCTGGTGACAAAACCCTTCTATCAACCCCTTCCGAGGAGGAAGACAGCTCGCAGCGCGGGCATCAGCGACGGAAGGCAAGTGCAGACGGAGGTGGACCCTGCGCTGAAGGCGGCCGAGTCCGCAAGGGCAGCACCAAGGGCTGGGGATGCCGCCCGCGCCTGCTCCGTCGAGCGCGAGTGAAATCAAGGTAGGACAGGATGACGCGAAGCTCATCGTGACACCGCAGCACAGCGATTCCGGTTATGCTTTCCGGATGTTAACATCTCCGGTCAGGACGGGTCGTACAATTAAGGAAGCCACGGTTGTCGTTCTTGGGGGATGTAAAATGGTGTCTTACAATCGACAGAGTCCTAAATTTGTTGAAATAAACTGCTTTATATAAGCATAAGCATTTTAAGTTCAGTTCTTCAAACGTCTTGTCACAATTTAGTTGGCAGCCCTGCTTGCTTTTTTCGTGTTAGATAAAATGGCACATCTTATAGCTAATGACATTTTAGATTCAATGGAATTCAGCAGCACCTGCCTCACAGGATTGTGAGGAGTCAGTGATGAATGGTTTTAATGTGCTTAGAATGGCGACCAGCTCATGCTAGTTCTAAGTTTTTAGCTGCGAATATTAACATCAGTCAGGGGCTTTGCTGATATTGAGAGAGAGCCATCTATAACAAAGCCTGAAATTTTTTTTTTCAAGCTAGCAAGCTTCCCTACCTGTCCCACCTCATCTCAATAACCAGTCTTTACGGATGGTTTATTTTATGCCCAAAACTGTGCTTATTACTGTGATGCAACTGTTGATCACAGCTTTGGCCGTCAAGACCAGTTAGATGCTGCAGGATTTTATCAAGAATTATACAGACAGGAAGACAATACCAGATACCAAGAAGTACTGAGTGAAGGAAGACAGCCAAGGTCCATCATTTATCATGTGAACTAAAGATAAGCTTTAACCTGCGTGCCTTGGTTTCCTCATCTGTAAAATGGACTGACTGCAAACCCCGTCAATAATGCTGCTTGCAATAACACGAGCTGGTTCCATTCTCTACCTATGGCCCCTGTTCACAAACGCATGTGGCCTCAAACCCTACCTCTTGGTGGAGGCAAGGAGGAGGGGGAGGCAGGAGAGGAAGCGGGGAGGCAGAGGGGTTAATCTCAGAGAAGGCTGATGAGATGGACGTGGACTACATACATGGGAGATTCCTGGACTCAGCCTGTCTTCCCAGAAGGTGAACAGGTGCTAGGAGAGAATGGGACAGGGCACAGTCTGGCTGTGCTCTCGGGATGCAGAAGTTCCCGGGCAGGACTGAACCCAAGCCATAGCAGCCCCCATGCCAGATCCTCAACCTGCTGAGCTGCCAGCGAACTCCCCTACCAATACTTTTTTTTTTTTTTTGTCTTTTTAGGGCCCCATCTGCAGCATGTGGAGGCTCCCAGGCTAGGGGTCCAATCAGAGATGCAGCCGCTGGCCTACCCCAGAGCCACAGCAACACGGGATCTGAGCCGCATCTGTGACTTACATCACAGCTCTCACGGTAATGCTGGATCCCTAAGCCACTGAGGGAGGCCAGGGATCAAACCCGCATCCTCATGGATGCTGGTCGGGTATGCGAACCGCTGAGCCACGACGGGAACTCCCCTATTAATACCTGAACCTGAGCGGACAGGTGCTATCACGTGCCAACGACAGGATGGCGTTGAGGCCCTACAGTCAGAAGGAAGGAACTCCTGAGCAGCAGTGGCAGGTCGCTCTGGCCCTGTTTCCGTCTGCAGTGACACAGCCCTGAGTTTCTTGCACCCACTTACTACAGGGATGAACTGCAGCATCTCTTTCGCCCGACTGTTGGGAGAAACCTTGAAGAGCGGATGGACCTGAAGAGCTTGCAACAGTGCTTGGTGTTTAGTAAGCTATGGATGCGTGCTAGTTACTCCTGATTTTAACATCAGGGTGATGCTAAAACACTTCACCACCGGTATGGCATCAGCACCAGCCAATTAGGAGACACTATGGTTCTAGAGGAAGGGGTCATGGCGGTTACTGCTCAAGCTGGGTTTCAAAGGACAGGCGACTGCGCTCATGGAGAGGCAACACACAAGCAGGCAGACGCTGCAGGGGACACGGTCCGGGACGGCTACGTGGTCACCTTCACGCTGTGTGGTGGCACTGAAGGAAAGGGGGCGATGAAAGGAAGAAACGGCTGTAGAATCAGGTTGGGGCCGAGGCATGAAGGTTCAGTGAGAAAATAAAACTGGCACGAGCAGAGCTGGGTCGGGGCTCGCCAAGGGCTAAAGGGAGCATTTGGTTACGAAGCTCAAGGTGAGTGGAGGCCATCACTCTCCAACATGGCAAACACTGACATCTTAGCTCGTTGTAAAGAACAAATACACACGGCCTTTAGGCAGCCTTCACCGACCAAAGTTGAAAGAAAAGTACAGATTCCCCAAAGGTTTACTGAAGGGCCTGTTTTTATTTAAGCAGCCTTCACTTTTTTTTTTTTTTTGGACACATTATCCTCGAGTACAGCTCTAAACTGGAAATTTCCAAATCCGTGATGGAAACGGATTGGTGCTGCGTGCATCTGGTCAACCCAGTACCAGCACAATGCCAAACACGACCGGGAAACATTAAAAAAAAAAAAGACAAAGAAAAGCCCAAACGGCAAGTCAAAGCTGCGACGGTATCAAGCAGGAGCTAAAATCCCTGAAGACAGGGACGGTCCACAGGTTAATCCTGAATCTCACCCCCGATGCTATTTCAACCCAGGAGCCTCCTGCTACTTAAATTCAACTAAGTGCGGGGACACCTGCCTGTCACTTCCTTGCCTGCTCCCACACCCCACCTTCTTCTGGCACCACCCCCTTCCTCTGGGGGCCTCTCCATCAGCTCAGGAATGCGATGTGATCCAGTCTGGGCAAAATTAAAGTTCTTACCCCAAATCTTACATACTTGTTGCCATGCTTTGGTTATGATGACGTAAGCCGACCATGTCAATAGCAGTCACCTCCCACCCTCCCGCACAGCCTCCCACCCTAAAGAGAAAGTCTGCCTGGAAGAAACTCTGCCCGGGGGACGAGGTCAGGGTCAAGAACGAGGGACAGAAAGAGGCTTCTCTGGTTGTCTGGACCCAGTCCTGCCTGGACGTCCTGCATAAGAGCCGAGAAACTATGCTGCATGCTGACACTAGTTTGGGCGGAGCTCCTGTCACCGGCAACTGAAGGATACCCGGTTACAAGTCATAAGTGTAAGACAGCTACCTGAAAATAAACTTAACACACTGTATCACAGTAACTTCTGAATACATAAAAGGTGACCAAGTACTGTTACTTAAAATGCAATTGCTAATACTAAATTAGGTACAACACAGTATAAATACCAACCAAATTTCACGAAACGTATAAAGGAAATTGTTGGCATTATGGTTGTGTTTTTAACAACACTTCATGAAACCTGAATCCCATCACTCGCTCCAGGGAAACGAACTGGCCCAACTACACTTAGGAATCTTAAACAGTATAGTACCTCTCTTTAATTCCTATTTACAGTAGGAACAGGTGTAAGTTTTGTTGACTAAATTTATGGCTATTAATCCCATATCAGCCATTATGAAAGGCCTACCTTCTCCTTGAAATCATTGTTTAAAAATAAAGAAGGCGGGTGGAGCTTTTCTGCTTTTAAGATGTGGTCCATGAACAAAATGCAGGATGTTGAACTTAACATGGGTCAGGGAGTGTGTGTATTCATCAGAATCTGTCGGGAATCCAAAATGGTGAAGGCCTCTGAAAAAAGAACTTGGGTTTTAATACTACAAACTTCTAGGGTTCTCAGCGAATTATTCCAAATTCACCTTCTCAACCAAATGACACAGTTATTCACTGAAACACATGTTTATTGTAAATCCTGTGGGAATAAATGCGCACGTTAATCAAATGAGCTGACGGGGGGCTCGGCGAGTTCAAGTCTTTCCCAAGCATGGTCTCTAATTTAGAGTCTCGGAGCATATCCTGAACAACAGAGTGGGAGTTCCCGTCGGGGCGCCCTAGAAACGAATCCGACTAGGAACCAGGAGGCGGCGGGTTCGATCCCTGGCCCTGCTCAGTGGGTTATGGATCCGGTGTTGCCGTGAACTGTGGCGTAGGCAGGCGGCTACAGCTCCAATTAGGCCCCTAGCCTGGGACCCTCCATATGCTGCAGGTGTGGCTCTAAAGACAAAAAAAAAAAAAATAAATAAATAAAAATAAAAAAACCAACAACAGAGGTGGTGCAGACGCATCAGATCGCATAGGGTTTTCCCCTTTCTTTTTCCTCCTGGGAGGGGAAAGTACAGGATAAATTCTTTAATTTTTGTTAAGTTTTCAATTTAAATTCGAGGTGGGATGGAATTTGACACTCTTCTTGGAAGGGAGACTACATCCTAACAGATTTCACTTGTCAGGAAATTCCCTCCACCCTGGCTATCTGTGCACTTTATCCCACTTTTCCCAGGAACACTTCTATGATACCCCGGATTCAATTCACTCCTGCCTCAAGAAGACATTTCATGGTGAGATCTTGAAATCCCATTTAGTTTTCTCTCCTGTACTCATGTGAAAAATGTAACTCTACACCACATTTTTACTACAGGAGAAGAGTCCTCTCGCAGACACATGTCTTTCTTTCTGTGCACGAGCCCCACCCCCACCATTACGTTTCCACCAAGGTCACGTGGCATCAACGCCTCGGACACCCCTCCCCAATTTCCACCCCAAGTAACATGTCTGTGTTCTACCAGTTTCTCCTTTGCCTGCCTTCTTATCATCTCTTCATATTCCTAGTCTTTCTGAGTCTCTTTCATTAACACCTCTGGTTTCCTTTTGGTCTAAAAGTTATTCCAACTGTAAACGAAAAACGAATTTCACTAATGTCCAATTTGACCAGTTTTCTTAACCACTCAGTACACAGATGCAATACAGATGTAATCTTCTCTCACTCTTCTACAGTCATATTGCAGTTTCATAACTGTGTAATGCCAATGAAACCCGGAACCGTCAGGTTTCGTGTGTGAGATCACCACGTACAGAGAGCTGCCGGGGTGCAAAGCAAGGCAGCCGCACACACAAACACACGTCCACACTCCAACACCACCGTGACAGTTCCCAGGGCTTTTTCTTTCATTACTGCCGGATGTTTTGAAACCCAGCAGAGGGCTGCTCATCACAACACTCCCGTGGGGCAATGATGGGGGCGGGGAGGGGGAGGGGGGAACCGGGGGGAAGGGTGCGGGATTCATGGAAGACCCAGCTCGCCGTGTGCACAGCAAAGCCAAGGTCCTGAGCAGCGACGGTTCCACAGCAGTGCGGGGCCACTGCGTTTCTGCACAGAATGCAAGCGGCAGGAGGTCATGGTACTTACGGCACCTTTTACACCGGGCATCCCACTGGATGCCCGCAAGTACAGAAAGACCCATGCAGCTGTCGCCAGAGGCGGAGCCGAGAAGAATGGGCAACTGAGGGACCAGCCCTCCTGGGGCCAGCGGTGCTTCGTGGCCTTTCTGTTCCACCAAGCGGATGCCGACTGTGTGGCTGACCCAGGTGACCCCTGGGTTTGGATTCGCATGAAACTAACAAATAAAACAGTCTGCAGCCTACAGAATGAAGCTTGGCAAAGCCCAGGCCTCACAAGTCAAGAGGCTAGAAAATACATTAAAAAACATTTTTCTTAGATTGTTTAATTATTTTTCAGAGAAACACAGGATTCCAACCACCAAGTGACAATACCCCAAAATCGTCCAACATGGTTTTCTGCACTTATCTGGAACTTTCATGTTCTTCCTCCAAAAGAAGTGCTCAATTCTCACTGCCAATGCTCTTAGCAGATTCACTTTTCACTGAAAAAATTAAGTAAACACACAGTCAAGCGTTTGTGCTGTTTCTCCCTCTGGTCCCCTCCCTTCCGACGCATACCAACAGCACTGCTCATGGGGACAGACAAACCATGCCATGTTCCAGGCAGCCGGGACATACGATTCTGGCCACAACACACAGAGGAATGACGGCTGAAAGTGGCAATTAGGTTTCGCGAGGCAGCATCCTTCCGGCCTCTGAGGAAGGCTCAGGATGGTGGCTGCCCATGCGGTCGGGAGCCGAGACGCGCACCACCACGGAGCAGACCGCTCTCATCACACAGGCTGGCCAGATGCGGCTGGAGTAAATTTTTCCATGATTTTTTTAAACTTAAAATTGAGGGTCAGTGTATGCCGAGTGACTGTGGGCTGAGAGAAGACTACCTAATCGCCATCTCCTCCTTCTCACAGGCATGCGGACTCCGGCCAGAACTGGGCTCCTTTAAAGGAGCAAGACCAGGACTCTTCCCTGACCAAACTGAGGGCCCCTGGAGGACAGACTCCGGACCTTGCTTCCCTGTGTCTATCCCTCCAGTGGAGCACTGTGCTCAATCAACACAACTCCAACTTTTAATCTTCTTTTCAATTTGCAAAATGGGAACCAGAGGAACTGCTCTATTTACTTCATTGCATGGTGAAGCTAAAGGGAAATAACACATAAAGAAACTGTGGAAATTGTTATGCTGAATGATTAAAAGCCAGATTATTTTGCTGAGGAGTACAGCCCTTTATCTCCACTGTGTGGACAAGGAAAATAAAGCTCAGGGGCGGACTGAATGCCAAGGACCCAGCTAACAAGAGCTGATGCTAGGCCCGTAAGCCTGGACGTCTTCACAGTCCCGCTGCCAAGTCCCGGGGTGAAGCAAAGGCGCCAGGATTTAAGGCTGTACCACAACCAAGTTGGTGTTCAGAGTCCTTTTTACGAGGAAGGCAATGAAAAGGGTCTATGCAGGTCGGATCCTGATCCTGGTGGAATTCCACCAACTCCAGGAGAGTTCTTCACGTCTGTCTCTGATGTTACAAAGCAGCTGTTTTCTCCTCTGGCTTCTTCTCACTTGAAACCATTACCGAGCCTGCTGCACTATGAAGGTTACACGTGTGCTCGCCTGCCTGGAGTCCAGCCCCATCCCACCACACACACACACACACACACACACACACACACACACACACACGCCCTAAGGAAGGAGAAAGGAAGAAAAAGAGGGGTGAGCAGGAGTGAGGGAGAGAGAGGGAGAACGGATGAGAGGATCTACTGGCCCAAGACGAGGCTAACGCAAAAGGAACTGCTCTGCTAATATTTTCACTAATTCGAGTAATCAGTCTTGGGTTGGACTCCTCAGAAGGTGGAGGCATTTTCTAACTGAGTTATATTGGAATAACAGAGAAAAATATTTTAAAATGGAGGGGCTCTGGGCTTTTGGCTCCGCGGTCCGGGGACCCTCTTCCTTCCGCTGCTCACTCAAGCTGCCCAGCCATCTTCTTGTAATGGAGCGCCCCTCTTTCTCCTATCGTGTCACTGAAATCTCTAGCCAGCTTTGGCCAGCAAGGACCTGCGGGACAGGCAATACCGTCCTGGGCACTCCCTGCTGGACTGCTACAAGGGGGTCATGCCACACCCCCACAACCCCAAACTACTAGTCTACCTTAATGGCTGAACCTTTTTCATTCCATAATAAGTAAACAAACAAAACTTGTCTATTGCCCATCAATACAGGCAGAGTCCTGAAAAAATAATCTAAGCTAACCTGTAATTGTAACAATCATCAAGTGTGAAAACAACTGAATCCCAGCCCAGAAACACATTTCCCCCAAACTAGATGAGAGACACCTTTGCAATGAACTCAAGATCAAAATCCAACTTTTTTGACTCTGGAGAGAGAAAGAACCTCAAGGCTTTCCAAAGCAAATGTCCTGTTCTTATATAACCCTCCTCCTGCACTAAGGGCCCACCCTGCAGAAGGCCAACGCTCTGAGACTGCACAAAGCAGCAGGCTCTCGGAAGCGCTTTATCCAGAAAAACGCATCTGCAGGGGACAGGGCGCTGTTTTTACAGTGTGTGTATTCATGATGCGACCACACTGACACGGCGCTGAGAACCCTGCTCGGGCGACCCTCCTCGGTTGTCTGCTGCAGCGGCTCCAAGGGGCGTCCTCCACTGAAAAGGCCTGAGCTTTTGCCCTAAGCCAGTCAGACGGCATCCACCCACCAAGAGCTTTGCAAATTTTACTTCATAAGGTTCCAAGTACACTTACAAAAGTAGCCTTTTCTTTTTGCTTCGTGACAGGAAGCCTTACTTGAAGGGGCATTCCTACACAAGGTGAAAGAGGAGCTGTGTGTGCCGTGTTTATTTACACAGACAGTGTTTGCTCTGGCTGGTAACCCACATTGCTAAACAACTTTCCCGGAACCCAACTTTCAGAGAGACAGCTTTGTGAATTATACTAAGGAAAAAAGTCAGCTTTTACAGAGCTTATAAAAAGGTGAAACTAGTCATTTAGAACTGAAATTTCTCATTTAATTTGAGGAAATACAACTGGATTTTCTCAAGCTGTAAAAAATATAAAGAATTAACCTAAAGACTTAGAGACCTATCCTTTTACTGAAAAATATTAATTTTAAAAATGTTAAAAATTTAATACTTTTATAAAAAAACAGTAAAGGCGATTTTTGGATTTTATTCATCCTCTAGAATTTGCACTCCGAAACACAATTAGTTTACTTTAATCAGTAGCTGCAAACATGGGTAAGTCGCTTTATACGCGAAACTTTTACATACACCGTTTCCGGTTTTCCTACTTCCTCTCAACTCCACTCTCACCAGAGAGGGACAAGTATCTTCTTTTAAGGAATCATCAGAATGCCAAGGAATATAACCAATGACACAAAATCGGAGGAAGCACAAAGCAGTGGGTTTAAAAGAGAAAAGGAGATGCGGGTCAAGGCAATGGCACCGGCTCACTCTCCGCCTGGTCAAAGTCAAAGGCCACGTTCCTCCCGCTGGACTTCCCCTCCCGTGAGGCAGAGCACGAAGACTGCTCTGCGACCGACCGCTCATTTCAGGGATCTCTAAAGGCTTTAATTGGGGGTAAATTTACCTGCTCATGGACAGACTTCATTAAAGACTGTTTACCTTAAAGAGAGACAAAAACATACAAAACCCCAAAAAGGCAGAGCACATCCTTGGACAGCCAGACATTCAAACTGCTTCATGCATTTTAAGCTGACACCAGCTTGCACGCTCTCCAACAGGACAAAAGCAACAGCTCCTTCCTTTGGCTTTTCACAAGATTATCCACACTTGCAGAGTCAACTCAGTTAGGGTGAAAACACCTGGGCACTATGTAAAGGCGGGCATGCAGCTGCTCTGGCCCCCTGGAGTCACTCTAAGCGCTGCAGGGACAGGTTCGTACTCACCCTGGTGAGGCCCTCAGGTCGACACTGTGCCCCTTCAACACCACGTGCAACGTCGGATATTCAATGACCACTTTGCTCCGCAGATTGTCAAGCAGACTTTTGTCAGGATCCAGTTCATAGTATCTTAGAGTAAAAAGGCAAAACAAAGACAAAAAAACACTTTGATTCAAAATTACACGTAAATAAAATACATGAGCCCTTACATTTAAACAATTTTAAATGGTGATGAGATTAATTCAGTAGTTATTTCCTTATAATATAGTAAGTTTAACACTGCTAAGGAAGTCAGGTAAAAGAGAATTATTACAGAGATCCTAAAGCTAAATCAAAGCATATTAAATAGTCTGCCATTAGGAAAGCTCTAGAACAAGTCATTCATTTAATATCAAGTAAAGGAGAAAGGCTAACTTTTACATACCATCTATATTTGATGTGTTATGAATTTTTCTTGGATAAAACATTGACTAGCCAAAAATTCAAATTCTTCAAATATATTTAGTTTGAGTCTTACAAGAAAACTAAACAATTACTCCATGATAATTTCGCGTAATATATGGCAGTAAAATAACTGGCTACAAAGTATTTTTTATAAACATTTAATTCTAAATTAGAAATACTTTCCCAAATTATACAGCCGTATAATTAAATATGGCTTTCCTTTATTTTGAAATTAAAAACAAACCACGTCTGGGCTTACGAGTGAGGTAAAAGCATAACATTATGAAGTGTATGGTGCATCAGTCCTGGTATCACAACGCGGTCGGTAAATGTGCCGCAGGTAATTAGGTGCTAACATCCCCTAAGGTATGAAATTCTCAAGTCATTAAAGAAACATTTTTTTTTAAAGGTGACTAAAGATGCAGTCCCCTAACGTTCTCCCTTGCCTGCCTTCAGGAGCAGGAAGCAAGGGGTGGGTTTTCAGCCAGCTCACCAGGAGCTGCATCTGGGGATGTGCTGGCAGGTGACTATCATGTCAGGACAAAGAGGAGAAAGGTGAGAACCCATCCACCTGCAGCGGTTCTCAACATATTCAAAACCCACACACCCCAAGGCGCGCCCGCCCGACAGCCGGAACTACTCCTCCTGCTCCAGAAGGTACACTGGGGGTCCGATCAAGAGTGAAGTTATCATCAGGGCACGTGTGTAGCCGCTGGCATTTTAGGAGTTAGTCATTCACACTTGGGTATTTCCTAATTAGCAACACGTTATTTGCAGCCTACCTGGCAGCTGAGAAGCGAGCACACTTACTAAGAACTCTTGGTGTAGGGTTTACAGCGTAGGTAGATGGTGAGTCAGAGAACAAATGTAAAACCAAAGCTTGACTTACTTTCACCTGCCCCCACACCCCACCCCTGGAATTAAAATCTTCATTGTAGAATCACAGCGTATTTTTTATATTGAAGAGAAGCTCAAATGCAAAATACTCCATTTTCTTAAACCAGCCCCACCCTGCGCCCGTAACCAGGGAACACTAGTCCTTCCCTGTGTGATGCAAGGCAGATGTGCTTATGATACTTTACAAGTGGTTCCAGCCTTCAAGGATTAAATGCTTCACATCTTTTACATATTGCTTCCCTTTGAAATAACGTTCAAGCAGTGTTTTTAAAAACGTTACCAGTAATTATACCAAAAAAAGAGAGGCTGAACTAGATATCAAAGTATAAAGTCAGCTTATAAAGTAAAATATAAAATGGATATAACTAAATTTTTCTTAGACGGCAAGACATGCATTTTCAAACAGGAACTTTTCAAAGAGCATCCTGCAAACACTTGTAGTAACTTATTTTCTGTGCATTTTAACTGAATCATAAGGCTTTTATTAAGAGACATTTCCAAAATAAAGGAATGTTTTTAACTTATTCCATTTTCGGGGAAATAATTTTCACTGTATACTTAATGTTTTAGGTATTCTTCTTTTCAAAATATTAAATTTTTGTTAAGCTTCTCTAGATTTCCAAAGCTAAGACAATTAAAAAAAAATTCTTCGAAAGCCACATGGTAACCAGAACCTAATATTATTACTGATATAAAACATAATCCCAGCAAAGGAACATTTAGAGAGTCTTAAAAATTGCCATGTAATAAAGTATATGTTTTTTAATCTTAAAACTATAATTAATTACACTTGTTTAATTTGGAAAACAAAAAACAAAAAACACTAGTCCCTATTTTATGTGCCATGCAGGGTCTGTACAAAGCACTTAGGATATGAATATTTACATAAGAATTTATAATGGATTATTTTAAAAATATTTTATTCAAATGCAGTAAGAATCTGGTATGTCTTGTGGTTTTAATTAGAACCACCGGATTTTAGTTAGTGTTCACCCTAAGACGTTGCAAACTTCTACTCACGGCAATATTGCTATTGAGTGTCAATAAGCTTCCAGGCTCTGGATTTCCAGTCTGTCACTTAAAAGAGGTCAGATTTCACTAGATAATCTTTGAAATTCTGAGCTTCGCTGCTTTTGCTACTACTGGTGGTTAATCTTAGTCTACCATTAATATTTGCCAGTAATTAAGTAAATTATGTAACCTGTTCGATCTACAAAGAAAGGCTATCGAACCCATGTGAGGTGACATCTTGTAGACGTGGGATTTAATTAAATGAAGCAGTAACTTCCGGTTGCTTGGGTTTGGAATCTAACACTCTGAGTTCAAGTCCTGGCTCCATCACTTACTGGTCTGTGATTCTGTGCAAGTGAACCCCTCTCATCCCTAGTTTCCATGCTTAAAATGGAGATAATAACAGCACTGCTTCCAAGAGTGATCACGAGCACTACATGAGAAAACACAGGACCTGTCAGCTCATTTATTAAGCTGTGAACACAGTTTTACGTTTGCATTTACCTAAAATAACAGGACATTCTGACAGAAATGTTCGTTCAGGACAAGGTCGCTGCTTAGTAACAAAGAATGGAACTTGTTATAGAAGCACTGAAACCCATATTTGCCTTTTTATGCATTCTGCGTTTGAAATGTAGCCTTACAACTTTCTGTATCACTTTTTTCTAAATAGTGATTTTTATTTTTTTCCATTATAGCTGGCTTACAGTGTTCTGCCAATTTTCTACTGTACAGCATGGTGATCCAGTTACACATACATGTACACATTCTTTTTTCTAACATTATCAGGCTCCATCATAAGCGAGTAGACAAAGTTCCCAGGGCTACACAGCAGGATCTCATTGCTCATCCATTCCAAAGGCAGTAGTCTGCATCTCTTAGCTTGGGGCTAAGAGATGCAGACTTTCTGTATCACCTTCAAAGGATTATTTCATATCACATTTACTTCCAAGGGCTACCACTACCTTGAGTGCTTCTTTTTCTACTATCTTGAGGCAAGTGGTAGAGTCTGGCTTGGCAGTGCCCCAAATATTTAGGTGTTAGCTCCTTTGGAAACCATTAAGTCACTAAATCCTAAAGACAGCTTCATCTTTTCTGAAATTTCACCAACTCTGATGTTCCCATTGGCAAAAGGCCTCTGCTCTCTAAGACAATGACTTGGGTTTTAAAGAATTACGACACCAACAACTTGTCTTTCTTTGCCCTTAGGGACCCTCTCAGACAGCTCCTCTTGCTGCTGGCCTTGTTCACCCTCAGGCTGACCCTGCTAAAGGCAGCTGCTCGGGGCCCTGCAAGGGCAGAGCACAGCAGGCTCACAGGGAGTCCAGGGAGGACCGGCGAGACTGAAGGCAATGCTTTTTTAATCCTGGCTCTGTTAGCACCTTTCAAAGAAGCTGGCCAAGGTCTTGAACTTCTTTCTCTGCACTTTATTAGCAAATCAGGATTTATTTTTACCTTCTCGTGATTCAAAAAGGGACAGAGAATTTGAAAAAGAGAGTCCCAAACCATCCTATCTCACATCTGATCACTGACAACCCTTAGGTCATCTCCCCTCCCACCCCCTAAAGAGTACTGAAACTCAATTTGAATGTTCTCCAAATTTAACAATCTAATAGCAACCCCTAAGCCACAAAGTCTTCCCCTATAAAATAAGGTCATCGGATGAGGGATCCCCAAGATCCCTTCCTCTCTAAAATCCTACAAGTTTTGATATTTATCTGACAAAAGCAGCCATTAGCCTGTATTTTAAGAGTTGTGCGTTTGTTTCTTAATTTAGGTTTCTAGGTTAAAAGGGCAACTGACTCCAACGGTGCACAGCTGAGTCTCTTGCTGTTAAAAAATTAACCTGAATCAGTTCGTCATCTGCAGCCAGATGTGTTTAAAGTATGGTTTGTATTAACTAAATTCAGGAAGGTGCCTGAATCGATTATAAACTAAATGTTTTAGATTCACACTTACCAAATTCCTTTAAAATAAGAAATTTCAAGTTCTAAACTTATTTCAATAGAACAGAAAGAGAAGGGATTAAATGAACCAAACAGCTTTTAAAATCCGAATGAAAAGGAAAAAAGTACATTTTAATGAAGATCCAGACTAGGAGAAGAAAGGATAGTATAAACTCCAACTAGAACACAAAACCAAACTACGTATAGGGGTCAGACAGCTAACTCTTCTGTTTAAAAGTTTTAGGCATTATTTAAAATTTCTCCAAGTACTCCCACATGGCAATTTTTGTAACTCATATTGTCCATATCACCTCAGAAGCAAATTTTGTCAAGTTAAAATGTTTATCTAATTTCCCTTAGTTTTCATATTAAAAAAATACGGTCATTGAGTTAGCGGT
Source organism: Sus scrofa (assembly GCF_054392235.1). Classification (NCBI taxonomy): domain Eukaryota; kingdom Metazoa; phylum Chordata; class Mammalia; order Artiodactyla; family Suidae; genus Sus; species Sus scrofa. The sequence continues at coordinate 135,850,039 of NC_139386.1, read as the reverse complement.
TTGCTGCCCTTTGTTTTGGACCATCTATGTAATTTGCATAAACATGTAAACGAGACCTCCAGGGGGCCTGAGTTGGGCACCAGCCACTACTGAGTTAATGCAGAGGAATCTCGATGGCTCAGAACCAGGCTGGTTGAGGATGCCAGTCTGTTGATGGCCCAGAAGCTACAGGAGGCAGGGCACTAAAGCCACCCAGTGCACATTCTAAAACATGCTTTGAAGAGGGCCTCACAAAGCTCTCGTCGTAGAGGCCATGTGCTCGCCTTTCCTCACCCTCACCCACAAGCTCAGCTCCTTCTCAATTCACAAGCCCGGGTGCCAGTCTTCCCACTGGTCCTTTCGAGCTGTGGCTCCTCAGGTAACTCAGTCCCCTCATCAGTGTGATGATGGAGAGGTTACCTACCTATCAGCTGGCTTGCAAAGATTTAACGTTAACAGTGTACTAGGTGTAGCTCGCCAAACTCATCTGACCGAGAGTCCAAATCCTGGCTTTGTAACTGTAACCTGGTTTCTTTAAGTAAGTTAATTTCTTAAGAGTCTACGATTTCTATCTCGTAGAGATTATTACATCTTCATTAAATTAATGCATGTGAACATGTAGTGGGAACAGTGCCTAGCTTCCATTCATCAAGTAATTCCTCAAATATTTATTCAGTACAATGTACAGATAACCTGCTAAGTAAGGGAAGTTCAGAGAAATAAACCCCATAGTTTAATGGGAATGTCAGTCAAATAAACAACGGTCACATTTCACTGGGGACAGATGACATGACAGAAATCGAAACCTCCACACGTTCCTTCGGGCTGCATGGTGCCTGTAACATCTAGGTACTTCCTTTGCCAACCCCAGCTCCTTCCTGCTTTGGTTCTTAAAACCGCTCCTCCTCTATGGATTTTCTCCTAATTAATATAAGGAATTTTAAGTAGCTTTACTCTTGTCAACAGAACACATGCTTCCTCGGGTGCTAAAAATACAAGTCTGCTGAGTACAGACTCTTACGTCTTCTATCTTTATTGGGAAGTCTGACCAGCTTCTCAAAAAACTTTTGCTTAAAGGTTAAATGGTTCATGAACTGACTATAGCATAGAATTAGATTATTTTAGAGTTAGCAAGAACGTCACTACATTCTTTTTTGTCTCCCCTGTGAAGGCACTGTAGCCCTGAGAAGTATTTTACTCAAGGAGATGCAGAGTCGGAATTATGAAGCCGACCTTTCAAGTTCTTCACTCAACTGCTTGCTTGTGTTTATTTCTCACTCGGTACACATGTACTGAGGTCTATCACGTGCCAGACGCTGTTCCAGGGACTGGAAATGCACTGGTGACCTGTGAGGGATTCACGGAGAGGTCTGGTTGGAGAGGAGGCTGAAGCACTTTGGCTAAAATGAAGTATCTGAATCACCTAGAGATTCAACGAATTAGGCCATTATTCCTTCTGAAGAGTATATAAAGTTGGATACAAATTATTACGAACAACAAGAAAGGATCAATTTCGTAGAGTAACATCAAGTTGCGAGGTAAACTGAAGCAGTACACTTCTGAGATGAGGCTTAGAGTCTGCTGGGAGCTGGACCCATCACATCACTGTGGACCTACTGCTGCGCCTGTCCTGTCAACACACACTAGCTGTGCCAACGAGCTGAGACCTGGCCTCCCTGGATCTGAGCGTACACCTCTCATCAGAACCCCAGCAGAGTGCCACGCAGGAAAGCCAGGCCACCATGGCCGTGCCGCCTCCGAGGCACCTCTGCATCGTGCTCTAAGCGTGCGGACACTCTTCCACTTTCTAGTGCCTAGGGGACCCAGCTTCCTTTCTCCCAGAGCTGATGAGAAACGTGGCCAAAGGGTAAGCTAACAGTCCCCAGAGAGGATTACAAGGGATCGGGGCCCATCGCCACCCGATCGAAGGCTGTGCACTGTGGTCATTCAGGGCGCTGAGGGCATGGGTTCTCTGCAAAGAACAGGCTGTGGAAGCAGGTGGCCTAGGTTTGGATCTAGGGTCTACCAGGTAGTGGTTACAAAGCTGCAGTCAGGCTCTCCTTGCAACAAACAGTTTTATAATGTATAATGTAATTTAATTAAATGTATATAAAATGCTTAAGGAAGTACCTAAAAAACAATAGGAGGCACTCAATTCTTCTTTTGCTCCGTAAAGACAACCATCAGTCTCCAGACTTAATTTAACCTTTATCTTAATTTATTTTATCTTTTCTTTTGAGGGCCACACCTACAGTATATGGAAGTTCCTGGGCTAGAGGCTGAATTGGAGCTTCAGCTGTCAGCCTACACCACAGCCACAGTGATGCCAGGTCTGAGCTGCATCTGTGACCCATGCCGAAGCTTAGGCAGCGCTGGATCCTTAACCCACTGAGGCTAGGGATCGAACCTACATCCTCAAGGACACTAGGTTGGGTTCTTAACCTGCTAAGCCACAACAGGAACTCCCTAACCTTGACTTTAACTTACACTTGCAGTAAACATTTCTTGTGTGTGTTTGGGAAAACTTATTTGGGTTCTTCACACTTCTTTGCTTATATATGAGCTAAACTAATTTTGGGAAATGATACTTTTGTACATTTTAAAATAGGCAACTAAAATTTCACTTAAAATCTTTACTCACAAGTTTAAACAGATATAAAGAACATAATTTATGGTGTAGTGCAAATACAGATGATTTAAAATGAAAACATTACATCACCCTTATGCAAATTCACTAGAATCTAACTAACATGGGGATGATGTACCAGTACCATTCACTTAAAAACTGGATGAACAAGTTCTTCCTTGATAGTTAGAAATTTTACATGGTTTCCTTTTCTCCTTGAGTTTATTTCTACCAATTCTCCACAGCATTTTATCCTAAATACATTTACGCTTGAAGAATTTTCACTTACCACCCAATCGTACTTCTCTGTAACAAAAATATGTATGGAAGCGGGAAATTTAACTTTCTTACCTACAACCTTAAGGCTTCACATATTAAAATCTCTTCCGGAATGCTGAGTTTTAATTACTCTTGGTACAAAACTGGTCAATACCACACACACTGCAAGTACATTTACTGCCGATGCAGCGCCACGTGATGGGCCATCTGCATGTGATGGGCGGGCACTGACGACGAGGGCATCTTCCACTCCACGCAGGCCTGTTGAACTGGCTCTTAGACTTAGTGGTTCCCCCCATTTATCTCTGCAGGACTCATGAAGGGAATTCACTTCCAAAAAGAAAACATGAGGGCCAGGTTTGGGTAACCGCACCTGACCGCACGCTGCTGCTGCTCACGAGCCCTTCCTTCATGGCAGTTACTTCCGAGCCACCTACCTACAAGGCAAGGACGGCCTCTGCCTGTTCCATAAGCCAAGGCGTCTGAAAGCAGTTAAGGCTGCTCTTAGAAATTCCGGAGTTCCTGTAATGTCCTCTGATACATATTTAATTCTGTACCATTATTATCAAAATAATCTTCACTTTCAAGATCCTCAGTTCCTCAATAGCAGGATATTTTTTTAAAAAATCCTAACTCCTAACATACATATTAGAAATCCTATTTAGAATATCTTCAAAGTATACTTTTCAATCATATTCTGTAAACCTGAAATAAGCTTTCATTTTCTATTTCAACTTCAGTTAGGCAAAGTGTACAAACTCATATCTTTAAGGATGCAGACATTTTATTTAGGAAAATTCAACCTAATATTATGTATTTCTTTATCCAACTTCAACAACTAAATAAACACCTGCCAAATACTTATTACAGAGAAAACGTGTCAGACACTGTAAGGGATTCAAAATGTCTTCACCGAGTTCGCCATCCTGGCTAGTGTTTCTCCAAGTGTGGCCCCCGGGGAACTTTTATCAGGGTCCCTTAGGCAGAGACTCCAAGAAAATGTAGGTTTCCAGGTACCCAGTAAGACTGACTCTACCCAAAGCTCCGGGGGCATTTTCACCCGTCCTGGTCCTGGGTGATTAAGACGCACACGGACACCTGAGAAAGGAAATCCGGTTACATCATCAGCTGGAGAGATGCTTCAGGTACGGGAGCACGCCCGGCCCGTGGGCACACAGGCTGGGGACGACGTGGCGAGGCAGCGAGAGTCCAGGAAGTCAGAATGTGAGCAAGCGACACAAACAGGGAACAGCTCTGCTCTCAAGTGGGAGAGTCTCTGCTTGCCAGGGGTGGGTGTCAGTGAGAGCCACACGCAGGGCAGGTGGGTCTCACGTGAAGCCTTTACACAGGCAAAACCAGTTTCTCTAAAAGAGCACAGGAAAAAAAGACCTCTCAACCTCACAGTAAATGAGTTTTAAATACTTCATGTTACAAATCCAAAGAAAGTAAAGTAACCTTAGTTTTTATTTAAAAAACATCCTCTCAGCATGGAAATAAAATCATCCAAGTGAAATAGCTCATTCTTTTGCTGGTAGGTTAAAAAAAAAAAAAAAAAGGAAAAGAAAAAAAAAGAAAAGCGTTCCTAAATTACTAACTACAACGGGCACAGTCGGAAACAACTAAGAGAATGTGCACGACAGGGCGACCCCTCAAAAAGCGTCATAATCTGCTGTGACGGTCAAGAAATCAAAGCTTATTTTTTCTTAAATTTGCAGAGGCCAAATCCTGCCCACTGTCTGTTTCTGTAGTCACAGCCATTCCTTTGTCTTGTCCACAGCTGCTGATGTGCTGTGATGGCTGACTGACAACTGTAACTGTACGGCCCTCAAGGCCAAAACTATTTACTCTCTGACCATTTGCAGAAAAGCAGTCTGAACCCTGCTTTAGTCTCAGTGTCATCAGCCCCTAGCACAGAGCAGGCATGCGTATACTTAAGTGAATTTGCACACCACCTTAACCAATTAAGACTGAATTCCTATTAAAGGAAAGTCACAGACTCGACACTGCAGGAAACATAAAGAAGATGCCTACCGGGGCCGCTGTCTTCGAAAGGCCTTGATCATCACATGGGATGAAACAGAAGACGGTGTGCAGGAACCTAAGAGAAGCTTCTGAGGCTCAAAGGGAAAGGAAATGCCATCTGGCTGGGGGAGGGACAGGCGCCACTTCGGACACTCGGACACTGATACACAGCGGCCTTCGCGGGAGAAGGGAGGGGCCGACACAGAAGCCTCGCTGTGGAAGCAGCCACATAAATCGGGGAGGCAAGAAGGCAGCGGGAGACAGCCCCAAGGCCGTCTGTCCTGCTTACAAGACGAATGTCTGTCAATAACACGGTATGACCATCAGCACGTACCGACTGCTTCCTAGCTGTCCCAGGCACAGGCAGCCCACGGAGTCCTCCTTTAAAACAAAGCGCACACAAACACACACTAGGGACAAATGGCGGTGGTGTGTTAAGATTTAAACAGGCCGAGTTTAAGATCTAATGAGATGTGTAAGTGAAGACAGGTGCAAACTCGGATCTGTGTCTGGAATAAAGGTTGAAAATATCTCTAGGTTTTGGAATCCTTTGTACAGAAATAAAGTTGGCAACTCCTTAAATAAACAAGCTCTGGAAGCTTCATATTCTTTCAACCTCCACTTATGTCAAAAGTGATGGAAACTAGTAGTGTTGGCTACCTACCCCCTTGGGGTTCCTGGCGAGTGACCTGTTGGGCACAGCTGATACTGAACACAGGAGTACTTCCCAGGAGCATAAGAAATCATTTGGCAGAAAGCAATATTATCAAAAACATAATGCATAAACAGTCAAATAACAGCCACAGGAACTTCTTAAAAAACACTTTCCCGGAGTTCCTGTCGTGGCGCAGTGGTTAACGAATCTGACTAGGAACCATGGGGTTGCGGGTTCGATCCCTGGCCTTGTTCAGTGGGTTGGGGATCCGGCGTTGCCGTGAGCTGTGGTGTAGGTTGCAGACGCGGCTCGGATCCCGCCTTGCTGTGGCTCTGGCGTAGGCTGGTGGCTACAGCTCGGATTAGACCCCTAGCCTGGGAACCTCCATATGCCGCGAGAGCGGCCCCAGCCATGACAAAAAGACAAAACCAAACCAAACCAATTTCCTCCTTTTACTAAGAAAATAATCTCTAGGATAAGGACCCTCACTGAGTCAGTTCAGCAAGATGCTGACCTAACTGCTTAACCTGTGACACGGGAATAAGACTATTTACCGAGAGGCACGGGATGCGCTCTGGGCCTAGCAGGGTAATAAGCAGCTGACGAGCACGAGCCTCCAAGTAATTTTTACGACACCCGCAGCATCCTTTGTCTGGATCCCCACTTTCAGATGGGAAAACATAAACTTGGCAGCTTTCCAAGGTCTGTATCAAATTTGTAACATTAGTTCCAATTTATAGAAAATGTGCTTTGCTGTAGGTTGTTGAATGAAAGCAAAAAGATTATTTTGGAACATCTTATAACCTGGGTTAGGTCTGTGAAGCCCTGACTGAATAAATTTAGTATTCATCGTGGTCAGACATGGTCCACACAGACTAACCCGGAGCCTCCCAAGGTACAGTTGGGTCTGTTCCTCCAGAGTATGTGAGCTGGACGGACAGCACCTTTTCTCACCGGACTGCGATTTCCTGCTGAAGGGATTTGAGGAGTGAGGGATTAGTATTGAAAGGCCATTCTTTTTGAAAATAATGTTCCAGAAAGTGATGCCACTTAAGCTTGAAACTACTAAAGCCTCTCCAGGACTCGTCTCCACCCCTCAGAGGACAGGGCCACGCAGGTGCCCTAGTCACCTTGGCTTCATGCCTGTTTTCTCCATCACAACAGCCCTGTTCCCTACTCGCTCCTGCATAAACCTCAATTTTTATTTATGCGTCTAGAAGAGTGAGTGTGCTTACTTAATGCTTTTGAGTAAATTTGTAAAGAGTCACCCCTTAACAGCTTAAACCACATCTTTCTCAAAACCAGGATCTCATGCAAAGGTCAAAGCCGCAAAGTAAAAAGAAAAAATAGAAAATGCATCTGAATTTCTTTCTCGAAAATAAATGGGTTCCATTCATAAATAAAATAAAGGTCTAAGATTTAATAGTTTGAAAGATAATAACTGAACAGACAGTATCGAATCTGGGAGCAGTATCTAGTCTCTCATCAATAACAACTGAGCAACACGGCTGCTCTGACGGTGCCTGGCATTTCCAACACAGGCTTTTCTGCTTCAAAACCACTCACTCTGTGAGAACAGAAAGCTGGTGAGAAATGACGTGGCGAGGGGGCGCCTGACATGACGCCTCTTCTGCTGGTCTGTGGGCTCCTCGGAGGTGGGAGGGTTTTCCTTATTGCTGTCGCCCTCATGTCCAGAACAACAACTGACCACTGTGGGTGCTCGCTGAGCGTTTACTGAGTGAATGAACAGGTTTACTCAAGAAGGCGCACTTGCTTTTATAAGAAGACAAATTCACACTGAGCATTCTGGAAAGAAAACTCCCAACAATCGGGAGACATACGCTCTACAATCATGTGAATCCAAACACAGAAGTCCTGCGTGAGGCAGGCAAAGGGTGGGCCCGTTTCAGATCTACTCTAGTTGATCAGGTCTGCCGTGGGGCCGCTGTTACCGACACTCCAAGAATGGGAGACACTGGCAACACCAAGTATTTGGTAAAAGACTTGACGAGGAAGGTACCGGAATGCTGTGCATGATACCTTGAAAATCAGAATGCCACAAGGAAAACACACTTTTACGTCTTCTAGGTACTTTTCAGGAAAGAATAAAGTCTGCCTATTTAGCACGCTTCCCTTAAATTAGATGCCCATATTTTATTTCATTTTACTTTTTAATATTGTTGTTGGTTTCATTTTTGGCCACCCTGAGGCATATGGCGTTCCCAGGCTGGGGATCCGTTCTGAGCCGCGGTTGCAACCCATGGCAATGCCAGATCCTTTAACCCACTGTGCCGGGCAGGGGATCCAACCTGCTTCCCGGTGCTGCAGACGCCTTGGATCCTGCTGCACCACAGTGGGAACTCAGATGCCCACGTTTTATAACCTATGATAATCTTACCTAGATGCTCTCTGAATGTACATTAATACAGAGGTATAATTAAGCACGCAATCAAACATAAACACTTGTCCTAGCCTATCTATATACGTATTATCTGGTGAACACAGTGGTTTAAAAATCTTAAAACAAAAAAAAGTTTTTACCAACTGCTCCCCTTTGGACCACGTCATACTGCAGACGCCTCTGCTACTCTCCTGGAAAAGCCTGTCTCCTGGGCCAGCTGAGAGCCCGCCCCTTCCCCTCTGGACACATTTCCAAGTTAAAAGTGAATATGCTATCTGAGCCCCAACAGTCTGTCCTATACTAAGATACTTCTCTTACTCTCTCATGACAATCTGATGATTACTATCCCCAGTTTGGAGAGGAGGATTAGGTAATTTACTCAGGTGAATGTGATAGGAAGCATTTTGGACGCTTAAACCTCTAAGCTAGCTACTAATCAAAGCACGGCTGCCACAATTCATGCCCAGCTGCGTTGTTACACAACCAGGGAAGATAGGGGAGCACCACAGAGCTTCAGGAACAATGCTCTGCAATTGAGTATGATGACCCACAACTGGCACTTAAGCAGACTCTAGGGACCTAGAGGTCTCCCAGGGCCGTCTCCATCGTTCCAGCGACAAGGGACAGAGAGCCCAGGGACCCGAAGACTTCAGATCACATGGTCTGTTAGAATGTGACTCTCCTCACTCTTCCAAGCAGAGTGCTTTCCCTTGTGATACGTACAAAGGTGAGCTCATCACGTGAAGTTTTTTTTATTTCCAAAGGCAAAAACCTGAACACCGGAACTCTAGTGTAGAGACTATTTCTTGAAATAAGTTAAAATGGGATTTAAAAATCTTTTAGTTGCACATGATATGATTTTAAAATGTTTTAACCAGGTGACTTTTCAATTGAATTTATCCTAGATTATGATAAGTGTGATTATTTAAATCTCTTATTTTTTTAAACTTTTTTTTTCTTTTTACAGCTCCACTAGTGGCATATGGAAATTCCCAGGTTAGGGGTCAAATCCGAGCTGCAGCTGCTGTCCTATGCCACAGCCACAGCAATGCAGGATTCAGGCCCTGTCTGTGGCCTACACCACAGCTCTTAGCAATACCAGATCCTTAACCCACTGAGTGAGGCCAGGGATCGAACCAGCATCCTCATGGATCCTAGTCGGGTTCCTTACCACCGAGCCACAAGAGGAACTCCTATTCAAGTATTTTAATTTGAAGGTCATTTTTAAAAGCCTAGGTGTTGTTGATAGCCAGATAATTAGCAAAATAACTAGCTACTTAAGCTAATCAAGCTACTTCATTACATCACAGTATGGGAAAACTTTTAAAGAAATGGAGAGGGAAGCGGTTTTACCTCACTGAATTTTGCTGCATATGTTCAACCTTCATCAATATTTGGACCCCGGTCTGAGAGCGAATATAGGCTTTCAACCTGAAATAAAAATGTCATATTGAACAAACCAAAATTTATTTTTAATGTATTTTAAAAAAATGTCTGTGGAAGACCAAGCATTTATAAGAAGTTAAAAATACTCAAAATTTATCTATTCAAGCAAAGATGTTAAAGATATTTTGTAACCAAAGATATGAATTTAAAAAAAATTAGACCTTTCTTTCTCTGTACAGATTAAATTCATCTTGCTAATTTACTTATTTAGAAAAATGTACGCAATTAGGTGACAAGTATTTTGTCTTATTGCTAAATCCATGACCAACGATAACAACTAGCTTACTGGTAGTAAGAGGGACGGAAACTGCACCATGGCAGCGGTCTCTAAGACACCGCTTGATACATGACATCATTCTGTCTGAGTCTGGGCACCACCTTTTATGAAAAAGAGAAGATGAGAATTAACTAGGACTGGGTTAGACACTTTAGAATTCACCCAGTTTAAAATTTAATCCAAGCCAAACATTCATATTCTAAGCAGGTATTACCTGGCGAAGAGAAATTCCTGCCCAGAAACACTAATAATTCACATACCAATAGTTTCGTTTTTTGAGAGCTGCCTATTCTGTGCTAGACTCTGTATGAGGAACTTTATACATGCAATTTTTTAAAGCTTCACAACAACTTTATCTAGTAAACATCACCATTCTCATCTTACTGATGGAAAAAATTAAGACCTGGAAATTAAGTAAGCTGCTCATGATCATATCGCTAATAAGGGGCAGAATCAGCTATCCTAACCCAGATACTCCCAACTGAGTCTTTCAGCTAGGCTACGTTAACCATTTTTGCCCTTGGTGTATTTCTGGACAGGAGGTAGAGTGAACCTTACTTACTTTCAAACAAGGAGACTTGTTTGAAACAGGATTTCCTGTCTTTAACAGTTACTTGGAAACTCTTAATTTTCGGAATTTTAAATTCAGCTTTGAAGGGCAGTTGGTTTAAGGGGTAAGAGCATAGACGCTGCCTCTACTCTGCTAGGGTTTGACTCCTAGCTTCCCTATTTATTAGCCACGTGAAGTCACTTAACTACTTTAAGGCTCAGTTTCCCCCATCAGTCACAAGGTTATCACGTGAATAACCTACCCTGCAGGGTTGCTTTGAGGAGCAGATGAATTACTACATTAAGATTCTAAGTGTCAAAGAATGGCACGCGGCACACTGTGCGTGTGAAGCAGAGCCGATACTGCGACCAGCAGAACCCTCACGGGAGCGACAGCTCCGACTGGCAAAGATCTGAGTGCCCACACGGAAACGGGACAGTGGGCAAAACGGTACTGAAGTATCACGTTCCAATAAAGACAGGGCTTTATCGAATAAATATGCACATAATAAACACTTCAACATTTTTAATAATTTCAGAAAGTCACGAGATTTTTGCAACATACCTTTGACGAATTACAGGATCAGACTTTTCAGGATCAATGTAAGGTCTTAGAATTTCATTAATGGTTCTATCATCTGGTACTCTTCCCAATGAAAACAAAAACAAAACATTATTTATAATTTTCTATTAAAGGTGTTAATTTAGAATTACTACATCTTGTGGTTTTTTGTTGTTGTTTTTTTAAATAACTGAACACAGACCTTTTATTTTAGTCTTGGCAAAATATGACATCTTTTTAAGCAAAACTTACTTAGGAAAAAAGCTCAAAAACACTTCTTGGACACACTTAATAAAGTCTTAAAAAATAATATTTTGAGAAGCTCCCTATAAATCAATTTGAAAAATATGAAGCCTCTTTTAACGCACACCTGTATTCGAAGATGAAAAGAAAGATGACAGGGTGAAATATATTTGCAAGTTGCAGACATCAAAAATTTGAAAAAAGGTTTCCGATGATACTAGTTTAAGTGCACATTTAAGTGCACTTAAACTAGCATCAATCTAAATCACAAGGCCAGGTGAAAAACGAATGCTCCTTTCCCTGGAAGCCAAACACTGCAGGTTGACCAGATTTGCTGTATGTAAGCAAACTGTTTGACACTACAAAGGAGAAACACTGCTTTGAACCAGCAACACTGTGTCCTTAATCATTTACACGTATCCACACAGACTCCTGCGCCACACCCCCACCTGTAACGCACACCTTCTTCCCCATCTTTAGTCTGGTATGAAACCTCGAGTAAGGAAGTTCTTCCCTAAAATCTATATGACAATTACCAAGAGAGGGCATTTATGCCTAATGTGAATATATGCTAGCTAAAGATATTTAAAAAGCAAGGAATCAAACAGCACACAACCACTCACATTTTTAAATGCATTTGAAAATGTTCATAATATGAAAAAACTAGGGTAAAAAAACTGGTTATGCAAATTAATTTCAATTATTAATATACATACATACACACCTAAAACAGTGTACTTTCTGAGGACACACTATGATGTTAATGGCAGGATTTTATCACAGCAGAATCTGGGTTATTTCTCATTGCCTACATAACCACCCAGCTGAAGACTCTTCCTCTTGATTCAGCCCTCTGGACTCTGCCTGCACTGCTCTCCTGAATGCCCGCCCTTGCCTCTTTACAACATGGGCGTGACTTCTGCGCTAAGCAGCTCCCTCGGAGTCCACCACCACCACAGGTGTTCCTAAAAAGCCCACTGTCTCATTTTGGTTCTTTTTTTCCATATTTAAAAACAGAAGCATACTCTGCATTCTTCCTTAACTTGCTTTGCTCACTCAAAATTATTTCTGCGGTTCATCCCTGCTGACATGTGTGGCTCTAATTCATTCTCTGTGGTGGGAGCATTTCACTGCATGGTGATGCCGCACCTTAGTTACCCATCCCACTGCTGACATCACACCGAACAGCAGACTGCAGTTACCATCCCACTGCTGACATCACACCGAACAGCGGACTGCAGTTACCATCCCACTGCTGACATCACACTGAACAGCGGACTGCAGTTACCATCCCACTGCTGACATCACACCGAACAGCAGACTGCAAATGCAGAGGTTCGCAGCAGACGGTGGGGATACGCTACCTCTTCTCTACGTACACGGCTTGACTCTGAGGAAACTGCAGCTTCACGTGCCAGCAAAACTGTCGTTTTCTACGGGAGAAGAGAGTCACGTGGGGTCAAGGCAGACAGTAAGTGTGACACAAAACGAACTTCCTGAATTTCTGGTTTCAGATACTTCTAGAAGTAATCTTAGAATTTAATGTATTTTCCCTACTAAGAGCTAGGTTCCCTTTTCTAGGATTTTAGAGGCTATGTTTTTAAAACAACATACTTGCACAAGAGGTTTTAAGGGGAAAAAAAATTAAGCAGAGCAGTTCAAAACTCCAAGGCCTTCACATTCTCGAATTAAAAGGCAATTGCTCATCGTCCGGGGCCTTTGAGGTCAGTGTGCTGCCACCTGAAGTTTACAAATACATTTTGTCACGACTGAAGATAGCGATCTGCTGCCTCTATCTGGCTCGTCTGCAAGTCAGGGGCATCGAGTGTTGTCCAGTGGAGACCAGCTGGCTGCCGATGCCCTCTGAGCCCGGCCTGTGTGCCCTCAGCAGTGCCACGGGGGACCCGGAGTCCACGCCCTCAGCAGCACCACCGGGGTCGGGTTGGCTGCTAAGCAGGATGCACTCACTTTCAGTCTGAACTTTGGTTTGCTACAGGAGCAACAGTAATAATGCACTAAATGTGTGATTTTAGAAAAATGGCCCAGATGCTCTATTTAACATACCTAACTTTGGTGACACTAGACTCCATTCCTTTTATAAAAAATTGAATGCTTGAAACATTCAATCCATGATGGAAATTTAAATGTCTTCACTACATGATCGTCTTACATGTTTTCCTGACTTAAAAGAAATGTCTAACACCTCCAGTGCCAGCTGCATGTCCAAGCAAGCAATGGTTAGCATCTCTCATAAGTCTATCCTTTGGCAGCATGGCCCCGAAATCTAAAATAATGTTCTTTTAATACAACCTAGTAGAGTATCTCCCTCCAAACATTTATATGACTTAGTAAAATTTTTGTTAGAAGACAACAATCATAAAATCAAGTAAAAATCCTTCTATCAGGGTAAGTTATCACAGATTTGCCTGTGGATGTTTTAACAAGACAGTTCTGGGCACTAGCTAGGGAGTAATATGCTTGATGATGCTTATGTTGATAATGTCACTTATACAAGAAACAATCGTGTTATGTTTAGTATTTTTTTTTGGAGAGAACAAAGTTTTAAAGTACCCCTTACGAGTTTAAGGTCAGATGTCTAAAATCTTGGAGGAAAAACACTTAAAAAAAAACCAAAACAACCCTGAAATGTAAACACAACAGTTACTGGTTTTAAATAATTCTTCTAAAACGAAATACTTTGCAATATGTGTTATCTGTGAAATGGACACAGAGATACCATAGAGGCTGAGAGACACATTTCTCTCTTAGCAGGAAATAAACTGATTTTTAAACTTTAATGCACAGTATGGTTTCTTTCTACATATATTTACGTTACAGGGAGAAGAGAAAAGATTACCAGCCTGTCATCGTGTGGAACTGTAAGTCATACTCAATCACCCCAAGCATTATTTGAAAAATTTCAAGAACTATTCAACTTTCTTAACATTCAGTGGGCCCTAAGTACCTCCAGAAAGTACTTAACATTCCAAAACCAGAGAGAAAAGCCCTTGGAAATAAATTTATTTGCTGTAGTTAGCTGGCTGTGGTTATAAAGAAGTCATTCATTACTGTTTTATTATATATACATTGCTAAATTATGGCTACTATAAAAAATAAAAATCTTTCTATATTTGGCCTCAGTTCAAACAGGAACAAATCGGACAAGTACATTTAGCTTTAGAAAAATGTGATTTTTCGATATTTCAAAAACGAAAAAGAATAAAAACATTCCATCTACCCATAGTCAGATTTAACTTGTATGTTGCCATATTTATATGCTTGAGCTATTTGTTTTCTTCTAAGAAATATAAGACTATTGACATGGTTGATGAGTCTTTTTACTGGTCCTTGCTCCGATTCCCCTCCCAAGATCAGAGGTAACTACTATGCTAAGGCTGGGGTCTATTTTTGTATCTGTTCGATACACCATCACACACACATCTATAAACAAGATGATATTTTCTGTGATGGTAACATTTATTTAAATGTTATCATACTTTACATATCTTATGCCCTGCTTTTTCATTTACACTATGTTTTGGAGATTTATGATGGTACACATAGATCAGGGCATTAATTTTAACTGTTTCACAGTATTTCGCTGCATGGAGAATGCTAAAATACACCTATCTACTCTCCACTCACAGACGTTTCTGACTGCTTCAAGTTTTTCTCCACTTAATACTGTCCTTCCTTATTAAAAAAAAAGGATATTCTTCACTGTTACACAGAACTGAAAGTGAACCTCATTGAAAAACTGCCTGTACTTTTTTGCTCTCTGGTAGCATAAGGCGCATTTGAGAACAGCAATTCAGAGTGTAAGGCTGAAGTGAGGGCAGACAAAGGGTTTCATTCCCGAAATGAGTGAGTTAATTATCTCTAACTAAGGTAGTGCTTTGGTGCTCTTAAAACTGACTTGGTCCTGACACAGGCGATCAAATCGCTTACTAAGCGTGAAAGATTTAAATCTGCTTCTCATTTTTCTTAAGTATATATAGAGTGACACATGCCCCACTTTAAAAAAAATCATATGTACTGAAATCCCAACATTACTTATGGGGGGGCTGAGTCCTCCTCTTTTTTGTTTGTAAGTTTTCTGAAAGAACAGACTCTGTAAAGGAGAAAAAAATTAACATTAATAATGCTTCCATAAGTATCCTCAGGCATGTATATAACTGCTTCTGTATTTTGGGTCATTTTCGAAAGATGGATTCCAAGAGGTAGAATCTTTAGGATAACGCTGCGTTTCTCGACCTCAGTATGCTGACACTGTGGACCAGCAGCTCTATCGCTGCTCCGGGATGGGCACACATCGTCCCAGGCACTGCAAGATGTTGAGCAGCCGCCGGGCCTCTAACCATGAGATGCCATGGGCAACACCCAGTCCCTCAGTTGCAACAAGCAAAAATGCTCCCGAATATTGCAAATGTCCTCTAGGAGGTAAAATGACTACTTTTGCGAATGACTGGGATAGATGTTTAAACATTTATTATTGCTCCTAATGCATTAGGACTGCTATCCCCTCAACTTAACAAAATGCTTTCAACTATAATTAGGTCACTGTGTCCTTGCCATGCTGATCAACACCCTCCAGTATGGAAGCACTGCACCTAGAATCTCTGGGTGACTTGGGCACCCAAGGCACTGCGTTGGGGGTTTGGTAACAGACGGGTAAAGAAACTAGCAACTGTTAAACCTGGTGTTCCCTTCTGGACAACCAGACCAAGTAACAGAAACACTGACCTCTTCTCTGAGTGCCATGAAACTGAATAATTATTCATGCGTAGCAAAGCTTTCTCTCCTCCTCCTCCCAACACACACACACACACACACACACACACACACACACAGGCCTCCCCCCCACCATGCATTCTCAGTGGGGGCAGCATCAACCCCAAAAGGCTGCAAACTGTTTCTGAGGAGAGTAAAAACATCTTCGATATTATCACGCTAGTGTAACAGCGGTCTCCAATTACGGTTGGGGGCAATTAGAGGGAAATGTTTAAAAAGGTTCCTCGGGAGGTGATGATGAGAAAAGGGTTGAGAAATGCTTACAAGCATTAAATGAGAATAACTAGTATGCGACATGTGATTTTAGTGAGTTAATATGGGACACAACAGCTCTTGCTCACTCGGGACTGTTGAGGGTCATTCCGTTTCAGGAAAGTCACTGATCTGGCAGCGGGGGGAGCACCATTCTTAACTCCTCAGTGATTCTTCTGACTTCATGACTTGCACATGCAGGTATGAAGGCTATGTCTCAAACTTTTAACTATGGTTGGTTCTTGACATTATGAAAGGACTTCATTCTTACTTTATGTGATTGTATGACATAAATCATTGACATACCAACTGGCTATTTTTTTAAAATCAGAAAAATCAAAGATGTTTTCATGGGAAGTGTAAGGTGGTAGTCACAGAAAGGACAGAACAATTTTAACATTCTTTTTAAACTTAAAAAGATTTTATTATTGGAAGTGGTATTTAAGGTGCTTCCTTTTTATCTCAGAAATTATTACCCAACCAGAACTAGGGTTACTTATCTAATCATTTGACAGCTTCAAAGCTATCTTCTTCAAGAAATGTGCTACAACGAAGAGTTACATACAGAGGCTGAAGTCTAAGAATGAAGATTTCTAATACAAAGTTTAAATGAGTGTGAATATTTTTGTTCCAATAAAAAAAAAAATCACCAATTCTCATTTCATTCCACCACTGATTAACCAATGTTTATCCCAGGAACACTTCTAAGGGCTCAGCAGGCATTTGGGACACACAGAGACTGGGGGATGAGCCCAAAGCCGACCTCTTTGGGGCAGGGAGTCAGCCACCAGACCACCGCGTTTCCCTTCCAGGTCGCCGTGAGCGGAGGCCAGGGTCTCACATAAAAGAACCCTGTTCGACATGGCCCATGGAAAGGACTTCCACCAGCCTGCGATGCTGGGGAGGGGAGGGCAGAGGCTGAGTGGACGGTCTGCCTCCTGCCCTTAACGATCTGTTACTTCCTGTGATCCCGAGGAAGAGACGCACCTCATGCCTCATGGGGTGACGAAAGCATTTCTATCTATCACAGGATTAAATGAGGACACGTATGTCGAGAGCACAGAACACGACAATCAAAAGTGTTACTGCTACCACCACGTTCTAATTCGACATTCAGGTTAACGTCCTAAATCATGGCGCTCAGAATAGGAATACTGACAGGGTCTTTAGCTGAGAATGTCGCACCACGAGTTTATAACTAAACTCTCTCTACACTGAGTTCAGTGTTTCTGAGGCGGGACCTATGGACACTACCAGCGTCTAGAGGGCTCTGCATGTTCTGCTAAACAATATGGATTTGATTCCTTGGTTAATGCACCACCAACACAGGTTTTTAGAGTGAAACGAGGGGGTTAGGAGATCCATCACCCTGCTATGTAACTCTCCTACTAAGTGATCTTTGCCCAAGTTGGTGGCATGCGGAGGTTCCCGGGCCAGGGATGGAACCTGCACCACAAGACTGACCTAAGTCGCAGCAGTGACAATGCCGGGTCCTTAATCTGCTGAGGCATCGGGGAACTCCAAGTGTTTCTACAGCATATTCGGGACATTACCCTTCTTGCCCTTGTTTGCAGTTATTGAGTGAAGTATTTCCCGCTGCTTCTGAGAAATTCACTGACAGAGTGTAGTGCAAAATGTCTGAAATTTTTACTCGTGATTTTCAAATACAGGTGACACCACATAAGCTAAAGTTAGATTTTCCACGTCTGTTTACTTTGCCACTAATTAAATCAGAAAGGTCTACAGGTTATGAAAACTGCCATCCATCCTCTCACCAGGAAGCACTGGCAAGGAAGAGCAGTGCGAATACAGGACCCCTTCAGCTTCCCTACGCCCCCTGCCCTGAAACCAACACTGAGCACATTCAAGTCCTTTACACAAAAGGGAGTGTCTGCATGTAACCAAATACATCTTCCCATACACTTTAAGTGGTCTCGCCATTACTTAGAATACCTAATACAATGTAAATGCTAGGTAGATAGTTGCCGGTGTGCAGCAAATTCAAGGTTTAGTTTTTGGAAACTTCCGAATTTTTTTCCCCAAGTGTTTTCATCTTGTAGTTGACGGAACCCACAGATGCAGAACCTGCAGATATGAAGGGCCGACTGTACAGTTTATTACACACCTTTCAGATTTTAGGTGTTGTTCTAAAAGTTTTATTGTATTAATTCATTTAATTCTTCTAGGTCTATTGGATAAATGCTATTATTTCATTTACGGTGAGAATTCTAAGGTAGAGAGAAGTATTCTTACTCCTCCAAGGTAATTATTTAGCTGCAAAGTGATAGAGCTAGGATTTGAATCCAGGCAGGACGATAACTCTATAGAGTCTATGCTCTAATCTAGTACACTACTATCAACTTTCCAGAAAGTAAATTCAATACCCATGCATTTTTTTGTACTAATAATTCAAATGGCTCTCAGTTATATTTTATTTAAAATATCTGCCTCCGTATTTAAAAATCCCTTTTAAGAGCCGGAGTGGACATTTCATCTACTTTGCAATCCCTCGCCACAGTCTTCCTTCCTAATCCACAACCCCATTTTGATGAGTGGACCCCATCTGCCCCTCCAGGACTACACACTTAAGGGCTGGCTTAAGGAAATCGTATCTCCTATTCTCCTGGAAACAATGGCTCAGGGTTGGGCAGGTGATCCAGGCAGTCCGATCATGGCGAATTTCGGGTTTCCTGCTCAGTCACGCAGGGAAAGAAGTATTCGCAGATATTTATCAAAACTTAAACTGTTACCAGAAGCCTGCTATGGTCCTAAGGATCCAGGTGACCCCACAGAAGACACAGTGGAGAACTGGCAATAAAATGGGTCCTCCATGACACAAATGAGTCATTTTCCTCTTAACCCTGAAGTCCACCTACCACTGGACATCAGTTACGAGAGCCAATAATACATACTTTTTATAGCTCAAACTGGTTTGAATCGGGTATTTTATTTCATGCAGTATAAAGCAATTTGATTGCTACAAGGGATTAAATTTTTCTTTCTAGGTTTCATCTAGCATTTTAAGCAACAGAAAAGATAGGCCAATTCGTATATCGTCAACTCCCAAAAAATTTGGAAGTGACAAATAATATTTGATGGAAATTTCAGGAAAAGAGTGTTTTATTCCACCATGGACCATAAAATCTTCTTTTAACTTAAAGCAGAATGAAAATCTACAAAAATGTGAAACACTTTAAGAAAACACAAATGTACAAAATATCTATATAATCCTTCACTCAAAGGCATTTTACCTTTTGAAATGTATTTCAAGATCGAAATTTAAAGTTTTAAACATAAACTTAACTATTCCTCAAGCAAATAATCCATTTTACTAGGATTGGCATCCTAACAGGTACCTCTGGGAGAGCAAACACAAAGGATCCGTGAGGCTACTCAGCACGTGGATTAAAACGACTGCAAGCGGCGAGAGGGAAAGCCCTAAGTTTACGTCTCACAGCATTCCGCGAGCACTGTGAAGAGTTCCACTTACACAGTGTAGCTGCTCGCTTAAAACTCTGCTTCACTACTACACGATAACCATAGGAAAGAGGCTAAGTAGGTGGTACTGGCTTCAGCAGACAGAATATTAAGAACGTGGATACAGTAGGTGGAGATCGAGATGAAAAAGCACATTTTGCTTCAAGTGACTGAGAAAGACCTGAGCACTTACCAAGGCGGCTCTCCACCAGCAGTGGTGCCCACCTCATTTGGAAGTGGCGAGGGGGCTCGGGCTCATCCGAGACGAGGGAGCACCTTAGGCATTTGGAGTGCAGAGACCAGACACGCTCGCCTGCCTGTGATGCACAGCAAAGCCCCCACAATGAAACGTGCCCTGTTCCAAATGCCAACAGAGCCCCTACTGAGAGCACGGGACTACGGAGAGGGCAGGCAGATGCAGGCCCCAAGCGGAAAACCAGTCCTAGATGCTGGCATCTGTTTCACATTACCTAGAGAGGACACAGGAGCCCGGGCAAAGGAGAAATAATGGAGAAGGTGCCCTTTCAAGAGGTCTAGGAAGCCTGAAGGGGAGACCCTCGGGATTACGCCCGAAACCAGCCTGGGGTCGCTGAGGGAGCAGGTCAGGAAATGAGGTGGGGACAGGCGGGAGTCCCTTGCAGGAACAGGAACGCACGCTGCTCCAAGTCTGACTCTCTCTCAGCTGCCCGGCACGGCCGAGGAGCTCCCGCGGGGCCCAGCCCCACAGGGCTCTCCAGCCTCACCCCTCCGCTGGCCAACGCTGGTCCAGTTTCTGGACACGCCGGCGCCCCGTCTTCAACGCCCCGTCTTCAACGCGCTACTCTAGCTCCTGCATCCGACATTCTCACGGGACAAGCCTTCTGTCTGTGTGGAGAAGACCCCAGACTCGAAACGCCTCCTCGTCCTTCACTGACTTGTTCAAACTCTGTCTCCTCTCGGGAGGACGGCCCAGCCCCGGGCTCTCAGGGAGGAACCCCGGCCGCCCTCCCGCGCAGCCCGACCTACACGACGAGCTGGCCGTCTGGTCTCCCCGCGGCCGGCGCTGCGGGAGAAGGAGGACAGTGGCTGGCTGGCGCCCAGGGTCCCAGTGCACCTCCGAATCACCTCACGCCCACCCCCTGAAAGTTAAGGGCATTTCTCCAGAGCCCTTTCTGTTCACAGCAACATCAAGAGGGAGACACAGATTCCCCGTGTTCGCTCCGCCTCATCCCCAGCTTTTTACAAGACACAGAACCTCTGCGGCGGGTGATGACTCGGGAAGTCTGTGCCTCGGGCACAGGTTTCTCTGCATTTTGAAGCTGCCCCAGGCAATTCGCACGTGCACGCCACGCTGGAAACCCCGCGCACGAAACGGGGACCCGCACTGTCCCCTCACTACAAACACCGCACCGAGCGCAGAGAAGTGAGACACCTGCTCAGAAAACGCCCTCACACATAAAATGTTCATCTTGCCACCTGTAACACGAAAGAAACGGTTCAGAATTCACTATACTCTTCTCCTTTTAGAAACAAAGACAGTGGGGAAGACTTTCCATTATTTCGCTTCGTGAGAGAGACGAAAGGCAGCAGTTCCAACGGGGGCCGGGGGGGATGAGGACAGGAAGGCGGTTTTCGGCGGTGGAATGGGGCCGGCGCCCGAGAGCTTCGGACACCGCCCACGGCCACGTACGCGGACCGAGTTTACCCGCCGGCACGTCTGCCCACGGCTAGGGAGGGCATCTCTGAGCCGAGGACGCTGCCGGCTCAGGAAGCACTGAAGGATTCTGAGCAGGGGACCGTCATGGCAAAACACGCTTTAAGGCGACGAGTCTGGCGTCGCTGTGGGAGAGCGAGCGAGGTGAGGAGATGGGAAGGCGGCAGGGCTCCCCAGGCTCCCCGACCCACAGTCCCGGGGAGACAGACGGGCCGGAGTGGGAGGACGCGGCTGAGATGCTGCAGGGAAGGGCGGACGTGGTGACGGAGGAAGGCCTTCCCCCCCTGGGCCACACGGGGACCCCGGCGCGATCAGGAACGTGTGGCTTCCCCTGCCGGAGCGCTGGCCGACGCCTGCTGTGCAAAGGGACACCCTCTGCGACGCTGGGGCCTCGGAAGGTCCGCCCCGCCACCCACGCAGCCCCCGGTAGGTCGAAGCCGTTCCGGCAGAGAAACCGCAGAGCCCATCATTCTCATGAATGAACCGTCTGTACCGAGCACCCACGAAGCACATCCCCCAAGTCCACCTCTCCCACCGCAGCCACAACGGCCAAACCTACTTCACTGCCTTCACTCCTTTCTAGAGTCGGTGAGCAGCAAAGCACAAAGCTGTACTGCTTAGAGGACACCCTGCAAAACGAAAGGCAAAAAACCCCACAAGAACAAAAACACTGCATAAAGAAATGTACTGCCGCATAAGTGATTGTTCAAGGAAGAAAGAGCCTGACATTAATACGCAGGTAGGTAGGTACGTCACTGCAATTATAATTTGAATGCTATAATTTTATCCAAAGATCAGAAAGTAATTTTAAGAATCCAGGAAAGGTTATTTCTTTACAAGAGGGCCATCTAGTGGCTGGCTTCTAAAACAGGACTGGAGCTGCAACAGCGATTCCCACTGGGGTTGGATACCCGGTAGCGGCACTATCTTGATGTTTTAGGAGAGGCCTGCAGGCAGAGGTCTCTAGGCACTCTGGGCCAGTAGGAAGACGGTAACTCAGGTCTGGGCTGACAGGGGTGAAGGACTGATAAGAAGGACTGGGGTGCGTAGCAGGGACGGCCGAGCGCATGTGGAGACAAGCTGCGGAAGGTCAAAAGTTGGGTCCATTTCTGGGCAGCGGGGGTTAGACCCCACAAGAGAGCAGACGCCTGGACATAAGCTGAAAACACTGTGCGAGAGGAGTTTCTCAGTCCGATTCTTTTTCCAAATGGCTAGCACGTGGCTCCTCACTGTGGAGTGTGAGATGCCCACGGCTAGGAAAACACAGAGGGCCTCAGGCAACCAGATGAGGTGTTCTGCAAATGCAACCAGGACAACCCGCAGACGGGAGCGCCAAGGCTTCCTGCAGCAGCACTCCTAGGACACAACTGCAAAGACGCAACCCCGGATAAAGCAGGGACTTTTATATGACGGACTCAGAATGCTTCTCAAAGACGGTATTTATACCTCAAAATGTGTAATGGTCTTGTCCCCATTCATCAACGTCTTTTTAAATTATTACCTTAAAAATTCTCTTCGTTATTCTCAAGAATTAAAGGCACGTGGTCTAAAGTTCAGAAAGGTACAAGAGGGCGCACAGTCCCCACGCCTGTCCTCCTCCAGCCAATCTCTCTGCCTTAAGGTAACGACTACTGTCAGCTTGTGACACAAGCACGCAGGGACATAACCTTGCTTTTCACACCACGATGCGCACACTGAACACGGCTCTGCGTCCGTCTTCATCCGCTCAGTGGTTCTGGCACCCATTCCATGCGGGCACATTCAGAGCTGCTTAGAGCTTTTCCCACTGCAAAGCGCACCACCGGTTTTCCAAGCAGCCCACTACGGATGGATGTTTAGAGTCCTGTGACTCTTTTGCTATTGCAAACAATATTGCACTGGGTATCCTTGTACATGGTTCATTTCCCATATGTATATCTAAATTCCTGAAGCAGAATTGTTAGGGGAACAGGTAATTATCACGCCTTTCTGATCTAGCTCTTTTCTACACCTGACCTTACCTTTGTCTGGGGCCACTCCTTATTTTTAACGAGGCCAACGGGTTAATTTAAAACTATTTTAATTAGGGCAACAGGGTACAGCATCACCTGAAAATCCTCTCAATGCAAACATCAAGAGATACTGGAGAAACAGATCACACATACTGAGCTCATCTGAAAGTAAGATACATCTTCAGGAGCCAAAAGGAAGCAGGAACTAAAAACCACAGTGGAATGCGGAGGCTACACCTGCTCCGGAGGCCTTTGCCTCCAAGCAACCAAGAGGCTCAGTGACCAAAAGGCTTGTGTTTCAACTGCCACTGAGTGACATGAGACGAGATATCAGTCTCACATAAGCTGGAGAATTCAAACTGAGATCACCACATAAACTAGTGAAATGGTGAACCAGAAAAACTGCCTGCTAGCGAAGGGAGATGGCAAGGAAACCTGCCCACCTCAGCTCAAGCTCGAGGGAGAGGGAGTGTGGGGGAAGGCGTCAATTGAGAACGAAAACTGTAGCTCCTCAAATGGGCTTGGGGTTCAAATTTTTCCTGGTGGTGGAGTCTGATAAACTCCAGAGTAAGGAAGAACGAGAAATTAGGTATTGTTTTTTTTTTTTTTTTTTTTTGTCTTTTGTCTTTTTTGTTGTTGTTGTTGCTATTTCTTGGGCCGCTCCCGCGGCATATGGAGGTTCCCAGGCTAGGGGTCTAATCGGAGCTGTAGCCACCGGCCTACGCCAGAGCCACAGCAACGCGGGATCCGAGCCGCGTCTGCAACCTACACCACAGCTCACGGCAACGCCGGACCGTTAACCCACTGAGCAAGGGCAGGGACCGAACCCGCAACCTCATGGTTCCTAGTCGGATTCGTTAACCGCTGCACCACCACGGGAACTCCGAAATTAGGTATTGTTTGATTACAGTGCTGCCCCAGGCCTACTGGGGACGGATATAATAAATGTAACAGAACCCAAAGATTTATTCTCACTGCACATACCTCCTGACAGCCAGGAGTTACTTCGGGTAGTGCTTCATTTAACCCCTCAGCAACGTGATCTTCCCTAAGGACACCTAGAGTGTACCAAATGCAGAGGCAATATTCAAATCCAGGTTTATCTCAGTCAAAGCCTTAACCACTTTTGAAAGTTGAAAACAGCAATGAAAACAAGTCTTTTAAAAAAAGAGACTATGGGGGACATGGAGGTGAAAATAATTCTTTGAGAAGATGTAGTATCCCCTTCTTCCAGCAAATAACACTACAGTCACCTACAATTTTTGGTCTCTTTTTTTTTTGTTTGTTTTTTTAGGGCCACACTTCACAGCTCAGGGAAATTCCCAGGCTAGGGGTCGAATTGGAGCTGCGGCTGCTGGCCTACACCACAGTCACAGTAACACCAGATCCGAGCCACATCTGCAATCTACACCGCAGCTCAGGCCACGTCGGATCCCTAACCCACGGATCAAGGCCAGGGATCGAACCTGCATCCTCATGGATGTTAATCAGGTTACTGCTGAGCCACGAGAATTCCTTTTTTATCATTTTCCTATGATGCCCGAGAAAACACAGGCATCACAAAGAAGGTTCTACCAAGGATCTTTTCTTCATTCCCTGCCCCCAAAGTAAAGCACAGAACCTTTCAGCAAGCAACACTCTCTGCAGTCCTGATCCTGACAGACACTAAGTTCACCCACATCAGAGGTTCTCGAATTGTACCTCTCCTACTGCCTCCACCCCAGGGTATGTCTGGCAATGTCTGGAGACATTTTTTCTCATCATAAAAGAGGGTGTGTGTTGAGGGGAGAGAGGGAGAGAGGGAGGGAGGAAGGAAAGAGAGAGTAAGAAAAAAAATACAGGGACACACTAACATTAGAGATGTTTCCCAGCTGACTGCCAACCAACTAAGCAGCAGTGATCATGGCTGTCAACTAACTAGGAAGCACCTGAATGCCTTACTGTTTATCCACTATCGGAACACCAGCATTTTAAATTCAGTCCATGGCAAAATTATTTTCCGTTTAGAAATAATAATGGGCAATTTCACAGACAGAAAAATTCTGTTCCCTAGATTTCAATTATTTTTTTTTACCAAAATATTTCACCAAAATAGTTCTAAGAATGAAAGACCACCTTACTACAACAGACTGGATTAAGACAAATTTTACATTTGAATTTTAAGTTATTACTCTGAAGCCTGTGGGCAAAGAGTCCATATTTCAGCAGCAATTAATTAAAAGCAAATTAAAACAAAAAATTATTTCCACCTTTCAAGTTAGCCATAATTTTTTTCAAAAGACAACTCAGTGCTAATGAGAAGTTTAAACAGGCATATTCTTATTTACTATAAGTGGAAATGAAAACCGGTTTCTCCCTAGTTTGTCATCACTACCCTCACTTTATAGCTGAGGAAACTGAAGCACAGAGAAGTCGGGTGGCTTGGCTTCCTGTCACACAGTGAAGATGGGGCTGGTCAGGAATCTGACCAGGCAGCTGAGCTCCAGGCTGCCCTCCTACCCACTCCACTCCACTCCCGCTGTGTTTTATATAACTTTTCACAACTCCTGAAAATGCATCAGAAATGGTTGGAAGATAAAACAGACTGGTGAAGACATTCACAATGTATGCAACAGATTAAGGCACACCTTAAATGAAAACCTTCAAGAGCTCAGCTTCTCCAATAATCAGATGAGCAAAAAAGTTTAGTAATATTCAATCAAAGTGCAGGTATAACTAAAACAGGCACTCATACATTTTTGTGGAAGGTATGAAGTGGTACTTTTGGGGGGAGTTTCTTTCAAAAGTTTAAACACATGTAGTCTCCGACCCCGTGATTTCCCCTTTCTGGGAACTGATCCCACAGAAAAAAATCATGTAAGCACTCCAAACAACTTGTTTGCAGATGCTTATGACAGCATTATTTGCAGTAATTAAAAACTAGAAATCTGCCCAATCCTCAGGAAGATGGGAATAATTAAATACGTTAAGACACAGCAGTCATGGTGGGAGTATACTGCTTAAGCACAGCGAGGCATAGACAAGGAGGTGGTCCATTATATCTTGCTAAACAGAAGGAGGCTAGCAGCAGAAAAGCAGAGTGTGTGCCTTTATTCATAAAGATGAATCATGTTTAAACCGAGGAGAGGTATGTAACTTTTTATGCTTTTTACAAGTATTTAATATTGTTTTACTTTATTAATTGAAAAAAGGAGAAAATATGGTTAGAAGAAACATGAGATATCATCAGTGGTTGTCTCTACACAGTGGAATTACAGGTGTTACTTTCCCTTTAAAGTTTTTAGCGCTGAGGATTATTGCAATTGCTGCCACGTGCTGATTCCTCCCCACACTCCAGCGATTTAATTACACAAAGGTCACAACTCTACCCAGGAGCGTTTGCTCCCTTTTACAGAAGTGACTGTGTAAGAAATTAACTCTAAAGTCCACCGCGTGCTATGCTGCTACTCTCCTCTCGGGGAAACACTATAAATACAAGAAAACCAAGCCCAAGTACATGAGCCAAGGGCATGATGCGAGAGGTGGATCTGCCATGCCAGCGTCTGAGGTGTCCAAAAGAACAGCCTCAGTCTGTGTTCTAAACCCAGAAAACACACCGAATGTAACATTCTTGGAAAAAACTTCCCACAAACATTTATGTATTTAAAGACCCCCAACTTCGACATTTGAGGCTGTACTACTAGCAGTAAAACCATTCTGAATGGTTTCTTTCATAAATCAGGAATACATTTCATATTTCAGAAGGCACAAATCAGTTACCTTCAGTTTGAAACAAAGTATGTCAATTTCTAAACATGGCAGTTTCAAAATACACAAAAGAACCATCTCATATTTGATAAATGCAAAGCATTACTTTACTCTTGAAAATGAACCCCCCAAAAGGGGAAAATCACCTTTACAAACATTCATCTTGAAACATATAAATTAAAACAGGTAATACCATTCTCTAGTAATAAAACATCTCCTGAAAAGGCGAAAGGTTTACTAGAATAATGACAACTGCGATGGTTCCATCTTTCAATTAAACTGTCAGGGGGCCTCCGAGTTTACACAGTACAAGCCGCACGTGAGCCAGACCAAGCCCAGGGAAAGCAGTAAACTCCTCAAGGCCTCACAGTCACTAAGAGGTCGAAGCAGGAGAGGCTCCCGCGGGTGTTTTCGCTCGCTCACCATCTCCTTTTGAAAGGCAGTATCTAATAATTTACCAGGCTACCTGGAGTACCTTGGGATTCGGTTCCCTACGGGGTCTTTTTGACCTAGCACCTTCAGAAAGCAGGAAACTAACCTCTACTGTATCACCTGCCCTCACAGATTCACTACAGAGTAAATGTTTTCCAAGTCCCTTTTCTTTCCCATCACTGGCTTTCAAATGAAACCCAAAGTAGAGAGGATCATAAAAGCCAAGCTGCTCTGGTGAAAAATGTACAGGAATTTTGCTTTGAATTATTGCTTGTCTTTGAAACTTCTGAAATACTTCCATGGCATTTTAGTTGTCGGATAGAACGATACTCTCATGTACACACATGCTCTTCCCTCCCTCACACACATATATACACTGCAAACCCAAATGTTCTTAAAGTCACACGACATAAATTAGCATAGGTTCCTAAAGGCTTCGTTCCACGTTGTGCAGGCATCCCGTCCTGGACCAGTAACAAAGAGCTTACAGACCACACTGTGCAAACACCACCCCACAGCAAGCCGAACCTGCCAAGATGTCCCCCATCAAATCAAACACCCGATGTACCAGGAAGTCCAAAACTTACTTCTTATCAAAAAATGTTGAATTTTCTTTCCTTTTCGTGAATCCAATGGGTAGAAGTTTTAAGTCAATACCTTGCTTTCGAGCACGATTTTTCATAAAGTACATCTAATAACCAAAAACAAATAGACAAATTAATTTTGAAAGGCCTTCAATTCCAAAAGCACATAAAACAAAGTTCAAAATACAACAGTTAAGATTTATTGAGTACTTATGTTTCACAAACCATGCTACGCAGCAATAGCTCCTTTAATCCCCACAATATTATAAGGGGGTACTATTATTACCCTCATTTCTGCTATTTCAGCTATTTCTGAGAGATAGAGCCTATATTCAAATCCAGATCTAATTCCAGTGTACGTGCCTTTAACCATACACTCTATAAGGCAAAAGAAGAATTTCCTGGGGATTTAAAGAAATACAGGTTATTTAGCAATCACAAGGGTTATGGATACAGTTCTTAATCTTTTTTTACTGATGGTTTCATACCATAATTCTGTATATGCTTCTATTACTAGACAGGTAGCATTCACGGGAGGAACTACAGCACGGCCTATCACAAGGCTAAACTTAAAGTAGCCACTGATGCAGGGTGTTCAAATGGGATATGGGCATTCCAGCGGTGACGTGTGTTACTCCAAAGACCATGTAGGTTGACTGAGCTAATTAATCAACTAAAGAGAGTAGTGAAGAGAGTAATATCATCAAAGAAGAACAATCACTCAAAGAAGTGGCAAAGTATAAATGTTTTTTGGCTGAGAGGAGTCTAGACTTTGCAAGGCAGAGAGCTAGACAATTAAGTCCTAAGTTAAGGGAAAGGAAGGGTCAGCTATCATTGGCTAAGTAGGAAAATGACCTTAGAAATTACATGCAATTTGGAGTTCTTGTCGCGACTCAGTGGAACAAATGCGACTAGCATCCATGAGGACACAGGTTTGATCCCTGGCCTTATTCAGTGGGTTAGGAATCCAACTTTGCCGTGAGCTGTGGTGTAGGCTGCAGACACGGCTAGGATCTGGTGTTGCTGCAGCTGTGGTGTAGGCCGGTGGCTACAGCTCTGATTAGACCCCTAGCCTGGGAACCTCCATATGCTGCAGGTATGGCCCTAAAAAGACAAAAAAAAAAAAAAAAAAACCCTGCAATTTTATGCTATATAGGGTTTTGATTTCAGTAATGACAGTGATTATAAGGACCAACTGTCCTACTTAAAACACTTAAGAATGCCAGTGTGTGTGTATATAATTTACTTTTTAAAAAAATCACCTTAAAATCATTGAAGAACTGACAGAAACAGGAAACTACAGGCCAATAGTGAATGAAAACTCACAGAGGTAAGCAAAGCAATGAAGCCATTTTTTCTAATTCTAACAACAGCTTCCTCAGCAAGAGGGTCAGAGTCAAGACCCAGTAACCTTCTAGGAACCCCTTTCAAATGAAGCTTAGTAACAGAATAATACACCTTCAGGGTAGGGCTCAACAGAGCATGCTAGAAATTTTGTATTAGAATGACTGGAACAGGGGTAAAGGAGGGGGTAAATCCATTAGAAGTTGTGGCCATGGGTTAGTTAGCCCTTGCTCAGACTTGAAACGATTTGCCTTGCTTGTGGTGGTGACGCAACCTTAAACCTTCATCTTGGTTTAAGATCGTCCAGATCCGCAATCTTCCTAGGAACCTGGCAGAATAAAAGGTCTGTTTATCCCAGTCCTTAAAAAATGCTCACAAATAGTTTTTAAAGGAAAAAAAATACTCAACAAAAAAATAAACAAGCATAAACAATGTAAGAAAACAAGGCTCAGTGTACAGGAACCAAAAGAGAAAGAAAAGAGGTAGCTGAGGGAGCTCCCCATATATTCAAACACCAAAGGAATCATACACAGATTATAGAACTACTCTGCAGAATTTAAAGGAATAAAAGGAAACACGAAAATATCTGCAGTGAAGAGAAACTATAAAAATATGACTCAGGGAGTTCCTGTCAGTGGCGCAGTGGTTAACGAATCCGACCAGAAATCATGAGGTTGCGGGTTCGATCCCTGCCCTTGCTCAGTGGGTTAACGATCCAGCGTTGCTGTGAGCTGTGGTGTAGGTCGTAGACGCAGCTCGGATCCCGCGTTGCTGTGGCTCTGGCATAGGCTGGCAGCTACAGCTCTGATTCGACCCCTAGCCTGGGAACCTCCATATGCCACAGGAGCGGCCCAAGCAAGAAATGGCAAAAAGACAAAAAAAAAAAAAAAAAAAAAAGACTGAGCAGATTTTTTTTAAAGAACTAACCAAGACTAAAATTTTTCAGAATGCATTAGAAAAAAAAGATAAAATCAGGAGAGAGTAAGGGCTAGGTATGATGTAGGTAGGAGGCCTAAGCCACATTTAATGGTAGTTTTAGAAGAATGAATAAGGCAGAGTAAATATTTTAATAGAAATGAGCTGACAATTTCCCGGAATTGATGAAAGACACCCTGCTGATTCAAGAAACCTAGTGATTCTCAAGATAAATAAAAAGAAATGTACATTTTAACATTATAGATAAAAAGATAAAAAACATATCTGGAGAAAAAGGATTTCAAAGACAGTTAAAAATGACAGCTGACCTGACAAAAGCAACAATGGAGTCCACAGACAATGGAGAATAATTTCATGGAGAAAATGCACTTAAGAGGATGAAATTAATCAAAATTCAAAGAAAGGCTGATAGAGTAATCGAAGAGGTGGCAATCAGCAAATTCTAAGAAATATTCTAAAAGATGTACTTGAGCTAGGAAGTGATCTCAGATAGAGAGTCTAAGATGATGGCAGAACAAACAAAGAGCAAAGAAAGTAGGAAATATGAAGACAAACCAAAACAAACACCGACTGGATAAAACAGTAATTACTACATGGAGGCTAAAAAAAAAAAAAAAAAGAGACAATTTAAATACCTGAAAACAATACGAAAGATCATTAGAATGTCAAATGAAATTTAAGTGTTCAAAGGTAACTCCTGGCAAACTAGGGTCAAATCCTGACTGCTGCCTATTTTTATAAACAAATTTTGTTGGCATGTAGCCCTGTGCATTTGGGTATGTATTATTCATGGCTACTTTCTTGTTACAGAGGTAGAGTGGTTGTGACAGAAACCATAAGGTCTGGAAACAAATTACCATCTGACCCTTTACAGAAAAAGTTTGTCAATTCCTGTTCTAAGGTCATTGCATTATCTAAGCACAGGGTTAAGGTACTGATTAATTTTAGATACTGGTAAACAAAGTATGCATGTAATGTCTAGCCTAACCAATGAAAGGACAGAAAAAGGGTGAATAACTTCTAAAAAGTGATAGAAAAACTGAAATGATAAAAAATTACTCAATTAGTTTAAAAGACAAGAAGAAAAAACAAATGAACAAATAGCACAAATAAGGTGACACATTTAAAGTCAAATACATAGATAATTTTATTGAAAACTAAATGAACTTGATGATTCAATTAAAAGTTATAGACTGTCAGAGTGGAGAAAGACTGGAACTCAACTTACGGTGCTTAGAAAAGATGTGTGCAGGATGAGAGGGTCCAGAAAGGCCTACAGTTAATGGAGGGGAAAAATACACCAGGCAAATGCTAACCAAAGGACTAAATAGCTTAATACTAGACAAACTACACAAAAACGTCGAGACAAGAAGGGTCACATCACAATGCCAAAGGTTAAATACACCAAGAATAAGTATTTCCTGAGGTACGCATCTAATAATTTACCCTTAAAGCTAAAGCAAAGCTAACTGAACCACAAGGAGAAACATACAAATCCTTTTGACTTTACCTATTAGAAAATGTGAACATACCTCTCTCTGTACACTGACAGAGGAAACAGACCAAAAAAACCCAAAAAAACAAAAAACGGTAATGTTTAAACAATTTGAACAACACAACTAACAAACCTGACCTAAAAGGAATATATAGAATACCAACTGCAGACTACTTTTTTTTTCCTCAAGCAGAGAACATTATAAAATTTGACCATATACTGGGCTATAAATACAAAGCTTAATGTACTTTAAAAAAAATGAACCCAGAAAAAAATATGTTCTCTGACCATAATGCAATTAAGCTTAAAATTAAAAAAACGTCAAGAGGACACACTACCAACATAGAAAAGAGATTCATAATAGCAACTGATCTAGAAAAAAAGAAGACACAAAAAAGCAGTATTACGAATGATGACATTACAACTCCTACAGATATGCAAAGGAGAGAATCGAGTAATAGACTTTTCATATTCTTATTGGAATATTTTAGATTAAAAAGATAATCAGAAAAACATTAAAAGAACAAATACAGAAAAAGCATTTGATAAAATATAACCACCACTCATGTTAAAATATGTTAGCAAACAAGGAACGGAACTTCTTTAATCTAGGTATCAAACTACATCTATAAGAAAATTAAAAAAAACTAGTGAGAGATTCAGCTGCCCAAAGGCTGTTCACAAGAGTACCCGTGGTGCAATCTTTCCAGTTTTCCTTCTATGATCAGGAGTTACGCAACAAAGATGTAGAGAAGAGTTAACATACCAGCCCTGAGACTGTTACCCTTAGAAATTTCTGCTGGCAAGGGTGGCTCTTGGCTGGGGTCTGGAAGTTTGACTAACTGGTAAATGGAGTCTACACAGACATAAAACTTTCTCCCAAATGATAAGGTTGGACCACTGTGCTAAAACTGTACAAAAATGTGGTTTTTATCTGCTTTTCTTTTGGGAGTCTGGAATTAGTCAAGCTGAAGATATGCATACCCCACAACAAAACAATTCCACTCCTAGGTATAAATCCTAGAAAAACATGCATAAGCAAACCACAGTTCATGAACAAAAGTGTTCACCATAGCACTACTCCTAAAATTTTTTTTATTATAGACAACCTAGCACCTATTACAGAAAATCCAGAAATGAGAGTAGATCGGGGAAGGGCACAAGGTGGTGGCAGGAACTTCTGAGAAGCTGGCAATGTTCTAATTCAAGACATTGGTGGTAGTTACAGGGATGTTCACGCCACAGTTATTCATTAAATGGTGTGTTTCTACTTTATGCTTTTTTATATGCATGCCATATCTCACAAAAAGAAAAAAAAACTTATCTTTTAAATAAATTATGTCTAATTAAACTTGAGAAAAAAAGAGACTTGATTGATACATGGTGATATTTCTTTTAGATATGCCTAACGTCATGCCTACCCCCATAATACCAACAAAATAAGGTGTTTGAAAGGTATTAGAATCCTGCAACTCCAATACCAAAATGGTCTCCAAAAAACGAACGTAATTCCATGTGATTCAGTATCATTGAAGCTCTTCCTCCACAACGCAAATCTAATCACTTCCCAATAATTTTATCCCTGTCATCTAAGCCGCATCATCTCTGATTAGAACCACAGCCACACTCCTGTGAATGGCCTCCCAGCTGCCAAGTGTCCACTCTTGCCTGCTCAAGTCCACTTTCCAGAGCCCAGCAGGAATGATCGTCCAAAAAGCAAATATGCTCAGTGTCCTCCCATGGACTCTGTTTTCACGTCGAATACCTCAGGAGTCCTCACCAGTTTCTTTAGCCTCCTGTTCAACATGCTTCTCCTCACTCAACTACAGACACGTGCCCCTCTTTTAATTCGGCAAACACGCCAACTTCATCCCTGACTCAGTCTTTTGTTTCTACTTGGAAAGTCTTCCTCCAAATGTTCACATGACTGCTTACACGTCATCTCTCAGAGAAGCCTTTCCCAACCACTGTATCAAAAATAGCACCCTTATAACACCCCATTTTCACTTTCTTTAGCCTCCTGTACCTTCTTTATCTTCCACGTGCATTTAACTCTACTGGAAATTACACTTGTTCCTCTACTCATCTCCTGTCTCCTCCTACAATACAACCTCCACGAGGGGAAGGACTTTGTTTTGGTCACTGCTGTTTCCCTAGAAAGCAGAATAGCCCTCGATCATGATAGCCACTTATTATTTGTTGAGTGAAAAAAAAAATAATCTAATTGATTAGAAGAAACTCTGGAAGGGATTATGAAAAATACTTACATGTTTATTGCTTATGGGTCTCTTCAAGAAAGCATCTCTAGAAATATGGTCTGCTGTTCTTGCCACATCTTCTAAAAATCGGTAATCTAAACATTTCAAAATGGAAAAATAAGCAAATGATATACACCAACTGCCAGGAAGTATCAATGTGCTATGCATAAGATGGCTTACCACTCAGGAGATTCATTTCAGTAAACTGCTGTATTGAAACATATGCAGTTTTATCTCGAACTCCATTACACGTCAGGTCTGCTTTGTGTTTCTTCACACAGGGCAAACTGAAGGGACCAAGAGGGGGTACTTTTACAATCTAAGGTAAGAAGGGTACAGATAGAGGTAAGAAAATAGCATGTTACACACATACCTGCAGGAATGTCGCATACAACGCGGACATCTGTACTTTGCTTCTTCTGTACCACAAGTTTCACATCTGCAAAAGACCACATGAAACTTAATAAATTATGCAATATTAATTCTACTTATTTATAAACTTTTAAGGCTGAGTTAGCTACTCGTAATAATCAATTTATAGACATGCAGTCATAGTGAATAAAGCAGATACAAGTAATTCCCATAAAATACTTGATAGTTGTCTAACATCCTTAGAAATTTCTCTTCTAGGAAACAGTCTCTAAATAACAACTACGTTTACAATGTTGTTATAAAACGTAATTCAAGAAAACATTAAATTTTAAAAAGTCATCTCCCTTGGACTTCTTCTTCTACTGTAATCAGAGCATGAGATCAATGATATTTTAACTTGTAATTCCTGACACTGTTAATGACTGTGTGTGCACATCCCCAGAAGTCTAAGCCAGAAGCTATGCTTATATATCTGAACAGCACACGCACTAGAAAAGGATATAAGACCCAGACAAATTGAGAGAGGAGCAGCTGCATCTTTCTTCCTCAACTGCCCACCCAACCTAGAATGCGCACCAAGATAATTTAGAAATCCTGTTACCCACCAATGTCTTCAGCTACTCTTTCAGGATCTTGGGATACCGACAATCAACTACAGCTCCACTGGATCCACTATGTTTGAGACAGTAAAAGCCCCAAGAGTCTGACTACTCTTTTACTTCCCATGCCACCACATGATCACACTAAGGAAACTAAATCAAAAGTAATAAATATTCATAGATCCATAAAGAAACAAAACAATCGGGTGAATTCCAATGTATTTTGCCTAATTTTAACTTACTCCATTTTGTTCTTGTCTTTTTGGTTTTGTGAGACTTTTTCTCACCTCTATACTCTCAAAGGAATACTGAGCCCAGAGAATATTAAGTCAAGAAAAATCTGATCCCAGGGTTGTCTGATTCCAAGAATTTTCACTTCCCAACTTGGCCACTGGACTCTAGTACCAACGCACGTATTTTCACTGTATTTGTTGTCATCTGACAAACCTCCCCTTCCCAAACGCCCCTCCCCCACTACTCAGGCTCCAGGGACCCCAAGTGGTGCCTTTTCCCCATTATTCCGCACCCTGCTGGTAGTTTCTTTCAGTCTAGACCACCCAGGACCCCACGGCTTTACTCCCCCAATGGACTTCTCCCTGCCCTACCTGGACATGGCCAGTTTCCGCTTGGAGCCCACTGGGGGATGCATCTGAGGCTCTTCTTTCACCTGTGCATCGGCCATCACCTCTTCTTTCGGGACATTCTTCTCTTCTTTTACACACATTCCATCCACTCTTTCCTCCGTTTTTATGTTCTGACCTAGAAACACCTCCTCCCGTTTAATCTCCAAGCTGTCTTTCTTCTCTTCCGTCACTTCTAGCCAGTCCGTCACTTCTTCCTTCACCTTCACCTTCTCTTCCTTAACCTCTGGCTCTTCCTCCTCCTCTTCTTTTACCATCAGATTGCTATCCGTCTCCTGCTTCACCTCCAGGGTGCCTGGTTTTTCCTCTTTCACCTCGGGCCCGTCCTCCACCTCCTGCTTCGCCCACGGGTCATTCAACACACCTTGTTCCGTTTCTGACCAGTCCACTACTTCCTGCTTCACGACCGTTAGGTCCACCCGCATCCCTGCCCTTCGTCCACCTCCTGCGCCTTCCCCTATCTTCCCCGTTCCGTCCAGTGCACTCCCCGCCTCCCCACCTCCAGCCTCCTCGGTCCCTCCGGTGCCCCGGACTCTCTCTCCATCGGACTCCAGACCTAGCCGCGCCCCCTCAGCTCCGCTCTGACCTCCTCCCGACGTCTCTTCATTTTCAGCAGCGAAATCCATCAGCTCCGGATCTTTGACTTCCGCCAATACTCTGTCCTTCAATGTGGCTCGTCCAAGCCAACAGGTACGAACTACCGGCCAGAACACCGACCGCAGCCCACGTGTGGACCCCAGAAAAAGCGAGCGGCAGACGCCGGCCCCGAGCCTCTGCTCGAATAGTCGTAAAGCAACGCTTCCGCGCGTCGCCGCTTCACGACTCGTGGAGCCCTTTACGGCTCGGCCGCCGGCCGGCACAGCTCCTCCCGGAAATCGGCTTGGGGCCACGCCCACTGCGAGCCCGCCTTCGGGGCGGGGTTTCTCCCAGCCTGCGGTCGGGGAGCCCGCGCTCTCTGCACGTGGCCACGCGCTTCCGGGAGCGCCGAGGAGCTACGCGCCGAGCCCGACGCCGGGCGTTCGCGACCCGGGGATGGGAGGAGCCGCCCCGGCCTGCGCAGATGGTTCAGTCCAGACGCGTATGGGAGGAACACCTAATATCACGCCTCTCTACGCTTCAGTTTCTCCAGCTCTGCTCCGCAGACGGTGGTATTTACAAATCTTTTAGTTTATTTAAACGATTAGGTGTAATGGTGCATGGAAATAAGCTGGCGGTGATGAAACAAACAGTATATGGTGGCTGTTATTACTGGGAATCCTGATAGGTTTCAGGAAAGAGGGCATTAACTTTTATTCCTTCAATTCTTGGTCAGTAACACCCGGCGTCAGCCCGGTCCACATTTGCAGCATCCTACAGGTTTCTCTTAGAGAATAAATGAATATACTTTATAGATAATAATCTCTCTACCCAAAGACTAGGTCAAAAATTCAGTCCCCAGGAATAAAAGATATATTTAAAAAAATACACAAAAATACAAAAAACTGAAAATTTCCTGACATCCATTTCAGTTACTTTAAAATTGTTTTACTGCATAGTGTGCCTTAGGCACTTTCACCTAATCATCAGCTCATGTCTGTGAGATTGATATGTTTTTTTCTGCGGAAGGAGACTTCAAAGAAATGCATTTTGGCTGTGGGCTGCTCTGTGCGACTCCCTCAAATCCTGTTACAGTTTGGAGGGCATTCAGGTGTGAGCACTCATTCGCACGTGGATCAGGGAGTGGGAATTTTAGAGCGAGCCCAGTGAGGAAGAGAGGTAGTTCTGAAACCTTAGTGGGGCTCCACTAATTAAGTAGTGCGAGAAGGAGTTTTGAAGTAAGTTAGGAAAGTTTAGTCGAATTTTTTTGTGCATAAGAGGAAGAAGTTTCCAATGGAGTAAAATGGACAGTTCTCCTCCCGCCTCCCCCCCCCCCCAGGTGCTTAGAGGTGTCAGTTGCCTGTGGAGTCAGAGAACCTACCTGGATTGGTTCTGTACCAGGAGCCCTTAATCAATAGAAATTGACAAGAGGCCAGAAAAGAAATTCAGGCAAAGCTTTATTGGGACTTGCAGCAGAAGGAAGTGAAAACAAGGAACAGGTGCCCTTGCTCTCGGCCTGAGTGGGGGCGACCTGCTTCCTTATGCGGGTTGAGGAGAGGGGTGGGTCCTGCATCAACCCGGGCAATGGCTTAGGTGGTCTGACCACCCCCTCCGTGTGCAGGGTGCCGGAGAGTAGCTGGGTCTTGCTCTGGGCTCCTTAGAAGTGGCACTTGGGTTTTTGGTCTCTTTGTATCTTGTTCATAATTTGCCCCAACTGGGCAAGAAGGCAGCAGTGTTTTTAGTTTTTAGTTTCTTGGTATCTTGTGGCTAGAGGAGATGTTTGTCTGGGTGTAAGCACTGCTGCAAAGGGTCCCAGGTCCCGGCCTGTCTCAGATTTGCAGGCCAGATTACATGTTTGTACTAGGAATCGGGGCTAAATGAAAGAATCCATGTGGCCTTGCTAGCTTTGGGGGGTTGGGAGCAACAGGAGGAAGTGTTTATTTTCAAGGGAATAGAACCACCTGGGTTTCTATTTAAGATCCCAGAGAAAGTTGTGGAACTGCATATCAGACGCCAGAAGGAGAAACACTTTGGAGTGTTTTGGATATTTGTAATTTTTCTGCATTTGTTCTTGTAATATGTGTTTTTTTCCACAGTCACTGGAGGGAAAATTGTTAAACCAGTAAGATTCTTGAGAGCACCAAAGCTCATCACTAATCTAAGAAGCAGTCGGCACTGTAGGACTGTAGTTGAATGGTGGTATCGGAGGTTGTGGTCATGTTAGGTGGCAGATTTGAAGGAAAAGGGAGACCTGAGTGGTCCTGGAGGAGGGACCTCTGGGCTTTTGGACAAAGAGCAAGGGTAGTGACTGTGACCACAGCTGTGGCATGGACAGGGCAGGAAGAAGTCCTCTGCGGGGCTCTCATTGAATTCCTCTCCAGCTCCTCCAACCCCTTTCCCTCCCTTTTCAACCTCAGTGGACTAGAGGGATAAGCCCAGCTCCTTCAGTGTAGGGCTGGACCTTCCTGCTGTCCCCTGTCATCTCTATCCCCGTAACAGGATGCAGCCCCCACCCCCCCCACTTTGGGAGCTGGCCCTTTGTTGAAATCGTAGTTGAGTTCAGTTTAACAGTTACAAAGCTGGAAATGCTTTGTAGGAAAGCATCTTAGCCAAGACTGAAATACCCCGACAGAGTGCCTATTAGGGACGGTTAAGACCATGTGGGGGCTCAGCAGGTGCTGTGTGTAATCACAGCTGTCTGGCTCTTTTTAGAGTGAAGACTGGAAGGTCCTTTCCTGACCACTGACTGAGTGGACGGGTAAGGAAATGAAGACCCAGAGAAATAAAATGATTTGCTCAAGATTGCTTGACTATTAGTGGCAGTGATGAAAAAAGAAAGTTAATGTTCTGGTCAAAGCCTTTTGGTCACACTTGAGCCTGGTTAAGATGAAGGCTGGGAAGTGGAAGTACAGCTGTGTCCACACAAAAGGCAGAACCGGCAAGTCTAGGGGCCTGAATCTTACCTTGTGGGGATGTGTTGGGATGTGTTGTGATGTGTTGCAGGTTGTGTTAACAAGCAGGGTTCCTGGCTTACCAAAGGCCAGCAAGGAAATCCAGGCAAGGCTTCGGGGACTTGGAGCAGGAGGGAGTGAAGACAGGTAACAGGTGCCCTGGCTTGTCCCTGAGTGGGGAGCAGATTTCTCAGATGGTGTGAGGGTGGGGCTGGAGCAGTGGCTTAGGCGATCTGCCCACCCCCTTGGTGGTGCTGGGTGCAGGGTTATGTGAGCAGTACTCTGCTTCGGCTCCGGCTCCTCAGAGGAGGCAGTTGTGTTTTTGGTCTTTTTGTTTCCTGTTGTTCATAACTTTTTTTTTGCATAATAATAATGCATTCAGTTATTTTTAGTCCCTTGTGGTTTCTCCATGTTTTGTTACTGGAGAAGACATTTGTCCAGGTGCAGAAAGTGCGACAAAGGGTCCCAGGTTTCGGCCTGTCTCCTTCCCCCCTGAGGGACCCCACACCCCTTATTCTTAAGGATTAGGGGCCAGTGTTCTCTTCTTCTGGAACTTCTTCCTGCTGGACAGACCCCAGCCCACCCTAGAGGAATAGCAGTCCCTCGAGGACTGTTGCAAGGACCTGGAGGGACCTGGCCCACCCTTTACTGGAATGGGTTGAATTCTTTGAGCCATCATGAGCCCTGCTTGAAACTGTTGGAGCCTAGAAGAGTTAGCTAAAAGCTTCAACAAGGGCCGAAAAGGAGAAGAGCAACATTAGCCACTGAAGGGCCTAGAAGGGGAAGGAACCAGGTTGGCTTTGGGAGGGCTTCCTAAACTGACGACCTGACGGTGGGGGTGATGTCGCTCCCTCCAAGAAGGTGATGTCCCTGGCTGGCGGCGTCGTTCCTTGATGTTAACTTGCACCTGTGCTGTCGCGTTGATCTGGGTGCAGCAGGCAGAATGGTTATAGCACACAGACTCCACCGTATTCTGTCAGA
This sequence comes from Sus scrofa, assembly GCF_054392235.1. Lineage (NCBI taxonomy): Eukaryota > Metazoa > Chordata > Mammalia > Artiodactyla > Suidae > Sus > Sus scrofa. The sequence goes on along the minus strand of NC_139386.1, from coordinate 135,809,880 downwards.
AGGGAACCGAGCTAGAGGATTGTCGAGAGCTACACTAGCCCAAGAGATGAGAGGTCTTGAGTCCTGTTAAGGCTTGTCCTGTCCCGTCATATAACCAAGCTGTCTGCTGAGATTTCTCAGGGTTGCTTCATGACGGGGAAATCCTCTGCCTGGAGCTGCCAGTCCTGCGGCCGCCCTGCCCCTGCTGGGATCCTTCCTGGCGCGCTTTGGGCTCCCGAGTGAGCTGCAGTGGTGCTGGGACGGAGGAGCCCCTCTTAGTCCGGCAGTCCCGCAGCGCCCTCTGTGAAGTGGACGTCAGCACTGTGCTTACAGGCTGTAGTTTGGCAGGAAAAGGACAGCGCCTGCCTTTAATTCCACCACATGTGATGGTGTGTGAAGAGGAAGACAAAACCTTGGGTCAACCCGAAGGTCTGTCTCGTGGATGTTAAGAGCAGACAGTCCTTGAAGGACATGCTGTTGGGGACAGCAGACCATTGTGTTGTAATTAAGTGTATAAAGCTCTCCATACAGCATCTTTAACAACATACTCCTGTGTGATCCCGCTGACATGGAAGTAAGAGTTCTAACTAGAAAAACCCCCACCTCGCCCCAGGTGAAAAGGCAGCTCTGGTGTCCATCAGCAGCTTGGCTCGCCACACGCCACCCTTCTCGTAATCATGTACCAACTACGTGCCCTATGTCCTTGCTAGCAGCCCTGCTAACCGTGCTGCAAGCATTGCTTATCAGCTTCTTGGGCAGGAACTCTCTCTGCCCGGAGAAGGGGGAGGGCTGGGGCTGCTTGCATAGGAATATCTTAAGACCCCAGAGTATGGTATAAAAGTTACCCAGAAAAAAGACCTGGTGCTCAGACTCTGGAAGTGACTTCTCTGAGCCCGCACCAGGGCCGAATAAACCTTGCTATCCCCAATCTCCGAGTGCCCTGTTTGTCTCTTTCCGCTGCCACAGTTTCTGCAGCGTCAGAGGGTCTTACTCAATAGCCCAGATCACTGTTTGCCTGGAGCCCACAGGCAGGTTGAATTGTGTTGACCAGGGGGATGGGATATTTCCCTCCCACTACTCACATTCCTCTTCTGTGTTGTTGACGGGCACGGGGCCATTTTTTTCAACTCAGTGAATTTTGTTACAGTTAAGAGTTGTACAACCATCATCACAACCCAGTTTTACAGCTTTTCCATCCCAAACGCCCAGCCCATCCTCCCTCTCCCCCCTAAAAACTGTCTCCTTTGATAACCATTAGGTTTTCAAGTCTGTGAGTCAGTTTCTGTTTGGCAAAGAAGTTCATGGTATCCTTTTTTTCAGATTGCACATATAAGTGATAGCATATGATGTTTGTGTCTCACTGTCTGACCAACTTCACTTAGAATGATAATTTCTGGGTCCATCTCTGTTGCTGCAAATGCCATTATTTCATTCTTTGTTATGGCTGAGTAGTATTCCATTGTGTATATTTACCACATCTTTATCAACTCCCCTGTCAAAGGACATTTAGTTTGCTTCCATCTTGGCTAATGTAAATAGTGCTGCAGTGATCATTGGGGTACACGCATCTTTTCAAATTATGGTTTTCTCTGGATAGATGCCCAGGTGTAGGATTGCTGGGTCACATGGTAGTTCTTATTTTTAGTCTTTTTGAGGAACCTCCATACTGTTTTCCATAGTGGTTGCACCAGTTTACATTCCCACCAACAGTGTAAGAGGGTTCCCTTTTCTCCACACCGTCTCCCTCTACAGCATTTATTGTTTGTAGACTTTTTGTTGATGGCCATTCTGGCTGGTGTAAGATTGTACCTCATAGTAGTTTTGATTTGCATTTCTCTAATAATTAATGATGTTGAACATCTTTTCACGTTTTTATTTTTGCCATCTGTATGTTGTCTTTGAAAAATTGTCTGTTTAGATCTTCTGCCCTTTTTTGATGTGTTGTTTGTTTTTTGGTATTGAGCTGCAGGAAGTATTTGAATATTTTGGAGATTAATCACTTGTCAGTTGCTTTGTTTGCAAATACTTTTTCCAATTCTCTGGGTTGTCTTTTCATTTTGTTTAGGGTTTCTTTTGCTGTGCAGAAACATTTAAGTTTAATTAGGTCCCATTTGTTTGTTTTTATTGTTATTATGCTAGGAGGTGGATCTGAGAAGATATTGCTGTGGTTTAAGTCAGAGGGTGTTTGGCCTATGTTTTCCTCTAAGAGTTTTACAGTATCTGGTCTTAAATTTAGGTCTTTAATCCATTTTGAGTTTATTTTTATACACAAAAATGGTGTTAGGAAGTATTCTAATTTGATTCTTTTACATGTAGCTGTCCAGTTTTCCCAGTACCACTTATTAAGGAACTGCCATTTCTCCATTGTATATTCTTGCCTCCTTTGTCATAGATTAGTTGACCATAGGTTCGTGGGTTTAATTCTGGGCTATCCTGTTTCATTGATCTATATTTCTGCTTTTGTGCCTGTACCATACGGTTTTGACGACTGTTGCTTTGTAGTATGGTCTGAAATCAGGGAGCTTGATTACTTTAGCTCCATATGGAAGGGTTTGAATCGGAGCTGCAGCTGGCGGCCTATACCACAGCCACAGCAGTGTCAGGTCTGAGCCGTGTCTGCAACCTACACCACAGCTCATAGCAATGCCAGATCCTTAACCCAATGAGTGAGGCCAGGGATTGAACCCACATCCTCGTGGGTACTAGTTGGATTTGTTCCTGCTGAGCCACGATGGCAACTGCCCAAACTTAAAAATATTTTGTTCTGGAGTTCCCGTCGTGGCGCAGTGGTTAACGAATCCGACTAGGAACCATGAGGTTGTGGGTTCGGTCCCTGCCCTTGCTCACTGGGTTAACGATCCGGCGTTGCCGTGAGCTGTGGTGTAGATTGCAGACTCGGCTCGGATCCTCCGTTGCTGTGGCTCTGGTGTAGGCTGGCAGCTACAGCTCCGATTAGACCCCTAGCCTGGGAACCTCCATATGCTGCGGAAGTAGCCCAAGAAATGGCAAAAAAAAAAAAAAAAAAAAAAAAAAAAAAATTTGTTCTAGTTCTGTGAAAAATGCCATTGGTAATTTGATAGGTTGTTGCATTGAATCTGTAGATTGCCATGGGTAGTGTAGTCATTTTCAAATATTGATCCTTCCAATCCAGAAGAATGGTATGTCTTTCCATCTGTTTGTGTCATCTTTGATTTCTTTCATCAGCGTCTTAGAGTTTTCAGAGTACAGGTCTTTTGTCACTTCAGGTAGGTTTATTCGCAGGTATCTTATTCTTTTTGATGTGATGGTTAATGGGATTGCTTCCCTAATTTCTCTTTCTGATCTTTCATTGCTAGTATGTAGAAATGCAGTCGATTTCTGTGTGTTAATTTTGTATCCTGAAACTACGAAATTCATTGATGAAGTCTAACATTTTTATGGTAGCATCTTTAGGATCTTCTAGGTATAGTAGCATGTCGTTTGCAAACAGATGGTTGCTGGTTTTACTTCTTCCTTTCCAGTGTGGATTCCTTTTATGTCTTCTCTGATTGCCCTGGCTAGGACTTCCAAAACTATGGTGAGTAGTAGTGGCAAGAGCAGACATCCTTGTCTTGTTCCTGATCTTCATGGGAGTTCTTTCAGCTTTTCCCCACTGAGAATGATTTTAGCTGTGGTTTTGTCATATGTGGCCTTTATTATGTTGAGGTAGGTTCCCGCTATGCCCACTTTCTCCAGGGTTTCTATCAGAAATGGGTGTTGGATTTTGTCAAAAGCTTTTTCTGCATCTGTTGAGGTCATATGGTTTTTATTCAGTTTGTTGATGTGGTGTATCACACTAATTGATTTGCAGATATTGAAAAATCCTTGCATCCCTGGGAAAAATCCCATTTGATCATGGTGTACAATCCTTTTAATGTATCGCTGGATTTGGTTTGCTAGCCTTTTGTTGAGGATTTTTGCGTCTGTGTTCATCAGAGGTACTGCCTTGTAGTTTTCTTTTTTTGTGTAATCTTTGGTTTTGGTATCCTGGTGATGTTACCCTCATAGAATGAGTTTGGCAGAGTTCCTTCCTCTGAAAAGTTTCGGGAAGAGAGTTTCAGAGGAATAGGTGTTAACTCTTCTCTAAATGTTTGATAGAATTCGCCTATGAAGCCGTCTGGTCCTGGACTTTTGTTTGGTGGAATCTTTCAAGTTGCAGTTTCAGTTTTTCTGCTTGTGATCAGTCTCTTTATCTCTTCTATTTCTTCTAGTTTGCTCTTGGGAGAATTTGCCTATTTCTTCTAGGTCGTCCATTTTACGGACATATAGTTGCTTGTCATTTTCTCTTATGATCCTTTTTATTTCTGTAATGTCCATTGTAACTCCTTTTCCATGTCTTTTTTTTTTTTTTTTTTTTTTTGGTCTTTTTGCCTTTTCTAGGGCTGCTCCCACAGCATATGGAGGTTCCCAGGCTAGGGGTCGAATCGGAGCTGTAGCCACCAGCCTACGCCAGAGCAACACAGGATCCAAGCTGCATCTGCAACCTACACCACAGCTCACGGCAATGCTGGATCCTTAACCCACTGAGCGAGACCCAGGATTGAACTCGCAACCTCACGGTTCCCAGTCGAATTCGTTAACCACTGAGCCACGACAGGAACTCCTCCTTTTTCACTTCTAACTTTATTGATTTGAGTCCTCTCCCTTTTTTCTTGATGAGCGTGTTTATCAATTTTCTTTTATTTTTCTAAAGGACCAGCTTTTAGTTTCATTGTTCTTTTCTGTTATTTTTTCACTTCTGTTTCATTTGTCTCTGCCCTGATCTCTATTATCTCTTTCTACTAACTTTGGAGTTTATTCTTTCTCTGGTTGCTTTAGGTATAAGGTTAGGTTATTTATTTGAGCTTTTTCTTGTTTCCTGAGGTGGACTTGTATTGCTCTTACCTTCCCTCTTAGGATTGCTTGTGCTGCATCTCAGATTGTAGACCATTGTGTCTTTGTTAACATTTGTCTCTAGGTATTTTTTTTATCTCCTCTTTGATTTTATCAGTGATCCGTTAGAGTTTAGTACATTGTTTAGTTTCCATGTGTTTGTTTTTTTTGCCGTTTTTTTCTTGTTGATTTCTAGTGTGGTGGGAAAAGATGCTTGATATGATTTCCATTTTCTTAGATTTACCAAGGCCTGATTTATGGTCCAGAATGTGTTCTGTGCTCTAGAATATTCCATATGCACTTGAGAAGAATGTGTATTCTGATGCTTTTGGATGCAGTATTCTGTAAATATCTATTAAGTCCATATGTTCTAATGCATTATTTAAGGCCTCTGTTGCCTTATTGATTTTCTGTATGATAGGTCCATTGCTTTAAGTGGGGTGTTAAAGTCCCCTGCCATTATTGTGCCATTATTGTGTTACTGTTGTTTTTCTCTTATGGTTATTAGCAGTTGTCTTATATATTAAAGTGCTCCTGTGTTGGGTGCATATATATTTACAATTTTTATATCTTCTTCTTAGATTGATCCTTTGATCATTATGTAATGTGCTTCTTTGATTCTTGAAACATTATTTTAAGGTCTGTTTTTTCGGATATGAGTGTTGCTACTTTAGCTTTCATGTAATTTCCATTTGCATGGAATATCTTCTTCCATCCTCTCACTTTCAGTTTGTATTTGTCCCTAGAAATGAAGTGGGTCTCTTGTAGAGAGCATATATATGGGTCTTATTTTTGTATCCATTCAGCCAGTCTGTGTCTTTTGATTGGAGCATTTAACCCGTTTACATTTTAGGTAATTATTGTTGTGAATGTTCTTATTGCTTTTTTATTAACTCTTTTGGATTTTTTTTTGTTGTTCTTTTTCTCCCTTCTCATATCTCTTGTGGTTTGATGACGCTCTCTAATGTTGTGTTTGGATTGCTTTTTCTTATTTGTGTGTGTATCTGTTGTAGATTTTTGGTTTGTGGTTACCATGAAGTTTTGAAATAGGAATCTAGGTGTATACAAGATTATTTTAAGTTACTTGTCTCTCTCTCTGTCTTTCTCTTTGTCTCTCTTTTATGGCCAAACTTGTGGTGTATAGAGGTTCCCAGGCTAGAGGTCAAATTGGAGATGCAGCTGCAGGCTTATGCCACAGCCATGGCAACACCAGATCCAAGCTGCATCTGAAACCTACACTACGGCTTGTGATAGTGCTGGATCATTAATCCACTGAGCAAGGCAAGGGATCAAGCCCACATTCCCATGGACACTGTATCACGTTTTTAATCCACTGAGTCACAAGCAGAACTCCATTAAGTGGCTGATCTCTTAATTGCAAATACATCTCCAGTGTCTTGCATTCATACCATCCTCTTCTCATGATTGCTGGTTTTGGTATCATATTTGTGTGTGAATGATTTCCTACCTTTACTATGTGTTTGCCTTCGCTAGTGAGACTTCTCCTTTGTAACTTCCTTGTTTCTAATTGTGGCCTTTTCCACCTAGAGAATTTCCTTTAGTATCTGTTGTAAGCTGGCTTAGTGGTGCTGAATTCTCTTAGTTTTTGATTTCTCTTTCAGATGTGAATGGGAGCTTTGCTGGGTAGAGTATTCTTGTTTGGAGGTTTTTTCCCCTTTCATCACCTTAGGTATATCGTGCTGCTCCCTTATGGCCTGCAGAGTTTCTGCTGAAAAATCAGCTGATAACCTTATTGGGATTCCTTTGTATGTTATTTGTTGCTTTTCCCTAGCTGCCTTCAGTATTTTGTCTTCAATTCTGGTCAGTTTGATTAATATGTGTCTCAGGGTGTTCTTCCTTGGAATTATTGTATATGGTATTCATTGTGCTTCCTGACTTGGAGTAATTCCGTGCCCATATTAGGGAAGTTTTTAGCTATTATCTCTTCAAACTTTTTCTCCAGCCCTTTCTCTCTTCTGGCACCTCAGTGATGCAAATATTAGTGTGTTTAAAGTTGTTCCAGATTTCTCTTAGACTGTCCTCATTTCTTTTTGTTCTATTTTCTTCTGTTCTATGTCAGTGATTTCTGGCAGTCTGTTTCCACTCCACTGTTCATTCTTCTGCCTCCTGTATTCTGCTCTTGGTTCCTTCTAGTGAATTTTTTATTTTGATTACTGTGTTTTGTATCTCTGCTTGTTTAATCTATAAATCTTCTATTTTTATCAGTGTTTCTTATAGTTTACCCATCTTTGCCCCATATATTTCGGAGATCTTTGATCAACTTTACTATCGTTAGTCTAAAATCTTTTTCATGGAGGGTGCTTATCTCTAGTTCACTTTGCTGATTTTCTGGGGTTTTGTCTTGTTCCTTCACCTGGCTCACATTTCTCTGCCTTTTCATTTTGTGTAGCTTTTTTGCGGTCTCCTTTTTTCAGGCTGTAGGGTTGTAGCCTCTCTTGCTTCTGGTGTCTGCCCCCTTTGTGGGTGAAGTTGATACAGGGCAGACTTTTTGATGGGCGGGACCTCTGCCTATCCACTAGTAGGCGGAGCTGATTCTTATTCCTCCAGTGTGTGTGGTTTGTCTCTAGGTGTGATTAGAGGCTGCTCTGTGCCAGTGAGGTCTTTAGGCAGCCTGTTAGGTAATTGGTGGGGCTGTGTTCCAACCTTGTTTATTTGGCCTAGGGCTTCTCAGCCCTGATGGGTGGAGACAGATTTTTCCAAAATGGCAGCATCCAGAGGAGCTCACGCCAATGATTATTCCTGGAAACTCTGCCTCCAGTGTCCTGCCCTCACAGTGAGCCACAGCTGCCCCCTACATTCCCAGGAGACCCTCCAAGACCAGCAGGTAGGTCTGACTGAGATTCTTATGGAGTCCTTTCTTTGCCCTGGGCCCCAGTGTGCCTGAAGCCCTGTGTGTGCCCTCCAGGAGTGGGGTCTCTGTTCCCCCAGTCTCGTGGTGCCTGCACCCAAGCTCGGCCATCCTTCAATGCCGCGTTCTCCACGGGCTTCTGCTCCCAATGCCAGACCCCCAGGTGTGGGAACCAGAGTCTTCACTCCTGTGGGAGAGCCTCTGTGATAGAGTTCCTTTCTAATCTGTAGGTTTCCCACTTGGTGGGTATGGGATTTCTTGTATCACGAAGCACCCTCCTGCCGTCTTAATGTGGCTTCTTTGTCTTTGGGTGTAGGTAGCTTTTTTTGGTAGTTTCCAGTCCATTTTGTTGATGGTTGTTCAGCAGTTGGTTGTAATTTTGGTGTTTTTGTGAGAGGAGGTGAGCTCAAGTCCTTCTACTCCACCATCTTGTCTCAGATCCCCTACATATTAATTTTTACGGAAGCATGGACAGAACCAGAGCTCTCATAGTTTTCCTGCCTGAGTTTAAAATGGCCTCTTTTTCCCCCCTAAGTCTGGGGGCTACAGGTGGATCAGATGGTTCCCTAGAGCCAGGTAGAATAGTTACCTTTTAAGGCAGGGAGAGATGCAAGCTCTCTGCTACCCGCCCCCCATTCTTTAAAGTCCTCCTAAGGAACCCAAGGCTGGAGTCTCGGGCAAGGTGGGCTGGTGTTTGCATTTCTAGGCTTAATTCTCCATCATGCCCACAATTTCAGCAGAACCTGCAGAAGTATTTGGACAGACAAAACTACATAAAACAAAGATTCTTTTAAATCCACTGAGGCTTAACTTGCACCAATGACAGAAACTTAGAGATACAGTTAAGGAGTCTTTGGAATAAAGGGGACAGGAGTATCGGAATGAGGACCACAGGAGAGGCAAAGGGAGGAGACACAGCAGAGACTGAAAGAGAGAAGGGACAGAAAGTGAGAGACCTGCATTTCACCCCCCCTGTAGGCTCCAGCCCGCACATTTCCAGAGAGGGCCGGTGAAGGAGGCAGTACCCTGTCCACTGCCCACCAGGGGGATCAGGCCCGGAAACCAGCCAGTTTTACGTGGTCTGTGGGAGCTCAACCCAGATGGGACTCTGAGCCACGCACACACAGTGTAATAAGCCTGCCACTTCCGCTCGTTTCCAACAGGACTTCTCCTGGCAGCAGAAGAATAAAGGTGCGATTATGGAGCCTCTTGGGCCTGCAGCCGCTGCACGATGTGAGGTTGGATGTCTATTACTCAGACATCTTCCGCCAGGGAGAGCCCGCCGCACCGGTCTGCGTGCTGCGAGGCAGGCCGTCCCAATCTGCTTGTCTCCCGTCGAGGCGAGTCACTGCTGGGCAGAGGGAACGGGTCTCACGAGCGATACCTGCCTGGCGTCCACTCTGGGAGGACAGGACAGAGGAGACGTAGAGATTCCAGGATGGAGAGAGGGGAGCACGGCCTCGGAGAGGGCCCTGGGGTCCTCGGGGCCGGGAAGGCGGCCAGTTGTCTCGCATGGGAGCTGCATTTGGTGACCCTGGATGTGCCCAGAGCTTCTCCCAGGAACAGGACCGTTCCTTCCTTCCCGTGTCCCTTCGTGGTCGCCACAGACCACGCATTACTGACCAGGGTTCTTGGCCTCCTTAATCAGTAGCAACCGGTAGGAGGCCAGGCAGGACATCCAGACAAGGCTTTACAGGGACGAGGGAGAGAAAACAGGCAGCAGGTTCCTGGGCCTATTCCCCGCGTGCGGAGAGCCGGTTCCTGACGTGTAGTGAGGGTGGGGGTCAGGCTGGAGGGCGGCTCAGATCTGCCCACCCCCTTGGTGGTGTGGCATGCCTGAACGTACCCTTCCTTTTTTCCTGGCTCCTCAGAAGTGGCAGTTGGGGCTTTGGTCCTTTTGTGTCTTTCTGCTGATCTGCCGCAGCTGGGCAGGCACCCGTGTAGTTGTGTCTATCTTGTTGCTGGAGATGTTTGTCTAGGTGCGAGCACTGCAGAAAAGGGTCCCAGGTCTCAGCCTGTCTCAGTGGGGTTACTGAGTATCACCTGCTGATGGGAGTTATTAAGGTTCCGGGTCTGTGAAAGGAAGGAGGAAGCAGGATTGGCCAAAGAGAGAATGGAAGTTGTGCTGCAGGTCTGACAAATTCTTGCCTGAGGTGAGAGCTGGCTCCTTTCAGGTGTCCCACAGCAGGCAGAATGCCCCATCCTTTCTGTCTGACCCCTGTCATCTGCCGCAGTCTGCCCCAGGGATGGCGTGACCCTGGGCAACAGCCTGCTCCGGCTGCAGCTGGCAGCGGGAGGCCGGTGACTGCACTGCTTGTGCTGGGCCTCAAGGCCTTTGGCGGGGGATCTAGGCGGCACCTTTCCATGGCCGTGACGGTGTGCGTGTGGGTTTGCCCCTGCGGCCTCAGAGCCTTTTGTCACTCAGTCGGCTTCACTCTTCTTTCTTTGAAGCCCAGTTGTCTCTCTTTGTGTATTTTGTGAAAAAATAGAGCCGCTCCACAACTCCCAGGTTTATGTCTGTTCAGTGCATGGATTGGTGGAGATTCACTCTTGTCTGATTCCGGATGCCTTGGGAAGAGGGTGGTTGGATCAGCAAAGCCAGAGAGGCGGCCCCTCCTGGTGTTGGCGTGCTCGCCGAGTTGTCGGGGAGACCGCTTTGGTCTCGGCCATGCTCTGTGACAGCCATTCTGAGTCTCAGTTTCTTCGCCTGTAAAATGGACCTCGTTGCGCCTGTTCCACAGAGCTCTTTCGAGAATTAAATGGGAAAACAGGTGTGCGCTTTGTAAACAGGATAGCGTTCTGTGTGTACAAGCACTGATGACAGCTCGTGTCGCACTCTCCGACTGTGGAGAGGGAGGCTGAGATCGTCACACCCTCCGTTCCTGGCCCACACTCGCCGTGTGCCTCAGCCCTCCCTTCAACCATTTTGCCATTTGTCCGTCTCTACTGTCCTCACGCGCTTGGCACGGTTCCTCACATAAACAAGCACCTGTCCTTGTGGATACATCCTGCTTTACTGTGCGCCTACGAGGAACAGCCTCCCTGCGGTGTAATTCACGTAGAAGCACCTGTTATAAACGTACCGTCCATCGCTTTAAATGCGCTTAGAGAGTTGTGCGGCCATCCCCACAACCCAGTCTTAGCACGTTTCCATCGTCGCTTCTAGTTTCCTCGTTTGAATTTGCGGTCAGTCCCTGTTCCCAGCCCCAGGCCACCATCCATCTCTTTTCTGTCTTTATAAATTTGCCTTTCATGGAAGTTTCAGATGAAACCATACAACGCCGGTCTTTTGAGTCTGGCTTTTTTCATTTAGCATGAAGTTTTTAAGGCTCATCCATGTCACAGCATGTATCAGTGTTTGGCCTCTGTTGCTGAGTGATACGCCATTGTATGGATATGTCACATTTTGTTCATTCATTTACTAGTTGATGGATGTTTGGATTGCTTCCGGGTTTGGTATTATGAGTAATTCTGCTTTCACATTCATATATGTCTTTGTTATATAGATTTTCGTTTCTCTTGAGTAAATAGGTACCTGGGAGTGGAATTTCTGGGCCCCTGTGGAAAGTTTGTGTTTAATTTTTAAAGAAATTGTCAAACTCTTTCCCTGAGTAACTCTGCCATTTTACATTCCCACTGGCAGTGTATTAGGGTTCCAGTTTCTCTAAATCCTTGCCCAAATTAGGTATTGTTGGTCTTTTTGATTGTGGGTATAGAGTAGTATCTTACCGTGAATTTAACTTGCATTTTCTTAATAACTAGTTGAGCATTTGTATGTGAAGCGTTTATTAGGAAAATGTTTATTCAAATCTTTTGCCTATTTTTTCGAGGTTCTTATTTCATTTTTTAATTAAAAATATTTGCACACCGTACCATCTTTATCCATTCATCTGTTGATGGACATTTGGGTCGCTTCCGTATCTTGGCTATTGTAAAAAATGCTGCTCTGACATTTGAGATACATGTATCTTTTCAAATTAATGTTTTTATTTTTTTTCAGATACATATGCAGGAGTATGTATTGCTGGGTCATAGGGTAGTTCTGTTTTTCGTTTTGGGGGACACCTCCATACTGCTTTCCACGGGGGCTGCCCCAGTTTACATGGCCATCAAGAGTGCGCAGGGGCTCCCTTGCCTCACTGTCTTTGCCAGTATTTATTTGTCTTCTCTTTGGTGATGGCCGTTCTCACAGGTGTGAGATGATAGCTCATTGTGGTTTCGATTTGCGTTTCCCTGATGATTAGCAATGGAGAGCATCTTTTCACGTGCCTGTTAGCCATCGACAGTTCCTCTTTGGAAAAATGTCTATTCAGTTCCGCTGTCCTTTTTTTTTTTTTTTTTTTAAGTTTCTTATTCTTGTTAAATTTTTTTAGTTTTATTTTATTGAAGTATGGTTAATTTACAATGTTATTATGTTAATCTCGGGTGTGCAGCAAAGTGGTTCAGTTATAAATATAAAAACATGTATATATGTTCTTTTACAGATTTTTTATTATAGATTATTACAAGATAGTGAATGTAGTTGCCTGGGCTATACAGTAGGTCCTTGTTGTTTGTGTATTTTATACATTGTAGTTTTTATGTGTTAATCCCAAACTCCTGTAATTTACCTTACCCGCTGTCCCTTTGGTAGCCATAAGTTTGTTTCCTGTTGGTGCGAGTCTGTTTCTCCTTTGTGTGTAAGTTCATTAGTATCATTGTTAGAGTCCGCATCTAAGTGATATGTATTTGTTTTTCTCTGTCTGACCCACTTCACTTAGTGTGAAGTCTCTAGGTCTGTCTGTGTTGCTGCAAGTGGCATTATTTCATTCCTTTAATGGTTGAGTAGTAGGCCATTGTATGTGAATACCACATTTTCTTTATCCACTCATCTCTTAGTGGACACTTAGGTTCCTTCCATGTTTTGCTTATTGTAAACAGTACTGATAACATTGGGTGCATGTATCTTTATGAATTACTGTTTTCTCTGGTTGTGTGCCCCAGAGTGGGATTGCTGCACCATATAGTAACTCTTTTTAGTTTTTTAAGAACCTGCATACCAGAGTGGCTGCACCAATTTACATTCCCACCAACAGTGTAGGAGAGTTCCTTTTTCTCCACACCCTTTCCAGCACTTATTGTTATAGACTTGTTGGTGATGGCCATTTGACTGGTCAGATGTGATATGCCATTGTAATTTTGATTTGCATTTCTCTAATAATTACCAATATTGAGCATCTTTTCATGTGCCTGTTGGCCATTATGGTTCATCATATGACAGTGCATATATACTGTGCTATATAGAGTAGGCCCTTGCTGTTTATCCATTCTAAATGTAGTAGTTTACATCTGCTAATGCCAGCCTCCCACTCCGTATTTTCCCCAACCCCTCACCCTTGGCCACCACACCTCTGTTCTCTATGTCCCTGAGTCTGTTTCTGTTTTTTTTGTTTTTTTTTCTTTTTTTCTTTTTTTGTCTTTTTGCCTTTTCTAGGGCCGCTTCCACGGCATGTGGAGGTTCCCAGGCTAGGGGTTGGATCGGAGCTGTAGCCACTGGCCTACACCAGGGCCACAGCAACGCGGGATCCGAGCCTCGTCTGCGACCTACACCACAGCTCATGGCAACACTGGATCCTTAACCCACTGAGCAAGGCCAGGGATCCAACCCGCAACCTCATGGTTCCTAGTTTGATTCGTTAACCACTGCGCCTTGACGGGAACTCCTGTTTCTGTTTTCTAGATAGGTTTCTTTGTGTCATATTTCAGATTCCACAAGTAAGTGGTATCATATGTATTTGTCTTTCTCTTTCTGACTTCACTTAGTAATTCTAGTTGCTTCCATGTTGCTGCAGATGGCATTATTTTGTTCTTTATTATGGCTGAGTAGTATTCCATTTTATTTATGTACCATGCCGTCTTGATGTGTTCATCTGTCCATGGACATTTAGGTTGTTTCCGTGTCTTGACTGTTCTTTTATTTATTTATTTATTTTTTTAATATTTTTTTTATTTTCCCACTGTACAGCAAGGGGGTCAGTTTATCCTTACATGTATACATTGCAACTACAGTTTTTCCCCCACCCTTTCTTCTGTTGCAACATGAGTATCTAGACATAGTTCTCAATGCTATTCAGCAGGATCTCCTTGTAAATCTATTCTAAATTGTGTCTGATGAGCCCAAGCTCCCGATCCCTCCCACTCCCTCTCCCTCCCATCAGGCAGCCACAAGTCTCTTCTCCAAGTCCATGATTTTCTTTTCTAAGGAGATGTTCATTTGTGCTGGATATTAGATTCCAGTTATAAGTGATATCATATGGTATTTGTCTTTGTCTTTCTGGCTCATGTCACTCAGGATGAGATTCTCTAGTTCCATCCATGTTGTTGCACATGGCGTTATGTCATTCTTTTTTATGGCTGAGTAGTATTCCATTGTGTATGTATACCACATCTTCCGAATCCAATCATCTGTCGATGGACATTTGGGTTGTTTCCATGTCCTGGCTATTGTGAATAGTGCTGCAATGAACATGCGGGTGCATGTGTCTCTTTTAAGTAGAGTTTTGTCCAGATAGATGCCCAAGAGTGGGATTGCGGGGTCATATGGAAGTTCTATGTATAGATTTCTAAGGTATCTCCAAACTGTTCTCCATAGTGGCTGTACCAGTTGACATTCCCACCAACAGTGCAGGAGGGTTCCCTTTTCTCCACAGCCCCTCCAGCACTTGTTATTTGTGGATTTATTAATGATGGCCATTCTGACTGGTGTGAGGTGGTATCTCATGGTAGTTTTGATTTGCATTTCTCTTATAATCAGCGATGTTGAGCATTTTTTTCATGTGTTTGTTGGCCATCTGTATATCTTCTTTGGAGAAATGTCTATTCAGGTCTTTTGCCCATTTTTCCATTGATTGATTGGGTTTTTTGCTGTTGGGTTGTATAAGTTGTTTATATATTCTAGAGATTAAGCCCTTGTCTTGACTGTTCTGAATAGCGCTTCTGTGAACACAGGGGTGCGTGGATCCTTTTGAATTATAGTTTTGTCTGGATATATGCCCAGGAGCAGAACTGCTGGATCATATGACAACTCCTTTTTTAGCTTTTTAGGGACATCCATAGTGGCTGCACCAACGCTCATTCCCACCACCAGTGTAAGAGGGTTCCCTTTTCTCCACATCCTCTCCAGCATTGGTTATTTGCAGACTTTTTGGTGATGGCCATTCTGACTGGTGTGAGGTGGAACCTCATTGTAGTTTTGATATGCAGTTCTGTAATAATAAGTGATGGAAAGCATTTTTTTCATGTATCTGTTGGCCATCTGTATGTCTTCTTTGGAGAAATGTCTGTTTAGGTCTTCTGCCCATTATTTGATTAGGTTTTTGTTTTCCAATGTTGAGTTTAATGAGCCGTTTATGTATATTGTATATTAATAATTTATTGGACATAGCTTGAGAAAGAAGAACAGAGCCTGAGGAATCATGTGCCCTGACTTCAGACTATACTACAAAGCTGTAGTAATAAAAACAGTATGGTTCTGGCACAAAAACAGACAAATAGATCAATGGAACAGGAGAGAAAGCCTAGAAATAAGCCCACACACTTATGGTCAGTTAATCTGCAATGAAGGAGACAAGACTATGCAATGGAGAAAAGAGTCTTTTTAATAAGTGGTGCTAGGTAAACTGG
Source organism: Sus scrofa (assembly GCF_054392235.1). Taxonomy (NCBI): domain Eukaryota; kingdom Metazoa; phylum Chordata; class Mammalia; order Artiodactyla; family Suidae; genus Sus; species Sus scrofa. The sequence continues at coordinate 135,794,480 of NC_139386.1, read as the reverse complement.
ACAGCTACATGGAGAAGAGTGAAATTAGAATGTTCTCTAACACCATATACAAAATAAACTCAAGATTGATTAAAGGCCTAAATGTAAGACCAGATACTATAAAACTCCTAGAGGAAAACATAGGCAGAATATTCTTTGACATAAGTAGGAGCAATAAATTTTTGGATCCATCTCCTAAAGTAAAGGAAATAACGAAAATAAACAAATGAGGCCTGATTAAAATGAAAAGCTTTGCACAGCAAAGGAAATCATCAACAAAATGAAAAGGTGATCTTTTGCCTATTTTTATTTGTCCTTTTATTATCAGATTGGAGTAGCTGTTCATATATTGTGGGTGAAGTCTTTGTTATATGGTTACCAGGTATTTCCCAGTGGTGCCTATCCTCTGGTGTTCGTACCAATGCTCACAGCCTTCTCAGATTGTCCCAGGATTCATCTGTTACGGACACTGTACAGCAGAAGTAATATTACCTTACTTTTGAGGTTAGGTTTGGGAAAAGTTGTGGTTTCTCTCTCAGGCGGTTGCTTTCTTACTCTCCTAGATCACTCACTCTGGGGAAGTAAGCTGCAGTTGTGAGTAGCCCTACAGGGAGGCCCATGGGGCAGGGAGCTGAAGTCTGACTGTTATGGGCCGAATTGTGTCCCCCCCAAGTTCATGTGTGGAAGCCCAAACCCCTAGTACCTCAACATGTGGCTGTATTTGGAGACTGGGCCTTGAAAGAGGTGATTAAATTAAAATGAGGCCATACAGGTGGGCCCTATTCCAGCTTTACTGGTGTAATTCTAAGAGGAAATTTGGACATAAGAGAGACATCGGGATGTGTACACACAGAGAAAAGACTGTGTGAAGACATAGCAAGAGGCAGGTCATCTGCAAGCCCAGGAGAGAGGCCTCAGAAGGAGCAAAACCTGCTGACATCCTGTTCTTAGACTTGCAGCCTCCAGAGCTGTTGGAAAATAAGTTTGTTATTTCAGCCACTTGGTGCTATTTTGTTATAGCAGCCCTGACAAGCTAATACATTGGGAGCAAACAGCAAGGAGCAGAGGCCTGATAATAGCTGCATGCATGAGCTAGAAGCATATTCTCTAGTCCTACTCAAGTCTTGGCATGACTGCCACTTTGACCAGCTGCTGCACTCACACTCCTCAGACTCCCAGTTGTGTGAGATAATAAATACTTGTTTTAAACTACGGACTTTTGGAGTAATCGCTGCACAGCAGTAGATGATTGATACCAGGTCCTTGCGTGGTTTACAGATATTTCCCCCAACCTTATATTTAATGTTCCTAAAGTCGTTTAAAGAGCAGCAATTTTACATCTCAGTGAGGTTCAGCGTATCAGTTTTTAAAACAAATTGTGCTTTCTGTGTCACACTAGTAAATGTTTGTCTAGACCAATGTCCAAAGATTTTTTTCCTGTGTTTTCTAGAAGTTTTATAGTTTTAGGTTACATTTAGGTCTGTGATCCGTTTTGAGTTGTTTTTAGATGTAGCACAAAGTAATGGTTTGAGTTCTTTTTGGCATATGGATATCTTATTGCTCAAGTATCATTTATTAAAATTTTTATTCTTTCATCTTGAATTGCCTTGACATTTTATTAAAAATCATGTGACTACAGATGTTAAAGTTGATTTCCAGACTTTCTATTCTGTTGCATTGATCTCTAGTTCTGTCTTTGCACCAATAGCACCCTCTCTTGACTCCCACAGCTAAGTTTTAAAATCGGGTAGTTAAGTCCCTCTACTTTGCAAAAAATGAGATGCTATTCTAGGTCCTTTGCATATCCGTATAAATTTTAGGATCAGTTTATTAATGTCTACAAAAGAGCTTGCTGGAATTTTGACAAGGATTGTGTAGAATTTATAGATGAAGTAAGAGAGAACTGACATTTCAACAGCGTTTTTTACAGGTCCTGAAAATAGAGTGTCACTCATTTATGTAGATTGTCTTTCGTTTCACTTAACAAGGCTTTGTGGTTTTCAGTGTAAACGTTTTTGCATGTTTTTGCTGAAGTATTCCTAGGTATTTTATCCTTTTTTGATGTAACTTTGAAAAGGATGATTTGATTTCATTTTTGGGTTTTTCATTGCTTATGCATAGAAATGCCATTGGTTTTTGTATATTGATTTTTTCTGTCCTGCAGACTAAGTTAATTTATCATGTGTTACATCGTGTGTGTATGTGTAGTGTATACAGAGAGTGTGTAACGCGGGACTCGGTTGCCAGTGTTCTGCTGAGGCGTTTTCGTGTCAGCTCTCGAGGGGTGTCTGTCCGTATGCTCCTTTCTCGGATTGTCGCATGGTGTCCTCAGGGTCTCTCCGCAGCCTTTACTGTTGATGTTGCCTGTCTCTTCACTGCTTCCGGATGCTCTCTAGTGGGGATCCCCAGCTGGCTTCTACCTCACTGATTTGCTGTCAGCCCAGCCATCCCCTAAGTGCACTTCCGTCACTGTGTTTTCATAACCAGTATCTGCGGCTTATTAGTGCTTCGTATTGGTTCGCCTCTCCCTGGTGTCTTCGGTGGCATATCTGTTACTCATTTAAAATTCCTCACTTTTCCTGGTCGGTTAATTTTGCTTGTCTAGTACAAACTGTCCAGTTTTCTGAGAAATTTCTTTTGTGGAATTTTACTCCTCAGATGCTGTAATATTTTCCCCTGTGATCTAGCATCCCCTTGGGAGTATCAGCGACCTCAGCTGTAATTCATCCTTGAAAGGGAGGATCAAAAGCCTGAAACTTGGATGGCGATTCTTCTGGTGACTTTTTTTTTTTCTTTTTTTGAGAGCCTTCGGTAAACAGGAAGAGGGATGAGCCTCAGGATGAAAGGCCTCTCATGTTACGATCCAGCCTCTGCCAAGTTCCAGTGGGTCCTTCCAAGAAGAGGCCCCGCCCTCGGCTTACCTCCCAGTACCCCTGCGTTCGCCATCCCTCTTCCCAGAGCCGTATTCTGTGGCATCACTGAGACCCCCGGTGGAAGGAAGCGAAGGAGAGAAGGGTGTCAAGCTGATCTGTAGGCAGGTATCAGCTTCTTGGGCAGTTGCGGGGCTGCACCTGCTGTTTTCATGCCTACCTTGCGTTGTGGGCTGTGACCCTCCCCCCCAGGGGGCCATGGATGGAAAAGTTCACAGTCAGAGGTCCCATCTCGCCATTCTACTCATCACCTTCACCAGAGTCCAGCTCTGACTCAGGGCTGTCCTGTAGCCACCACAGTGGTACCCAGCTCCCTTCATTTCCCGCGGATTCTCACAGATCCATCATCACCCTTTCACGTACATAACATCTTCAGGACTAGCTGTGGGGACTCCAGGAGGCAGTACTGTTGCTGGTTTGCTCTTTTCAGGAACTGGACTCTGCAGATAGAATTTTTAAGAAGTAGTGATGGTAAAATGAATGTCTGAAGTAATTTCAGGGGCGTCTCACATTCTCAAATATCCTTCCTCTGGGCTTCCCATGACACTACTCAGATTTTCCCAGGGTGCAAGATTTTATTATCTTCTCCAGCGTTTCATTGACAACTTTGAGGCAATGCAGTCATTCCCATATGCTTGTGCTCGGACCGGTACCTCACATCAGCTGATGTACTTGATCGAAAACAGATCTCTGGGCCTCTTCCTAGAGGTACTTAATGAAAATGGAGAGAGCTTTTGGGACATCTTTTTAACAAGTGCCTTTGTGTGTAATTCGGATGTGTAGTCAAGTTGGGAAACCCCTCGATGAGGGCATCACAGCTGTGCTGTCCAGGGGGTAGCCATGGGCTGCGGTGGCTGTTGAGCACTTGAGAGGCAGCGATCCGAATTGACACGGATTGTAAGTATAAAACACATGCACTGGATTTCAGTGACTTGGTACAGAAAATTCGAAAGATCTCATTAATAACATTTTTATGTTGTGTACATATTGAATTAGTATTTTAGATACAGTACGCTATGTATGATGCAATATTAAAATTATTTTCATCTCTTTTTACTTTTTAAAATGTAGCTACTAGAAAATTTTAATTTACATAGGTGGCTCATATTATATTTTCGTTGGACAGTGCTACCCTAGAAGATGTTATTGTTTTTAAACTTTAAATTCTAATTACATGGGCTTAACATAATGTGAACAATCAAGAATTAGCAAAGCATGTTAGTTCACTTAATAATTTGTTAATTCAGCCAATAAATATTTGTTCTGTTTATTCTTCAAACTGCTGCTGCCTGAGCAGCTTTGTAAATCACAAGTCTGAGAATGTCAGTTAACTCTATGAAACCCTGCAAGGCCTAATCGTTGCTTTAAGGGCAAAAGAACTAAATCCTTACTGCGGCCTTGCAGAGATGCCAGATATGCTGGGCCACATCTTCTTCTGGCCTCATCTCTGCTCACTCATCCTGTAGGTGGCAGGTAATCACCACTTACCTGGGGAGCCTTCCGTAGCCCTTCCTGCTCTCTTCTGCTCCAGCCTGAGTCAGGATGTGTGTGTGTTTCCGAGCACTTATTTCACGTTGCGATGATAAATTCCTGAATATTATCCTCTGATTAACATCAGTCTCTGTCTCAGATAATGGGCTCATGGAGCAGGGAGGCCCTGCCTCTTTGCTCATTTTGAGTTGCCAGCTCAGGTCATAGTGTCTAGTTCACAACACACAGGAACTCGCGAAGGACTTGAGCACCTGTCTGCATCGTGCACAGAACTGTTCTCTGTGGTTATAAACATTAAAACCTACACTCTGCTTTCAGGGAAATCACAGCTTCGTGAAGGAAGACAAGCATGTGAAGCAAGTGCAGAAGACAGAATGTGACCTAAAGAGGAAGCAGAATGCGTTCCTTTGTGGGGAAAGTTAGAAGAGCTTTCCCGAGGAGCTCCCTTGACGAGTGAGTTGTAGTTGGCCAGGAGGTCAAGGTGGGAAAGCTTTCTAGACGGAGGAAGGAAAACGTGTAGTACGTTAGGGAGCAGCAGGTAAGCTGGGTCCGAGGGCCCTGCAGTGACTTGGAGGAGGAGGAGGGAAGAGAAGGCCTCGTGGCCCTTGCACAGGACCTTGCGTTTCTTCTCTTGATGGCTTGCGCACATTCTTTTCCACTGCGATACCACAGCAGACAGACTCTGGTTCCCTGTGCTGTGCAGGAGGACCTAACCCCAAACTCCCAATCCTTTTGTTCCCTCAGCCCTCCCCACTTCTGCCCAAGCTTGCATTTCTTCATTCCATGGGTGATCCTGGAGCAAGATTCATTTCCTGAGCTTGGGTTCAGAGCTTGGGACCTAGAGGTAAGTGGTCAGGGCAGAAAGCACAGGTTGGCTCTGGGTGTGATTATTCGTCAGCAGGGCAGCCCAACATGCTGTGCTTTGGATGAGCTTATTATTACAACATAGTAACTGTTCCCAGTGCATTGGCTGGATCTGTTACTGGCAAAAGCATGATTAGGATCAAATAAATAAATCATGATTCAGGAGGTTCAGTTATAATTGATGAGCCTTGAGATGATTCCAACAATTGGGTCATTGCTATTAGAGGGCTCCAGGACCTTGTCCAGAAAGCATACTGTTTTCTGCAAAGAAGTATGTGAAACAGACTTTCTAAAATAAAAATTTTAGAAAAATTTTTCTGAAAAAAAGTCTTAAAAACTTTGTTAGCCTTTTAATACCTGAAGCCTGAAAGCAGCAAGTTTTATGAGTCAGAGTAATAGTTATGAAACCAAACATTCTGATTGTTTTTTAAATTTTAATTTTATTGAAGTATAGTTGATTTACAGTATTGTGTTAATTTCTGCTGCACAGCAGCATGCCTCAGTTATACACACATCCTTTTTCATATTCTCTTCCAGTATGATTCATCACAGCATATCGAGTATAGTTCCCTGTGTGACAGTATCCATCCCATGTATAATGGTTTGTATCTGCTAAACCCAAACTCCCCATCTTCCTTTCCCAAATCTCCCTCCCCCTTAGCAACCACAAGTCTGTTCTGCATATCTGAGTCTTTTTTGGCTCATAGATATGTTGATTCGTATTACGGTTTGTATTATGGTTTAGATTCCACATGCAAGTGATATCACATGGTACTTGTTTTTCTGACATACTTTGCTTAGAATAACAATCTGTTCTTGCATCCATGTTGATGTGAATGGCATTATTTCAGTCTTTTTTATGGCTGAGTAATACTCTCTCTCTTGTTTATCCATTCATCTGTTGATGAATATTTAGGTTGTTTCCATGTCTTGGTTATTGTAAATAGTACTGCTGTGAATATAAATGAAATATATATATATAAATGAAAGTTATATATAAATGAAAGTTTTGTCTGGATATATGCCCAGGAGTGGGATTCCTGGATCATATGGTGGTTCTGTATTTAGTTTTCTGAGCAGCCTCCTTACTGTTTTCCTTAGTGGTTATACCAATTTAAATTCCCATCTATAGTGTAGGAGTGTTCCCTTTTCTCCACACCCTCTACAGCATTTATTTGTAGGCCTGTTAATGATGGCCATTCTGACCACTGTGAGGTGGTACCTCATAGTTTTGATTTGCATTTCTCTAATAAATAGTGATGTTGAACATTTTTTCATGTCCCTACTGGCCATCCATATGTCATCTTCGGAAAAATGTCTGTTTAGGTCTTCTGCCCATTTTTCTCTTGGGTTGTTTGTTTTTTTTTGTTGTTGAGTTGTATGAGTTGTTTGTATATTTTGGAGGTTAGAACCTTGTCAGTTGCATCATTTACAAGTATTTTCTCCCATTCCCTAGGTTGTCTATTGCCTTCGGAGAATGACTTAAGAAAACATTTGTATGGTTTATGTAAGAGAATGTTTTGCCTTTGTTCTTGTCTTGGAGTTTTATTGTGTTATGTTTAAGTCTTCAAGCCATTTTGAGTTTATTTTTGTTCTTGGTGTGAAAGTGTGTTCTGCTTCCATTGATTTACATGCAGCTGTCCAGCTTCCCCAGCACCAACTTGCTGAAGAGACTCTTTTTTTCCCATTTTATATTCTTGCCTCCTTTGTCAAAGATTAATTGACTGTAGGTGTCAAAGTTTATTTCTGGGCTCTTTATTCTCTTTCATTGATTCCTGTGTATATTTTTGTACCAGTACCACACTATCTTGATGACTGTAGCCTTGCAATATTGACTGAAGACTGGGAGAGTTATACCTCCTGTTTTATTTTCTTCCCCTCAGGATTGCGTTGGCAATTCTGGGTCTTTTAATGGTTCCATATAAATTTTTGGTTTATTTGTTGTAGTTCTGAGAAAAATGTCATGGGTAATTTGATAGGGATTGCATTAAATCTGTAGATAGCTTTCAGTAGTATGGCCATTTTAACAATATTAATTATTCCAGTCTAAGAGCATGGGATATCTTTTCATTTCTTTAAATCCTCTTTAATTTCTTTGAATAATGTTTTATAGTTGTCAGTTTGTAAGTCTTTCACCTCCAATGAGAATAGGCGTCCTTGTCTTGTTCCAGATTTTAGCAGGAAGGATATCAGCTTTTTTTCCATTGAGTATAATACTGGCTGTGAGTTTTTCATAAATCGCTCTTATTATGTTGAAATATGTCCCCTCTATACCTACTTTGGTAAAGATTTTTTATCATAAATGGATCTTTAATTTTGTCAAATGCTTTTAATGCATCTATTGAGTGATCACTTGTTTTTTGGCTTTTGTTTTGTTTTGTTTTTTGTCTTTTAGGGCCGAACCCGTGGCATACAGAGGTTCCCAGGCTAGGGGTCTAATCAGAGCTGTAGCCGCCAGCCTATACCATAGCTACAGCAATGTGGGATCCGAGCCACATCTATGACCTACACCACAGCTCACGGCAACACCATATCCTTAACCCACTGAGCAAGGCCAGGGATCCAGTCCACAACCTCATGGTTCCTGGTCGGATTCGTTAACCACTGAGCCAGGATGGGAACCCCAACTTTTCTTTTGTTAAAATGATTTATTATGTTGATTGATTTGCATATGTAGAACCGTCCTTATGAACTTGGGATGAATCCTACTTGATCATGGTATATGATCTTTTTGGGTGGATGGGAGGGGCTATACCTGTGGCATATGGAATTTTCCAGGTTAGGGGTTGAATCAGAGCTACAGGTGCCAGCCACAGCCACAGCAACAGCAACAAGTGATCTGAGCTGCATCTGTGATCTACACCACAGCTCATGGCAATGCCAGATCCCTGGCCTAATGAGCGAGGCCGGGGATCTAACCCACATCCTTATGGATCCTAGTTGAGTTTGTTACTGCTGAGCCATGATGAGGGGAACTCTGTATGATCCTTTTTTATGTGTTGGTGGATTAGATTTGCTAAAATTTTGTTGAGATTTTTTTGCATCTATATTTATCAAAGATATTGGCCTGTAATTTTCTTTTTTGGTAGTATCTTTGTCTGGTTTTGGTATTAGGGTTATGGTGGCTTCATAGAATGTCTTTCAGCGTGTTCCCTCTTCCATACTTTTTGGGAAGAGTTTAAGAAGAATTGGTATAAGTACTTCTTTGTATGTTTGGTAGAATTCACTGGTGAAGCCATCTGGTCCTGGACTTTTGTTCGTAGGGAGTTGTTCTTTTTGTTTTGTTTTGTTTTTGTTATAACAGTTTCTCTTTCACTTGTAGTAATCAGTCTGTTCAAGTTATATATTTCTTCTTGGTTAAATTTTGATGGACTGTGTATTTCTGGAAATTTGTCCATTTCTTCTAGGTTGTTGAACTTCTTGGCATTTAATTGTTCATAGTATTCTTTGTGTGCATTTATTTATTCAGTATTGGTTGTGATTTCTCCTGTTTCATTTCTTATTTTGCTTATTTGGATCTTCTTTCTTTTCTTCTTAGTGGGCCTGGCCAGAGGTTTGTCAATTTTGTTTACCCTTTCAAAGAACCAGCTCTTGGTTTTATTGCTTTTTTCTTTTGTTTTCTTAATCTCTGTTTTATTTATTTCTTCTCTGATCTTTATTGTTTTTTCCCTTCTGCTGACTTTAGGTTTTGTGTGTTCTTTGTTTTCTAACTCTTTTAGGAGGTAGGTTAGGTGGTTTATTTGAGATTTTTCTTGGTTCTTAGAGCCCTGTATCACCATGAACTTCCCTGTAAGAACTGATTTTCCTGCAGCCCATAGATTTTGTGTGGTGTGTTTTCATTATTGTTTGTTTCAAGGTATTTTAAAATTTCTTCTTCAAGATCATTGTTGCCTCATTGATTTTTTTAATAGCATGTGTTTAGTCTCCATGTAATTGTTTTTATTCTAGTTTCTTTTTCTGTTTGATTTCTAGTTTCATGCCATTATGGTCAGAAAAAATACTCGAAATAATTTCTATACTATTTTTTTTGTCTTTTTTTTTTTTTTTTTTTTTTTTTTTGCCATTTCTTGGGCCGCTCCCACGGCATATGGAGGTTCCCAGGCTAGGGGTCTAATCAGAGCTGCAGCCACTGGCCCACGCCAGAGCCACAGCAATGCAGGATCTGAGCCGCGTCTACAACCTACCCCACAGCTCACGGCAATGCCGGATCGTCAACCCACTGAGCAAGGGCAGGGACCGAACCCATGACCTCATGGTTCCTAGTCGGATTCATTAACCACTGCGCCATGACGGGAACTCCCAATTTCTATACTATTAAAAATTTTAAGGCTTGTTTTGTGCCCTAGTTTGTGGTCAGTCCTGCAGAATGTTCTATGTGGACTTGAAAAGAATGTGTATTCTGCTTATTTTGAATGTAATGTCCTGAAAATATCAATTAAGTTCAACTATTCTATTGTATCATTTAGGGTCTTTGTTGCTTTATTGATTTTTCTGTCTAGAAAATATGTCCATTGTTAGCGAGTGGGTGTTAAAAGTCTCCTACTATTATTGTATTCCCATCAATTTCTCCCTTCATGTCTATTAGTATTTTATTAATGTATTTGTTTCTTCCTATATTGATTGCATATATGTTGACAAGTGTAATATCCTGTTCTTGTATTGATCCTTTCATCATTAGTGTCCTTCTTTATCATTCTTTATGTCCTTTGTTTTAAAGTCTGTATTGTCTGATATGAGTATTGTGACCCCCGCTTTCTTGTATTTCTTCTTGGATGAAAGGTCTTTTTCCTTTTTCTTACTTTCAATCTGTGTGTGTCCTTTGCCCTAAAGTGGGTCTCTTTTAGGTAACATATTGTAGGTTTTGTTATTTTTTTATTAATTAATTATTTTTTTTATTTTCCCACTGTACAGCAAGGGGATCAAGCTATCCTTACATGTATACATTACAATTACATTTTTTCCCCCACCCTTTCTTCTGTTGCAACATGAGTATCTAGACAAAGTTCTCAATGCTATTCAGCAGCATCTCCTTGTAAATCTATTCAAAGTTGTGTCTGATGAGCCCAAGCTCCCGATCCCTCCCACTCCCTCCCCCTCCCATCAGGCAGCCACAAGTCTCTTCTCCAAGTCCATGATTTTCTTTTCTAAGGAGATGTTCATTTGTGCTGGATATTAGATTCCAGTTATAAGTGATATCATATGGTATTTGTCTTTGTCTTTCTGGCTCATGTCACTCAGGATGAGATTCTCTAGTTCCATCCATGTTGCTGCAAATGGCATTATGTCATTCTTTTTTATGGCCGAGTAGTATTCCATTGTGTATATATACTACATCTTCCGAATCCAATCATCTGTCGATGGACATTTGGGTTGTTTCCATGTCCTGGCTATTGTGAATAGGGCTGCAATGAACGTGCGGGTGCACGTGTCTCTTTTAAGTAGAGTTTTGTCCAGATAGATGCCCAAGAGTGGGATTGCGGGGTCATACGGAAGTTCTATGTATAGATTTCTAAGGTATCTCCAAACTGTTCTCCTTAAGCTCTTTCAAAAGGTTGAAGAAGAAGGAATACTCCCAAAGACATTCTATGAGGCCACCATCACCCTCATTCCAAAACCAGACAGAGATACCACCAAAAAAGAAAACTATCACCCAATATCATTGATGAATATAGATGCAAAAATTCTCAACAAAATCTTAGCCAACCGAATCCAACAACATACCAAAAAAATTATACACCATGACTAGGTAGGGTTCATCCCAGGTTCACAAGGATGGTTCAACATACGCAAATCAATCAGCATCATACACCACACTAACAAAAGAAAAGTCAAAAATCATATGATCATCTCAATAGACGCAGAAAAAGCATTTGACAAAGTCCAACATCCATTCATGATCAAGACCCTCGCCAAAGTGGGTATAGAGGGAACATTCCTGAATATAATCAAAGCCATTTATGATAAACCCACAGCAAATATAATACTCAATGGGGAAAAACTGAAAGCCTTCTCACTCAAATCTGGAACAAGACAGGGATGCCCACTCTCACCACTGCTCTTCAACATAGTTTTGGAAGTCTTAGCCACAGCAATTAGACAAACAAAAGAAATAAAAGGCATCCATATAGGAAGAGAAGAGATAAAACTGTCACTGTATACAGATGACATGATACTATACATAGAAAACCCTAAGGACTCAACCCCAAAACTCCTTGAACTGATTAATAAATTCAGCAAAGTAGCAGGATATAAGATTAACATTCAGAAGTCAGTTGCATTTCTGTATACCTGCAATGAAATATTAGAAAAGGAATACAAAAATACGATACCTTTTAAAATTGCACCTCACAAAATCAAATACCTTGGAATACACCTGACCAAAGAGGTAAAGGACCTATATGCCGAGAACTATAAAACTTTAATCAAAGAAATCAAAGAAGATGGAAAGAAATGGAAAGATATTCCATGTTCCTGGATTGCGAAAATCAATATTGTAAAAATGGCCATACTACCCAAAGCAATCTACAGATTCAATGCAATCCCTATCAAATCACCCATGACATTTTTCACAGAACTAGAACAAACAATCCAAAAATTTATATGGTTTTTTAATTTTTTTATGCAGTCTGCTACTCTGTTTCTTTGGGTTGGAATATTTAGTCCATTGACATTTAGGGTAATTATTGATGGATTTGTATTTATTGCCATTTTTATTTATTTGTTTATTTGTTTATTTATTGGTCTTTTTGTCTTTTTAGGGCTGCACCTGTGGCATATGGAGGTTCCTGGTCTAGGGGTCCAATCAGAGCTTTAGCTGTTGGCCTAAGCCACAGCCACAGCAATGTGGGATCTGAGCCACGTCTGTGACCTACATCATGCTCATGGCAACGCTGGATCCTTAACCCACTGAGCGAGGCCAGGGATCGAACCTGTGTCCTCATGGATACTAGTTGGGTTTGCTAACTGCTGAGACACGATGGGATCTCCTTTATTGCCATTTTAATCCTTCATTTCCTGTTGATTTTATAGTTCTTCTTTGTCTCTTTCTTTTCCTTTTGTGATTTGATGATTTTCCTTTGTATTATGCTTATGTTTCTTCATTTTGATTCTTGTGAATCAGTTGTATGTTTTCAATTTGTGGTTACCCTGTTTTTGAAATATGTTAACCCCTTACCGTATCTGCTTGCTTTAGACTGGTAGTCATACAGGTTCAAACACATTCCAGAAAATAAAACCACATTTTCTTACTGTTCCCCAACATTCTATGATTTGACGGCTTCTTTTACATCTTCACGTTTGTCTCATTGCTGTTCATTGTGGTTATTACCACTTCCACAGAAATTTTTTGATTAAAAAATCTATGTATTGGCTCATTTAAGTGATTTTACTTTTCAATTAGGATTTTCTCTTTCTTAGAGATTCTTTTTTCCTATTTATGGAGGCTTTTTCGATATTTCTTTCAGGATAAGCTAGTATTGCTCTATTCCATTGGGTTTTTGCTTGTTTGAGAAACTCGTAATCTCTCCTCCTCTAAACGATGGTCTTGCCAGCTTGTCAGGTAGAGGCTCAGGTGGACGTTTCCCCCTTCAGTGCTCTGAGTCTGTCCTGCCCCTCCCTCCTGACCTCCAACACTGCTGAGGAGAAAGGTGCGGACTGCCTTACGGGGGTTCCCTTGCAATGAACTCTGTCTTCCTCTTGCTGCCTTCCGAATCCTTTCTTTGCTTTTAACTTTGCCGTTTTTATTACAATACTTCTTGATGTAGGTCTCTCTGGGTTTATCTTACTTGTGACCCTCTGTGTTTCCTGTTTCTGGGTATCTATTTCCTTCTTTAGGTTTTGGAGGTTTTCAGCCATAAAACCTCCCCTTCTCTTTTCTTCTGGGATCCCTGTTGAGTATAGAGTGGCATGCTTAGTATTACCCCATACTGCCTTTTGCTCATTTGGGTTTTGTCTGCTTTTCTCATTGGGTTAGTCCCCGTATTCTATCTTCTGAGTCAGTTATTCATTTCTGTACCTCATTCATTTTGCTGTTTATTGACTTTAGCTCAGCTTTCATCTCTGCAAATGAATTTTCTAACTTTTTTTCTTGCGTCCGCGTTATAGTTTCTAATTCCATGTTACAGTATCTGCATTTCTGTTGGTAGCCTTTCTTAAGTCTTTCAGTATTTTCTTTACCTCAGTATCTATTAGATTGAAGGGGTCTGTTTCATTGTTTTTTGGGGGAATTCTCTTGGTCTTTTAATCAAGAGTGGCTTCTCTGTTTCTTCATTTCAGTTATATTTCTCTTGCTGAATGAGTTGTAGAGAAACAATTATCTCTGGTGGACCGGGGGGGGGGGGGGCTATGTTTATGTGGGCACATCCCTGTGTAGCCTGAGCGGGCTTTGATATATTTTGTCGTGAGGGCTGTTTTTAGTAGGGATGCCTGTTTTCTCACTTTGCAGTGTCTGCTGGCCTTTGTCCCCTGGATAATGGACGTGACTGGCGGTGTGGTGACCGGAGCCTGTACTGGGTATTGAGCAGGGCCTCCTCTTTGCTCTGTGGTTGTCAGGGGAGGGTCTGCTTCCTAGTTGAAGCTCCCAGATCCATTTATGGTCTCCATTGCTGAGCTATGGATGGGCCTGGTGTACTGCCACTGGGAGGGGAGCTGATGAGTGTTCCTCTGCCAGAACTGTTCACTAGAGTGTGCTCTGTTGTGTCACCTGTCACCCATTCTGTGGGCTCACAAAGTACACAGTTCTTAGCTCTGTCCTCATCCCTCCTCAGCTGTGGGAATGCCAGCAGTCTTCCCCGGTGTCTGTCAGGCATTGTTTTCACAAGGCACATGCACTAAGTTAGCTCCCAGGACGGCACTAAAGGTTCACCTGAACCTGCTCTGGAAGCTGTGGAGGCAGCTCAGACCCTGCACCAGCCCAGCCTTGGCATGCACACCCCTACAGAGCCCATATCTTCTAAGGCCAGACCTGTCACAGCTGTGGGAGCTCCCATGATCTGTTAGGATGTCCCATAGGCACTGAATTTACAAAGCCAGCAGTGGAGGTGGAAGTGTGTGGCTTGTGCAGCTTTGGGGGGGGGGGCTGAATTTCAGCCCTTCTTCCTAAGTCATGCAGCCCTTGAGGCTCAGTTGTAGTCTCCACCCCACCCCTGCATGTAAGCAACCTGCTGGCATTTGCTCCCAAGGCCTGCTGATGTGGCAGAGACGTTGGAGTCGGGCAGGATGGCGTCTGAGGCATGGGAATGTGGAGAAAGAGGCTGCTCTGGCAGCCCCAGCCTAAGAGTGCCACTTAACGAATGCACTTCATTTCTGTGGGGAGTGCAGGCTTCTTTCATGAATATCCTTGCTTGCAGCCATACCTCACTCCGGCCTCTTCAGGCTGTCCCTGTGCAGCCAACACCAGTCCTCTCCCTGCGTGCGTCCTGTTCCCGCCCTCAGCCAAGTTCCCGCACTCAGCCCCCGCTGTGGCATCGGACGCGCACCTCAGGCTGGGTGCCCAGGCTGGTGGCATGATCATCAGCGCAGGTGTCTGTCTGTCCTGCCCACCACAGGATGGTGGCCGTGCTCTCTTCTGGGCCTTCAGCGGAAGCTCCGTTTTGTCCCTGCTGATGTCCCTCCAGTAGAGGGGCCTCCCGGGGGTGGGACCCCCTCCTCAGCTTCAGGGGTACATGCCCGTCCTGCTTCTCTTTTTTTGCCTTTTGTCTCACACGGTTTCTTGGAGCTCTTTCTTGTGCTTTCACGTGTTTGAGGTGTTTTGCTTGTGTTCAGTAGGTGTTCTGTGAGAACTGCTCCAGTTTTAGATGTTTTGTTTGTTTTTTTCGCTTTTTTTTTAAGGCCCACACCCCGGCACATGGAGGTTCCCAGGCTAGGGGTCTAATTCGAGCTGTAGCCGCCAGCCTACACCAGAGCCACAGCAACGCAGGGTCTGAGCCACATCTGCAACCTACACCACAGCTTATGGCAACACCGGATCCTTAACCCACTGAGTGAGGCCAGGGATCAAACCCGCAACCCTGTGGTTCCTAGTTGGATTCGTTTCTGCTGCGCCACAACGGGAACTCCTAGATGTATTTTTGATGTATTTGTTGGAGGAGGTGAGTTCCATATCCTGCTGCTCCACAATCTTGCACAGTCTTGATTGGAATCCAACAAATTTTGATCGATTTAATTTTTCACTTCCAACTATTAATCCAAAAACTTGTTGGGATCTCCTAATTAAGTTTTGTACAAAGTTTTTTATTTTTTCGTTGTAGGAAGACTTGAAAGAAAAATATATAGTATTTTTCTGTGATATGTAGGAAATACTAGGGAACAGTTAAAATTAGTTAACCGAATGTTTTGTATAGTATCTTGGAATATGTACTGGAAATGAAATGGCTTAATCTCTTTTACAGATCAAAACATTTCACTGAGAAAAACTGAATGTAATATCAATAAAGTTAAGATAAAGTTTTTATTTTTAGTGGATGAGGGAGATTTTTATCCCTTCGTAAACAATGTCTGTTTCATGAAACTGGGTTTCCAGTGTTTGCTTCAAGAAGTGAGAAGTTTCTTAAATTCCACTCCAGATTGGTCCTGAACTAGCTGCCTAGCAACATGAAATCATTTTTGCTGGATTGGTACTGAGTTTCTTTTTTGTACTTGTGTGCAGTCCTAAAACTTCCCTGCTAGGTGCAGCCTGGGTGATTGCTCAGAATCCCCCAGGTGCTCGTCTCTGCGGAGATGCTCTTTTTCTAATTTTCTGACACTCGGCCTCTTGCGTCCAAAGCACTCGGAGTGCGTAGCTGTGGACCCGGCTGAGGTGACAACAGCCTTGTCATACGTATCACTGCCAGTTACTACGTGTGTCCCAGTGAAAGTCATGCTTACACTTACTTCTGAAACTTCTTGTCTTGCGTGGGAGAGCCAAACTCATACACTGGGTCAGACATTTAGGTGTGCCAGTTCCTGCTGCCAAACACCGTGCTCCTGCTGCTCAAATCGTTACTGTGCTGTTAGTGGCGTTCCCTCTCTCGGTTTACTGCCAAGTTGTCCGATACAAAACATCACCTTTTCGCTGTCTACAGAAAGAGCTACAAGTATGTTTCATTCCAGGCAGAAAGCAGGGATAGATCTGGGTTGTGTGAGGACTAAAGCTCACACAATGGAGAGTCCTCTTACGATAAGAAGCAAAAATTTATTGTGATTTTGCGTATCTTACAAACACGAATGCCCATGTGAAAACATCTTGAAGGCCATTTTAGGACCCCAAAAGCTTAAGTTTATTAGTTGCACAGTAACTCTGCCTCTAAAGAAAGCATATTTTAGATAAACTTGATAAAATATTTTAATTTGCTAACTTTATGCTTTAAGGTGCTACATAAACTATTTCACCAATAGGAAAACATTGTTCATGGTAATTTGTGAATTTGGAGTTTTTACTTTTGACTTAATGGTTTCCTGTCTATGTGCATTAGTGTTCTGGTTTGGGTACTCATGTTATTATTGTATGAAAATTAGTACAAGAAATATAGGTAGATGGCGTTCCCATCATGGCTCAGTGGAAACAAGTCTGACTGGCATCCATGAGGATGCAGGTTTGATCCTTGGCCTTGCTCAGTGGGCTAAGGATCTGGCATTGCTGTTAGCTGTGGTGTAGGTCGCAGATATGGCTCATATCCTGTGTTGCTTTGGCTCTGGTGTAGGCTGGCAGCCACAGCTTGGATTCAGCCCCTTTCCTGGAAACCTCCATATGCTGCAGGTGCAGCCCTGAAAAGACAAAAGACAAAAAAAAAAAAAGAGAGAAGAAGAAATATAGGTGGAAAAGGTTACAGCGTGATGATACAGAGCCTTTTAGGTCTGAATTCAGCAAACTCCAAGTGGGATAAATGTAATGCATATCATATATAAATTACTGAAAGCCGAAGAAATATAAAGAGGTATCTCACAAAACGCAAGGGAAAAATGATGTATTCCATTCAGGGAACAAGAATGGGAATGATGGCTAACTTCTCATTGCAGAGCATAGAGGCCAGAGACAAACTGACACATTCAAACCGCTGAAGAAAAAGTGCAACCAAGAATTCCATTTCTGGAGAAAATGGCTTTCAAAAATAATTGTAAAATAAAGACCCCCCAAAAAAAGTTCTTACCAACCAACCTACATCACAAAGGCAAAGGACATGATAAAGGAAATTCTTCAGATGAAGGGAGTGACACCAGATGGTAATTTGGATCTACATAAAAAAATTTATATATATTTAGCTTTATTCTCCTAGCTAAAAAACATGTACATGTTTAAAATAAAAGTTATACCCCTATATTGTTGGATTTATATGTACATGGGGACTGTACATGACAACACTAACACAAAAGATGAAGAGATTAAGTGGCCTTTTGCAAGGCTCCCATATTTTATTGAAATAATTTAGCATTAGCTTCAAGTAGATTGTGATAAACAGAGCACCTTCTAATACATAAAATAAAGGCCAAGATTTTTCTATCCCTTTGTATTCCATTCCAAGCTATGATGGAATTGCTTACATCAGACCAAGCCTGTTGCTAAGAACAACTATAAAATCTGGATAAATATAAAAATACATTTTTTTCAGCATAAATGAGTATCCAGAGCAGCCCGGGCTAGATGGCAGGTGGGGAAGAAGGTGATACACTAGCATGAACTGGGCCTTCTCCGGCACTTTCTCCCTTGGGGAAACCGCTGAGCAAAGGAGCAATGTCCTGGGGCCTTGGGCCGTATTCCAGACGGAGGGAGTCGGAGAGTGGGGAAGGGAGGGAGATGGACCTGGAGCCCAGCCGGGGAAGGGAGGGTGGACTCCTTACACTGAGGGTTTTCTCTCGGGGGCCCTCTAGGGCTGCACATAGGGTAATGGAAAACTTTCTACAGACCAGTCCTCGGAAGGTCACAGGCCCATCTTGAACTCTGTCAATCGTTGATTGGATCCAACTGGCTGCCAAAAGAAAATTAAATGCCCGCCTTACAGAAGTAGGATGATGCAGGGCTTCTGAAGATTTTGGCAAATAATGTGTAACATTTAATACAAATGCCAGGAGACAAGACCAAATGACTGGAAACTGAAGAAAAAATTAGACACTATTAAAAAAATACTTTAGGCCATGCAGATATTAGAATAATTAGGCATGGACTTTAACAATTACTAATGTGCTCAATAAGTGATAAATGACAAGATGGAAGATTTCCTCAAGGACTGGAATCTATATGAATTTAAACACATTAAAACTGAAAAACAGTTTCTAAAACTATGAACTCAAAGGCGGGTTTAACAGCAGAGGAAGCAGAAAACTTAGTGAAGTGACAGGTAAATCCATGAAAATAAACTACAGCATAAAGAGGAAAAGAACTGCAGAGAAGAACTGCATATGGCCACAGGTTTTCTAACGCTTACCAAGGAGTGCAAATCACAGATTGAAGAAGTTCTTTGAGTCCCAAAGAAATCATGACACAGGAGACTATCCTAAGATGCTGTGGTAAAAACTGTGAAAACCAGCAATGGATCTCAGCAACAGACCACAAACAAAGCATCTGCAAATGAGCAAAACTAAAACTGACAGCTGATTTTTCTCTAAAAACGATGGAAATTGTAGAGCAGCATCTTCTCACAGAAATGGCAGCCTGGAGTTCTGTGCCGGTGACCGTGTCCTCGCGACAAAATGAAAGTTTAGGCAGAAAGCTGAGAGATTTTATTAAAATATGTTTGAGTTCACTGGCAGAAGGAAAATTATGCCAGATGGAAAGCATTTTTTGTTTTTTGGGGTGTTTTTGTCTTGTCTTTTTAGGGCTGCACTGGCGGCATATGGAGGGTTCCCAGACTAGGGGTCTAATTGGAGCTGCAGCGGCTGGCCTACACCACAGCCACAGCAACGTGGGATCTGAGCTGCATCAGCGACCTACACCACAGCTCACGGCAACACCGGATCCTTAACCCACTGAGCAAGGCCAGGGATCAAACCTGCAACCTCATGGTTCCTAGTCGGATTCATTTCCACTGTGCCACTATGGGAACTCCCAGGTGGAAAGTATTTTAATGAAGGAAAGAAAAGCACAAGAAAGTGTAAATGGGAGATAAAAATAAATACTGTTTAAAATTTAGGATATTTTGTAGGATTCTGAATATGTGCAGAAAATAAAATACATGACAATGACATCCTGTAATGCAAATAGATACGTTGAATTGGCTTTGAAAATTCCTTGAGTTGTCTAGAAAGTGGAAAAGTGCTCATTTGTTTACCCCTCTCAAGGTCAAGGATGCTTTTTTTGCCTTTAGAGCCGCCACCAAAAGAATAAAATAATGTGTAACTGAGAATCTAACAGAGAAAATAGAATAATAAAAACATCTTACCAGTCCAAAGGAGAGGAGAGGAAGAAACAAAGGTGAGACAAATATAAAATAATAGGAAAATACCAGGTTTAAATGCAAATATAACAGTGATTACATTAATTTTTTAAAGTCTAAAATTTTCAAAGAGGATTAAAAGTAAACCAAAATACAACTGTATGCTGACTCTAAGAGATATGCTTAAATGAAGGGCTGAAGAAAGGTTAAAAATAGAAAGATGGCCAAAATATACCACGTGGACCCTAACAGAAAGAAAGCTGGTATAATTATACTACCACCAGATAAAATAGACATTAAGGCAACAAACAATGCCAGAGATAAAAGAGACATTTCAGAGTGATAAAACAGGATGATATAACTGGTGCGGGAGCTAATATTTGCATCTCTTCCCACTTTCATGTTATGTAACATCACAGCAGCAGCGTAAGATTGGCGTTGTCCGATTTTACCATGAAAATCAGCAAACATTGCACATTAGGGATTGTTTCTCCCTTCTCTCTCTCGGAGAGAGAGATGCTAAATATTTAAAAGCCCACCACTGGATAAGTCTGCATGTAGCTTATAAATCTGAATGTAACTGATGTGCCTATAAAGTAAAAAATAGGAACAGGCATATCCACAATTTTAGTTAAGATTTTAACAGACATATCTCATAAAACTGACTGAACAAATAGTCAGAAATCTGTCAAAAATAGGTAAGGAAACTGGGAAACAGAATTAGTGACCTAACCAGTTTTGGGTACAAAACTGATGAATGGGAGGTTTTGAACTGAAATAAAGTTTCTGCCTCAAAGTCCAATACCCCTTCTGCTATGGTTTTGTGTTATAGGAAGGATTTGTGATATTTACCTTATAATGACCATTGCAATTTCTGTATTAATATATAAACATGAATAGACAAGCAAAACATTTAATTATATATAGCCAAGTTCCACTTCATTTTTAGAGGGCTTTCGTATTTAATATGTATTTACCAAAACATTATGGGGATGCCATGGCTTTAGAACAGATGAATGCTTTTATCAAGGGATTCACCATAACCTCCTTTGGTGATAACTGTCTTGGACCTCGTCGTGGAGTTATTACTGTCAGGGAGCAACTTTAAAGCTGCTGCTGCTGCTGCTGACGGCATTAACAGCAGCTGCTGTTTACGGAGTGCTTTCTTAGCGCCAGGCGCAGTTTTAAGTGCTCTCTCATGTTAATGCCCTGAATCCACTCAGAGGCCAAGTGAGGCAGGGTGATGTTAATGTGACGTGTTGATTTGACTGGTCACAGGCTGACCAAGTTGAAATTTATTTCTGGAGGTGTCTGTTCGGGTGTTTCTGGATGGGATAAGCATTTAAACCAGTGAACTCAATAAAGTAAATTGCCCTCTCCAAGTTGGTGGGCTAGTACCAAAGGCAGAGGAAGGAGGAATTTCCACCGTTTCGCTTTCTGTCTGCATGCTTCAGCTGGGACATCTCATCTTGTCTAGCCCCCAGACAGCGTTTTTAAACCATTAGCACCCCCCCCCCCCATTCTCAGCCCTTCAGACTCAGTTGAATAGACCACTGGCTCTCCTGGGTTTCCAGCCCGCAGGGTGTGGAGCGCATCAGCTTCCATGATCATGTGAGCCAATTTATCATAATAAATCACCACATAATATGTATAATGTAGATGTTATTAATATATTAATTTTAATATAATCTTAGTATTTTATGATTTAAAATTAGATATGTATTTAAAAGTTTTATATGTAATAGAATATAATAGTATGTAAAATCTCTTGGTGGCTATTTTATTTTGGTTTTGCTTTATAATTTTTTTTGTTTTATATTAGGAGGCTGCTGTTTATTTTAATTGAAGTATAGTTGAATGTTAATTTCTGGAGAACAGCAAAGTGACCCAGTTATGCATATATACATTCTTTTTTAAAATGTGTTTTCCATTATGGTTTATCATGGGACAGTGAATATACACTGTGCTATACAGCAGGACCTGTTTATCTGTTCTGTATATAATAGTTTACATCCACTAATGCCAACCTCCCACTCCATCCCTCCCCCAACCACCTCCCTGTTGGCAACCACAACTCTGTTCTTTATGTCCCTGAATCTGTTTGGGTTCTTTAGATAGGTTTCTTTGTGTCATATTTTAGATTCCACATTGTAAGTGATATCATATGTATTTGTCTTTCTCTTTCTGACTTCACTTAGTAATTCTAGTTGCTTCCATGTTGCTGCAGATGGCATTATTTTGTTCTTTATTATGGCTGAGTAGTATTCCATTTTATTTATGTACCATGCCGTCTTGATGTGTTCATCTGTCCATGGACATTTAGGTTGTTTCCGTGTCTTGACTGTTCTGAATAGTGCTTCTGTGAACACAGGGGTGCGTGGATCCTTTTGAATTATAGTTTTGTCTGGACATATGCCCAGGAGCAGAACTGCTGGATCATATGACAACTCCCTTTTTAGCTTTTTAGGGACATCCATAGTGGCTGCACCAACGCTCATTCCCACCACCAGTGTAAGAGGGTTCCCTTTTCTCCACATCCTCTCCAGCACTGGTTATTTGTAGACTTTTTGGTGATGGCCATTCTGACTGGTGTGAGGTGGAACCTCATTGTGGTTTTGATATGCAGTTATGTAATAATAAGTGATGGAAAGCATTTTTTTCATGTATCTGTTGGCCATCTATATGTCTTCTTTGGAGAAATGTCTGTTTAGGTCTTCTGCCCATTTTTCAATTGGCTTGTTTTGCTGTTGAGCTCTGTGAGCTGTTTGTATATTTTGGAGAGAAGGCCGTTTTGGGTCACATCGTTTGCAAATATTTTCTCCCATTGCATAGGTTTTCTTTTTTTTTATGGTTTGTTTTGCTGTGCAAAAGCTTGTAAGTTTGAATAGGTCCCATTTGTTTATTTTTAATTTTTTTTAATTTAGTTTTGTCTTTTTCTAGGGTGGCACCTATGGCATATGGAAGTTCCCAAGCTAGAGGTCAAATCAGAGCTGTAGCCGATGGCCTACACCACAGCCACAGCAACACGGGATCTGAGCCACATCTGTGACCTACACCACAGCTCAAAGCAATGCCAGATGCTCAACCCACTGAGCAAGGCCAGGAATCGAACCTGCATCCTCATGGGTGCTAGTCAGATTCGTTTCCCCAAGCCACAGTGGGGACTCCCTATTTTTGTTTTTATTTCTATTGTCTTGGGAAATGGACCTAAGAATGATTAGGTCAAGAATGATCAGTATGATTTATGTCAGAGAATGTTATGCCTGTGATCTCTTCTTGGAATTTTATGGTTAAGTCTTATGTTTAAGTCTTTAAGGCATTTCGAGTTTATCTTTGTGCATAGTGTGAGGGTGTGTTCTAACTTTATTGATTTACGTGTGGCTGTCCAACTTTCCAAGCACTACTTGCTGAAGAGACTGTCTTTTTTTTCCATTATATATTCTTTCCTTTTTTGTCAAAGATAAATTGACCACAGGTGTGTGGGTGTATTTCTGGACTCTCTATTCTGTTTCCTTGATTTGTATATCTGTTTTGGTACCAATGCCACACTATTTTGATTACTATAGCTTTTGTAGTATTATCTGAGGTCTCGGAGGGTTATTCCTCGTGCTTTTTTCTTCCTAATTGCTTTGGCAATTTTGAGTCTTTTATGGGTCCATATAAATTATTGGATTATTTGTTCTAGGTGTGTGAAAAATGTCATGGGTAATTTGATAGGGAACACATTAAATCTGTAGATTGCTTCAGACAGTATCGTCCTTATAACGGTATTCACACAATCCAAGAGCATGGGATATCTTTTCATTTCTTTATTTATATCCTCTTTAATTTCCTTTATTAATGTTCTATAGTTCTCAGTGTATAAGTCTTTCACCTTCTTGGTCAGATTTATTCTTAAGTATTTCATTTTTTTAAGAAAAAAGATAATGTGATTTTAAAAGGTATTTTTTTATATTCCCTTTCTGACATGTCATTATTAAAGAAATGCAACCTATTTCTGAATGTTAATCTTGTATTCTGTAATTTTGCTGAATTAATCAGTACCAGTAGTTTTTGTACAGAGTTCTTAGGGTGTTCTGTATATACTGTCATCTTATCTACATATAGTGACAGTTTTACCTCTTCTCTTCCAATTTGGATACACTTTATTTCTTTTTCTTGTTAAATTGCTGTGGCTAGGACTTCCAGTACTATGTTGAAGAGAAGTGGTGAGAGGGAGCATCCTTGTCTTATTCCAGATATTAGCAGGAAGGCTTTCATCTTGTCACCATTGGGTATTTTATTGGATGTGGCTTTGTCATAACTAGTTTTTATTATGTTGAGATATGTTCCTTCTGTGCCCACCTTCATAGGGTTTTTGTCATGAGTGGATGTTGAATTTTATCAAATGTTTTTTTCTGTATCTATTGCAAGGATTGTGTGGTTTTTATCTTTTCTTTTTGTTAATGTTTATCCTGTTGATTGACCTGCATATGTTGAACCCTCCTGTGACCTCAGATGGATCCAATTTGGTCATGGTGTATGATCTTTATGTGTTGTCGGATTTGGTTAAACTTTTGTTGAGAATTTTTGCATCTGTATTCATCAAAGATACTGGCCTGTAATTTTCTTTTTTGTTTGTATCTATTTCTGGTTTTAGTATTAGGGTGATGGTGTGTTCATAGAATACCATTGGTAATGTTCCCTATTCTTCAAATTTTGGAAGAGTTTGAGAAGGATCAGTATAAATTCTTTTTGTGTTTAGTTGAATTCACCTGTGAAGCTCTCTGGTCTTGGATTTTTTTTTTTTTTTTTTTTTTTGTAGGAAGTTTTTTCTTTTTTACAGATTCTGTTTCACTTCTAGTGGTTGATCTGTTTCAGTGACCTGTTTCTTGATTCAGTTTTGATGGGTTGTTTGTTTCTAGAAATTTGTCCATTTCCTCTCGTTTGTTGAATTTGTTCGCATATAGTTGTTGACAGTATTCCCTTATGGTTTTTTGTATTTCTGTTATGTTTCATTTGTTTATTTGAGTCTTCTCTGTTTTCTTCTTCGTCAGTGTTTTGGCAGTTCTGTTAACTCTTTCAAAGAATTAGCTCTTTTTAAATTGATTTTCTTCTATAGTTTGCTAATCTCTATTTCATTTGTTTCCTATTTGATTTTTCTTATTTCCTTCCTCCTGAGTTAGATTCTATATGTTTTTCTTTTTTTACTTTTCTTAATCTATTTTATTGCTTTCCTCTCTGATCTTTATGATTTCCTTCCTTCTTCTGACTTTAGGCCTTGTTTTTCTTTTCTGCTTCTTTTGGTGTTAGGTTATGTTATGGATTTAAGATATTTCTTCTCTGTCTGAGGAAGGCCTGTATCGCCATGAACTTCCCTCTAAGGATTGCTTTTGTGGCATCCCATAGTTTTTTAAATTTTTATTTATTTATTTATTTATTTTGTCTATTAGAGCCACACTCAGGGCATATGGAAGTTCCCAGGCTAAGGGTTGAATTGGAGCTGCAGCTGCCAGCCTACACCACAGCCATAGCAAGGAGGGATCCGAGCTGTGTCTGTGGCCTACACCACAGGTCATAGCAGTGCTGGATCCTTTACTCCACTGAGCAAGGCCATGTCCTCATGGATACTAGTGGGATTCTTAACCTGCTGAGCCACAACAAAAACTCCAGTGGCATTCCATAGATTTTGAGTGGTTGTTTTCATTGTCATTTGTCTCAAGGTATTTTTAATTTCCTTTTTTATTTCCTTGTTGGCCCATTGGCTTTTTAGTAGCATGTTGTTTCGTTTTCATGTAATTGTTTTTTTCTTCTCGTTTCTTTTACTGTGATTGATTTCTAGTTTCATGCCATTATGTTCAGAAAAGATGCTTGAAATAATTTCTGTACTCCTAAATTTGTTAAGGACTGTTTTGTGCCCCACTGTGTCATCAGTCCTGGAGAATGTTCAGTGGGCATTTGAAAAGAATGTGTATTCTGGTTTTGTGTGTGTGTGATGTTCTGAAAATATCAATTAGGTCTAACTGTACTGTTGTATCATTTAGGATCTCTGTTGCATAATTGATTTTCTGTCTTGAAGATGTACCCGTTGATGTGAGTAGGATGTTGAAGTCTCCTACTATTGTCATATCACCATTGTTTCTCTCTTCTTTTCTATTAGTGTTTATGTATTTGGGTGCTTCTATATTAGGTGCATATATGTTGATGAGTAAATATCCTCTCGTATTGATCCTTTTATCACTATGTAGTGTCCTTCGTCTCTCTTTATGGCCTTTGTTTTAAAATATGTTTTGTATGGCATGCTCATTGTGACTTAGCAGTTTACAAACCCAACTAGTATCTATGAGGATGCAGGTTCCATCCTTGGCCTCATTCAGTGAGTTAAGGATCAGGTGTTGCTATGACCTGTGGTGAAGTTCGCAGACGCAGCTTGGATCTTGTGTTGCTGTGGCATGGCGTAGGCCTGTGGCTGCAGCTTCAGTTAAACTCCTAGCCTGGGAGCTTCCATATGCTCCAGATTCTGCCCTAAAAAAAAAAAAAAAAACAGTATCGGAGCCCTGCTGTCTTGTCACTTCTGTTTGCATGAAATACCTTTTTCCATATTCTCATGTTCAATCTGTGTGTTCTTTGCCTAAAGTGGGTCTCTTGAGAGCAACAAATTGTAGGCTCTTCTTTTTTAATCCAGTCTGCTACTCTGTATCTTTTGATTGGAGCATTTAGTCCATTGACATTTAAGGTAATTATTGATACATATATATTTAAATTACCACCATATATCTCTATATCTAATCGTCTGTTACCTATCCTCTATCTCTCCTATTTCTTTTACTGTGGAAAACCCTAACTAATACATATATTTACTTTTATTATCCCCATTTTACAATGAAGAATGGAACAATGCAGAATACATAATACACCCAATGTCACACTGCTAATCCTCAAAGTACCCTTAACCATCAGACTATACTACCTATGATTACGTGGATTAAAATTTGCTTGAGTTTAGTATTTCAGGAACAAAACAAACATAATAAAGTGTTTCTATTTTATATATATTTATTAAATGATATCTAAGAAGATCATTTATGTCTTTTTTTTTTTTTTTTTGGTCTTTTTGCCTTTTCTAGGGCTGCACCCATGGCATATGGAGGTTCCCAGGCTAGGGGCCTAATCGGAGCTACAGCTGCCAGCCTACGCCAGAGCCACAGCAACAAGACCATGCCTGCGACCTACACCGCAGCTCACAGCAACGCCAGATCCTTGACCCACTGAGCAAGGCCAAGGATCGAACCTGCAACCTCATGGTTCCTAGTCAGCTTCGTTAACCACTAGGCCACAACGGGAACTCCTGATGTCTTTTTTTTAAGATGGGAAAACAGAAGATACATAAACTGAAATTAGAGTATAAGCTATGGGTTTTTTCATTCAGAATCAGTTTCAGCTCTTTTTATTTATCTTTTATTACAATTTTTTTTTTTTGGTCTTTTTAGGGTTGCACCGTGGCATATGGAGTTTCCTAGGCTAGGGGTCTAATCGGAGCTGTAGCCACTGGCCTATACCACAGCCACAGCAATGCCAGATCTGAGCTGTGTCTATGATATACACCACAGCTCACGGCAACACTGGATCCTTAATCCACTAAGCAAGGCTGGGGATCGAACCCGCAACCTCATGGTTCCTAGTTGGATTCATTTCTGCTGCATCACAATGGGAACTCCATATTTTCAAATTTAGTTTTAATTTTTTTGGCCATACCTTTGGCATGCAGGAGTTCCCAGGCCAGGGATCAAACCCACACTGTAGCAGTAACCAGAGCCACACAAGTGACCATGCTGGATCCTTAATCTGCTGAGCCACCAGGGAACTCCAGTTTTGCCTCCTTTTAAAAAACATTTCTGAAGATTAGATATATTTGCCACAGCCCCATTTAAAAAAAATTGTGGTAAAATATACAACATAAAATTGGTTATGTAAATCATTTTAAGTGTACAATTATGTTGCATTAAGTATATTCATATTGTTGTACAACCATTACCATCCATCATAATTTTATCATTCCAAACAGAAACTCTATTCACCCAAAAAAATGATTCCTCATTCCTACCTCACTCAGCCTCTGGTAACTGCTATTTTATTTTTCATTTATGAATTTGTCTATTTTTGGTA
The DNA here is from genome assembly GCF_054392235.1 of Sus scrofa. Taxonomy (NCBI): domain Eukaryota; kingdom Metazoa; phylum Chordata; class Mammalia; order Artiodactyla; family Suidae; genus Sus; species Sus scrofa. Next base: position 135,766,726 of record NC_139386.1, on the reverse strand, counting down.
CTTCATATAAGTAGAATCATACCCCATTTATCCTTTTGTCTGGCTTATTTTAGATAGCATAAAGTTTTTGAGGCACATCCATTTTGTAGCCTTTATCTGAGTCCATTCCTTTTCAAGGCTGAATAATAGTCCGTTGTGTGTACATGCCATAGTTTATTTATCAGTTCATCTGTTCATGTCCACTGGTGTTATTTTCACATTTTGACTGTTCTGAATAATACCTCTAGGACACTGGTGTACAGATATATATACATATGAGTTCATTCCTGAGTTCTTTTGGGTGTGTATGTGACATGTAAAGACTGGATCGTATGGTAATTCTATGTTTAACATTTGAGAAACTGCCAAGTTATTTTCCACAGTGGCTGCACTGTTTTGCTTTCCCACCAACAATGTATAAAGGTTAAAATTTCTCCATACTTTCACTGGCACTTGTTATTTTTCTTTTTGGAGGGATAGTAGTAGCCATCTTAATGGGTGCTAAGTGGTGTCTAAGTATGGTTTTGATTTGCATTTTCCTAATGACTAGTGATGTTGAACATCTTTTCATTTGTTGGCTATTTGTATATCTTCTTCAGAGAAATGTCTGTTAAGTGTTTTGCCCATTTTTAAATTGGGGTGCTTAGGGTTTGTGGTTGATGCTGTTTGTTGTTGTTGCTGTTTTTTACAGAGTTCCTCATATTCTGGATGTTATCCCCTTACTGAACATGTAATATGGAAATATTTCCTCTCATTCAGTGGGATGTCTTTTCACTTTCTTTTTTTTAACATCTTAGAATTTATTTATTTTTTTGCTTTTTAGGGCCGCACCCATGGCATATGGAGATTTCCAGGCTAGGGGTCTAATCGGAGCTACAGCTGCCAGCCTACACCACAGCCACTGCAACACGGGATCTGAGCTGTGTCTGTGACCTACACCACATCTCATGGCAGCACTGGATCCTTGATCCAGTGAGTGAGGCCAGGGATCAAACCCGCAACCTCATGGTCCCTAGTCAGATTTGTTTCCACTGTGCCAGGATGGGAACTCCTAGAATTTATTTTTTTACGTTTTATTGAATTATAGTTAATTTACAAAACTGATAATTTCTACTGTACAACAATGATTCATTTATACATGTACATATATCCAGTCGTATTCAGATTCTTTTCCTACTTAGATTATCACAAGAATACTGGGTAGAGTTCTCTGTGACATATAGCAGGTCCCCATTGACCAGTCTTTACCTGTACCACAGTGTACATATGCCAGTCCCAAAGCCCTAGTCCATCACCCCCCTACCTGTCCTCTTTGGTAACCGTAAGTCTTTCAGTCTGCAACAACTCTGTTTCTCTTATGCAAATATGCTCATTTGCATCCTTTTTTTTTTTTTTTTTTTTTTTTTTAGATTTCACATATAAGTGATATCATATGACGTTTGTCTTTACTTACCTAACTTCATTTAGTATGAGAGTTTCTGGGTCCATCCATGTTGCTGCAAATGGCATTATTTCATTCTTTTTTATGGTTGAGTAGTAGTCCATTGTGTGTATGTAACACTTCTTTATCCATTCCTCTGTTGATGGACATTTACATTGCTTCTGTGTCTTGGCTATTGTGAATAGTGCTGTAATGAATATTGGGTGCATGTATCTTTTTTGTTTTATTACTCAGATGAATGTATCCCATCTGTAGTTGTATAATGATGATCACAATCCAGTTTCACAGGATTTCCATCCCATAACCCAAGCACATCCCCCCACCCCCCAAACTGTCTCCTCCAGAGACCATAAGTTTTTCAATGTCTGTGAGTCAGCATCTGTTCTGCAAAGAAGTTCCGTCTGTCCGCTTTTCAGATTCCACATGTCAGTGAAAGCATTTGATGTTGGTGTTTCATTGTATGGCTGACTTCACTTAGCATGATAGTTTCTAGGTCCATCCATGTTGCTAAAAATGCCAGTATTTCGTGCCTTTTAACGGCTGAGTAATATTCCATTGTGCATATGTACGACATCTTCTGGATCCACTCCTCTGTCGATGGACATTTAGGTTGTTTCCATGTCTTGTCTATTGTAAATAGTGCTGCAATGAACATCGGCGTATATGTGTCTTTGCTAGCCGTGGTTTTCTCTGGGTAGATGCCCAGGAGTGGGATTGCTGGATCAAATGGTAGTTCTATGTTTAGTCTTCTGAGGAATCTCCATACTATTTTCCACAGTGGTTGAACCAATTTACACTCCCACCGACAGTGTACTAGGATTCCTTTTTCTCCACACCCTCTCCAGCACTTCTTGTTTGTAGACTTTTGGATGATGGCCATTCTGACTGGTGTAAGGTGGTACCTCATTGTGGTTTTGATTTGCATTTCTCTAATAATGAGTGATGTTGAACATCTTTTCATGTGTGTTTTGGCCATCTGTATGTCTTCTTTGGAGAACTGTCTGTTTAGATCTTCTGCCCATCTTTGGACAGGGTTGTTTTTTTTGTTGTTGAGCTGCAGAAGGTGTTTATAAATTTTGGAGATGAATCCCTTGTCAGTTGATTCACTTGCAAAGATTTTCTCCCATTCTGTGGGTTGTCTTTTTGTGTTGTTTAGGGTTTCCTTTGCTGTGCAGAAACTTTGAAGTTTGATTAGGTCCCATTTGTTTATTTTTGATTTTATTGTCAGTACTCTCAGAGGTGGGTCTGAGAAGGTGTTGCTGTCGTTTATGTGGCAGAGTGTTTGGCCTGTGTTTTCCTCTAAGAGTTTTATAGTGTCTGGTCTTATATCTAGGTGTTTAATCCATTTGGAGTTTATTTTTGTGTATGGTGTCAGGGAGTGTTCTAATTTCATTCTTTTCCATGTGGCTGTCCAGTTTTCCCAACACCACTTATTGAACAAGCTGTCCTTTCTCTATTGTATATTCTTGCCTCCTTTGTCATAGATTAGTTGGCTGTAGGTGTGTGGGTTTATTTCCAGGCTTTCTATCCTGTTCCGCTAATCTATGTTTCTGTCTTTGTGCCAGTACCACACAGTTTTGATGATGGTTGCTTTGTAGTATAGTCTGAAATCCAGGAGCCTGATTCCTCCAGCTCCATTTTTCTTTTTCAGGATGTCTTTGGCTATTCTGGGTCTTTTGTGCTTCCAAACAAACAATCTTTAAAACATTTTGTTCGAGTTCCATGAAAAATGGCCTTGGTAATTTGATAGGGATTGTATTGAATCTGTATATTGCCTTAGGGAGTGTAGTCATTTTGATAATATTAACTGTTCCAATCCATGATCATGGTATATCTTTCCATCTATTTGTGTCATCTTTGATTTCTTTCATCAGTGTCTTACAGTTTTCAGAGTACAGGTCTTTTGTCTCTTTAGGTAGATTTACTCCTAGGTATTTTTTTTTCTTTTGGATGCGATGGTAAAAGGGATTGCTTCCCTAATTTCTCTTTCTGCTCTTTCATTGTTAGTGTATAGAAATGCTATTGATTTCTGTGTATTAATTTTGTATCCTGCGACTTTGCCAAATTCATGGATGAGCTCTAACAGTTTTGATAGAGTCTTTAATTCTCTAGGTATGGTATCATGTCATCTGCAAATAGGGATAGTTTTACTTCTTCCTTTCCAATTTGGATTCCTTTTATTTCTTTTACTTCTCTGATTGCCATGGCTAGGACTTCTAAGAGTATGTTGAAGAGTAGTGGCAAGAGTGGACATCCTTGTCTTGTTCCTGATCTCAGCGGGAATTCTTTCAGCTTTTCACCATTGAGAATGATGTCATCTCTGGGTTTGTCATACTATGGCCTTTATCATGTTGTGGTAGGTTCCCTCTATGCCCACTTTCTGAAGGGTTTTTTATCAGAAATGGGTGTTGGATTTTGTCAAAGGGTTTTTCTGCGTCTGTTGAGAGGATCATATGGTTTTTAGTCTTCAGTTTGGCAATGTGAGGTATCACACTGATGGGTGTGTGGTTATTGAAGAACCCTTGCATCCCTGGGATAAATCCCACTTGATCATGATGTACGATCTTTTTAATGTATTGTTGGATGCAGTTTGCTAGTATTTTGTTGAGGATTTTTGCATCGTTGTTCATCAGCGAAATTGGCCTGTAGTTTTCGTTTTTGTGGTATCTTTGTCTGGATTTGGCATCAGGGTGACTGTGGCCTCATAGAATGAGTTTGGGAGTACCCCTTCCTCTGCAATTTTTTGAAATAGTTTCAGAAGGAGAGGTGTTAGCTCTTCTCTAAATGTTTGATAGAATTCGCCTGTGAAGCCATCTGGTCCTGGACTTGTTTGTTGGAAGTTTTTTAATCACAGTTTCAATTTCAGTTCTTGTGATTGGTCCATTCACCTTTTCTATTTCATCTTGGTTTAGTCTCGGAAGATTGTACTTTTCTAAGAATTTGTCCGTTTCTTCTGGGTTTTCAGTTTTAATTGGCGTATAGTTGCATATAGTAGTCTCTTATGATCCTTTTTTATTGATTTGCATCCTCTCTTTTTCTTAGTAAGTCTGGCTAAGGGTTTATCAATTTTGTTGATCTTTTCAAAGAACCAGCTTTTTGTTTCATTGATCTTTTCTATGGTTTTGTTTCTATTTCATTAATTTCTGCTCTGATTTTTTATTTTTTTGTCTTTTTTTTTTTTTTTCTGCCTTTTCTAGGGCCGCTCCCACAGCATATGGAGGTTCCCAGGCTAGGGGTTGAATCGGAGCTGTAGCTGCCAGCCTACGCCAGAGCCACAGCAACACGGGATCTGAGCCGCATCTGCAACCTACACCACAGCTCACAGCAATGCCGGATCCCTCAACCCACTGAGCAGTGCCACGGACTGAACCCTCAACCTCATGGTTCCTAGTCGGATTCGTTAACTACTGCGCCACAACAGGAACTCCAACACCAGATTCTTAACCCACCGAGCAAGGCCAGGGATGGAACCCGCAACCTCATGGTTTCTAGTCGGATTCGTTAACCACTGCGCCCCGACGGGAACTCCTTCTGCTCTGATCTTTATGATTTCTTTCTTTCTAATAACTTTTAGTCTTGTCTGTTCTTCTCTCTCTAGCTGCTTTAGATGTAAAGTTAGCTTGTTTATTTGAGCTTTTTCTTGTTTCCTGAGGTGGGCTTGTATTGCAATAAACTTTCCTCTTAGAATGGCTTTTGCTGCATCCCAAAGGTTTTGGAGTGTCATATCTTCGCTGTCATTTGCTTCTAGGTATTTTTTTGATTTCCTCTTTGATTTCTTCAGTGATCCATTGGTTGTTTAGCATGTTGTTTAGACTCCACGTGTTAGTGTTTTTTGCAGATTTTTTCTTGTTGATTTCTAGTCGTATAGCATTGTGGTGGGAAAAGATGCTTGATATGATTTCAATTTTCTTAAATTTACCAAGACTGGATTTGTAGCCTAGGATGTGATCAATCTTAGAGATTGTTCCATGTGCACTTGAGAAGAATGTGTATTCTGTTGCTTTTGGATGGAATGTCCTATAAATATCTATTAAGTCCATCTGGTTTAATGCATCATTCAGGGCCTATGTTTCCTTATTGATTTTCTGTCTGGTTGATCTGTCCATTGCTGTAAGTGGGATGTTAAAGTCCCCCACTATTATTGTGTTATTGTTTATTGTCCTTTTAAGGTTGTTAACAGTTGCCTTATATATTGTGGTGAATCTGTGTTGGGTGCATAGATATTTTAAATTGTTATATCTTCTTCTTGGATTGATCCTTTGATCATTTTGTAATGACCTTCTTTGTCCCTTAAAATATTCTTCATTTTAAAGTCTATTTTGTCTGATATGAATATTGCTACTCCAGCTTTCTTTTGGTCCCCATTTGCATGAAATATTTTCTTTCATCCTCTCACTTTCAATTTGTATGTGTCCCTAGAAGTGAAGTGGGTCTCTTGAAGACAGCATATATATGGGTCTTGATTTTGTATCCATTCAGCCATTCTTTGTCTTTTGGTTGGGGCGTTTAGTCCATTAACATTTAAGGTAATTATTGATATGAATGTTCTTATTGCCATTTTATTAATTGCTTAGATGAGTTTTCATTGCTCTTTTTTCTTTCCTTCTTCTCTTGTTCTCTCCCCTTCTTGTTTGATGACTAGTATTGTATTTGAGTTGATTTTTCTTTGTGTATCAATTGTAGATTTTTGGTTTGCAGTTATTCTGAAGTTTTGATATGAGAGTCTATATGTATATGAGATAGTATTAAGTTGTTGTTCTCTTAATTGCAGGTTCATCTCCAGTGTCCTGCATTTGTACCCACCTCTTCTCATGATTTCTGATTTTGGTGGTATAATTGTGCATGGATGATTTCATACCTTTACTGTATATATACTTTTACTGGTGAGCCTTGTCATGTGTGGAATTTTTGTTTCCTGTTGCTGTCTTTTCTTTTCTGCCTAGAGAAGTTTCTTTAGTATTTGTTGTAAGGCTGGTTTAGTGTTGCTGAATTCTCTTAGCTTTTGCTTATCTGTGAAGGTTTTGATTTCTCCTTCCAATCTGAATGAGAGCCTTGCTGGGTAAAGTAATCTTGGTTGGAGGTTTTTTTCCTTTCATCACGTTAAGGATATGATGCCACTCCCTTTTGGACTGCAGAGTTTCTGCTGAAAAATCTGCCAATAACCTTATTGGGGTTCCCTTGAATGTTATTTGTTTCTTTTCCCTAGCTGCTTTCAAGATTTCCTCTGTCTTTAATTTTGGTCAGTTTGATTAATATGTGTCTCGGTGTATTCCTCCTTGGATTTATTTTATATGGTACTCATTGTGCTTGCTGGATTTGAGTGAGTGGTTCCTTTCCCATGTTAGGGAAGTTTTTGGCTGTTATCTCTTGGAATATTTTTTCTGTCCCCTTCTCTCTCCCTTCTCCTTCTGGCACCCCTATAATATGGATGTTGGTGCATTTAACGTTGTCCCAGAGTTCTCTGAGACTCTCTTCATTTGTTTTCAATCTTTTTTCTCTTCTGTTTTGCATCCATAATTTGTACTAATCTGTCTTCCACCTTCCATGTTGGTTCTTCTGCCTCCTGTACTCTGCAGTTAGCTGCTTGTAGTGAATTTTTTATTTCAGTTACTGTATTTTGCCTCTCTTCTTAAGTTTTATATCTTGTATCTCTTTGCTCAGTGTTTCCTGTAAGTATCCATCTTTGCCTCCAGTTTATTTCCAGTGTCTTGCATCATCTTCAGCATCAGCAGTCTAAAGTCTTTTTCTTGGAGTCTGAGAATCTCCTCATTGCTTAGCTGATTTTCTGGGGTTTTTCTTTTTTTCCCTCATCTGAGTTATAGTCCTCTGTCTTTTCATTTTTATACGTTTTTGGCATGGTGACCTTTTTACAGATAATAGAGTTGTAGCCTCTCTTACTTCTGGTGTCTGCCCCCCTTGTGGCTGAAGTAGGTAGTGGGGTTTGCTGTAGGCTTCCTGATGGGAGGGGCTGATGCCTGCCCCCTGGTAGGTGGGGCTGATTCTAATCCCTCTGGTGGGTGGGGCTTAGTCTCTGGATGGAATTAGAGGCAGCTGTGTGCCCAAGGGGTCTTTAGGTAGCCTGTTTACTGAGGGGTGGGGCTGTGATCCCACCTGGGTTGTTGTTTGGCCTGGGGCTTCTCAGCAGCTGGCTGATGGGTGGGGCCAGATTTTCCCAAAACGGCCCCTTCCAGAGAAAGGCAGCTGCTGGATATTCCCGAGAGCTTTGCCTTCAATGTCCTTCCCTCACGACAAGCCACGTTCACCCCTGTTTTCTCAGGATGTCCTCCAGGAACTGCAGTCATGTTTGACCCAGATTCCTATGGAGACCTCTCTCTGCCCTGGGACCCAGTGCACGTGAAAGTCTGTGTGTGCCTTTTAAGAATGGGGTCTCCGTTTCCCCCAGTCCCGTGGAGCTCCTGTGCACAAGCCCCACTGGCCTTCAATGCCAGCTGCTCCAGGGGCTCTTTCTCCCAGTGCCTGATCCCCACATGTGAGAGTTTGATGTGGGGCTTATAACTCTCACTCCTGTAGGTGAGTCTCTGTGAACCAGTTAGTTTCCAGTCTGTAGGGCTTCCCACCCGGGAGGTATGGGGTTGTTTATATCACGAAATCACCCCTGTTACCTCTTGATGTGGCCTCCTTTGTCTTTTGGAGTAGGATATCTTTTTTAAGGTTTCTGGTCCATTTGGGTGAAGAATGCTCAGCCTTTAGTTGTGAATTTTGCTGTTTTAGGAGAGAAGTTGAGCTCCAGTCTTTCTATACCTTCGTCTTAATCCCCATGTATCTTTGAATTATGGTTTTCTCTGGATAGATTTGCAGGAGTGGGATTGCTGGATTGTAGGGTCCTTTGATTCACAGAAATTTAAAATTTTGCTGTAGTGCAATTTAGTGTTTTCTTTTGTTAACTGTGCTTTTGGGGTCATCTCCAAAAAAATCATTGCCAAATCCAATGTCATGAAGCCTTTCCCCTAAGTTTTCTTTTAAGAGTTTTATCGTTTTGTCTTGTACATTTAGGACTTTGAGCCATTTTTTTGTTATTTTTAAGAATTTTGATATTACTACAAATGTGGGTTATGGTAATAGTTTTCATTATTTTGAGTTAATTTTGTATATCATGTAAAATAAGAGTCTAACTGCCTTATTTTGCATGTGGATATGCAGTTTTTCCAGCACAATTTTTTGAAAAAACTATCCATTTTTCCATTGACTGGTCTTGGCTCCCTTTTTGGAAGCCAGTTGACTGTATATGAGAGAGTTTATTTATATGTCGTGACCTCATTTTATGTAAGTAGGAAATAGGCCTTACAGTCCTTTTATAGGTACATAATAGATGCTTTCTAATAACATAAATATCCCTAGTACAGAAGATCTATGCCAGACAGGCTGTCACACATAATAAAAAGATGTGGTCAAAAAAATAAATAAATATCACCAAAAAAGATTTTAAATAATTTTTTATTATAGATAGGTAAGTGTGGTTCGCTGTGGCTACTGGTATGTTTATAATAGATGTACAAGCTGTTCTGTATACCATAAGGTATAATATTTTTCTGTTAGCACTTAAGTAACATTTCTCTGACAGCTGTGAAGTCAGAAGTTACTGGTCCTATTTTAAATGGCAAAAGGTTGTTTTTGTTCCCCTGAGGGTGGCTTTAAAGACTGGTAAATTATTTTAGGTCCCAGCACATTAAAATTAAGAACAGTAAAAGCAAATGTATAATTACAAAACATGTAATTTATATGAAGCAGAAATGTAATGTTTTTATAATTTAAAACAGCAGCAATTTCAAAAGATTTGCTGAATTAGAACTTTACCAAATATATATATACAGAGTATCATTCCAGATGATCTTGGGTTTTTAAAAATAGTATATCACAACCCCTAAACTAACCCAAACCTACTACTGGATGTAGCTGGCCTATATAATATTTTTTACAGCAATTTAAAAAACAAAAACCCCTCCCAATCTCTTGTGCTTAAGCGCAGGTTACACTGTGCTGACTTTGGTCCTGTATCCACAGAGAGAATTTTAAAGTAGAACAAGGATTTCACATAAATAATGTTTTACTTGGTATTAAGTATTTGACCAGAAAAAAAGTACTAACAGCCAAAATATATCTTGATGTAACCAGTACATACAGTCTTAAAGACAGACAAAGAGGAAAAAGAAAAGAGTCTATGTAAGCCATAAGCACCTTGTTTTAGAAAGAGCACCAAGCAACACAAAAAGCAGTACGTAAGAGGTAGTGTACCACCGGCCGAGATGGATGTGCCCCTGGGGACCGGAATACAGCTTCGTCTTGGGAAGGTCATACACGATTTAGACTGTGCTTTGCAGTTTTTAGACAGAAGCATTGCACATTTGGGAGCATTAGCCAGTATTGCTCCACTGTGCTTTGCATCTCCAGCTGTCTAATGGGTACTTTGCTCTCAGACAGTCAAAAAATTCAGAATACCCTGAAGAATTCCATGTTTATAAGTTTTCAGCTCTAGGGAAGTCTCTAAGAAAGCTCAGATCAATATAACTTTTAAAAGAATTAAATACTTTTATCAGTTATAGTCCTTTAAAAAAATGCCTTTTCTCCTTAGGAGGAATTCTTTTCTTCCTGAGATTCTTTAAGATTTAGCCAATGCTTTATCCTGTGCCTTTCATAATATCCAATGGTTTCTGTCTGTCTATATTTTTCCCTCTGCAGCAATTACCTGGCCAACAGAATGAATTCTGAACTAATTCGGAGACTTCAGAGAAAGCATACAGAACTGCTTTCAATGTGGTACTTCTGTTTGGCTTTGAGATGAGGAAGATTTTGTATTTCAGTTACTGGAAGTTGGTTAGGGTCCTGGGTGTGAAAAAGGAATTTTGCCTTATGCCAGCTGCCGTCTTGAATCTGTAAAATAAGAAGGAAATGCTTTAGTCTGGGATTGTTTCATTAGCAGCAATATCCTCAAGGACAAAGCAGATTTAAGAAATAAAAATAATGAATAGGAAGTGCATAGAACGATGCTGGCACAGAGTAAATGCTCAGTAAATGGTAACGACTGCTGTGGAGAGGTGAGAACAGACGCTTACTCCTTCCTCTGAACGGCATCATGTGTTCTGATTTTTCACTTGAGGCTTTCTGCTTCTGTTGTCTGTGGCTCACTGGACCAGATACGAATTAAAAAGCTGACCTATTCCTGAGATGAGTAATACCCATCTGTTTTGTGTTCCCTTCTTTGAGACTCGTGCCAGGATGGGCATTTTTCTTGTATGAAAAGGAATTAGTTCAACCTCTGTATGCTTTAGTCGGGAAACAAGCAGAATCCCTTCAGTAGAGGTAAATTATAGTGGTTACTGTTTATGTAGTTTCTTTCATTCTTCTCTTCCTTTCCTTCTAGGCCTTTCTGTTTCTCTTTATTATTGTATGCTCTTTTGTTTCTGGTAAATTCTGTTATGGAACAAAAACTATCCTGTGATTCAGATTTAATAAGACAAAATGGAGAAACACAGTTGACTAGTTTTGTGAAACTTTTTTACAGGAATTTATTCTTTTACTCATTCACGAGTTATGATATACGTTTGAAAATTTGAAGGGACCTTAGAGATTATATAAGTTATAAATTCCATTTTAAGTTACAGCTGTTGAATCTCACAGAAGATACATTACTGAAGTCATTTTTGGTGTGTTGAATGGAGTTCTCTGTATACGACCCTACTGGATTAACTGATCAAGTCTTCCAAACACTATCTGTTGAACACAGATAGTTTATTTGCCACAATTGAGTATGATGTAATTCTCCATTTTCTTACAGTGCTTGGTAAATATAAAGATGAATAAATTAGTTCTGAATTCTGAATTCTAGCAGCTTACACACCTGGTCTGGGAGAGGGGAAACGTAACCAGCCGTGCCCCAGACTGCGCACGAGAAGCACAGCATGAGTAGCGGAGAGGTGGGTGCAGGCTCCTCGCTTCCAGCTGCAGAACCAGGAGGGCACTGTGAGTTCAGCGTTCAGGATTTAAGTTGGGGCTTAAAGTGTGCCTGCAGTTTCCACTTAGAGAGGTAGAGAAGGCATTTCAGAGAAAGGGAATGACGTGAGTAGAAAAAACAAAACAAAATAATTGGAAAAGTAGAAAGTAGCTGTGAAAGTAAAGCCAAGCATGACGTGTAAGTGCACAGATTTTGCCCCGAAGCAAATTTTGATTAAAAACCCAGGTGCCACGACTCTCAAATATAAAACGGGAGTAATGAAAACCTACCTCACGGCATGGTGAGGGTTAAATGAGAATTCAGTTCTAAGTCCCTGCAGCCCCGCAGGGCGTGGGCCTCGGACCTGTGCGCCCCTGGGGTGGGTTTCTTGCTCTTCTGCTGATGAGCTGCCTGACCTTAAACAAGTGACTGAACCTCCCAGCCTTCACTTTCTTGCCTGCACAGTGATACTAACGGTACCTTTCTTGCAAAGCTGTTAGAATGACGCCTGCAGTATGTGGTCGCTGTCATCTGATAAGTCTCCAGTAGTCAGTAGTAGGGGTTGTTGATATTATCGTTATTTGACCACCGTTCGTGGTACACTGTCCGTGAAAGCTCAGGCTACGAAGGTGCCTTAGGGCCTGACTCTTCTAACTGCTGAATGAAGAGCTGAGTTTAGATGATGTCTCAGAAAGAGGGGTGAGTCGCTGCAAGTTTCTGGACAGAATTGTGAGAGTTCAACTAATTTGTTGGTCACATTGATCTCTTCACGTACAGAGAGCAAGCCGTTTGCTTCTGACTGCTGATGGTTTTTAAAATAGGCAAGCAGCATTTAACTGAAACGCTGTGGGGAAGTAGAGCACCCTAGAGACGGTGAGAGAGGTTCGTCTTTGGCTTCATGGGACGCAGGCCCAGGAGACCAAGCCACTCGAAGAAATCGGTTTGTACGTACAGTGGACAACAGCTCTCGGCAGCCTCTTCTGTTGGGTAATAAATGTGTTAGGTCTCGTCTGTGTTGCATTTACTCGCCTCTGCCGTTGCAGTGTGATAACAGCTCTAGATGATAAGTAAACAAACGGGCATGTTCCAGTGATTTTATTTACAAAAGAGTGGGGCTGGATTTGGTCTGCGGGTTATGGTTCGCCAGCACGTGCTCTACAACACAGTATTTTAAAATTACAGACTCTTGGAGTTCCCGTCGTGGCGCAGCAGAAGCAAATCCGACTAGGAACCATGAGGTTGCAGGTTCCCGACCCTGGCCTCGCTGAGTGGGTTAAGGATCCCACATCACCTTGAGCTGTGGTGTTAAGTCGTAGACGCGGCCAGGATCTGGCATTGCTGTGGTGTAGGCCGGCAGCTCCAGTTAGACTGCTAGCCTGGGAACCTCCACATGCTGTAAGTGCGGCCCTAAAAACCAAAAAAAAAAAAAAAAAAAAAAGAGAGAGAGAGAGACTCTTTATAATTCTCATTCATTTTAATAGAAACAAATGGCTATAATTCAAATATTGGTTTGTAGGGCCAGTCTGTCATCATGTCCATTTGGTATCAGGTATAGCTGGTACAGAGCTGACAAAATGAAACAAAGCTGACTTGCCTCTATAACCTGTCTTCCATGAAGTAATGAGATGCAGAATCACAGTGGCGAAAATATATTTAAAAATTATTTATGGAGTTCCTGTTGCGGCTCAGCGCAAACGAATCGGACCAGTATCCTTGAGGACACGGGTTTGATCCCTGGCTTAGTTATACTGAATAATTCTGAAAGTGCCATTCCCTTACCTTGCAGTCATCTGAAAGCACTTTGGGTTCAAGGAGAGAGTTTTCTTCAAAAATCTGGCCATTCCATCCCTTGAAACCAAGAGTCGGTGCTGAGCTCGTCTGAGCACTTGGCCACGCAGGAGTGTTTAGACAGTGAATGGTGATGACGTGGGTGGCTTCTGAGCTCAGTAAATGAAGGAAGTTCATCTGGACTCTTCCAACTCCAAACTCCAACTAATGTCATAGAAACAATATGCAAGTTATCAGATACGGCAGTTGAAAAGCTGATAGTTTGGTGAAACTTGAGCAAAGTCCTCTAAGGGCAGCCTCAAGAAAGTTGCTTTTTTGACACTGAAATGCCAGTCAGTTGTGTGCTGGTAACTGCTTAACCACTGGCTCCTGCAGGGGTGGGCAGGCAGAATCCCTGGCATTGACAGCCTTTTCTTTATTCCATGGTTGTTAATCTTCCCGCTGCTGGCTGATGTTAGGCTATCAAGTGGCATTGCTGAACATGCAGTTTACGAGAGGCGTTAACAGTAGGCGCTCTGAGCAACGCGAGCTGGCCTCAGCGCACTACTGGGCGGCTGGAAATGAGCGCAGAAGGGGACTTTGCATAATGTTATTTAAGATGCATTAGTAATTTGTTGATTACTTGAATTTTTTTTCAAATTTCTAGAGATAGGTTACAAGTTTTAATGATACCTTGGTTGGATAATTTTAACTGTGTGAGCCTTTAAAGCCAAGGACAGACTGTTACTCTTTGCACTGCCAGCCCCTCATGCACGGCGAGTCATCAGCAAATGTCCATGGAGGGAGGGATGCTTGAACAGGTGTTAACTGCTCGAGTGAAGCATCGAGGGCAGGAGTGGAGCAAGCAGGCATTGGCTGCATTTGCTAGGCTTGGACAAGGAGGTAGAGTTTTCTATAGCTTTAGCCATCATCATTCTAGCATTCTTCAGGCAGGGGCGGGCACGACATAAGTGAATAGAGCTGGTCCTGTTGAGGAATTCATATTGATCTCCACACACAACTAGAAGAGCAGCAGTTTATGAGGACCAGAGGAGGGAAAAAGATGAAACGACCCAAAGAGTCAAGCCCGAGGGAAAGGGAAGAAGAGCAGAGGAAGGACGCAGGGTCCAGACATGGCAGTGTCGCCCGCCGGAGGCTCACACGTGGACGGTCGGTGCGCTCATTCTGCGGGCGGGAACCACAGACCTGCAAGCCACGCAGCGCGCCTGGGCCGGAGGTGGATGCGTTAGGGACATGACGGGGCTGTTACGAGGACTGGAGGTGCCAGGCGGCGTTTAGCGACACAGTGCCTGGCTCAGCGTAGGCGCTCTGGCGGCTCACAGCGCCCCGCCCCCGTGAGTGTCCTTCAGGTCGGGTTTACGGATGGACGGAGAGGCGGAGGACTGACTCCTGCTGGGGAGGAGCTGGATGCCGCCTCTTCGCCGCCCTGTCGTCTTCAGAGATAATCCAAGCAAGTCCTAGGCTCTGCCTGTGCTGTGGGCGCAGCGGTGGCTCAGATCTGATCCCTGGCCGGGGACTCCATATACTGCAAGGTGGCCGAAAATGAACAACATAAAAATAAAAAGGAATTCCTAGGATAAAGCCAGAGGAGTGAGGACGGTCACGTGGCCATGTTGGAAGTAGGCCTATCGTGCTGCTCTTGAGCGGGGCCGAATCCCCGGGAGGGAAGAGCCCGTCCGCCTCTGCTCAGGCCTGACCGGGGTGAGCCTGTGCCCTGAGCCGCCGGAACACCTGCTCAGGGGAGGGCCGTCTGGTGAGGAGCAGCTAGAGACCAACTCACAGCCCGCACATTTGAGCTGCTGCCTTTTCTGATGGGCAGAACACACAGTAGGTATGCGGATTCCTTCTTTGTCAGTGAGAAATAAATGGTAATGTCAGGGTGGTTTAACCAGCCAAAGAAGGAGAGGCCGTTTTCGTTTCTTTAGTATATGTTATAGGTGGAAGTCAGCTTTAATGAAGGGTTAGAAGCACTTGCTGTGATTAATACCCAGTGTTACGTCAAACTAACTTTCCTTCCTTCTGAATATTTGGTTTATAGAATTATATGTGTAAGAAGTGTTAAGTACTATTCAGTAGATGCAAGAGGAGGTTATTTTTGTGCCCAATTACCAAAAATAGCAAAGCTATGAGAGGCGAATTCCTCTTTTGGTGGTGGTGTCATTTTCAGTAAAACTTTAGGTAACATTGTGGAATACAAACATTGCAGCTATTTGAGGATTTTCCAACAAATGCATGTACATAAAAACATATGTTTTACATTTTTAAAAGGAATTTAAAAAGCATAGTCAGTAGAGTAAGCCAGGCTAAGCCAGTTATAAAAATACACAATCCAGATGTCAAGATTTAATTTAGTATTTTTAAAACACAAAAAAAGTCCCTCATAAATGGTACTGAATATCTTGCCTCCATTCATAAAATTCATAATTATTTAAAGTGACAGAATTTTTTAAATTACTTTTTATTTTATGGGCAAGTACCAGCATATACTCTAAATTCAGTACATACCTTTGTCACCGAAACCGGAGATAAACACGTCTGACCACCAGCACTGAAATTGCAGAAAACCTCAATGGCATCTGAAGGGCATCCAAGATTTGGATCAATCCAGTATTTTCCTATTAATTTATTGTAAAATATAAAGATATTTAAATGCCATGCGAAAATATATTTGAACAGTCCTTATAAATTATGACACTTTCAATATTTTTTTTACTCTTTCCTGTTAAAAAGAGATTATTATAAAATATTTACATTTAGTCAAAGAAAGTGGTAAGCATTATGTAAAATCAGTACTGAAAATACTGTATTTTTCACATACCTGTCAATTTAAAGGCATTTCATAATTTTAATAAAATAGACAGAACATCTGACTATTGCCTCATTCTGTAGATAAGCTGAACTCAGCAACTTCAAGTGAATTGTCTAAAGTTAATAATTAATAAAAAGCTGAAATTAATGTAGGATAGGTGTTTCTGGTCTATGTCATTACAAAGATTAAAGATGAGTATTACATATTTTAAAAAGAAACAACTTGAGGGTTCCATGGCGGCCCAGTAGTTGAGGAGTCAGCATTGTCACTGCTGAGGTTTGGGTTCGATTCCTGGCCTGGGAATTTCCACATGCTGCAGACATGGCCCATAAAAACCTAAACAAACAAACAAAAAAGAGAAACAACTTCTCCAGTCTCTCTGAGGAAAAATACATTTTTATGTGCAGTATTGATAATTAAAAATAACGTTTTTGTTTCCAGAAGAAAAATGTGCAGTTAAATGGTTGTCAGTTTGTGCTTTTTCTTTTCAGATCTGTAAGTGGGAAAACCTGACGTCTCTACAGCCATGGTAAGTCTGCCAGCCTTCTCAACAACTGAGTGCCAAGGAGAGTCAAATGGGGTGTCAAGTTGGACTTGAGGGTTTATTCACACTGAGTGGTCCTCAGCTAGCATCTTAATTCCAGAACAACAGGCTCAGAATACTGAAAAAGTACCTTATTCCAGATGCAAAACTCAGGAATTTCTGAACGAGATGACCCGGCCTTCTTGCATTAAAAAGGCAAGACAGGCAAACAGTATTTGTTAAATGTCATTTTCTACAACAGGCAGGACTTCTTGTTTGCTCCATTCTCCTCCCACAGCAGAGATCCCTCCAGCTCGCCCTGGGCGTCCCCTGGCTTCCACAGCATTTTTGGCTGTCCCGCCTCCACTGTCTACCAGTCCTTCAAAATGACACCTTGTTGAATTGGTGCATCTAAGAGTAGGGTCTGTCCTCTCTTGCAGTGGTTTCCAAACGTCAGTGGCATCAGAACCACCTGTTAAGAGAGAGCAGGACCCCACCTCTAGAGCTGCTGAATGATGAAGTCTGGGATGGGAAGCTGCATCTAATTCTGGTCCAGGGACTGCATTTGGAGAACCACTGATATGCTGGGATACAGAAGAAAGGGGTGAAAGAGGTCCTAATAACGCTTCCTCAGAACGTTGAACATTTCGTAGGTTGTACAAATTATGGCTGGATTTTTCTCTTCTACACTGGGATCTGGTGGCTTGCAGTCTTATTTAATAGGGTAAACACATCTTTGCTCGTCATCTCCTCTCCTCCAAGAAGCAGTTTCCTAACAGCTGTGTAAGCTAATATTTATAAAGGATCCCAGCAGGCAAGCTCTCAGTGTTGTATGGGGTGGCGTGCTTTGAATTCAGGCATTATGTTGTACAATGGTGAACTGGTAGAGGCCTCAAATCATTTATTTCAGCATGTGCCGAGCTACAGATAAAGTACCATAATGCATCTTTTATAGGCCTGACTGTTCCAGCTCAAAACGGGCTCTCCCTGAGAGCACTGCTTCCCTTGGAGCCCTTTCAAGTTCTGCCACAATCTCTCCAGCACCGTGTCTCGGCGGGAGGGGCCTTGCTTTCTCCTCATAGGAAGAAGAGCTCCCAGTACTACCTCTGCCCACCTGTCTGTACTGGCACACATGTATTCTGTCATCTCTCATTGTGAACAAGCCATGTTCCCACATAAGGTTTATCTTGCCTGTTATATCTTCTGTTTCACATCTTTCCCTCTTATTTTTCGTTTGAGTCTGTTTCTGTTGTCTGCTGTTTCTGCTGGTTCTCGTTCATGGCATTCTGTTAACTTGTATGCCTGGCTATCACCACTTATGTGCTGGGCACTATATTTGAAAAAGAATTGGTGGAAATAACTTGAACCCTAGGATGATCTTTTATAGATTTTTGGGTGTTTTAGGTATGAGGGAGTACTGGCAGTCTAAAACCATCCTAATTAGGGTCCAAGTTGGAAAGTTTGAGAGTCTCTGAGAATTCTCAGTGACGGAAGCTAGGCTGCACCTGTATGAATGTCTTTTCTTCCAGTTTAGTTTTACTCTTCGAGAGTGGAGCCATTTGAAACTCTAGGTCCGCACCTTTGGTGGGCTTCAGATCCCAGCTTTGGGCCTCTGCATGTGAAGCGCTGCTCCGTGTCTGCACCCTGCCCAGGGCACAAGTAGCTCTCGGGCTTGTGTTCCTCTCTCGGCTTCTCCTCTTCAAAGTCTTGGCTTGAAAGTTCCTTGCTACTTTCTCAGTATTTGAGGATGTTCATTAACTTAGTTTTTAAAAAACCGAGTTAGGCAAACTGAATTACTTGCTTCTTTACTGGGAGTGGAAACTCCAGCTCCACCATTTTCTCTTAATACCTGACACGGTTTTAACTGTTACTCTTCCTCTAAGCTGCTTTTTCGAAGGCCATCAAAGAGCTTCATGTTACCGAGTCTAGTAGTCTTTCTGCATCTTCACCTAACTTGCCATTGCCTCCTCAGGCAAGCTTTTTCTTCCCTCCACATTCATCTGGTTTTTCTTCCCTGTCTCCTTAATAGCTGCTTCTTAGTTTGCTTGGGTAGTTCCCTCTTAGCTCACTCATCTCCAAACACTGGCAAACTCTAAAGCATAGTTTTTAGAACTTTTTTTTAAATTTATTATTTTTTTTTAAATTTGTCTATTCTTTAGGTAGTCTTAATCTCAGGGCATTAGATACTATTTATATGCAAATTAAGTCATAAATTTTGCCCCTGGCCAGGACCTTTCTCCTAAATAGCCAACTACCTATTTCACGTTCTTACTTGAATTCCTGGCAGACCACAGACATTTCAAATTAAATATATCCTGATCATGTCTCTAAACTTGCTTCTCAATTTCCTTTTTTTTTTTTTTTTTTTTTGGGTCTTTTTAGGGGCACACCCATAGCATACAGAAGTTCCCAGGCTAGGGGTTGTCTAGGAGGTGCAGCTGCCAGCCTACACCGCAGCCACAGCAACTCGGGATCTGAGCTGTATCTGCGACCTACACCACAGCTCACGGCCACTCAGGATCCTTCACCCACTGAGTGAGGCCCGGGATCGAACCCGAATCCTCAGGGATGCCAGTGAGGTTCATTACCACGGAGCCACAACAGGAACTCCTCAATCTCTGACAGCAATCCTGCTCTTCCAGTCCCTTAGTCAAAAATTTTGTCATCCTTTGTCATGGTATTTCTCTCGCAACCCACATTCAAATTATCAACCACAACTGCTGGCTCCACCTTCAAACACATACAACACTTCGACCACTTCATGTCGCTTGCCTGATACTGACTCCAGCCCAACCCATCACCGTCTCTCACTGGCTGGTCTCCGCAGCTGCGTCTACCCTACTTGCCATACATCACCCAGAGGAACGTTTTCAGAATTTGCTATGTCAGGTTATTCCTTTGCTCAGAGACTTCCAGAGGGTTCCCATCTTATCCAGAGTAAAATCTGGAGTCTCCTGGGTAGTCCGTCAGAGCCCACATAGTCCAGGGCCTTATCTTTGTGACTTCACTTCCTCCCACTCCCCTTATTCACTTTCTCCATTCACCTTGGCCTCCCGCTGCTCAGAGAGGATGCTAGACTAAGTACGTTCCCAGGCTCAGAGCCTTTGCATCTGCTCTCTCTCCTGGCTCTTTGCCCATTTCCTGGGGCCGGTTCCCATATCTCCTTCTGATATTCACCCCCACCGAACTTTCTGTCATTTCGCCCCCTCCCCGCTGCTCTGTGTTTCTCTGTTGCACTTAGGCTCTCCTATTGAGCAAAGGATGTGGGGGCTACCTTACAGTCCACGCCACAGCCGCTGCTCCCATGAGAAAGGCAGACCTTGAATTAGATGTCCGTGATCTCGCTTACAATGTTTTTGTTCCTTTCAGTTCTGCAGAACTGGGTGTTTATGTGCTCAAGCATGGGAAAGAGTCAAACTTAGAATTGCTATAGGCAGCTGTAACTATAAATATTTATTTTTGTGATAATCTAGGCCGGGAAGTCTCTATAGAAATTAAGCATCTTAGTAACATAAAATGAATATTTTCACTGTACTTCTGGAATGGAATATGTTTTTAGACAACTACTTATATTTATACATACATGTATGCTTGTGTATATAAAATTAAAATACAGATGATTATTCATCCTATAGAATTAAATTACTCAGTTTTTTTTTTAAATCAGCATATGTGTCATTATGTTAGGGCTAGAGTTTTCAGCAAAAAATGATAACTACGAATATCGACTTGTATAGCTGGACAGATAGACCCCATAGAATATTAAAATTAAACGACATACCATAGCAGACAGAGTTTCCCTGACCTATCATCAGATTACGATGGTCCACTACTTTAACTTCCCCTGATGGTTCCACTCTGAATTTATTTTTGAACCTCTAATGGATTTGGGGTATCAGTGTGAGGATGAGAAAATTCCAAGAATGAGAAATCACCAATTCTGAAATGAGGCACTTAAATTCCATTTTGTGTAAAAACTAATCTTAGGGAATGCGGCAGGGGGTTCTACCATCTCTTTCTTCATGTTGCCACCTTTCCTGACAGGTGCTCCTGTGGGTTAATCCAGAAATCAAGCTTCCTGTTTTAACCTTTGGCATGAAGAGCCCCCATTCCAAGCGCCAGGCGTAACTAAGCAAGTGGCAGTGTTAGGGCGGGGCTAGGAAAGGGGGGTAAGTCCGCAGTGGCAGTGGAGGACTTGGGCGAAGTGAGCCCTTGGAAAAGATGCCCCGACATCAGAAGCGTGTCTTCCTCTAAGAATACATATTGAGTTCCGGATGATGTTAAAATGCCTCTGTCAGGGTTTTAACAAACATGATTGACATTTGGAGTGAATACACTTCAAATGCCAAACACACTGAAATGATAAAATGAGATTAGACGTCAGCGTTTAAGGAAACCAAGAACTTACCATCTGATACTCTGTGTTCACAGTTGAGCAGATCTTTGCAGATTCGTGCTGGGTTATCTCGAGTGCCAAGAGGACTCTTGATGCTGCGCAGTAAATCTCTAAGGTATTTCAAGGTTTTGAGTATCTCTGCACTGTGGTCAATTAAAGTCACTTCGGTATTCTGGTAGCTCTGTCACATCATCGTGAGAATCATGGTAGCAAAGAAGCATAGAGTAGCCGTCACCAGCATGTAACCCAAATGGTCAACAGGGATCAAGGCAAAGGCAAATGTATCCCTACTGTGTGCAGTGAGTTGGGGGTAGGATGTTTACAGAAGAGTTTCTATTTGACTGCAGGCATACGCGTAGGCTTTGTTAATCCTGTTCCTAAATAAGAGGTTAAATCCACACTCAACAGTCTAGTTTTCAAGCTGGCATAAAACTTAACAATTACTGTGACTACTACATAGTTTAAAAAATTATGCAATGAATAATTTGACCCTAAATGAGAAAAATGAGTAATGATGATAGAGCCCCTTTTAAGAACAGGCTAACTTTCATTTAACCGTTTTCTTCTATAGTACCCAATTCTTACTTAAAAAAATTTTTTTTAAAAAATTACCATTTTGTTTCAAATATTTTCCTTAAAAACATCTTATGCATATATTTCTGTTTATTAAAATTGCTTACTTTGTTCTTAAAAATGGTTTCATTACTTTCAATCTCTTTTAAATACAGGCTTTGAGATAAAGTCACATTTTGGCAAACTCTGAAGACATTTTCTGTTTAGTTTGTAGACTGAGAGTGCCAGTGTAAATAAAGCCAGAAACATTACCTCCATCCGTAGGGCAGTATGTGAGTCAGTCGAGGCTTGAATAGCAGCACTGACAGCCATTTGTTTCTGTGTAAAACAAAACCATTTGTGATCAGCAATTTGATCACCACGGAGTGCTCTCAAGGAAAGGCTCTAAATTCCGAGAGTGCTGCTGTTAAAGTACTAGACTTAGCCTCTGAAAGGGGTTTAAATGCTTATGGTTAGACAGATCTTGCAAATATTGCCTGGCTATGCTACCTTCATCCAAATCTGGAAATGCCTCTAATTAAAACAGGACCAAATTCAAGCGCTCTCAGATGAAAAACTGTTTGTCTCCACTGCATGAAAACACAGAAAGTTACTCACATGGAAGAAGAATGAAATATGAGCCCCTCAGTTAATAAATTGTAAAGTGAAGAATAAATAACTGTAGTAATTTTCAACAGTTACATTCTTGGAAGGGAAAGAAAATAAAATATTACTGTCCTGAGGTAGTCACCACATTAGTTTAATCTGATACTTCTGCAGTCTTAAAAACAATTTATGAAGCTGGAAAGTGTAGCATTTGTCCCAAAAGAAATAATACAGCATGAACCCAGTCTCCTCCTGCATTTAATCAAAGGTGTTTTGAGTGAGAGACCCGGCACAGCCATTAGTAAAAGTCTTTTTGTGTTTTACTTTTTAAAAAGCTTGGAAACCAAGAAGCATGCATGGGGAGAAGGATCTGCGGAGCGGCATCTGTGTAAGCAAATCAGGCGGTCTGACCTCTTTCAGAATGGCTGTGCTGCTAAGGTCTGGGTGTCTTTTTCCTTGGAGGGTCATACAATATAAATTCTGTTCGATAGACCTCTCATAACTCAGGGTTGGTAATTTGAAAAACTATTTAAAATGATGGGACAGTCAACATAATGTACTCATCCTTGCCTCAACATGTGGTTTTCATATTGGAAAGTACTTGACTCATTCTGCATACGTGTGCTGCCAAACACTTATTGAGGATACAGTGGTAAGCAAACAAAATAATCCTGCCATTGTAGAGCTAAAGTTTAGGGGTAGATAAAGGCATTAAACAAATAATCTCAAAAATACACATTTACAAATTGTGATATGTGTTAGTACAGGAATCCATGAGAGAAATTATGGAGTCTTAGATCTGGAGGATATAAGAGATTTGGGAGGAATAGATCAGGGTAGGCTTCCCTGAGGAACTGACATTCAAGCTGGTATCTGATAAATAAATAAGAATTGTGAGAAGAAGGGGTGGGAGAGCTTTCTCGGCAGAGGTAACAACCCTGCACAAAGGCTGTGAGATCGAGAAGCATGGCCTATTCAAGAAGCAGAAAGGCTTAGCCTAAAAAGTCCTGTGCAGATTAGATAACTCTGACCATTATGCCTGTGTGAATTGACAGATTTTGGACATGGGGCACAAAAAATATTGGCAGTACACTTGGGCAACTGAATTAAGCACTGAACAATACCCACTTTTATATTTTTCATTTGTTTGTAATTATTGCTAATTTTTCTAACATCAAAGCCCTAAACAGTTCTCAGGCTCTTCTGACTCAGGAGCCTTTTGTGCTTTTCAGTACAGAAGCAGCTAGTTCGGTTTGCGACTGAAACAACTCCACAGGTGCTTTTATTTGAGGAAACTACTATACATCAGTATGAGCAGAAGTGCTTTATGTGTTCTTCCATCTCATCACACAGAATATTAGAAAAATGTGTACTGAAAATTACAGACTTAGGAGACAACAGAAACGGTGGAGTAATGACCTCCCAGAATTCTTTTCTGTAAAAGCAGTGAGAAGATGGGGGGTGGGGATGTCCGAACTTCAGAATTACAGAAATTAACAAAATGCTTGCAGCAGTCTGGTGAGCATTTAAGAAAAATAGCTGAATTTCTATAAGGGCAGTAAGCTTTGTAAAGATTTAATTTGCCCTATTCCCATGCCTCTCTTCCAGCTCTGTGGTAGCCTTGACAACCAGCAGTCAGCAGCCTCCAATCGCACCGAAAACAAGAAGCCTGAAAACCACAGGAGGGAGCATAATAGGGCTGGAGTCGCTTCAAAGCCTCATTTCCAGTGAAATGTCATTTGACCTGTCTGATGGTTCCCTTGAAGACATCATTTGAAGGCTGTCTTTATTTTACCTCAGAGCTCACTCAATGCTAAAAGCCTTTTTCCAAGGAGCATTAAAATTTTTTTTTTTAAGATGGAGTTGTTTAACTTTGTGGCTGACTGAAACATAGAAAACAGTTGATGCAAACAATAAGCTAAGAAAAAGCTTACAAGGAAAAGCTAGGCAATGAGGTTTCCTCAGAGACTGAGAAAAGCCCTGACATATTCCTAGGAATCTAGAAGTCCCTGTGCACATGCTCAGGAAAAACCCAAGAAGGCTTCCAGCTCTCTCCTCTGGTTGACCTTCAATCTTTGAGAAAATAGGAAGACTCAGGTGTACCTGTCAGTTGCCTGGCTGAGCACTGAAGGGTGCTCAATATTCCCACAGAGACCTTTCACAAAAACTTGGAGACTTAGTGGTTCTGACATTTAAGGAAATCTCTTTCCTGTCATTAGCTGACCAGTAAGCTAACAGTACAGACTTCAGTGGTCAGATATGTCAAAGAATACAGATTTTATGCAGTAGGAAGCATCACTAAACCACAAAAACAAAAACAAAAAATAAAAATAAACATTGAGGTTGGGGTAAAGTATTTGGTTTCCAGAGATGCCACATTATTTAAAATGTCCAGTTTTCAAGAAAAAAATGACCAGACATGCAAGGTAACATTAAAGTCTGGCCCCTATAGATGGAAAAAATGCAGTCAATAGAAACTGTCCCTGAGGAAGCCCAGCTGTTGAACTTAGTAGGCCAAGACTTTAATTAGCTCGTTTAGATATGTTCAGAGAACCAAAGGAAACCATATCTACAGAGCTAAAGGAAAGTATGAAAAAGATGTCTTACCACATAATATCAAAAAGATGGAAATTAAGAACCAAGGGGAAGTTTTATAGTTGAACAATAACTGAACTGAAGATTTACCAGAAAGGCTCAATTCTAGATTTCACTGGACAGAAGAATCAATGAAGTTGAAAACAGTTTACTGAGATTATCCAGTCAGAGGAATAAAGAAAATGAGTGCAGAAAATGAACAGACCTAGAGATGTACGGGACACCATAAAACATATCAATGTATGCATAATGGGTGTCTCAGAAAAGAGAAAAAGGGGCAGAAAGAGTATTTGAAGAAATAATGGCTGAATATATCCCAAGGTTGATCAAAAACATTAAGTTCCACAAAACGAGTTCAATGAATTCCCCTAGACACATCATAATCAAACTGTCAAAAGCTAAAGACAATCCTGGATGCAGAGGGAAGAGACTCATCACATCTAAGGCATCAGATTTTTCATCAAACACCATTAAGGTGAGAAGGCAGTAGGATGAAGTATTCTGAGTGCTGAAAGAGAAAGACTGACAAGAATTCTATAACCAGCAAAACTATCCTTCAAAAAAGAAAGAAAAAATTAAGACATTCCCAGACAAATTCATCACTAGAAAAACTTTCTTAGAAAAATAATAACAAAGGGAATTCTTTGAACTGAAATAAAGGATACTAGGCAGAAACTTGAATCCACACAGAGAAATAAAGAATACTGGTAAAGATAACTATACAGGTAACTATAAAAGTGAGTATAGATCCCAAACAGCCAAAATAGTCTTGAAAAACAGAACAAAGTTGGAGGTCTTACACTTCAATTTCAAAATTTACTGCACATCTACAGCAAAACAGTGTGGCATACAGACAAATATACCAATGGAACAGAATAGAGTGCAGGAACAAACCTTCACATATATGGTTAAATAAATTTTGAGAAGGGTGCAAAGACCATTCACTAGGGAAGGAACAGTCTGTCAACAAATAGTTCTGGGAAATTTTATATCCACATGCAAAAGGATGAAGTTAGATCCTTATTTATATACAAAAGTTAACTCAGAATGAATCAAGATACTTAAATGGAAGAACCAAAAGTATAAAACTCTTAGAAGAAAATATATAGGGGAAATGCTTCATGACTTTAGTTTGGTACTGATTTCTTGGAGATGACATTAAAAGAAAGGGAGCAAAACAGTAAATTGGTCTATATTAAAATGAAAGACTTCTGGAGTTCTCATCTTGGCGCAGTGGTTAACAAATCCGACTAGGAACCATGAGGTTGCAGGTTCGATCCCTGCCCTTGCTCAGTGGGTTAACGATCCGGCGTTGCCATGAGC
Organism: Sus scrofa; assembly: GCF_054392235.1. Taxonomy (NCBI): domain Eukaryota; kingdom Metazoa; phylum Chordata; class Mammalia; order Artiodactyla; family Suidae; genus Sus; species Sus scrofa. The sequence continues at coordinate 135,740,765 of NC_139386.1, read as the reverse complement.
TGTGGTGTAGGTTGCAGACGCAGCTCGGATCCCGAGTTGCTGTGGCTCTGGTGTAGGCTGGTGGCTATAGCTCCGATTCAACCCCTAGCCTGGGAACCTCCATATGCCACAGGAGTGGCCCAAGAAATGGCAAAAAGACAAAAAAAAAAAAAAAATTAAAGACTTCTTGTCATTTTCACTGTGATTGAAGGCTGTTGTTTTTCAAGGCTACCGGAAGCTGGAAAGAGAGGCATAGGAATAGGGCAAATTAAACTTTTATGGAGCTCACTGCCACGTGCAAAAAAATAACAGAATGAAAAAGAGTTCCCACTGTGGTGTAGCAGAAACAAATCCTAGTATCCATGAGGATGTGGGCTTGATCCCTGGCCTTGCTTAGTGGGTCAGGGATCCAGTGCTGCTGTAAGCTATGGTTTAGGCCGCAGATGCAGCTCTGATCCCACGTTGCTGTGGCTGTGGTGTAGGCTGGTGGCTACAGCTCCAATTCAACCCCTACTCTAGGAGCTTTCATATGCTGTGGGTGCAGCCCTAAAAAATAAGAAAAGGCAAACAATGACAACACAGTGAAAAGGTAGCCAATGGAATGGGAGAAAATGTTTGCAGGTCATATAAAGGATTACATTTAGAATGCATAAAGAACTCAACAAAAACAAAAACTCAATTCAAAAATGAGCAAAGAGGGAGCTCCCTGGTGGTCTAGTTCTTAGGACTGGTGCTTTTACTGCTGTGGCCTGAGTTCAGTCCCTGGTCTGGTAACTGAGAACTCACATCAAGCTGCTGTATGCCACAGCGTCCCTCAAAATGGGCAAAGACATTTTTCCAAAGAAGCTATATAAACCAAGGAGCACATGAAAAGATGCTCAATATCACTAATCATTAAGAAAATGCAGGTTAAAACCACATACCATTTCATACCCATTAGTGTGGCTATTATCGAACAAACAGTATATAACAAATGTGGAGGAGAAAGTGGAAAAATTGGAACCGTATGCATTAGTGGTGCATATGTGAAATGATGCAGCTACTGTGGAAAACAGTGTAGCATTCCTCATAAGGTTAACATAAAATTACTATATGATCCAGTAGTTTCACTTCTGGGTATTTATGGAGATGAACTGATAGCAGGGACTCATATTTTTATACCTATATTTACAGCAGCATCATTCATAATAGCCAAAAGGTGAAATCAACCCAAGTACCCATCTGGATAAACAAAAGATGGTATGTACAGACTGGATATTGTTTGGAATAATATTCACTCACAATGGGATATAATGTACTCACAATTCACAGTCTAATAATTACTAAAAGGACTTCTATCTCTCCCTGTATGGTCCTGTTTCATTCAGGAAATCCTTTCCTTCCAAGTGAAGTCTTCTGGCTTGGAGTATTCCCACTGAAATTTTCTAAGTTGCAACTTGCCTGTCTGCATTTATTCATTCATTCAATAGACACTTACTAAGGACTTGAATGGAAAAGACAGAAAAGAGTTCTTGCCTTCATAGAATTCACAGTCTAGTAGAAGGGTGGGCATGAAAATAAATGCATATGGGAGCAGGATCAAGATTTTGGAGAAGATGTGAGACTCACCTTCTCCCACAAACATCAAAAAAAAAACCATCTACCTGTAGAACAATTCACACAGAAAGTCTACTGAACACTTGCAGAAGACCATAAACTTTGAAAAAGGGAAGAAACCCTCCAAATAACTGGGTAGAATGGAGGGAAAAAAGAGGGAGAAGAGGAAGGAAAAAAAAAAAACAGGAATCAGGATGGGACCAGCACTCCTGAGAGGGAGCTGTGAAAGGGGAAAGGAACCCACACCCTGGGAAGATGGGGAGATCAGTGGAGACAGAGGGAAAGATAAGGAGAAGATTCTTAAGGCAGCAAGAGAAAAAGAATTATAAGGGGACTCCCATAAGGCTTGGAGTATTCTCACTGCAATTTTCTAAGAGTTGCAACTTGCCTGTGCATTTATTCATTCAATACATATTTACTAAGGACTTGATTTCTCTACAGAAACACTACAGGCCAAAAGAAAGTGGCAAGATATATTCACAGTTTTAAAAGGGAAAAATCTGCAACCTATAATACTCTACTCAGCAAGAATATCATTTAAAATAGCAATAAGGAATTTATCCAACAAACAAAAAGAATACAGCAATACTAGACCCATTCTAAAAGAAGTACTGAAAGATCTCCTCTAAGTAAAAACTAAGAAGAAATAGGATAGAGGAAATCACAATTCGAAAGTAATCACTTAAATAAGTCAATATACAGATCTAATAGGAAAAAGAATTGTAAAGTGATAAACACAAGGAACAGCAAAAGGATAAATCGGAAGATTTTTAAAAAGGACATAAAAATCATAAAGTGTGGGGAAGGAAAGCAAGAAAATCCAGGCTTTTTTTTATAGAATGTGTTTGAGCCTATATGACTATTAGGCTTAAAGCAAGCAGATAGAGGAAGGGGTTAACATCTTGAAAAACAGGACAACCACAAATCAAAACCAAACAATACATTCACAGAAACTAAAAAGAGAACACAAGCATAAAAGGAAATCATTCAACCAAAAAAAAATAATGAACAAGGGAGAAATAAAATCAACTGGAAAACAAGGTTTAAAATGGCAATGAATACATATTTATCAATAATTACCTTAAATGTCAATGGACTGAATGCTCCAATCAAAGACACAGAGTGGCAGATGGGATTTAAAAATAAGAGCCTACAATATGCTGCTTACAAGAGACTCACTTCAGGGCAAAGGACACATATAAACAGAGAGGGGATGGAAAAAGATATTTCATGTGAAGGGAAAAGACAGGAAGGCAGGAGTTGCTATACTCATATCAGACAAAATAGAATTTAAAAAAAAAGGCCATAAAGAGAGACAAAGAAGGACCCTATTTAATGAAAAAAGGACACATTCAAGAAAAGGATATTACATTTGTCAATATATATGCCCCTAATATAGGAGCACCCAAATATATACAACAAATACTAACATATAAAAGGAGAAATTGATGGGAATACAATAACAGTAGACTTTAACACCCTACTCACATCAATGGACAGATCCTCTCGAAAGAAAATCAGTAAGGCAACAAAGATCCTAAATGACACAATAGAAAAGCTGGACTTCATTGACATTTTTAGGACATTGCATTCAAAAAAATCAGAATGTACATTCTTTTCAAGTGCACATGGAACATTCTCAAGGATTGACCACATACTGGGGCACAAAGCTAACCTCAACAAATTTAAGAACATAGAAGTTATTTCAAGTATCTTCTCTGACCACAATGGAATGAAACTAGAAATCAAGTATGGGAAAAGAAATTAGAAAAAACTGACTACATGGAGATCAAACTAAGTGCTACTGAAAAACCAATGCATCAACAAGGAAATCAAAAGGGAAATCAAAAAATACCTCAAGACAAATGACAATGAAAACACAACCATTCAAAATCTATGGGATGCCGCAAAGGCAGTGCTTAGAGGAAAGTTCATAGTGATACAGGCTTTCCTCAAAAAAGAAAAATCTCAAATCAATAACTTAACCTACCATCTAAAAGAAAAAGAACAAACACAACCTAAAGTCAGCAGAAGGAAGGAAATCTTAAAGATCAGAGGAAATCGATAAAATAGAGATTAAAAAAAAAAAAACCCAAAAAATCAATAAAACCAAGAGCTGGTTCTTCGAAAGTGTAAACAAAATTGACAGACCTCTTGCCAGACTCACCAAGAAGAAAAAAGAAAACTCAAATGAAAAAGAAGAAATCTCAATGGATACTGCAGAAATATTAAAAAACTAAGAGAATACTGTGAATGATTATATGCCAACAAATTTGACAACCTAGAAGAAACGGACAACTTTCTAGAGACATACAGCCTTCCAAAAAGGAATCAAGAAGAAATAAATCAGTTGATCACACCCATCACTAGAAATGAAATAGAATATGTCATAAAAACGCTCCCTACAAACTAAAGTCCAGGACCAGACGGCTTTACAGGTGAATTCTACCAAATATACAAAGAAGAACTTATGCCCATCCTTAAAATTTTCCAAACGGTCAAAGAAGAAAGAATAATCCTAAAGACAATCTATGAAACCGCCAAACCCTAATACCAAAGCCAGACAAAGATACTCACAAAAAAGAAAATTATAGGCCAACATATTTGATAATTATAGACACAGAAGTTCTCAACAAAATCTTACCCAATCAAATCCAACATATAAAAAAGATCACACACTACAGCCAAGTGGGATTCATCCCAAGTTCAAAAGGATGGTTCAACATATGCAAATCAATCAACATCATACACCACATTAACAAAAGTCAAAAACCACATGATCATCTCAGTAGATGCCAAAAAAGCATTTGACAAAAATTCAGCATCCATTCATGATCAAAACTCTTACCAAAGTGGGTATAGAGGGAACATACCTTAACATAATAAAGCCATTTATTGCAAACCCACTGCCAATGTAATAGTCAACGGAGAAAAGCTAAAAGCCTTCCCACTAAAATTGGAACAAGACAAGGATGCCCACTGTCACCACTTTTATTCAACATGGTACTGGAAGTCCTAGCCACAGCAGTCAGACAAAAGAAATAAAAGGTTTCCAAAATGGAAGAGAAGAGATACAATTTTCACTCTGTGCAGATGACGGGATGCTATATATAGAAAACTGTAAGGACTCAACTCCAAAACTACTCAACCTGATCAATGAATTTAGCAGAGTAGCAGGATACAAGATTAACATTCAGAAATCAGATGCATTTCTATATACTAACAACAAAATACTAGAAAAGGAATAGAAAAATACAATGCCTTTTAAGATCACACCCCAAAAAATCAGATACCTAGGAATGAACCTGACCAAAGAAGTGAAAGTCTTGTATGCTGAGAACTATAAAAGATAAATCAAGGAAATTAAAGAGGATTCAAAGAAATGGAAAGATATTCTATGTGCCGGGGTTGGAAAAATTAATATCGTAAAAATGGCCATACTACCCAAAGCAATCTACGGATTCAGTGCAATCCCCATCTAATTTACCATGACATTTTTCACAGAACTAGAACTAACAATCCAAAAATGCATACGGAACCATAAAAGATCCAGAATTGCCAAAGCAATCCTGAGGAACAAAAACCAAGCAGGAGGCATAACTCTCCCAGACCTCAGTCAATATTACAAAGCCACAGTAATCAAGACAGTGTGGCACTGGTACCAAAACAGATATACTGACCAATGGAACAAATAGAGAACCCGGAAATAAATCCATTCACCTATGGTCAATTAATCTTTGACAAAGGAAGCAAGAACATAAAATGGGGAGAAGACAGCCTTTTCAGCAAGTATTGCTGGGAAATGTGGATAGCTGCATGCAAATCAATGAAACTAGAACACACCCTCACACCAGGCACAAAAATAAACTCAAAATGGCTGAAAGACTTAAACATAAGAAGACAACATAAAACTGGACGAGAACGTAGGCACACCATTCTCCGACATCAACCACACAAATGTTTTCTTAGGCTAGTCTCCTAAGGCAACAGAAATGATACCAAAAATAAACCAGTGGCACCTAATCAAACTTATAAGCTTTTGCACAGCAAAGGAAACCATAAAAAAAGGACAACTTGCAGAATGGGAGAAAATACTGGCAAATGACGCAACCAACAAGGGCTTAGTCTTCAAATTATCAAACAATTCATACAGCTCAAGAGCAACAAAACAACTCAATTGAAAATGGGCAGAGGACCTAAATAGTTCTCCAAAGAAGACATACAGATGGCCAATAAGCACATGAAAATATGCTCAACACCACTAATTATTAGAGAAATGCAAACCAAAACTACAACGAGGTACCATCTTACACTGGTCAGAATGGCCATCATTACCAAGTCAACAAATTACAAATGCTCGTGAGGGTGTGGAGAAAAGGGACCCTTCCTACAGTGTTGGTCAGAATGTAAACTGGAACAACCATTATGGAAAACAGCATGGAGGTACCTCAGAAAACTAAATCTAGAACTACCATATGATCCAGCAGTCCCACTCCTGGGACTATATCCAGTCAAAGCTTTCACTGGAAAAGATGTTCACGGCAGCACTGTTCACAACAGCCAAGACATGGAAACTGCAGCACTATTCACAACAGCCAAGACATGGAAACTGCAGCACTATTCACAACAGCCAAGACATGGAAACAACCTACATGTCCATCAACAGATGAGCGGATAGAGAAGATGTGCTGGTATAGACAATGGAATACTACTAAGCCAGAAAAAACCAAAAGAATGCCACTTGCAGCAACATGGATGGAACTAGAGATTCTCATACTCAGTGAAGTAAGTCAGAAAGAGAAAGACAAATGCCATGTGATATCATTTATATATGGAATCTAACATATGGCACAAAGGAACCTATCTCATGTGGTTGCCGAGGGAGTGGGATGGACTGGGAGTTTGGGGTTAGTACATGCAAACTATTGCTTTTGGAGTGGATAAGCAGTGAGGTCCTGCCATGTAGCACAGGGAACTGTATCCAATCACTTGTGAAGAAACATGATGGAGGATAATGTGAGAAAAAGAATGTGTGTGTACAGATGTATGTATAATTGGGTCACTTTGCTGTACAGCAGAAATGGACAGAATATTGTAAATCAAGTAAAATCTTAAAAAAGAAAGTAGATGAGTATGAATGAAGAAGGGAAGTGATCAGTTCCGTCCTGCAGTTACAGAGGGATGAAATTAGGAAGTGCTGTGAGAAGGTCTGATCGCTGAGTTTAGAGTAAATATGTGAGTATTTTCCCACTGTCACTTAAACTTCTACTCTGGAAGTCTTATGTTCATCACTACCCTGTCACTTTCTTACAGTGGCCTCTGCGAGTCCCAGAGAGACAGCAGAAGGAAACTGGGTTCCACTGGGTTCATACTGGCCAAGAAGGAAGACAGGAGAGAAAAAGGAGAAAACAGAAACTAATGTTAAGTGAGTACCTATAATGTGTCAAGCACGTATATTTCTCATTTAATCCTAATAATCCCTCAAACTAGGTAATCGTATCCACATTTTGCTCAGAGCAAAACCTCTCACATGCCCTGGTTCACCTTGGCCGCACAGCAGACAGACAAACCTTTTCTAAGTGAGAGGGATGTGGTGCCCCCCAAATTTAACACATGTGAAAATTTTCACTACGCACCTCTAATTTGCCAGTGATGCATGATCTTTTAGAACCTGTTCCTTCTTAGCAAGGTAGCTCTGACTTACCAGAGTCATTATAAGGTGAGAGGGCAACTGACGAGGGTTTTCCTAACCCGTGCTGTGTGAGGATCCAGGAGGAATGGAAGAACAGAGCAGTGGAGAGTAAAGAGTTTTTAAAAAGACATTCCCATTGATGGTCATGCGAGGGAAAGTTTCGGTCCCCACCAGCCAGATGGCCAGAGAGGAGGAGACGTTTAAAGACATCATAGAGAAAGGGACCTCTTGCCCCAAGGGGGCCGTCTTCCCGTGGCTTTCTGCTTGGAAGCTCTCCCCTCCCAGATGAAAAGCTGGGGGATTGAGTTCCTGACCTCCGAGAGGGGAACGCAGTGACCCACCAGCCAGAACCTTCAGAGACCCAAATGACGCCAGAACAGCAAGTGGGAATAAGAAAGGCTTAGAACACATAGGACTGGCCGTTATTTGGACAGTGTAGCCAATAGCGGATCTGCTTTAGGCAGGAGATCTGACCAAGGACCACGGTGTTGGACCGGCCGCTGCAGGAAGGGGGCGTGGGCGAGGTTGAAGGTAGGAAGGTCACCTCTTGTAGAAGCAGGAACACACAGACCACCGGGTAGGAGAGGAGATACGGGAAACCAGTCTTGGGACATCGAGGCCTGGAGATGATAGCTGATAACGAAGCACTAGAAGTGTCACCTCGAAATACAGGGCCAGCATGGAGGTCCCGTTGTGGCCCAGGGGAAATGAATCCGACTTGTATCCATGAGGATGCGGGTTTGATCCCTGGCCTCGCTCAGTGGGTTGGGGATACAGCGTTGCCGTGAGCTGTGGTGTAGGTCGCAGACACGGCTGTCCCACTTTGCTGTGGCTGTGCCGTAGGCTGGCAACTGCAGCTCCCCTTCGCTCCCTAGCCTGGAAACCTCCAGATGCTGCAAGTGCAGCCCTAAAAAGACACAGAAAAGGTAGGGGCAGCAAGTCTTGGCTTGTGATAGATCAAAAGCAACTACATGAGAAGTCCGAGGGCTTCTAGAGCCACCAGCAACTGAAGAGGATTCAAATAAAGCCTAAAAAGTGGAGAACTCTGGTTGGCAAAAAAGAACATTTGAACAAGAAGAGTTGGGACACAGAAACAGGGAGAAATGCAGGGAGTTAGTATTTTCTGAGCACTAATTATGTCTGACACTGTGCTAAGTACTTCTTGTTTAGAACTCAGATCCACCCAAGAAAGTAAGAGATACCGTCCCCATTTTAGGACAAGAAGGCTGAGGCCTGGATTCCAGGCTTTGCTGATGTTGGGAAGACTCCATGTGAGATTAACAGAAAGAACAGAGGCAGGGAATAGGGGAACCCTGTAAGAGGGCGTTAGCGGATGCTTTTAACGGTTATCTTACACTAAGATAAACAAAATCAAGAAAACTTACTCTTGGGCCCGGTGCTCCAGGTGGACCCTATAACAACAAATTTTGGAAAGTATTTAGTAACTATCTCCAACCAGACAGGCATGTAAGCATCAACAGTGAACAGAAGTAAAATAAACTCACGGGAGGCCCTGGTTTTCCTCTTGGTCCCTGGGGGCCCTGGGGGAAATGGAGATGGATGTGTTATGCTTCTGGGTTGGTACCAGGCAGCCAGGGTTCAACTCCCATCATTGCCTTTCCTGTGAGGCAAATCCTAAGATTCAAAGTGGCTTTAGTATCTTGAAGTTCTGTGTTCTTGAACTCAGCTGTCCCCCACATTCGTGAACAAACTGAACACACCTGCTCATGTTTTGTTGATATTACTAGAGACTAAATTTATCCACTTTAATAAACTTATAAATGCAACACTTTAAAACGTTAGTATTACCTAAGTATGCTTTTCCTGTCACTTCTGTCTGCCTCCACCTAACTGTCAAGAATGGAAACTTCAGTGTCCTTCATCATCGCCCTTTCCTCGGACTCCCCCGCGGTCTGGTCACCCACTACTGTGGGTTCCCCTCCTAATCCTTCTAAAATACTGCTTCCCCACCCTTGCAGCAGCTGTCCCGGTTCAGCAGATCATATGCTATGGATTGAATGTTTGTGTCTCTTCCCGCATTCATACACTTCCAGCGTGACGGTATTGAGAGGTGGCGCCTGTGTGAGTGGCAGAGTCCGTACAAGGCGGGACTCGAGAGGGAGATGTGAGGTCCCAGCAAGAAGGCGCCTCCGCAGACCAGGCAGAGGCCCCTCCTCAGAGGTGGAAGCTGGTAGCTCCTTCACCTTGGAGTTCCCAGTCTCCAGAACTATGAAAACGAAATGTTTAAGCCACTCGGTTTATGGCACTTTGGTGTAAGCGCTCTAGCTAAGGCGTCACGTTGTGCCTGGACTTGGCTTTCTGACTTTGTTCTCTCTGCTGTGCTAACTGTATTCTACTTACAAAATGGATAGCTCATCATGCCATTACTTGGTTAAAATCATTCTGTGGCTTAGTGGATACAGAATAAAGTTCTTAACAGTGAGAGCTACCATTCCCTGAGAGCTCGCGATGTGTCAAGCTGTGTGTTCACTTATCAGGAACTCGCTGCAGGTCAAGCTGTGCGCTCTGTCTACTTCACAGTTAAGAATGGACTGGCCAAGAGACCAGCAAATAAAGGGCAGATCTAGGATTAAAACCCGCGGCAGTGCGTGGAGAAGTCTAGTTCTGAGTCACTGTGCACCCCTGCCTCCCCAACACACTCTGCCCCGTCGGTCCCCAGCTACGCGTGGCCTCTGAATCGCCACGCGTGTTCTTTCACACACACACAGCCTCTGTGTGTGCTCTTTCCTTGAGCAGCAGTGCTCCTCCTTACCTTTGCTCTGTGTTTAACCCCATTCCTGTTCCAGCACTTCTTTAAAACTCTGGATCACCCTGCCGCCTTCCTCCCACACAACCCACTTCTGCATCCACAGTACGTAACACGCTGCAAAGCCCCCAGGGATCTTTAAAAATATCTTAGCTTTTCATTTTCTGGAACAGGAATAGTACCTAATGCACAGTATGTGTTCACAGACCATTAATGAATGAATAAATACTGTTAAAAGTAACTAGTATTAGTTTAGAAATCAGAATCATTAAAATACGTAAATGTGAGAAGTTACGCTGACATTTTCCAAAGTGAAACAGCAGTAATGACTTTCAGAATGCTCCAAAATTTACCTTACTTGATGGTCAACTGCATCAGTCACATTCTGAATTACGCTTAAAAAATGGCAAAGCAAAATTTATCTTCCACTGCGTTTGGACCAATGTTGACGCTATGCTTCACTTCCGTGAAGTATCTTTTGCTGCCAAAGCTGTTGATTCTGAATTACGGTGACAATGAAAACGACACAGGGTAACTTAAAAAGGACAGAGCACTTCAGCCCCATGCCTGCTGGACGTTTCTTAGTCTGCGTGGCTTATGATTACAACTTAAAGCAGACAGTGCATAAAACTTACCTCGGAAGCTGCATGGTGAGTTAAAGAAACTGCATGTAGCTGTTTAAATATACAGAGGCTCAGAGTGGAGTTTGCTGTGCAAGTTTCTCCTTTCCAGATCAACGTTGTAAAATTAAATAGTTGACATTTTATGTTTCTTAGCATATTTCTGACCTTTGCAAAAATGGGTCAGTATAAAGTAGCTGTCTTAACTCTGTGAAAAAGGATCTTGTCATAGAAAGAAGTGGCTATTTTTCCTGAGTTCACTCAGCTTGTGACCTAGGACAAGTCAGGTCACCACAAACATGGTCAAATGAAACACTTCCAACAGGACAGGGCAGAGCAGCCCCAGGGAAACAACTGCATGGACTAAGGCCCAGTAAAACAAAGTATGATTTGTCTTTTATATTCTTCTATTTAACCTACCACCAAGGAAAGGTGATTCTCTCTAGGTACCACGTAAACAGGTATCTAAAGAAGGTTCTAATACAGTTTGTAATAAAACTATGAATGTCTAGTTAAGCTCTAATGGGGAACCAAATTAACATGAACAGGTATGGTGGTTACTTGGCTGTAGTGAAAGGCCTACCTTTGAAGACAGACTCTCTCCCCATTTAACCCCAGAATTGACATATGCTCCTCCAAAGGTCACGTTTTTTTCACTAGACTTAGAAGATACTGGTAATCGCCTGTCCTTAAGCCTGCGTATGTTAGACTCTGCCTGCAGGCAGATGCCATCTCCATCTAGTTTCTCGACCTTTCCTCCCGGCTGGCTTAGGAGCGGACGGCTCCCTTTCCTCACTTGTAAACGGAGAAGCTTGCGTGGTGGGTGCTGCACAGCACCTCCGGCCTCTCCCACCAGGTGCCACCAGCAGCTCTCGCTTTTCTCCAAGATGGAATGAGTGGACTCTAGGGCGGGGGATGACGACCTGACAAGGATCCATTCAGGTGGGTCGGAATGTGGGTGGCTGGGTACGCGCCCCCCTCCTGACCCGGGTTGCTCCGAACTCGTTTTCTCTGCAAGGCACCATGATTGATGAGAAAGCACGAGAGCATGGCATCTGGGAGATCTGGGTTCCGCACCTAATTAATTAGCTGCATGTCCTTGACTGAGTTGCTGCCATTTGGATCTCAAATATCTTGACTGTAAAGTGGTAGGTTTGGTGAAGATACTCTCCAGAACTGACTTTAGAACTGGGATTTTCAAGCTTTTTGTCACCTTTCTTCCTAATGTTTTGTAACTGGAAAAAGAAGGTAGCACATGCACACAAATGGGGCGCTTTGAAGTTTGTAAGAAAATGAAAGAAGACTGTGTGCTTGAATTAAAAGTTTGATTATTTTTCATTTTAATTGTACTATAAGAACTTTAAAGAGTCATATACATGTATGCTTTAAATTCCTAATTTGTTAATATTTAGGACATATTTCCTTGTAATCCTTATAATGCTTAAACCATCCTCCCGACTTTTTTTTTTTTTTTTTTTTGTCTTTTTAGGGCTGCTCCTGTGGCATATGGAGGTTCCCAGGCTAGGGGTCTAATCAGAGCTACAGCTGCCAGCCTACGCCAGAGCCACAGTAACTCGGGATCCGAGCCTACACCAGAACTCACGGCAACGCCGGACCCTTAACCCACTGAATGAGGCCAGGGATGAACCAGCAACCTCATGGTTCCTAGTTGGATTCGTTTCCACTGCGCCAGGACGGGAATTCCCCACCCTGACTTTCAAATTGGGGGCAATCAAGAATTGTGGAACATTTAGAGGTAATTTTTGAGAACGTGTCATTGGGATGCTTCAACCTTTAACTAATTTTCATTAAACCATATGCTATTAAAATGAAGTAGCTAATCTAAAAATTCATGCTGGGATAGTTTTCCCTCCATTTTTCTCTACTTCTCTGGCTCTCGGTTACATGTTTCAAATTCTGACATTTTACTAAAATCCCTTTCAGATAATGGACAGCAGGGTATCGATTCGACAGAAAGTTAAATTTTCTTTTTGCCAACTGTATCCCAGTACTTCTGGTAGTCGTCTTCTCTTTAAATATCATTCATGTTCTCAGAGTGTTTGGGGGTCTGTGAATATCAGGAGCCTTTTATAACCTTTTAAGAAGCATGTGTCACTGACATGAGAGTCGTGGAGTGGGAGTGCCACACGCCCTCCACTAGGGAGTCTTCTCAGGATGTCACGAAACTGGCTCATAGAGTCTGTATGAGTCTATTCATGGAACAAGTACAGGAGAAAGGAAGCTGTTCTTATCCAGCAGTACAGAAACAGCTCTCCGTGGCGGTGAAGACGCCTTGGGATCGTTACCGTAGTTGACAATATTAAACTGTAGGAGATAGCAAAGCTTCCTAACCAAGAAATCCAAATTGCTGTAGGGTACACTTTTAATATACATTTTTATTTATTTATTTATTTTGTCTTTTTGCCATTTCCTTGGGCCGCTCCCGCGGCATATGGACGTTTCCAGGCTAGGAGTGGAATCGGAGCTGCAGCTGCCAGCCTACGCCAGAGCCACAGCAACACAGGATCCAAGCCACCGAGCAAGGCCGGGGATCGAACCTGCAACCTTATGGTTCCTAGTCAGATTCATTAACTACTGAGCCAGACGGGAACTCCCTATATGCATTTTTATCTATTTGTCCCAATACAACAGATTCTGGCTAATAAAATTCATTCCAAAATGCCTCATGTACTGGTGTTATTTGAGGCCAGCCTTCCTGAGGATTTCATATTCTAAAACCAGGGGCTAGTGAGGAGTCTCTAGCCAGTCAATTATTTAAACGGTTCCCTTTAAGAAAACAAAAGCGTAGCACATACTGACAAAGTCCCAATGAGAGTGTAAGAAATGTTACTGAACTTTTCCATGGGATGGAAGCAGCAAAAGGCTTAATGGAAGGTTTTCTGGGTGGATTTAACTGCAGATGGTCTCTAGGGATTAAAAGATTACTTTTATAAAGTTCCTTAAATTCATAATGGAATCAAAGGAAAAGAAGAGATAAAAAGATATTTAGTACCAGTTATTCAACAATAAAGGCAGAAGAAGCTAATGCTAAAGTGCCAGTTAACCCTACTTTTCAGCAGTGAGTTGTATTCCTACACTAAAACCCACAGAGCAAAAGACTAAGCAGAATGTTAATTCAGGAAATGCTACTTTACCAGCTAGAGCTGGACGCAGTTGTTAACTTTTTAATTTTAGGGAACGGCGTTTAGTAATTTATCAGTTCACTTCTCAGACACTACCTACTGCACCGATGGTTTGATTCTGGACCCTGATAAGCAGTGTGTCAACGTTCCCTGCTCTCATGAAGTTTATATTCTAGGAGAGGAGACAGAACACAAATGACTTCAAACAGTGCTGCTGTCTGACTCCCAGGGCGTGGAGCGCAGAGGACTTAGCTCTCACTCCGAGTGCAAGGAGTCGTCACAAGGAGGTTTTAAGAGGGAGTGCGAGTCGGTTAGCTCTGACCGTCACCACAGTTGTCTAGTTGCTGTGCAGAGGCGGTCCTGCAGTGGGAAGAGCAGGAGCGGAGAAGGCAGGGGTGCAGGGGAGACCCCCAGGGTGACACACAGGGCATCAGGGTGCCGGTGACAAAGGTGAGGGAGGGGATTCTGGAACCAGCCTCTACATTAAAGGACTCTTCCATAGGCTCCGTGTCTTCGTTCTTTTATTTCGGGGGGGAGTGGGGGGGGGAAGGCTATTTTATGTAGAATCATAGACTCTTAGAGCTGGAAGGGACTTTTTTTTTCTTTGTAGGGCTGCACTTGCAGCATATGGAGGTTCCCAGGCTAGGGGTCGAATGGGAGCTACAGCTGCCGGCCTCACCACAGGTTACGGCAACTCAGGATCCTTAACCCACTGAGCGGGGCCAGGGATCGAACCCACACCCTCACAGATACTAGTCGGATCCTTTCCGCTGAGCCATGATGGGAACTCCTGGAAGGGACTTGGAAGCCGTATATTCTAACTCCCTACTCAGTGCAGGAAAACCAGTGCAGCAGCTCAGAGAGACGGTCGTTAGGGTTCTAGCGAGAGGTTCACCACCTCACAAAACCGTCATTTTAATGCAGTTCATCATCACATTAGCTCCTCATATTGGCTGACATTCAGCTCATCATTCCAGCCATTTAGTCAAGAGGAATTTGTTTTGTGATGACTATGCACCAGGTACTGTGTTAGGCTGGGGATCAGATCTATTTCGGGTCCTCATGAGAGCTAAGCGTGGAAATTTAAAAATTCAAGAAATCATTTACATTTTATCCTCTAGAGTTACTCACTGTACACATTCTCTCTTCCTTTCAAATAGTTAAGGACAACTATCATGTCCTAATTCCTCTAACCTTCTTGAACTCATTCACCAATAACTGATTAAATATTTATTGAATACCAGCTGTAAGATCGGCAACGTCTTCAGTGGTGGGGATACAGCATTAAAGCAAATACCAGATGAACTGTCTGTGTCACGGAGCCTCCATCCTAGTGAGGGAGATGCGATAAGCAGCCTGCCGAGCAGGTGTGCAGTTGGAGGGCTGTCAGGCACCGGTTTAGGAGAGAGGGGATCTTGGGCAGCTGGAGCCACTGCTGCTGCTCACGGGCTGCTCTGAGTGATCCTCTGGCATAAGAGGCTATTTAAAGACTAAGAAGAGCTGCTGGGCCTTGGACCAGGTCCCGGGTACCGGGTGGGTGTTATGTCCGTGGTTGGCAGCCGGGTGAGGCTGAGACCTCAGGTCTGCCTTGAGCAAAAGGTACCTTCAACTGCAATCTCAAAATGAGGAGGAACCACAGCGAAAAAGAACCGGACAAGAAAAAGCAGGTGCAAGACGCTGGAAGGGAGTGAAGAGAGAGCAAAAAGAACGAGAGAGAGGGATGGTGGGGAGCCTAGATCCACCACCGACCCGAGAAAGCCCTTCTCCGCCTGCTTTAATGGTATTCACCTGCGCCCCCAGGAGC
The DNA here is from genome assembly GCF_054392235.1 of Sus scrofa. Classification (NCBI taxonomy): domain Eukaryota; kingdom Metazoa; phylum Chordata; class Mammalia; order Artiodactyla; family Suidae; genus Sus; species Sus scrofa. The sequence goes on along the minus strand of NC_139386.1, from coordinate 135,725,164 downwards.
GGCCTGGCCAGTGTGGCTCTCTGCTTCCTTCCGCATGCCATCTTGCCATCAGGGCGACCCACGACTGTCGGCACAGTCCACTGACTTTGTAACTCATCTGAGCTGCTGAACTTTTGCACATGAGATGCTTGCGACAGTCACCATCAAAGGTACTGGCGGTTTCCTAAAGCTAACGGAGCTTCTGCTCTAGTTCCAGAGCTTGGAGAGGGTGGGTCAGGGAGGCAGCGGGAGGCAGGACGGAAACGGAAACCCGGCCAACTCCAAGCCTCTCTGCGTTTCTTTGCCTTTCCCACTCCTCCTGGGGAATACAGCTCCACTGCGCACCTGCGCCCTTGCTTCCTGCTACGGAAAGGCTGCTGAGAAAACACGAATTGCTGCCTGTTAAACGCATCTGTTTTAATGCCTTTCGAGGTGGCTTCGGCTATCTGAAAGCCACCTAAGTGCCCTTCGCCAGCAGACGGATGTACGCAGTTTACTTACGCTGAGCCCCAGGCACACCCACGGTGACAAGCGCAACTCGCAGCGGTGGCCCCCTCGCATCACGGCCTGATCAGGCCCCTGCCACCATCCTCTCTCCCCACCTTGGCCGCAAGCCCTCATCTCACTCCTCGCCCGCCCTCCGCTCACTGCCGCTGGGCAACGGCCCCTTCACAAGGCAGCTTTAACTCGGGTGAACCGACATCCTGGCAAAGTGGGAAGCTGCCCTTCAGTCCCGACCCCCCTGCGCCGCTGTGCCTGCCCTCCTCCCCTGTCTCCTGCTGGACTTGGCTTTGCTCCTGTGCCAAGGCCCTCGGGGGCGACGGCACCTGCCCAGGGCGGCACGGAGCTGGTGCCCGGCCGCTGGAGAGGGTCACGGCTCTGCTCCCGATGCCCGACAAGGCAACGCCTCCGCCTCGCACGGTGGTCTGGAGAGAACAGGCCGGCAGGTTCTGCAGCGTATTTAGGGCTTGTTCGGTTTCACTGCCAGAGACCATGCAGGTTAGTTCTCTTTCCTAAACTCTGTAAGTTTATTTTCATTCTCCAGCGATCAGAGGCCCAATAATGACTGCCCCCCGCCCCCAAAAAGAAGACCTTGCTTCCACGGAGCTTAAAACTTAGTTGTAAGTGATTTTGTAACCACAAATTTAGTTAAACTCACCGTTTCACCTCTAGAGCCTTTTTCACCTCTGGGTCCCTGAAAGAAAAAAAATACTAGTGTTGTTGATAGTTTTTTATCACATGTAGTTGGGGCTGAAACATGATAACTTATACTGGTTTTTTTTTTTTTCCCATCTAGCAAGACTTGTTCAGTTAAATGTGTATAAATTATTGTTTCCTTTTCCTAAATTAAAGAAAAACAAATACAATCTATTGATTCATCATGTCTTAGTGCCACTTAAAGTGAGACAGGGTTATGTCACTTAGTCCTTAACTAAGTCAGAACAGCGGGTGTGACAATCAACTGGGACGTGATTCAGAAAAGAGAACAGGGTAGCTCTTCTGGCGTCTGTCTCCCTCAGCCTTGACCCCTTATCTCCCAGCGTAGTTCCCTCCCTCTCTTTTTCTTCTCCTTCTTCTGAGTTATTTCCCACAAATTCTGATATGCTGTAACATCTTCATTCAGCTCAAAACATTTTCTAACTTTCTCTGAGACACCCTCTCTTTGGTCCATGAATCATTTAGAAGTGTGGGGTTTAATTTTCCTATTCTCTCTCTAGTTTATAGAAATTTTAGTTTAATTCCATTGTGGCCAAAGAATATATCTTACATGACTTCAGTTCTTTTAAGTTTAGTAAAATTTGTTTTATGGCTCAAATACGGTTTCTTTTAGTGACTGTTCCCTGTGCGCTTGAAACCTGACCAGCACGTGAATTTGCTGTTGTCGGAAGGACGTACTGTTTTTCATGTTCATTGCTGTGGAAATTATATTTGTATTTTTTATTAAAAATAATACTACTCATATTTTCTATAACCTGAATTTGTACCTTCAAATTTGAATGTTTTTCTATATCAACCCACAATTCCCATAATGCTTACTAATGTTTAATAAACTATGACAGTATTTTAAATAAATACACTATTAGATTTTTTCTAATTTTTGTCAATATAACTCTGTGATAAATATCCCGTGCTTTTTAAAATTTGTGGTAAAAACTGTCCTCCAGGATGTCTGCTGAAATTGCATATTCACACCTGTAATAGAGCCGGTGTATGTTTCTTCTGAGAGATGCCAGGTACTGTCAGTTTCTATTTGTCTTGTGGCTAAAAATATCATCTCATTATTTTTTCACATTTATATTACTTCTTTTGTGTTTCCTATCTTGCCCTTAACTCACTTTACATTAGGATATTAACTTTAAAAGGCTGACCTCTAGGATACCATTACAGACCTTTCTAGCCAGATCCTTACGCGCTGCACCAGGCCAGGGATGGCACCCACACTGCCACAGAGACAATGCTGGATTTCAACCTGCTCTGCCACAGAGGGAGCGCCGTCTTCACCCTTTTTTCTAACAAGACACTGGCAAATGTACTTGCATGTGTACAGGGTGATGGGTCATATTTTATAATGTTGGTGGTTGATATATGCTCTTCCATGAGTCACTTTTTTACACTTGAAAATACCTCCTGAAACAATGGCAAGTTAGCCTAACTAGATACAACTCATTCTTTTAATACTTGCATAATATTCCACGAAATTACTATATCACAGTTTACTCAAGCATCCCTTATAGATGAACATTCGTGTGATTTTATACGTTTTTGCCAATAAAAACAGTACTATGAAAAAAATTTTTGTAAAATTTAGCATACAAAATTTAAAAATTTTCAAGTATTCAAATATATTTTCTGTTCTTTTATAGATTTCAGATTTCCTAGCTTACATGATAGTTCTCTCCAACACTTAAGGGTATACTTTAGTCTTCTAGATAATTTTTCTAAGATTTTTAATTGTTCTTTTTTTTAACTATTAAAGTCTAAAAATTCATTGGGGATTTTTAAAAAATTTTGGGTGAAATAGGTTTCCAATTTCTTACAGCAGTAGTGGGACTAAAAGGAGTTCCAATCCCAGTCACTGGTGCTGGAATGGGTGTGTGGCTAATCAACAGACATGAGAAAAAATATAATGGGAGACTTCGAGAAAAAAAGTTTTATTTTTCCCAAGACAGGGCTACAGGACACTTTTTCACTTTGGACAATTATGCCTAAACGTGACCCCTGAGAACCTGTGGTCATCTCGCCCTAGGCCTAGTTGTGAAGATAACACGCAGGTGAGCTTGGATAACAAGACTAAGTCACCACATTAACCCAGTCTCAAGTACTTCCTGCCTCCCGGCTTCCCCCAGTGAGAGTGTGTCCTTGCTGTTAAAAAGCCGGTCTGATTCAGGCCTCCTGCTACTTGCAGCCAGGTCATCCTGCTAGACCGTTTTTGTCATAGTTAAATTCCTAACTAGCCTGAGAGAGAATTCTCGGCTCTAGCTTGTCACACAGAACCATCTGTTTATTTCCTCGAACTACCACGCAGTTTCTCTTACAAAGACTTGGGAGTGATGTGTTCCTATGTGGCGAAGGGAGTCCATCACCCCCCATTCCTAATTTTCCTCACAGTGTTTTGGCCATTCTCAAGTGCTTATTCTTTCACGGTGAACTTTCTTAGACGTTTCTTCTTGGAATGGAAAAAAGACGACGGAAAAAATGTGATGTGCACACGCCGAACGTCCTGAGGGCCGTTCAAAACCATCTATAAACAGAACATGGTGGGAATTTAACCGAGCCGCTTCTTTCTCTTATTTTCCTTGACCAATTAACATTTCACATTTTTGACAGAGAACAATCATTCCACAATCAGAACACTACGTTAGCTCGCAGAAGAACCACCCACTGAAATATGAGAATCTCCCACTTCCAACCTCCCGCTTGGACTGTATAGCCCTGAGTGGTAAATGCTGCACATCTAGAAAAATAGTGTTCTGCGTTCTATTTTTTTAATTAAAAAGCCAGTAACTTTGGTGGTGGCATCTCTAAACTTCACCAAGAGTTATACTTAATATTTGAAGCATCCTATTTTGTTTTCAACCTTTTCGTCTCTCTGTATAACACTTTCAAACCATTTAAACCAGGGCCTCCCTGCAGAGAAGGACGCTTTCCTTCCAGGTCCCGTCTCCCTCGGGCACGGCCGCGCCACTGCCGGTGTTACAACGTCCTGCCACGGCCCCCTCGGCACCACTGTCTGACTTCTGATTTATTCACAGCAAGGTTTCTAAGGCAGCAGCATAAACGAGCCAGCTCAGCACCTCTCTAGACACAGCGTGGAGCAGAAAGCGTGCTTATCTCCAGGCAGGAAGCATCAGCCGGGTAATTCACTACCGGCATTGTCCTTCCTAACTAGGCGAACCTCTATAAACGCTGTCTGATTCCTTACGTCTTACGTGCAAACAATCATGTTGATTCCAACGTTTGCTTAAGAACCTGAGAAGGGTTTTATTAAGTATTTCAGTCGCTTTCTTCCTCGCTGAACGCCCCATCTTCACCGCAGTGTATTCTCATAAAGATCAGTGTCGGCTCCTTCTCTCTCGAAACCCATCTTCGCCTCGTGCTTTTCCGGTTTCCTGCTGGCCCCACTTCTCTCCACGGGGGGCACGTGCAGGGACCCAAGTCTCGGTTCCTTGCAGCTGTCTGCCACGCTCTCGCCTTCGGAAAAGGGATCCGCCCTGTGGCTCCAGCGATGCCGTCCCCCCCACCGCGCCCCCGTCCTGAGTTCCCTCCTCAGCTCCAGCTTTAAGCGCCGGCCTCGCTACACACACCTGCATCCCATACACGAGCTCTGAGTTCTCAGGAGTAACCTGCCAGGTGAAAATGTACATCTGCGTTTGCCTTTTGCTTCTCAGATTCCCAGGGCGATCCTTTGTGGATAACTTAAGAACAGAATTAAGTTAAAAAGTATGAAGAATTTGTAAAAAGACCCGTATTGGGGGAAACTTACAGTTCTACCCGCCGGGCCTGTTACACCTTCTCTGCCAAGGGATCCAGTGTTTCCCTGTTAGGGCGAAAGAAAAAGCATCTCACTGCCAGCATCACTCGAGAAGTTCTAGAGTGTCTTGTTCAAACAGTCCACGTCCATCTCACTCCAGGGTTTATTACAAAACCTTATGAAGTTGGCGGAAATCACAGTAATTTTGATTTGACACAGTTCTGCACATGCTGTTAGAGTTTCCCGTCAGGAGCAATCCATCCGCATAGCAACACACTGATAAATCAGCACTACTGTTTGTAGGTGCTGCTACCTCCGATGATGCCATTTCATGTGTGTCATGGAAAAACAAAAGCAATTACTTTATGTTCAAAAAGACTAGGTAGAGTCATGGGAAACAATGTAAGTTTCTTTGAAGGAGAAGCTATTTGAGCGACGTGCAGCTGGAAGTGAGGGGTCTCTGGGGAAAGAACCAGAGGGTGTGAGTTGTGACCAACAGCACTTCCGATTTCATTCTCTGGAAAATAAGAATGCCTACTTCACAGGGCAACTGTGAGAATTCAGTGCGAAAACAGTTTGGAAAGTGTAAGCTGTCATTTGCTTATAAAGACAACCCTGAATAAACTGGATCTCTGGTCAGTTCCTCCCAAACTAAAGATAGAGCCTGTCATTAAATTTTAATGAGCACAAAATGCCTGTTTTGGCTATTTCCCCCTCAACCTCCGCTCCCGCCAACCACTGGCGGGGAATGTCCGTCTCTGCAGCTCACACGGGGCATGGACTGTGTAGACGTAGATGCCGACAGGCTTCCTCTCTGTCCGGCTCCTGACCAGGTAAGAAAACACCAGCAGCTGGGTGGGGATAATGCCACTCAGTCTACTGACAAAGCGCTATGATACTAAGTTGGCTCAGGAGAGAAACTACCCGGTACTCTGTAAAGTAAGTCTAATGGAAGTACTTTCACACATGCAGATGAAATGATAATCTGAAATCTGGTACCCACATGTCCAAGATCCACAAGCAAGAGACCCGACTTCTTAACCTAATCAAATATATCATCTAGATTGGCTTATCCCTGACAAAAAGAGTCAAGAAGCCTTTAATCTAATAAATTTGACCATGATATGACTCTCTGAAATAATGATTTGTTCCAAAAAAAAATGTACAGGTATGCATGAACTCCAGAAAGAGAAAAAAAAAGTCTATTTTTATCTAAATGTGTCCAAAAGATGAGATTCTATGGTTTTAATTCTATGGTCTATCAGTTAACTACCTAAACACATCTTTCTTTGAAATGGAATAGAATTAATCCATATTTCCTACTTCATTTAATTTAACTATCAAATATTTATTGATTATTGAGCAAGAACTAGGCACTAGGCCACTTCATATTTATTGCTTCTATAATTATGCAATTAGCAAGCAAGCTTTTGCATAGTATTCAGTCAATCGGCTATGGATGCAAATTCTGGCTCCTCTAAGTGCTAGCCATATATGGCTTTAGGCAAATTACCTTTCAGAGATTCATTCAGTTTCCTGACCAGCAAAATGGGGATAATAGCATCTCTCTTAGGATTTTTATGAGGATTAAATGGTACAGGGGTGTGAACTGAACTTCAGTACTGGTACATGATGGGGCTTTTGCTTAACATTAACCTAAAGAGTTCTCACTTGTCTCTGTGATGATTGAATAAAGGAGCACCTGCACTCAGAAATTAGTATCTGAGAGCTGGTCAGCACAGCTTTACTTGGGAGAGCTGATAACATCTGCAGAGTTGCCACGTAGTACAGACTCGGTCCTGGCTTAGAGACACCGCGCTCAGTGTGACTCTGCTCAGGTCACGGGTGAGGCAGGCAGCCAACTTCTCTTTGACAAAAATCAAGAAAGGATTTAATTGAGAAAATTAGAATGAGTAAAATGAATAAATATGGGGGAACTTAAGTAAAAGCTTAAAAACTATTTACTACAGAGAAGCTTATCTGTATATAACCCACCTGTGGATAATCAAGAATTAGACTTTACCTAAAAGCACCAGCTTTCCATGCTTCTTCAGAAATCATAAAAACAACTAATAAACTCCCACCTAAAGAAATATGGAGAGGGGTCTCTAAATAAACATTTCCCGTGAAATACTGCTCTGGGTATCATGGAAAATAATTTACTGTGAGAGTCAGGAAGGGGGTATGGTTTCACAAATTCACCTTTTTCTTCAATATTGCACAAGACAGTGCTTTTCGATCGTAAAGTGCTTCCCCGGTCCGTCCTGCACCCGAACTGCACTCCTTCCTCTCTGCCCTCCCCGCGCCCAGGGTGGCCGCTCAGCACACAGGCACCACTACCGCGTCAACCCTACCTGACGCTCCACAGCTTGTTCTCCCCTTGGTTTGATCGCTCATCTCATCCATGAGGAGGGTGTGGCTCGTAAAAAGCAAAGCGAAACAAAGCCAGCCAGCAGCACACACGAACAGGAACCAGCAGTTGCTGGTGACTTTTCAATCCATTCATCCTCTCCACAGTTTGTAATTCCAGGCACGACAAAGCTAACCCGGGTCCTTCAGAGCCCCGATCTTTCCATCTCCACAGCTAGCTCCTCAGCCCTCCCTGGGCGCACCTACCCCTGAGCAGAGGAAACTCAGCTTCTGGGCAGTTTTCCAAGTGTGGTAGGTGGTGCTCTGGGCACAGACAAGCCTCCCCCAGGTGGCGCATGGGGTGGTCCCTAGCTTGTGGTTACATTAATGCTTAGAATGTGAAGCTGCCTTATGTTTTTGCTCCTGGTGTGAGTTAATAAATACATCATCCAGTAGTCACAGTAATTCACAATTTTTTTAAAGTAAGAAGTGGGAAATTAGCACAACATTGTCAACCAACTATATTTCAATTAAAAAAAAAAGAATCGGGAAGTGTGGGTAGTCTGTGGAGTCTTCCGCTCAGCTAACGAATGAACTGAAAAAGGCTGAGAGCCCCTGCTTGTGCTCCAGTGAGCTTCTATCTTAAAAGCCACCGTATTAAGTTATTACTTTGGATATATTTTAATTTTAGAGTTGTTAACCCCAGTTCCTACAGCCAGCAAAGAACTGTAATAACCTGGGGAGGAAGGAGGACTTCCCACTTACTCTCTGTCCAGAAGGGCCCTTAGGACCTGGTGTTCCAACACCGCCGGCATCTCCCTCAGGACCCTGAAAACACAAAACAAAAAGTCAAAATAGGAACAGGGTACAAATGAAGTGATCTTGTACCAGCCTATTGAGAACTGGATCTTAAAAAGTGATTGCACTAGTTAATGATACACAGGCTACGGTACTTTGAGGGACTGTACTGAGGTCCACAGTTTACTCTGAAATGCACCAAATGGAATTTCCGTCATGGCTCAGCGGAAATGAATCTGACTAGTATCCATGAGGACGAAGGTTCCATCCCTGGCCTCATTCAGTAGGTTAAGGATCCTGTGCTACTCTGAGCTATGATGTAGGTGGCAGACGCAGCTCGGATCCCGCGTTGATGCAGCTGCAGCTCTGATTCTACCCCTAGTCTGGAAACTTCCATATGCTGCACCTGCAGGCCTTAAAAAAAAAAAAAAAAAAAAAAAAAAAAAAAAAAAAAAGAAAAGAAAAAAGAAAAAGAAAAAAAAGAAATAGCCCAGGTGGTGAAATACACCAAAAAAGAGAGAAGGCGAGATGGCAAAGGTACCCAGTAAAGCAAGTACAGTAAAACTTCGTGGTAGAATCTGGGTAATGGGTATATGCATGTTTACTCTTTCAATTGCCTTGTACATTTGAAATTTTTCATAGGCTACAAAAGCAAATTATTCAATAAAATTGCTAGGAAAATACATAGGTATATAAGTTTCAACATGTACTTATTTAAATATCAAACATGCAACTCTCCACCATGTGAAATTTGGGGGATTCAAACGTAAAGGCTCGAGTCAGAGACCAGATATTGGCACTGCAACACCTTTTTCCTGGATGGCTGGAAGACCAGCAGAAGGTGCAGAAACCTACTTTGGGGCCTGGGAATCCTTGGAAGCCTGCCAGACCTTGAGCGCCGTGTTCGCCCTGCAAAGGGAACAGACAGGACAGCCGTCACCATGCGATGCCGATGCCAGGCTGGTCTGCAGAGGAAAGGCTCGGTGGATTTCCGAGTTGGCACGTACGGTCTGCCCTTTCGCGCCAGGCTCGCCGCGTGGTCCTTGGCCGCCTTGTGCTCCTTGGTGCCCTCGATTACCTGGACTTCCAGGTTGCCCAGGCAGCCCGCGTTCACCCTGTGGACAAAGAAAAGAAAGACGGTCTTGACTTAAGAACCGACAGACATACTGGCTTTTGAAACCCAGCACTGGCCCATCTGCAGGCCTCATACAAGGCCCCGGGCAAAGTCAGAATGTGCGCACTCTCTCCTCCACCACCGTCTTCTCCAAGCAGACCATTCAATACAATGAACAAAAGCGGGGCAGCAGGCAGGAGAATTCCGAGACTGTGGTCACGACTGCAAAGAGAAGAGGAGGCTGCGAGTAGGCAGAGTAGGCGGAGGAGAGCTGGGCTCCCGGAGAGAAGGGTGAGGGGGTGGAACACGGGGGGTCTGTGTGGGAGGGGCCCTGTACTTTGTTGGAGCTGAATGAGTCTGCTGCGCTTTCCTTACCAAACAGAGACGATTCAAGCTATCTGATGCCAGAAGGAGAGCACAATCTCTTGAATGGTGAACCCTGGCTTCTGCCATGCTACCGTTTCAGTTGCATCCCTAAGAAACTTCCATCTTCTATTTCCCAAGATTCCTTTGATAGGAACCCTCTTTATCCTCTGCAAGTTCACTCAGGATAGAGTTAATTCGTATTATTTTATTTTTAAAAGTCAAGTCTTTTTAAAATTTATTTTTGTTTTGTTTTTGAAAGTTGCAATAGCTTTAATAATTTTAAAAATAAAATAAAAAAAATAAACTTGGGAATCGGGTGGAGTTTAATGAAAAACGATGCTTGATAGACTTTGACCAAAGAGCTTTAAGATGAGCAAGTTATCCTTTGCTGTCCTGAGATAAAGAGCGAGCTTTGGAAAGCGACAATTGGGCCCACTTTTTTTTTTTTTTTTTTTTTTTGGTAGATTCACACGGAAAAGGTAGGGCTCTTTCTCATTTCGTTTCCTAGTTTGGGCATTTGCTCGGCTCTCTTGCATTTCAGCGGAAAGGAATATTTGTGATAAAACATCAACAGAAAGGCTCGTGTTGTAAACAGGCAGGCTCTGGGTCACGGTTTTCAGTTTTACCCACAGTGGTCTGCACACCTCAAAATTCTTTACAACTCTGAGAGTCAAAATAACAGCTAATGACGACGTTGGTGCCAACGTCTCCGTCCCGGCCTTTAGGAAATAGCATCATTTACTGGACTGAGCTCTTGGTTGTCCGGGTCAATTGCACTGAGACATTTCTAAGAGGGGTTCTGTGAAAAGCCTGCTGATATGTGACGACACATGACCTCGTGCACCAAAGGCGAAGGCAAAGGCTGAATCACTGTCCTTTAAGAAGCCATCCTTACTCCCATCAGATTATGAATTGGTTGGCCAGGTTCACCCTTAGAGAACAGAGGGTGTATCGGAGAGCACGGAACTGGATGTACACAGCATTTTTTCTGTTTTGGAGGAGACGGTGGATAACAGGGAGGGAAGAAGAGCAAAAATGGGTCAAAGAACATTTTTGAAAGCGTCATGGTCCTTGGTTAATGCGGCGTTTGGGCAAATCACACGCCCCATGAGATGGGTGTGACAAGAGACGGCTATTTACGTCAAGGCCGCGCACGTTCCTTTCTCATGAACATGGTTTTCGTATCAGCCAAACTGTACTGAAGATATTAATCTCACCATCCTGTGGTCTGGCCAGTCAACCCAGGGCCCAGAAGCACGGTCCGCACCGCAGACCCTCCAGAACCAACACGACGTACCTGCGGGCCCTGGCCTCCGGGGCTTCCTGGTGGGCCTGTGGGCCCTCTGGCTCCTGGAGGACCTGGAGACCCGGCCGGTCCCGCTCTTCCCGGGCTGCCTCCTTCGCCCTGAAGAGCAGAGATGGGAGGTGAAGACCAGGCAGCTCCCGAGCGGCCGTCCAGAGGCTCAGCGAGTGAAGACGGCGGGCGCTGTGAAAGCCGCGTTGACCCCACCGCCCGCGGTCCGGGCTCAGCCCGTCTTCCTTCCCAAGGACATGGAGATGTTTCAATGATGTTGGGCTCACCTAAAACCTCTTCTTAGAGTGAATGTAACGGTCTGGGTTTTTCTAATAAAAACACCAAGGCGGTACGAAGTCCACCGGTAGCTTCTAAGTAACCTCTGCGTGATGCGTGTGGTCTTCGGGTTTTATACGCTGGTGTGCGAGACCCCCCCGGAACGGAATAATGTAGTCCTAGGAAGCATGTTCTTTTTACGATCACTACTTCTCATTATATACAAATGCCAACGCACTATACTGTGTACTTGAAACTTATATAATGTTCTATCAGTTATATCTCAATAAAAAAGAATATTCTATTTTTTCACTTTTTTTTTTTTTTTTTTTTTTTTTGTCTTTTGTCTTTATAAGGCCGCACCCGTGGCATATGGAGGTTCCCAGGCCAGGGGTCTAATCAGAGCTGTAGCCACTGGCCTACACCACAGCCACAGCAATGCCAGATCCTAGCCGGGTCTGTGACCTACACCACAGCTCACGGCAACGCTGGATCCTTAACCCACGGAGCGAGGCCAGGGATCGAACCTGCCGCCTCATGGTTCCTAGTCGGATCGTTTCCACTGCGCCACGATAGGAATTCCAAGAATATTCTATTTTTCAATCAGACATGATTCCAGAAAATTTACTTCAAATCGCTTAATTGGGAATAAAGTTAAGTAAGTAAACAGTATTTGCTCGAAGCCAAATCCTAAAACAAAATTGCTAAGGTATGTTTCCCAAAGTCAAATCCAGTCTATTCCCTATTTTTGCAGAGTTGGGTGGGCTAAGAACAGTTACTATATTTTCAAACCTTGAAAAACATTAAAAGAAGAATACTGGAGTTCCTGTGGCGACTGGACCCCTAGCCTGGGAATCTCCACATGCCGCGGGAGTGGCCCTAGAAAAGGCAAAAAGACAAAAAAAAAAAAAGACTATTTCAGGACGTGGACATTACATGGCATCAGGATTTCAGCATCTGTAAGTGAAGCTGTGCGGGAGCACAGCCGTGTTGATGCGTGGACGACCTTGGTGGTCGTCTCGGGCTGTGAAGCAGGGTCCTCGGCGGGGGCAGCGTCTGTGAAAGGGCCCACTGCTCCCACCGTGGCTTTGCTGCTGCACATTGAAGGGATGCGATTATAACGTGACCGTGTTTCAAGTGGAACATAGGCGGACTTACTGTGAGATTATTACTTATTATCAGCACATATGTGTGTATCAAAACAAGGAAAGAGGAGAAAGGGGATTTTGAATGTTGTATTTTTAAGGCTCAGCAGGATGTGGGTTATTTGTGATCAAACCCGATGTCACAGCTTTGCTGCGCAGCGATGCCGTGGTTGTGCTAAACACTGCAACAGGCCTCGGCCCTCTCGGACCCGGCACCTGCCCTGGATCCTTACCGCACAGAAGCTTGACAGTTAGAAAAAGGAGGAAACTTCAAACGGAGACTCTCACGACAGAAATTCTTCACAAATATTTGAAAATGAAGTTGCAACTAAAGTTAAGTTTCTGAGTGGTTCGTTTGTTAGTCCAACAAAGAAAATGGCTTATTGACAGACTTAATTAAATCATGCAGCAAAAATAAACCCGTTTGTTAGCCTTTTGGCAAGAATAGTTGCTTGAAATATTGAGGACAATGGAGAAGCATCAACTAAAAAACAAGGCAAATGCTTTCAAGCAAGCGGTTTTCCTTGCCTGTTGACAATCGATAGACGTGAGTAACGGCAGTAATATACCCAGGTTCTTACCTGAGGAATCAAAGCGGAGTGTGAAGTGCCTGAGCCTGTATGACTAGTTTATGGAATGGCCATAGGTGAGAATATTTTAAATAAGGTAAAGCGCTAAATCAGTACAACCAGAAGGGGAATCTGCTAAAACTGACAGAAATTGATTAGAAAAAGATTAACTAGACAAATTCACAAATCAATGAAAACGTGAAGGTATTTAGAGCTACGCATGTTCCCTGGTACTCTGAAGAAAACACGTGAATCTCGTGTGTATGTGACTGAGCCAGCTGTGCCAAGTGTGAACTCCACTGACTTGTAAATTTAACCTTCAGTGGTTCTGTGAATTTTTTTTTAAAGTAGAAGCTAAATATTCTTATTTTCTCATGCTTTAGTTAGATGGCTTAGCAGGAATGAAGCTTTATTGAGACCTCTGAGACTAAGACTGAAGGTTTGTATTTTTTTTTTAATGAGAAGAACCAACCTCTAATACTGACTAATAAATAGCTCTAGAATTCAGATTTTGCTGCAGACTCATTTACTGTTTATTTATGAATTCAACCTAAAATGACAAGGCAGAACAATGCTCACATGTGAATCATCTACTATGATAAAGTCACAAGTAATGCCAAACAGCTTTATACACTTCCCGGCTGTCAGAAATTAAAACAGGAAGTGAGACTGGCATCTCCACACGGATTTGCAGGGAGCGCATTTTCTTAGCTCAGTTTCAGCAGCATTTTTCAGACCTAGTTACAAGAAATTTCTTTATTTCAAAATTCATTTAATTGTTTCATTGCATTTCTACCTATACTTCAACTGGAAATGATTAATCTACAATGTAACAACACGCTAAAAGGCAAACATGAGAAGAGTCTAACAGCATTTTATAAATTCCTTCCAAGCAATAAATATGCTCAATTAAAATCACATGCTCATGAGCTGCAGTATTTGGCAGCACAGATCTCTGTGAAAAGAATTTTCAAAGACGAAATACGTAAAATATGCAAATCTCACCTTTAGTCCATGGTAACAATTGAAATTTTGATGAAACTGTAATAAGCTCAATGTTATCCTCCTTGCAAAAGAATTCCATTTTTCTCATTAATAGGCTTGTATCACAAAAAAAACTGTCCTAAATTAATATATTTTAAATTTCTAACAAATTTTGTGAAAATTTACTTTTCTTGTTACCTATGTTCTTAAGTAACACCCTTGACTTTGCCTCTTGCAAACTCAAAAACAGTTACATTTATAGAAAAATTTTGCTGACCCCTGTTCCAGGAATGATCGTTACTCTCTGAGTTGATTTCTGGGGTTCGAAACTGGATTGCTCCAAGCATTCAACGGTGTTTGTTGAATATCATCTGTGTAAGGAGGGTACCATGGGAGCCCGGGGGGATGCAAAGCATAAATAAGCTTAAAATTAAGTGAAAGGCACTGCAATATAGGAATAGTTATAATAAAGGCAGAAATGTAAAAAAAAATGACAGATGAGAAAAGAGATATACATACTAGAGGTTCTGAATTGGGGCAGCAACCTTTGATACGAATCAGAAAAGGAATTGCTAAGAAGGTAGGGTTAACTGGCTCACAGGGAAAGCTGTCTGCCTTAAGGCTGTAACTGTGGTAGGAGAGACGACTGGCTCAAGACAGGCCAGAGTCATTTCTGTGGGAGGCCTGGTTCAGAAAATGGGATGATTTAAAGGGTGAAGCCAATTTTGAAATTAATGCTAAAGCAGTCTTCCTCTTTTTAAAAATATTTCCTCCAAATTATCAGATATCTTTTAATTTCCTTACTGACGGTAAAAAAAAAAACTCAATCTATTAAAAAATTACCTTTTTTAAATGAGATTTTCTTCATGATCACAAACCTCGGTCAAACAGCGAATAAAACTGTGTCGGGGACCCCTGGGTGCCAGGAACTGTGCCCCGTGCTCACAGGCAGTGGCCTTCAGGGGACAGGCTCACGCTCCCTGCGTGACTGTTCAATCTTTTTTGTCCCAGTCTCTGCCCACCCTTGTCTCTTCACCACTTCTCTGCATTAATGGCTCTTGAATTTGTAAGGCACCATCGCGAGGGCAACGCTAGAGATGGGGTGAGGAAGGGAGGAGGCAGACAGGAGAGGAGGCAAAGGGCGAGAGAGCCTGGGATCCACACCGTGGACTTGGGCTTCGGGGTGGCTCCTTCCCCGCCGCGAGCACCGTATCCCAGGTGCATTAACCGATGCCAGCTCCTGCCCCTCGTTTCTCGCTCTGCACTTTACACCGATTTGATTTAACTGGGCTGAGCCTTTGGGGCCCACATCTCTGGGCTGGCCCATCTGTACAGTGCTTTGCACATGAGCCATGAGAACCGTGGAGGCAGGCGGACCACGCTGCCACTGCACCAGCTCATCAACACAAATGAAATCGAATCTACCCACGTCACCCGACGCTGGGGACAGACTTCCAGAAACGGTCAGGAAGCCGTGAGTGTTACCGACGGCCAGGATTCTAAAGGACTGGGGAGAGGCACGTCTCACCGCCAAAGGCAGATCAGACGTGTCCTCCTCGATGTAACAAAAAGAAGTTAAAGGGCGGAAGGAACCGGGGGCCCCAACGGCCAGAAACAGCGGACGGAAGGAAGCACGTGTTAGCAAGGGAAAAACAGCTTTTCAGACCGAAGAAGGAGCTCCAGGGCTGAGCGAGGTGAAAGGTGACAAGATACACGTCAGTGAGAGAATTAAAAAAAAAAATAGTGAGTTGTCTCCAAGACCAAGCACATCCGACGTCGTTGGGCTGTGTCACAGAAGCAGTGGCTGCCATGTCCTCAGAGAGGGCCTGACCGATTTTGGGGAGTCTCAGCAGCCACAGTTCTAAACCAGCACCCCCTCGGCTCACTTCACCTGTCATTTCAGGTATTTTTAAGGTCGTTAGCCTCCAACAGAAATAAAAACTGTGTCTTTCGGGTGATATATGGACAAAGGACATTCAGAGCCTGCTGGACACTCCCGAGGGCAGTCGTGGTTTGGGAGGAGGATAAAGAGTCCTTGGATTAGCTGCACCCCGAACCTTCACTTCCTGCAGGGCCAGCAGCCTTTCGCCCAGCCCGGCGGTCACTGTTCACAGGGGTTTCTTAGAGGGAAATCTGAGGAGGGGAGCAGAGTGTCCTGTACAAAGTTGCAATGCTGTTTCAGACAAGCAGAGAACAAACACTTCTCATCACTAGGACACAGATGGAGGAGTCTTCTGCTTTCAAGAGGAACAGATGCTGATCCCTAGGCACTCATCCAATGTCTTCCAGATGATTTATCTAAAACCAAGTCATTCTGAGCAAATTTTAAAAGTAAATAAAATCAGATTTATTAATTTGTTCAGAGATGCCGAGACCGATCAACAGTGTGCCCGAGTCATAGCAAGTTAATAAAAGACTGCAGGTGGCTCACAGAGAGGGACACCCGTGACCCTCAGGGAGGGTGCGTCTCTGCTGAAACTGGTCCTGACTCTTAGGCAAGAGTCAGTTTTGACACAATGGAAGCTGGTGGCTGCTTAAGGCTGAGTTTCTAAGGAAATGAATACTTGGATCAGTAAGAACGGTATCAGCCACGGCAAGAGTGACTGTTTATTGAGTGTCTTCTATGTATCAGAAACACATAGCTGTGTCACTTTATTTAATCTGAAGTCAGTTAAGGGGAGAAAAGAAGCTTGCTTTTCACTTTGACTTCCCTGTGGGAGAGGAAGGAGTGGTGTAAGTAAAAATCTGCCTTCATCTGGAACAAGCTGGAAAGACCTGGTAAGGAAAGTGGGGCTATCCGCACACGTCAGAGGAGAGACACAGACGGATTTTAGAGTAATGACGGCTAGTGTGCATTTAATAGTGAAACACACCAAAGAGAATGTCATGCTGTCTGTGAGCCCCAGGCTCCTTGGTGTAGCTGTCTTACTCTCATGAGACCTGAAACAAATACATGAAAAAAAGAAGGAACATGGAATGTGTTACATAAAACAACAGAAATCCACACCTTCAACCCAGACTTTAAAGAGGTTCAGCAAAGGAGTACTACACCTTTAGATTTATTGTGAATAAAGTGATAATTTGTTGATGTTAATTACACTGATTTGTCAACAGCAGATTGATAAATTTAAAATGACACTGAACTTCAAATTAGTTGATGTTTTTATTTAAAAGAAAATTACTAGGAAAACAGTTTTTTTTTTTACTTTCTGTACTGCCACACACTGCCCTCTGTGCTCCCAGCAGATTTTTATATAGTTACTTAATGTATAAGAAAATAATCATTAAAACTAATTTACTTTCTAGAGTACAAAAAATAAATACGATGAACTAAAAAATTTTCTGCATTATTAGGCAAGATAAATTCTGTGTTTTTCAAAGCCAGTGAGCCACCGGGTTATAAAACTAACACTTCACTTCCGATCCTCCAAACAACTAAAAACGCTTTTTAGGTCGGAATTTCTCATTTTATTTGGCTTACTAAATACATCCCTCCTAGGAAAGAACTGGCTTTTTACAAATATGTGGGATAGAAATTATTAGATGATTATACGCAAGGTGACATTACACATAGATAATAGAGCATTCATAACATTCTCCTCAGGGACAATCACAAATCATGTGGCCACATGTTAGAAATGAGATTGATGACTGAGCTGTATGCTGAAGTTGGGAGTAACTTTAGCTTTGACGCACTAAACATGTTAAACTTATGGAACTTGGAGTTGGGATGAGGCAAGTCTTAAGGCAGCGAGAACAGGTTTGCTTGCCTTAGGTCCATTCCCAAGAGCAAACACAACTCACTCTTGCCCGGCCTTGATGGATACATGCACTTTGACACTGTAATACTTCATGGAAGTTATTTATTCATAGTTCATTATTCTTGCAAAATGGACAGTGTCTCAAAAGCCACTCTAAGACTGGACAAAGTCAGTGTATCCTGTGAAATCTCCTTTACCAAGGCCTCCATCTATAATCACAGGATTCATCAGGACGAGAGGCGGGTATTTCACCTGTTCTTTGACTCATACCGTGACGAGGCCCACACCACTATGAAGAAATGAATGTCTGTCTTCTATTTCAAAAACAACAAAGCGATATCCCCAGTCTCCTACTTGCTCTCTGATAATCCTTTAGACACGCAGCCTTTTTCGTGACTGCAGGACCTCATTTTGGGACCGTCGCATGCAAGTTCTTTTCTCCTCCTTTAATTACACGGCTCAGTCTTACCTTCTGTTCTCAGCTCAAAGGTAGGCTTTTTCAGCGAGGCCCCTCTAGGCTCCTCCACCTCTAATCCATTTTCCACTGAGCTTCCTTTCTTTCACAGCACTTGCCACAATTTAGACTTGATTTGTTTATAGACCACAACCCAATACATTAATACTACATTGTGATTTTTAAGGTGAAAAATGGTCAAAGGTCAGTAACGTCTTGCCCTTCCCGGTACGTTCCGCGAGGGCGGTTCCTTGTCCACCGTGTTCGCCGCCATCCTCCTGCCCCCGCCACCGCCGGGCTGTCCCTCTGCGTCCTTGGCCTTAGTCGCCCTCTGAGGCACCCGGTTAGAGTATCTGATACGCGTGTCCTGCTGTTTTTCAGATGCAAACCCCACCAAGTGGGAGGCAGTAACTACCTGTGACCGCACGGCCGCAGCCCCGGACCCACCAGCGCCAAGAGCCCGAGCTGGTCACGTGCCAGGGGCCCTGTGACCCTGGCAGCCAATCAGAGCCTGAGTCTGAGCTGGTCACGTGCCTGGGGCCCTGTGACCCTGGCAGCCAATCAGAGCCTGACTTTGAGCAGGTCACGTGCTCTGTGGGCCCCTCCCTCACCTCGTCCTTACAAGGCTCCGCCGACCCGCCGGGAAGCCCGGGACTTTAGGCACTAGGTGGCCGGGCCTCCTGCGGCGCCCAACGGAGCTGATGCCCTCTGCTTCACAGCAGCTCAGTGTCAGACTGGCTTTCCTGCACGCGGGCGAGCAGAGCCAAGGCTGGTTAGTAACGGTATTAAGCACTAAACTACCATTTGTTTACTGAGTGTTCGCCTATAGCCATGAGTGCTGCTTAGGATGAAAGACTAACTCAGAAACTGCACGCGGCCTACTAAGCGCTTCAGGTGCCTCATTCGATTTGCATACAAACGACACAAATTAGGCGGTATTATACTCATTTTATACATGACTCTTAAGATGTTAAGTAGCGAACACATCTTAATTCTAAACTCAGGTCTCCAAATTATAGCTGTTATGGGAAGGCCACTTATTCCTCAAATATCTACTGAGCTGCTTCTAACGGAGCCTAACACTGCGCTAGCTGCCAGGGCTGCAAAAACCAATAAAACCACCCCGGTTCTGCAGAAGCTGACGGACTCTTGGATCGTGATGCGCGCCCGCAGGACCGAGGCTCCGACCGAGCGGGTGCACAGAGCGTGCAGCGGCTCAGAGCAGGCGCCTCGGCTTGGACTGGAGCGCACGAGGCGGAGCGCCTAACAGCCAGCGAGGTCCCGAAAGACCAAGAAGTCGTTCCTCCTGAACTTAGAGCAAAAGACGGCGGAGTCTTCCCAGCAAAGGGAATGAATTGCTTGTACAAAGGCATGGAAGTGGGGAAATACGCAGAACCGGGCCACGACTAGGAAAGCAGGACGCTTGAGGGGGAGTAGCACAGTGGTCAAAGGTGTGGGCTCTGAGTCTAGATTCTGTGATTCCGAGTTCTGGCTCTACTGTTACCTGTGTGACCTCAGGCGAGGTACTTACCTCTCTGAGCCTCAGCTTCCTTCCCTGTGAACTAGAGATAATAGCTGTACCTACTTCATGGGGCTTGGGGGAGAATTAAACAACCTCAGAGATATTCAGCACCTGGACGAGTGCCTGGCATATGAAAGTATTTAATAATTGCTCAGTAATTGTTAGACTAAAATGCACAGCACACGTGAGGAGAAAGGGAGAGTCTAAGACTGGGATGTGACCAGAGGCCACATCATAAGGAACAATATTCACAGAGTGTGAACCTCATCGGATCAGGAGTCACTCAAGAGTCAACTAGGAAAGTTACATCCTGTAGCAATCCTTCTGCTAATAAGTTTTGCTGCTCATAAGCGGCCACACAGGCGGAGTTGTGTCTGCCTTGGAAGAGTTCCTAATGAGCAGCAGGGTGGAGTAGGGGGAAAGCAGCCCTCGGGATAAGCTGTGACTGGATAATCAACCAGAGCTGACAGGATTCGCTGAATGCAGATCTGGCCAGGGCTCGTTTGTTTCTTACTGTGAAAAAAGAAGCCTACCTTCTTAGAAGTTTCTTTGGGGTAACCAGTTCACAGACTAGAGAACACACAGCCCAGAGGTGCCTTGGCTGCTGCCGTTCCTACAGAAGCTTCTGTGGTTGTCCTGCTTCTCTGCGCTTGGATTATGAATAGGCTGATCGAGTGTGTTTTTCCTTTTCACACTGGACACAACCCGCAAGTGGAAAACGCAAAACTTTCAATGTTCTTTTAGGACAAGCATCTCGTTTAGACAACACAGCCTGCGTTCGCCTGCTAAAGGGCAAAATCAAGACTGAAAGGCCTTGTCAAGTTGCAATTGTGCTTCTTCCCCTCTTTTCCAATAACCAATTTTATTAGTTGCAGTAACAAAAAATAAAGAGCCTGGTGAGCTTCACTTTGATGACAAATGGATTTATGACCTTTGCAGGGAAAGGTTGTTTTCCTTTTTTATAAATGATTGAGGCATCGTACTTATACAGAAGTACAACTCAATGAAAACAGCATGGTAGACTCATTTACCACAGATGTGCTAAGATGACCAGTCTCAAAACCCTCATTTATATGGAAGGAAAAGCACACAGTCATCTGTGAGCCTCCCCCAAACTACTCTTCAGCTGTAGTCACATGACCTTGAAAAAACATTGAAACTGCGGGGTGAATATGCCAGGAATTCTTTAACTCCTTGGCCATGTCCAAAAAAGAAAGAATATTGTTTAGGAAAATCAGGCAGTTGCATAATGCTAGAAATCCCAGAATAAATATTTTTCTCAGTGGAAAAATCCAGCAGTATTTAGAGGTAAGCCAAAAAACACCATGGTACCACGATTTAAAAATTAAAAAAAAAAAAAAAAAAAAAGGAAAGATGTCCTTCTTTATCCTTTGTTGAAAATATTCCGGGGAATTCACGAATACTTAGACATTGTATTACTTTCTCTTAAGTAGTTTTTCTATTACCGTAGTAGGTTTCAAAAATAATTATCTTAGAAATCCCTTTTCTTAGTGACCGGTTTAGCCGTTGCGCCTAATTTCATTAAACAGACTAGTTTCTTATAAAGTATTATCATTCTAATTTCAAGTCAAATTTTCTCTATGGAGCAGCATGTGTTACACATACTCACGTGTAAACCTTGGGGTTAAACTTGGGTAACTGAGGGAAAGTTATTTTGTTTTTATTGCAATGGTTACAAAATGCTTCGGTATCCCATCCTGATATTGCAAGCATGAATGTAAGTTTTCTTATAAGATTCTTCGAAAATGCTAAAAAGTAGGAAAAGATGAGTAATGCTCTGATCCCTAATTGCTCATAAATGAAAATAGCACAGATCCCTCAGCTTCGTGGCTGGAAGGGCGCTGCAGCCGGATTCGGCTCCTCGGCGGTGTTCTACTCCATTCAATTTGTTCTTCATGAAATTCATCATGAACTTTTTCTACGGGCCACACATATAAAGGGATCTGTGGCTCTGAACCGTTTTTTTGTTTGTTTGTTTGTTTTTACTGATGCCCAATTAGAAGGAGATTTGCTAGTAAGTGGAGAAAGAACCCTGACCTGTTCCTCCGTGGACTCTCCTCTTTCATTAAGCCCACCGTCTACCAGGCCGTCTCGCATCTCGATGTGCTCAAGGTTCCCTCACTGAAACAGAACTTTCCACCTTAATGCTAGTTCCTTCTCTAGTCATCGCCCTCCTTGCTCCCTCAGAGCCAAACTCCTCCACTGAAGTGTCTGAGTATCGAGACTTTCTCACTGTCCACTCATTTCTCAGGCACACCCCAGTCCTGCTTCTGCCCCACTAATCAAATCGCGTGGTTATTTGTTAACGTTACCAGTGACCTCCACACACTAAAACACCGTGGTTACAATTTTACCTTATTCGGTTTCAGAATTAGTCAGGGTCCTTATTTGCAAACACCAGAAACCAGTTACACAAAACACTGAAAAGACATTGAGTAGCTCATGTAATCACAGATAAATGCAGAAAATCAGGTTTGGAAAGTGGGTAGAATTAACGGCAGGCAGGCAGAACGAGAACACTGTCTGGGAATCCAGCCAAGTGCTGGACATGCCACCGGTCATCCCTGTAGATGGAGTGCGACTCACGTGACTGTTGGTGCCCCCAGAAGAGAGCCCCCACGGTCCCCGCTTCTGTGCATCACCAACTCCCCACTGGGAGGGCAGGTGACTATGACTGCTCAGCTAAGCCTGGGCCAGGGGCCTGCACCCTGTTTCTAGGAGGACGTGTGCGGAGGGTCTGCAGTAGGAGGCGCCTCCCACCAAGACTCCGAAAAGAGGAAAAATAAAAATGTCTAAACATAAAAACGGGCTTAAAATGCCAAGTAGCCAAAAAATAAAAGATCAAAACAAAACAAAGCCGGAATGAAACACCTGTCCAACAAGATCCCTCGGGATCATCAGACACGCCGACGACTTTCTCCCTGAAAGGCTCTCGGTCCGAGCCTGGCGCTTCGTCCCCCGTCTGCGTGCTCACTGCACCCCACACCGCTCTGGGTCTCCTTGTCCTCCTCCTAAATGACAGGATCCTCCCCCCGGGTTCGGGACCTTCTTTCCGCTGTTGCCCAAATATTTGTGTGTTTTTCCTCACTCGCCTCCCGTGTTCACTCACGCCCCCTGCTCTCGGCGGCTACCTGTCCCCTGTCCCCGGCATCTGGCCTCCGCCATGCGCCCCCGGTGCTCTTGTTCTTCGGCGGCCCTGTGGCCAGGAAAGCAACAGACAGACGGGTGACGCGTGTATTTCTCCCACTGCCCCCGCCTCCGGCTTTCTGTCCATGGTTGGGTTACTTCCAATCACGGCTCCGGAAGATGCTCCTTTGCCAACAGGTCCAGGCCCCGCCTGACTCTCAAGGTGGCATATTCGTTCTCTCCTTGAACCTCTCAGGTTGAAGGCTGGTAACAGCTTCCGACGGCCGAGAGTCTGGGTTTTCCCAGCATCCTGTGTGGGCTGACTTACCCCGGACCCCATTTCTTCATTGGGCTCCTCAAAACCCCAGCTGCATGTTCCATCTGCTCCCTGGCAGGACCCCACTGGCGCTGTGCTTTGGCTCAGAACATCTAACTGCCCGTCGGGCGCCGCCACGTGACTGTCAGAACCGTACCCGTGAAACCGGGGCCCCCTTCGGCTTTGCCTTCTCAGTGCTGAGCGCTCTCGACAGGGCGCTGAGTTAGACACCCGCGCACGTCAGAAACCTGGAGGTCGTTCCTGACATCCCCCTCCTCCCAGCGCCCGTCCTCAGACGGAGTCCTGCTCAAGGTCCCTCCTAAGCACCACCTACACCCGTCCTCTTAGTGCCATCTGCGCCTCACCAGCTCGGCACGGCCCACGAGCCTGTTAGCCTGCAGTCCTGCAGCACAGCCTCTCACGAGTGCCCGCAGCGCTGCGTGCCCCTTGCAATCCATCTTCCCCAGTGGAGCCAGAGGCACTCAGGCCCAATGGGCTCCCGGTCCTTCTCAGCTTACCCTCGGCGGGGCCGCACGGCCTTTCGCCACCGCCCCGGAGCTGAACCGGGCCTTCATCCTCCACCACCCGCCGCGCGCACGGCCGCAGCAGCCAGCGGGATCGCCCCAGGCTTTGCTTCCGAAACCAGCCCAAATGAGTCTCGTTCTGGTTTTGCCAACACACCCCGCTCTCCCCAGCTTTGTATTTGTCTCCTCCTAGAATGCTTCTTTCCTGCTTTCCTCTTAGAATCACGGCTCCTGACACTGGCTCCTGCTTAGAGTTCAGCGTCATCTTTCTCTCTCCCCCCCACCCCCGGCCCCCCTCGCATGAAACAACCCTACTGAGGTATAATTCCCTAAACTGGAGAGTCTGTGACGTAATCAAGTGTCCCCGTCCCTCTGCAAGGCCTCCTTCCCACGCATCCCCATAAGCGCTCTCATCAGGAAACCACTGGTTGACTGTCTGTCACTACAGGTGAGGTAACAGTTTCTGGAATTTTATGTAAGTGGAATTGTATATGTCCCATTTGTCTGCTTTTTCCCTCTATTCAGAATAATTATTTTGAGATGCGTTCACATTGTAGCATGAGTCATATTCATTACACATATATACCAGATTTTATCTAGCTAGTCACCCTTTGATGGATACGTGGGTTGTTTCCAGTTTGGGGCTGTTACAAAGAAATTACTGTGATTATTCATGTGCAAGTTTTTGTGTGGACTTATGCTCTATTTCTCGTGGCTGGGGTGGAACAGCTGGGTCACACATCAGGTGCATGTTTAAAGCTCTAGGATACTGCCAGTGAGATAAGTGGCATCTTCACTGCACTGAGCCTTCCGATTAATGCACACAGTGTACGTCCCATTTACTCGGGTCTTCTCTAATATCTGTCAGAAATGTTTCACGGTTTTCAAAAATCTGAACATTCTGGCAAGGGTTCTGATTATCCCATTTGGACAGTACATTAAGTACTGCTTTTTATGTCTTTTTTAATTTTTATTTATTTTTTATTTTTTAGAGCTGCATCTGCAGCATATGGAAGTTCCTAGGCTAGAGGACTAATTGCAGCTGCAGCTGCTGGCCTATACAACAGCAATGCCAGATCCGTGCCGCATCTGCAACATATATACTGCAGATATATATATACCCACACCACAGCTCATGCCAATTGCAGATCCTTAACCCACTGGGCAAGGCCAGGGATCCAACCCAAGTCGTCATGGACATTAGTAAGGATTGTTAACCACTGAGCCACAGTGGGAACTCCAAGTACTGCTTCTTAAATGTCAGTTTCTGGTTGTTCACCACGGTACTCTGGTCAGAGTGAAATTTATGGAGGCCAATGGCATTTTGGCTTAATCCCTTTTCCCAGTAGGGCCAGTGGCACTGTGAATCCACTTTTTGGTTTTGTATTTTTTTCCTCCAATCTCACAGAAAAGTGGAGGCTCCCAACTCATAAAGTGAAGGCCATTGTGGGAGGAAGCCTCTGTGATGCGGTCTTCCTGCCCCTCCCCCAACAGCAAGGCGAAGGGGACAGCACATCCCTGCAGGAAACTGCACATTTACGCATTCCTCTGAGGATTGTGTATCTACTGCCACAAGGCCTGAATGGTGCAGGAACACTGATCTGACCCTAGCCCGTGTCCATCTCACTCACCTCTTTGGCTCGTGCAAATACCAGTTAAGTCTTGGCAATAATTCCGAGACTCAGACTTACGAACTTAATTAAGAGTTGATGCTAATCACAGCTGCAGCTTCTGACACGGTGTCTTCACTACACAGCACAGCCACCAGCAACAGCAGTTCCTGGCCTAGTGGCTCGCAGGGAAGCCCATCAGAGACAGCTCACCGGCCTTCACCAGGCAGAGTGCTGCACTCCTTCAATGCCCTAGCTCAGTGCCATGCCAGCTCTGTCACAAAGCACACCGGAGGGATTTCTTTATAGTCTAATACCTCCCAGAATATCACGCAGGTCCGTTAAACTGCAGACATCATGCGAACTGGCCCTGGAGAGTGAGAGGGACCGAGACCCCGAGGATAAGCAGACGACAGGGCCGAAAAGTGCAGGAACGGCCAAATGCCAGACACTCCTGGGGCAGAGGCTGGAGGTCCATCAGGACAGCTGCCCCACAGCGGAGACAAGTCCTTGCACTTTGCCGCGCTCGTCTGATGCTGAGTGACCCTCTCGACTTTGGGGTCCATCCCCACATCGGGGCGTCCTGCTGTAACGCAGTTCCCCATTTACCGGGCAGCCTGTAGAGTGCTGGTCTTTATTGTGGTAAACTGTAACGTGCATGTCATCGGGTTACCACTTCACCCATCTGTAGGTGTGTGGTTCCGTGGCATTACACACGTGCACAGTGGCGGACAACTGGCACTATCACCCTCTCCAGAACTTTCTGTGTTTCCAAACTCAAGCCCGGTATCCATTAAACAGTAATTTCTCCATTTCCTCCCCTTCTCCCCAGTTCCCAGGAACCTCCATTCTCTTTCTGTCTATGAGTTTGACCACTCTAGGTACCTGCTGTAAGTGGAAGCGTGTAACATCGGTACTTTTGTGTCTGGCTTAGTTCACTTAGCATGAGGTCTTCAACGTTGCTTCATGCGTGTGTCAGAATTCCCCTCCTTTTTCAGACAGGATAACATTTCACTGTAGGTTTTTACCGCATTTGGTTGATCTGTTTCACTGCTGACAGCCACGTGGGCTGTTCCCACTTATTGAACATGCTGTTAGGAACGTCGGGAAAGCTTGTGTTTAAGTTGCTACTGTCAGTTCTTGGGGTACATCCCCGAAGGAGGGGTTGCTGGGTTATATGATAATGCTATGTTTCATTCTGAAGAAACTGCTAAACTGTTTTCCACAGAGGCTGCACCATTTTATGCTCCCATTAGCAATGCACAAGGGTTCCAATTTCTTCACACACTTATCAACACTTGTAATTTTTTTCCTTTTTTTTTTTGTTTTGGATACTAGCCATCCTAGTGGTTGTAGAGTGGTATTTTGTTGTGGTTTTGATTTGTATTTTCCTAATGATTAGTTGAGCATCTTGCCCTGTGATTACTGGTTATCTATATCTCTTCTTCAGAGAAATTGTCTATTCAAGTCCTTCGCCAGCTTTGCCAGCTCTGGGCGGGTGCTGAGAAAGACATGCTGCAGCCGGCAGGATGCTTCCACATAGGCTCCCGTGCTCCGGGACCTACGACTGAGCAGGTCTCAGCCTATCACGCACGCACCCTTTGATAACTGGCCGTAAGAGAACCACAGCTTATGTTGATCAGGTTTTGAAAATAAGCTATGCCTTCTTCTGTCAAATGTCATTTCCCATTGGGAAAGCAGTTCTGGGCTTACCTGGCTTGAAACTGAAGGACTGACCCTGAGACGTTCGATGTCTACGTCCTAACCCCACCATTTCTGAGGGCTCTCTGAGCCCCCAAAACATAAAAGTGCTGTGCACAGCAGCATGCACTCCTAATGCAAATGGGCCCTAGCAGGTCCAGAAAAGCACCAACAAAACACGCAGGCAGGCAATGAGACATCCGTGATTTCTGCTTTCTGGCTTAACCGCTGCTCCTCAGCCTTCCTGACTCACAGATGGATTTGCAGTGACTGTCAACGTGGAATGGCCTGCTGCTGCTGCATCAACGCCTAAAAGACGTCAGAGAAGAAGGTCCTTTCCATCGGGCAGTCCACACCCACACACACCCACACACACACACGGCAACCTGTGCAGCCACATTTGGTCGCCCGGCTGCAGACGACCTCGTGCCAAGTGGCCTTGGCATCTTGCTTTAAGTCCCCTTCATTCTCGTCTATTCTATGCAGAACCAGTGATTCGGTTCCATGCATGAGCCTTCACCCACACAACCAGTAAAGACAGTGTGGAAAACTCTACAATACAATTGAGAACAGAACTAAAATGAAATTAGCGTCTTATTTGCATCAATTTCTTTTCTGCACTGGCCTTCCCTTAGCTGCTGCGTTACTGTCCCCTAAGTACCACCCCTGAGGGAGGATGTGGAGCTGTTCGAAAATGTCCGTTTTCTTTCTGGAAACGAGACAACATAGCGATTACCTGCCATGCTACTGTTTTTATGCCGAAGAAAATGGTCCATGTTTTTGCAGTCCACACCCATGTTTTCATTCCATTTCGTCCATCCCAGGGGGAACTTTAGGTGTCACATATTGCCACAAAGACACTGTCTGTCATGACGAACTATCAAGCGACCCGATGTAAGCAGTGACGGAGACTTTGGCCTGTTGCTAATGCCTGATAAATGTCTTATATGCTGAATATCGGAAATTCTTATTAAACATATATATGTAGGATTCTGATTTGTATTCTCCATATCTGGAGAAAGTACCTAAATTGGTAGTATTTAAGCCGGAGAACAAAGGCACTCCCCTTCCTAGTGATTAAATAAATTCGTTTGCTTTTGTTAGTGTTTACGGTTCGATTTTTAGCCTCATAAACTGCTGAGCACATCCACATACATAACACCTCCACGATTCACCTCGTGTTCACAGCAGGAAACATGACGTATTTTGAAATGTGGTTTTCCTTGTTTCAACTCTCAAAATTCTATTCAAAGCAATAAAGATTCACTGTAACATTTCCCAGTAAACTTAATCCACAGAAATACAGACTTGCAGACCAATTCAAAGTGTCTTACTGTTTGTTGCATGTTTTAAACATCCACAAACTCCTTTAAAATCAGTGCATGGTTAAGCTAGAAGGAAGCATGGAAATGAGGTCCAGGCCCGAGTCCCCCTGGAAGGAGCCCTCAAATGGAAGTCCCTTTAACCGGGCTGGTGTTAATGGCAGAAACATATACAATACATGTTTTAATTAACAGTCAGCCTGCCTATCAAAGTTTTCTAGGCTACCCGGATGCTCTGATGTTCAGACATACTGCCTCCAAAACAAATAGAAACCATTTAAGATGCCTTAAAAATGTTCACCTTAGCAGAAAGCATCTGGCTAGATATTTATTTCTGAAGTAAACTGGCTGAGTTGTAAATTGATAGTTTTTAGACAAAGGAGGTAATTCATTATGTGGTGAAAGAAGAATATAATTTGGGTGTGGGTTTAAGGACAGTTCCATGCTCCATGGGAATAAACAACTTGGATTGATTTATTTCAGAAAAGAGAAAGGGGTCAATAGCTAACCCGATGGAAATAGTGGAAATGCAACAGGGTAACGTTTACTGGATTTACTGGATCACTGAAATATGCAATTAATTATTCTAGTATTTCAAGTGGAAACACAACACAGGAAAACAAAAAATCTCTGGATTATGATGACTTTAGGGAGGAAAGAGGGAAATAGCTAAATGAAGACAAAAAATCCTTTAAGCTGCTGATCAAATAAATAAGATAGAAATTTGCATAAAAACTGAATCTGTATCATTGCTCATTGCATCACCAGTAGATGAACACAGAGAAAATGGTCACGCATATTTTGTAAAGCAGTGAGAAGCTATAAAAGTAAAGGGAAAATGATTTTGGCAGAACCGACTTTGAGTTATTGCCAAGCTTTAAATGTTCCAAAGGAGGCTCAGGACACTGGATGAACTCAACACAGGCAGGCTGTGTAGTCCCTAAAATTTTACTTCTTTATGGCTCCTATTTACCAGCTTTTATACGTGCAAAAATGATATAAAGTAACAATACAGGTTATCAGATATGAAGTATATAATAGAATGTCCTCAGTGGCATGCATACACACAATTTCAAAATCACTATTAAAGAAACGATTGTGTTAACCTCAGCCAATGTCAAAGCTTAGGAAGACAGCCAAAAGAGCTCTGATCTTAGTAAGGAGACACTTAGGCACAAGAAATAGAGTGAGAGATATGCAGTCCACTTACAGGAAGTCCCTGTTTTCCTGGTGGCCCAGCTTTTCCAGGATTCCCTGAAACGCCTTCTGCTCCATGGTGTCCTCGAATGCCTTTCGGCCCAGGCAGGCCTGGAAGTCCCTGGGTAATTAAAAATCACTTGGATTATAGGGAGATACAGTACAGATGTTTAAGTGACAAATATCTTTCTACTCATTGGCGGGGAGGTTCCATTTTAATTCTCCTGTTTCCTGGATTCCTTAATAATTTACTGTGTGGATTCAACAGATCCGGTTAGCTGTTCCCTAAATAAAAATGCAAAGCTAACCAGCAATTTACTGTGTAGCCTTTTTGGCGCTGGCGCAGTTTCCCGGTATTTCGTCGAGTGCCGGCCCAGGCCCTATCCAGCTGGGGAGAGCAGATCAGCCAGGCACCCGTGGGTTGAGGACGCAGGCTGACGTCCACCGCCTCTAAAACGGCATATTGTATTATTTTCCCAATACGTAAGTCACGGCTCCTTTAGTTGCCACTTTGAATTAGATAATTATACCACCAAGCAAAGGGAGGTCTGAGCATTTTGTCTCTACTGTTGGGCGACTCTCTTTAATCTGCAGGGATCTCTGGTCTGAATGTGCTTATAACTGATGTTCGCTTTTCCTTAGTTGCGAACCACCTCCGGCCGCCCACAGCAGGCCCTTGGCTCTGGGGAGACGAGCAGGATCTTTGCTAATCCGCTGGCCACACCCGCTGGCCCAGCCCAAGGGGCCGTGCATGGCTAAGGCAGACTTAAGCTCTGCTCCGTGAGGGAAGGATGGGAAACGTTCCCTACGACGTTTTGTTCTATTGCCGGGAAAACGAGAGGCTGAGCTCTTCCGGACAGTCCCGGTCGTGTGCCTGAAATCTGCCGCCTTTGTCACCACCCAGTCAGGCCTGACTCGGAACGCCCGCGGCAGTGGGTCACCCTCAGCGCAGCGGCGGGAGTCTGAGGGTGCTCCCCGCGCTGGCAAAGAACCTCCTTGGACGGCACGCTTCCATTTCAGCTGCAAGCCTGGTTTTGAGCTAAGGGTCGTATTTGTCTCTGCGTCCCAGCAGGGGCTTAGCCACTTTCTGGAAGACAATCTGATGTGTCCAACACTCGTCATAACCGGCCCTGAGGTTTTCTGCTTCTGCTCAAGCTGCCAATGCTCTTTAGCAGAACAATGAGGATGAGTAAGGCCTGTTACTCACAGGAAGCCCAGGTCTCCCGGAAGGACCGGCAGCGCCCTTCTTCCCCCGAGGACCCTGAAAACATAAAGCGCAGCTGTCAACTGATTATGATAAACGTAACTGACCTGGAGGCACAGGAAAGGGCTCTGAGGCCGGTGCCGCAGCAAGGTCGCCACCAACTAGCTGCTCATTGGTTTGCTCTCCCGGGTCACTGTCTTCATCCACATATGAAAGAATTTGACCAGATAATCTATGAATTTCCACCTGGCTCCAAATTCTATGGTTTAGGAATTTATAATTCTAAAAAGGAACTGGATGGATTATTTAAGTCCTCAGTTCTAGGCAGGACCTTTGTCTCCTATTGAAACTGGTTAAGCACTTCTTTCCTGAATTCAGTAAACAGGGATTATTACACATCAGGGTCTCTGTTACGGCTGGAAACGCAAAGCCACAGCCCCGCCGCCAGGCACTTAGAGCGGGAAGGGTGTGCGTCGACCACCTCAACTCTGCGAACCAGGCAGCGCAGAGAAGCACGTCCTTCCTTGTGAAAGAAAAGAGAGGCAGTTTCTTTTCCAGGGCACCGTCTGTTTTCCGCACGAGGCGTCTGACGTCACAGCGGACTCGGCGTCACTGGTTTGCAGGGACACTGAGGAACCTGCCCCGACGCATCACACCCCCTTCTGATGATATCCGAAACTCATTTGAGGAAGAAAACCGTGCAAAGGAGTGACCTAGTTCACAAATAAGAAAAAGAAGCATATTGTCATCACCAGACATTTCTCAGAAGTCCTCAAAAGTTCTCAGAAACAGGATAACTGCACCAAAAAGGGACGTGGCGCTACTCACATCTGAAGAAAAGCTGTGCTAAAGATTCAATTTGACAATGACAAACAATTTCAGAAGATGAAAAGGAGCTTCTGTGTTTTAAGAAGAAACAGTGTATGTAGTCACAGAGAAAAAGGGCAGTTTTACTAAGTTATAAAAGTTCAGTTTTGTTAGAATTTGATGATAGAGAGAGAGAGGGATCCAGGGTTCTAACTGCAGGTTCAATAACTATTTTACTTGATTTAAAAAGACATTAATGTAAATTCTTCCTAAGGTAAGGAAACGAGAAAATGGATTTTTGGTGAGAGGATTTGAGCTGACACAAATACAATTTCTGGAATATATGATCCCTATAATAAACTATACCTTTTAGGACACAATCAGGAAGTGAAGTAGGCAGATGATGATGTTTTTAAATATTGCCAAATTCCCTTCTAGTTACCGTGAATAGCACGAGTGAAACAGCACAGGAATTGGAAAAATATTCAAACACGTTAACTGGTACGTTTCTTCCTTCACAGCAGTTTTTCTGCAGATAGATCCGTTCTAGACTTTTGATTTTCAAAACAGACTTTTTTTAGCTTAGGAATTTCAAAACAGTCCTCTGAAACTCAGTGGGGTTATAGTTTGAAAAGACTCTATTTTTTAAATACGAAAGCCTGATTTTTCAAATATTAAAAGTCTACCTTTGAGGATCAAAAAAAAAAAAAAACAAAAAAAACAAAGCTAAGAAAGGATTTGTTGTATAATTATGCCATAAAGAATACATTTGGAAGAATTATAATAATGTAAGGCGTTTCTCCTACCGAAGGGGTAAGGAGTCTTGGCATCGGAGAGAAGCTAGAGAGGAAGCCGGGCTGGGAACGCGCAGGAGGCGCCTCTGGAAGAGACCTGGGGCCACTCCGCCTGCGTCTGGGGTGGGCAGAGACAAGAGCCCAGAGGAGCTGGGGGCTCTGGGCACAGACAGGATGGCTAGAGGCCTCACCGAGATGTCGAGAGTCCAGCGAGAGGAGAAATTTCTGAATAAGCTGTCTGGGCCGGGGCTGGAGAACATCTGAGTCCCTCAAGCACCCAGTCTGGTGGGGACAGCAAAGCGCCATTCCCATGTGGCCGAGAACAGAGGCCCGTGCCCTAGGGCCCCATCTGAGGAGACCTTGCACCTGAGTTGAGAGAAGAGCTGGATGGGGCACCGTGGATCACAGAACCTCTGCCAGGAGGTGCCAAGGCAGATGCCAGCGTGCTGGGGTGAGGGCAGATGGGGGCCAGGAGGGATGCGCGCATGAAGAGGTGACGGCTAGGGACCAGTCTCGCCTCCTGTCCCCTCCCTACCACTGCCTCCCAGAACATACCTGCACTCTTGAGAGAGAAGAGTGGGGAAAACTCTAAATCAGATGCAGGATATTCGAATGGACAGAGGTAAAGGTGAGCAAATGGCTAGATTTCCAGCAGTTAGGTCTCCCCCGTCAGGCAGGACGGGCACCGGAGAGGAGTTAGGTCCATTCCAGAGAACACACACGGAGTCACACTGGTGTGTTCCTGAGGTGACGGCGCAAGGTTCACAGAAGCTCTACATGCGCGTGGTCTACTCCAAACGTTCAAATGCGAAAATAAAACCCCAGAGACTCACCTATCACAAATCAAATATGTTGTCGGGTGATACAATGTTGGGAATTATTTCAGAACAGTTCAACATTGTGCTCTAAGATCTTCACATACGAGGAGTTCCCGTCGTGGCTCAGAGGTAATGAACCCGACTCGTATCCATGAGGACTGGGTTCAATTCCTGGCCTTGCTCAGTGGGTGAAGGATCCAGTGTTGCCATGAACTGGGGTGTAGTTCGCAGATATGGCTTGTATCTGGTGTTGCTGTGGCTGTGGTGCAGGCCAGAGGCTGTAGCTCTGATTAGACTCCTAGTCCAGAAACTTCCACACACCTGCAGGTGCGGCCCTAAAAAGACAAAACTAACCAACTAACGACATCGTTACATGCATAGGCGTCTCACACTGAAAACCAGACTGTCATTAACACCTGGACGGGCGTCAGGAAGCAGTTCCCAAGAGAATTCACTAAAGGAAAATTACGACTATTATTATTGTGATTATTATTATATGGCTGCACCCACAGCACTGAAGTCCCCAGGCCACAGACTGAATCTGAGCCACAGCTGTGGTGGCGCTGGTCAGGGCTTGAACCCGCTCCTCCCAAGCAACTCAGGCCACAGCAGCTGGATTCTTGCCTCCCTGCACCACGGCAGCAACTCCTGAAAATTATTTTTAAAGTGTATTTTGCTACTTGTAATGGGACAATTATAGCAAAATCTACCTGTTCAGTTCAGGAAAGATTTCATTATAATCGTTACCACCACAGCTAAAAGGAGGCAGGCCAGTGAGAGAAGCCATGGACGCACAATGGGGGTTTTAAATTCGTAAGATCAAGAAAATGCAGAATATTGGTACTTTTTTTGAATTTGTGCATTGAAAAAAGTCTTGAAGTTGGAATTGCTGGGTAGTCTTATACCTAAATCAAGAGCCAAGCATTACTAAATATTAGTCCTGCACAGAGGCAATCGGCTCAGTAGGAAATGAACGCTGGGCCAAAGACAAAGGAAAGACGTTGTCGTGTGAGGCATCAGTGGACGAGCAGGTTTCACAAGAAGGAGACAGAAAGGCATTCCTCCGTCGACACCCAGAACTCAGATACAAAAGAGCTAGAAGCATCCCATGCTATTTTCAAACTCAACTTCCTCAAATAATTTAAATAGAAGTACTTCATAAATCAACAGACATTTCTGTTCTCATAATAGGAAAGGCAGATGAATTTCACAGGCAGAGCCTTTAGAGTGGGTAACACTGCTTTCTTTTGTCTGCCTAGCGGTGAAAACCAGAAGGGCCCGCTTGAAATCAGATGCATTTATGGATTTTTTTTTTTTTTTGTCTTTGCAGGACCACACCCACGGCATGTGGAGGTTCCCAGGCCAGGGGTCCAATTGGAGCTGTAGCCACCGGCCTCCACCACAGCCACAGCGACGCCAGATCCGAGCCACATCTGTGACCTATACCACAACTCACGGCAATGCCGGATCCTTAACTCATCGAGTGAGGCCAGGGATTGAACCTGTGTCTTCATGGAGACCCTCAGATTTGTTAACCGCTGAGCCAAGTTGGGAACTCCTGAAATCAGAGGCATTAAAAACGCTTTCCATTCACTGAGATGGTGCCACTTTATAGACTGTCTACCAGAGAAGATAATCTAACTCTTTAGATGATGGAAATTTTTAAATGAGCCATTATAGTCCTACCACTTGTCTGGTTTTTATTTAAATGAAGGCGGCGAGTCCTCGCAATGCTGTGCTCACTCTGCTGGCGAGGGTCACTTTAAAACACAAACGCGGGTTTAGGGAGTTAAGGAAGAATTGGACTCCTTTTTTCAAACCAAGAGATTCCAGTTCACTAAAATCTGGAATTTTATTTTGGGAGGAAATTAAGAGTTTGGCTTGGGTCTCAGTATTTGAAAGCCATTTTGGGGCGCTGCACTGCATCTGCATTATAAAAGTCCCTAAAAAATGTAGTGGTTTGTAACTGGTCTCAACCTGAATTGCTCCAACTTTTTCTTCTTAGCTGTCCGCAGTTTCATGTCTGAGAGACCAATAACATAATTAGTTGGTTAAGTAGAATTAATCATATTTTACTTAATTTATAAAAGACTTCAGAGTATTAGAAGGCTTTTGTGTACTAACAGGAGTCAGGCAACAAAGTTTCTGGCGTTGGTTCTGTCGCTCACTGTCCTGTGATGTTGGGTAACTCACAATCTCTCTGGGACCTAAATTTCTCCATTTTAAAAACACTGAGAAGTTTGTCCAAATGATTTTTCAGGGCCATTTCCAGATCTAAAAAACAAATTTAAAGCTTTGCCAAAGCAAGGTGATGGCGATTCGACAGGATCCACCTGGCCATTCGAACCACCTAACAGTGACTAGCACATAGTCCAAGATTATCTTGCAGCACTTAGGACTCCTGCAATTCTACGCGGCTTCTGAATGTAGCCGCAGACTGCAGGCCAGCATTGCCCGTGGCGGGGAAAGAACCAGTCCCCTGGACGATACGAAACCGAACCCGTGGCTCCTCAGCCCCTTTCAGCTGCAACCCAGGCGAGCTGACCTGCAGGCGGGAGCTGCGCCGTCTAGGAAAGAATGTTTCACTTGCACTGGCGTGATTTTAACAGACACTAAGCAACATCGAACAATCCTCCTTCCTGAGATGCACCTCAAGGAAACACTGAGACTATGAAAGTATTCACTGCAAACGATTAGAAACGTTAGCATCAAACGTACTTAGTGCCAATAGAAGGAAGTCGCGCGAAGGCAGCGGCAGCATTCTAGGTTCACGGCTTCTTCCACAACTGTTTCCAGTTTGGGTATTAAGCATTCTAAGGGAGTGAGAAAGCTGCAGTCTTTCGGCATGTTTTTCTTATTAAGGCTTACTTTCAATAGGATGTTTTTATTTATCAGTTCTTATTTATTAAGGACCCGACAGGAAATGGCCTGTGAGTGAAGATCTATGTAACATCCAGTTCAACTCGACTGCATCATTTGCTCCCACAAATGGGAGTCGCAGGAGTGGGTGAAGACAGCCCAAACCAGGAGACGCACGGTCCCCAATTCGTTACTTGTATCGACTCTCACCTAATCATTACATACAGCTCACTTTCTTAAGAATTTGATTTGGAATCAATAGTCGGTAGAGTCCGAAAGCCGTGAAGGGTGGGCAGGAGCGACCTGCGGGTGCCCACCACAACAGCAGCTGTTCTCCAAGGCCAAGGCCACGTCTAGTGGGTACAGGGAAAGGGATGGACAAACTCAATAAGCCAGCAGACTTTTAGTTGGCGCGAGAACAAATAATTGATTTATGTTACAGAAAACATCCTTTCAACCAACTGTGGGTCTGTGTTACACACTGTCTCTTCAGCAGCTGAACAGGTGTGATGCATACGTTTTCACTGTGAAATGTTGGTTTTAAGCCTTGTTGCTATTTCTGCCAATAACCCCAAGGAAGGACAATTAGTTTGAGACAATTTCAGGCAGTTTTCTCAAAGCCACATTAGTCTGCCAGTCAAGGAAATTTGGATGCAGTCAAAATGCATGAATTGATCAATAATCGTGTTTCGGGACAAGGGCGGACAAGCCCTGGTGGCAGCTCTTGCCCTGGAACATCGACTGCTCCCTGAAGCTGCAGGCGCCCTGCTTTCTCCAGCCGGCAACAGACTTCAGATTGTCTGCAACGATTTCAACTTACTTCAGATCCTCTCTCTCCGCGGGGTCCTCGCTCGCCCTGCTCACCCGGCTCACCCTTTAACAGGAACAGAAAGAGAAGCACATAGAAAGCAGAGGCCCAGTAAGATACAGCAGCATTAACGGTTTGAAATGCCCGAATTACAAAGGATGCTTTCAGAACGTACTGGGGGCCCTTGCTGTCCAGCGGCCCCTCTTGGTCCTGGCACTCCCACATGGCCCTGTGAAGAGAAAAGATGGCATCATTAGAGTAATGAAGATGTGTGGCCTCGGGAGCAGGGGTGCCACTTGAAGTGGAAGCAAAGTTCCGTTTACATCCGACAGGGATTGCGAGTCTCTCTTGCAACGTTTAGAGCGGAACAGCCCCTGGGTGTCCTGACGACTGAGAAAGCGGGAGAGTTTGTCTGGTTTTTCTCTACAGGTCAAGATAGTGGGTTGAAAGGCAACCCGTCAAAGACGATGGCGCCCTAAATCCTCAGAACCCGCGAAGGGGTCGTATTTGGAGAAAGGGTCTCTGCAGGTATCATTCCGCTACGGAGTTTAGAATTCTAGAGATAATGCGGATTACCGTGTGGGTCCCAGTCCACTGACAGGGGCCCTGTGAGGGACACGGGGGGGGGGGGGTATCAGCAGAAGAGAGGCCAGGTGACGACAAAGCAGAGGCTGCCCGCCTCCAGAGGCTGGAAGAAACGAGAAAGGATCCGTCCCAGAGTCCACGGTGGGAGCGCGGCCCTGCTGGCCTCCAGGACTGCGAGCGAATAAATTTGTTTTTTTAAGCCACTTGGTTTGTGGTAATTTGTTAGGGCAGGTCACCAATATAGTAAATAAACTAATAAAGAGTTTGAGAACAAATTTCTTTCCTCAACCCTTTTCCAGTGTACTTTGGCCCCCATTCTTACAAACTAAGCGCACAGCCATCCAGACAGCAGATTTCCTGGGCGGAAGGCTGGTAGTGTTACTGCCGATGCCAAGAGTCAAGTGACAATGACCTCAGCTATCTGTCACCACCCCAGGCCTCCTAAGAAGGAATGCAGGCCGACCTACCACATTTCCAGTGTAAACAGAACCAGCCACAGCCTGGGGTTGTGGCAGGGGAGCGTTACAGGAAGAGCTCCGGCCTAATCCCCTACCCTCCCTGCTGCCCCTTCACCCCAGCCCCGATGCCTCTCCTCCTGCCCCTACAGAGAGGAGCCCAGAGGAAGCACAGCCCCAGGCCCCTCTCCCGTCTCTGGGCAGGAGGAGGGGTCACAGCCAAGACTGAAGACATATTCATTCCCACAGAAAGATCAGCGAAAGCCTTCTTCGTTTGCATTCTGCGCGGCAAATGTTCACGGTTTTAAGGTTCGACTTTCTGATAAAGGACCTGACCTCTGTCTGAGGGACAGAACGGTCTTCCAGGGAGAAAGCTCAGCTGGGCCGCAACTGAAGAGGGAGGACTCTGCACCTGACTCCCCCCAGCAAAACCCAAGCAGAGTCAGCAAGCAGCAGAAACAGGGCAGTCAAGAGGGAGCTTCTCTCAAGAGAACCTGATGACCACAGGGCGTGTATCAAGCTGGCCCACGAGAGACGTGACTAGTGAAAAGCTGGTGTCGCCCAGTGAAGGGACAGCAAGCACACGGAGCAAACTACAAAACTCGAAGCCGTCAGGTCTATTACGGTTTTGCCAACCTCTTATCTGTAGTTTTACAGAGACCTTTCTAGAAGGATCAGGGAATAGCCACTGCCCCTCTTGGCTCTGCGATGTTGGATACAAAGCTCCCCAAAAAGGTTTCCTAGAAGCTTCACTAGAATTGCTTAGGTCCTTTTGCATTTCAATACAAACTGATGGACTCTTCTTCTGCATTCGTAAAAAATTTGCTGGAGCAGATGTTATTATAAAGTTGGGAGGGCAAGACAGTGAGCAGTGACTGACTTTTCCTCCTGGGGTGGGTGAGCTGGACGGCCCGGGGCAGCTCGGAGAGGACCTTCCTTGGGAAGTGACGAGAAGCTGAATCGTGAAGAATGCGTGTGCCGGGCAGAAAGGGGGGAAGGCATGTCCTGCAGAGGAGATAACCCGGCAGACATGCAGGTTCGAGTGCACGAACCCGAAGAGGAGGGTGGCGCTGCGGGGCTACGCCTGGAGCTGGGGGCCCAGTGAGAAGGCTGGTAAAATAATTCGGGCAGAGAATGGTGACAGCCTAAATGAAAGTAGGGCCAAGTGGAGAGAGAGACTTAAGCGATCCAAGGAAAGGGCCAAGAGAAGTTGAGAGAGACAGACCAGAGAGGAAGGAGAACAAGGCGGGTGGGGAGAGCCAGCAAAAGACGGAGAGGGAGAGCAGGAGGAGGCCCGCACGGGACAGCGGGGTGAGCGTGCACCGCCCTCTAGGGGAGATTCCCTCACTGGACACGGGGTGTCTGTGGCAATGCTTCAGTTTTGTAAAAGGCAAGAGTCCTATTCTCATGGATCCTACATTTTGTTGGGAAGCACAGACAGTAAACAAGAAGCCAAACGTATCCAGGGGTAGGAGGGTAACAGGATGACCTTAACCGCCGTAAGGTAAGTAGAGCAGCTGCGATAGGAAGTGATGGATACAAAGGGCAGCTGGAGAAGGCCTCTCGGGAGAGTAACATTTCGGCTGAAATCTGAATGATGAGCAGACAAAGCAGCAGCGTAAGGAGATGGAAGTCGTCTTAGAAAGAAGGAACAGGAAGCACAGAATAGGCTTCTTCTACCATCAGAAGCCTAGGACATCACTACTCATCTCAGTGACGCTTATTTTCATTTGCAGCTGAGCAGAACCACAGAGAACCCTGTTCAAATTCAGAAGCACGGTGTGACATTCACAGTAATTACCTTATAGCCTTCTGCTCCAGGCTCTCCTCTCTCTCCTTGTTCCCCCACTGGACCCTACGAGACCACATGCGAAACCAATCAATTTTACAGGTGGATCTAAGCATTTGTGAATGAAGATGATACAGTTAATGTGGAATATTTTTCTCCAAGGGTATGAAACCAAATGTGTAATAATTTGTTTAGTTTCACTAAATAATTTCAAAGGATTGAATTTCAGTGATACTATGATCATAAGCACTGAATTATTTGAAGAGAATCTCAGAATGATTCTGCGAGAAAAAATACCGAGAAGACAAAGTCCAAAACAACGACATCAAGTTTCAAATGAGAAAGTATGTGAGATAAAACACGAAAACGAAGTGAATTTTTACCAACAGCATACAGCGCTATCCGACTCCTTGCCAGTATTGGGTATTTGTGTTCTTTCTGACAGCAGCTGTTCTGACAAGTGTAAGATGATATCTCATTGTGGTTTTAATGGGTATTTCTCTGATGACTAATGATGCTGATTATCTTTTCATGTGCCTGCTGGCCATCTTTATGTCTTCTTTGGAAAAATGTCTATTCAGGCCTTCTGCTCATTTTTTAAATCAAGTTGCTTATTTTTTTAGCAGTTGAGTTGTATGAGATGTTAATCTAGTTTGGATATTAATTCCTTATTGGTCATATCATTTGCAAATTTTTTTCCATTTAATAGGTTTTCTTTCCACTTTGTTAATGGTTTCTGATAAAGAATTTTATGTATTCTTTTTTTTTTTTTTGCCATTTCATGGGCCGCTCCCACAGCTTATGGAGGTTCGCAGGCTAGGGGTTGAATCGGAGCTGTAGCCACTGGCCTACGCCAGAGCCACAGCAATGCAGGATCTGAGCCACATCTGTGACCTACACCACAGCTCATGGCAATGCCAGATCCTTAACCCACTGAGCGAGGCCAGGGATCGAACCCACAACCTCATGGTTCCTAGTCGGATTCGTTAACCACTGAGCCACGACAGGAACTCCGAATTTTATATATTCTTGTAGATGAGTTTGCCTGCATATGAGGTGGCTTGATTTAATCAGTCAAACTCTAGACTCTACCCTATTTCTAAAACAAAATACACTTTTCATCCACCTCCAAAGAGCCAGTTCAAAAAATGAGGAGTGACTACATATTCTGATTCTTCTGTTTTAGGGTTCTTTGATCCTATATCATGTGAAAAATGAAAAATTTAACCAACTGCATTCACTTCTACCAACCGGGTATTTCTGTTTTGCCAATTTAATTTACATATATATTTTAAGATTGTTTTAGTTAAACATGAATGACAGTTATTCAGATAATCAAAGACCTAAGAGCTACTCTAAAAAAAAATCATGGTTACAGCTAGTCCTTAAAATGCTTAATTAGAAGACTATAGAT
The DNA here is from genome assembly GCF_054392235.1 of Sus scrofa. NCBI lineage: Eukaryota > Metazoa > Chordata > Mammalia > Artiodactyla > Suidae > Sus > Sus scrofa. The sequence goes on along the minus strand of NC_139386.1, from coordinate 135,684,231 downwards.
AAATGATCTTTAAAGAATATTGGCTCTTGGAGTTCCCATCGTGGCTCAGTGGTTAACAAATCCGACTGGGAACCATGAGGTTGGGGGTTCGATCCCTGGCCTTGCTCAGTGGATTGGGGATCCGGTGTTGCCGTGAGCTGTGGTGCAGGTCGCAGATGCAGCTCGGATCCCGCGTTGCTGTGGCTCTGGTGTAGGCTGGTGGCTACAGCTCGGATTCGACCCCTAGCCTGGGAACCTCCATATGCCGCGGGAGTAGCCCCCTAAAAATGGCAAAAAGACAAAGAAAAAAAAAAGAATATTGCCTCTAGTAACTGGTTAGATGAGTTTTGCAATCATTTGGTAACTGTGTATAAACTACTATAAAAAGGATACAGATCAGATTTTTTTTATATAATGATTTTTATTTTTTCCACTATAGCTGGTTCACAGTGTTCTGTCAATTTTCAACTGTACAGCAAGGTGATTTTTTTTAATAATTTGGAAATAAATCTGAATTTTACCCTAAATGTCTAGAGTATGTCATTTTTTGATAATCTCTATAAAAAGCTGTTATCATGAATTTGATGCTAAAAAGTTAGATTTGGAAAGCTGTTATATTAAACTTCTATATTATGTTAAGGATCTTGAGCTGTATATAAACGGTTTTCATATTTAGGTTACGTGACTGCAAATACTGCTTTCATATAAAACCCTATGTCATAAAACAAATAAAACTCCTAGAAAATATGCTTGGTGTTGTGAATCTATTATGGTAACTTTATTCCATCTGAAAACATCGAAATAATTTTAGAAAAGAACCTACTGGGTCACCTCGAGGCCCAGGTGGTCCTAGGGTGGTGCTATCTTCTCCCGGATAACCCTGCGATGAAGAGGGTTTATGAACAAAACCAAATTACTAAAATACACTTTGAAATATGAAGCCTTTATTTCATAACATGTTATAAAATGTGCAATATGGTTTTATCTTTTTCAAGTGAAAGCTTTTTTACCTACAAAATTTAGCTTATGATACTTTATACACAGTTGCAATTCATACACAGTCTCCTTGGAAGAGTCAATCTGCTTGAATTATATAAAAAGCAGTTTACTAATCTTCTCCAAGTGTCAGCGTTTCCAATGATATTACAAATCAAGAGAAGTACTGTGGTAGTTACTCTCAATTCATAAAAATTTACTATACATGTACTATAGGCATTTAATCAAGAGTCTCACATTCTCTTTCAAGAAGTCATTAATTTTTTTTTTGCAAAGTACTGTAACATATATCATTCTACCTCAATTTTGAAACAGCACATTAAAGACACTGTAATAATGTATTTAATTTTTGCCCCTTGATATTTCTTTTTAAAAAACATTTCATTAAAGTACAGTTGATTTACTATGTTCTGCTAATTGCTGCTGTGCAGCCAAGCGATTCAGTTATTTGTATTCTTTTTCATTTTCTTTTCCATTATGGTTTATCACAGGATAGTGAGTCCAGTCCCCTGTGCTAGACGGTAGGACCTTGTTGTTCATCTATCTTACACACAATTGTTTGCATCCGCCAACCCCCAACGCCCACTCCTCCCTCCCCCACCCCCCCACCAACCACAAATCAGTTCTCTATACCTGTGAGTCTGTTTCTGTTTCACAGATATGTTCAATTGTGTCCTTTTTTTTTTTTTTTTTTTAATTCTGGCCACACTGCAACATGTGGAAATTTAGATTCCACACATAAGCAACATTGGCCCTTGATATTTCTTTATTTTTCTTCTAGAATTTGCAATATTTCCCAAGTTGAACAGTGCTTCTTTTCTTCTTTGAAAATGTTTCCATGCATACTTTCAGAAAGAATACATGAGTTCCATTTTTAATTTTAGGATAAAAAGTCAATATATACATACACACCTTTTCTCCTTTAGGTCCTGGCAACCCAGAAAGTCCTGGTTGACCTTCATGGCCCTAACAGAAGGACAGGTAAGCAGACAGTCTCTGTATCACTTGTCTGTACTCTACCTAAAACCACCATGGCCACACCACCACTAGACGCTGCACTACTGGGAAAGAAATACAGGATTCACTCTGTAGGGGTATGAGGCCTAAGTACAGCAGAAAGGTATAGACACTGCATTCTTCTGAAAGAGATACAGGATTCACTCTGCAGGGGTATGAGGCCCAAACATGGTAGAAAGGTTTATCAGGAGATGTCATCTGAATTTGTATATCTGGGATGACATCTTTATGATAGGTTTTCATGCAAACATACACTCCTTATTTCCAATGAGAAATGCTCACCCTAAATCCTGGAATCCCTGGTTCTCCAGTAGGTCCCATCAATCCTAAATGTCCCTAAAAAACAAAGTAGACAAGAGGAACAAAACAGAAAATTATTTAAATCATTAGACCTGTATTCCTATTATTTAAAATTTAGATTTTCAAGATATGACGTTCAACTTAGTCTGAAATCAGAAAACAAAACAATAATATTCCAACTTTCATCTTATTTTATTTCTGAACCACATAAGCACCCCCCCACAAAAATGTCTCTTTGGTTTTCTTCTGGTGTGAACATCCTTAATCATATGAAGAGAAATATTTTCAGAGTTGCCAGAATCTTGTAGCTTCCAGAACATTCTTAGAAATGTATCTGACATTTGGTAGGACTGTTTGTATCTGTTAACGCCTGTGGCAGACACACATCAGTAACTCTTAGAATGCACTCTATAGATTTTGATACTGTAATGACAGGCTCAAGAACTCTGTACTCACTGACGGCCTCAGATACTCCAATGAAGATGGTTTCAGTTCTGGTCAAAGTCGTTAAACTAATTTGGCTTACGTGTAATACCTACCCAGTTATCAGTCTTATTACCAATATTATATAGACGATGAAACCATATAAACTAAAGGCAAATCAGTAAATGTTCCTAAACTACTGACAAGATAACAGACAACTGAAAAAAGCAAAAATTAGTTTAAAAATGTCGTATCTTTCATTTTATCAAAAAATTTTCCCATCAACTCTCCTGTGTGAGTCCCAAAATAAATAGGAGATAAGGAAATTGAGGCACAGAATAAATATGTGACTAGCCAAACATCACAGTAACCAGAAGTTCTAATCAATACAAAAATAAGGATAATAAATAAGGAGGTGAAACAATTATTTGCCTAAAGAACACTAAGAATCACCAAAATTCAGTGAATATAAAGTTTTAAAAAATTTCTTACACAGAACCAAAGAGAGATACAATACAAAAAGGATTGCCTTAAAAATAACAAAATCTATAAGAAACTAACAATGAATCTAATAAGAAAAGTGTAAGAACAGAAATAAAGGAAATAATACAGCTTAATTGAAGGCTATAGAAGATGTAAGTAAATGGAAAGACATAAGGAATTTCTACATTGAATGATTCAATATTAAAAGAACTTGCTGAGCTAATTTTAAAGTTCTCGTGAAAGAGCAAAGAAATCATAGTGAGAGCCAGACCTTTCATAAAAATAAATTAGGAAGTACTTGCCCTAACAGATCTCAAAAGATACTGTGATGGTGTAATAATTTAGATGGTATGGTACTGACCTATGAACATACTACCAAATTGAGGGAAGAAGAGAGACCAAGGATTCCTGGAGAGCAGTTTACAGAAAAGCGGCATTTCAGAAAAGTGGGAAAGAGAGTGACTGCTTAGCAAATGATGTTGAGACAACTGGCTAACAATTTGGGACAAAGAAAATTCGTCCTTTAAAGCATATCATAGCAAAGAAACAAACAAACAAACAAACAAAAAAACAACTCCACAGGCTTTAATAGGTTAAAGGTAAAAATAAAGCTATAAAAGTATTAGGAAAAGGATATAGAAGGATATGTTTTTATTCTTTATGTAGGGAAGATACTTCTAATGAACAGATAAAACCTAGAATGTAAAAGAAAGACTGACAAATTTGACTGCAATAATTAAAACCTTCTGTTCAGCAGAAGATACAATAAACAATACTAAAAGATAAATAACAGAAAGGAAAATATATTTGTAATATATTTGCAACATATTTAACAAAATCATCATCTAAACAATATAAGGAGTTATTGCAATTAAGAAAAAGACAAAAACCTAATAGAAAAACCTGTGAGGTATATATGAACAGGCAACTTTCAAAGGAAAAAAAATACGGATTACTTAGTTGCAATCAGGGAAATGTGAGAAAGAAAAGGAGATACACTTTTTTTCATTTATCAGATGGACAAACATTAAAAGGATTAAGACGGAGTTCCCATCATGGCTCAGCAGTAATGAATCCGACTAGGACCCATGAGGACTTGGGTTTGATCCCTGGCTTCACTGAGTGAGTTAAAGGAGCCAGCATTGCCATGAGCTGTGGTGTAGGTTGCAGACACAGCTCGGATCCCACATTGCTGTGGCTGTGGTGTAGGCTGGCAGCTGTAGCTCCCATTCGACCCCTAGCCTGTGAAGTTTCATATGCTGAACTTGTGGCCTGAAAAAGAAAGAAAAAAAAAAAGGATTAGAAAGAAGTACCAGTGGTAGGTAGGAGTGTAAATTTTGTGAAACCTCTTGGGAAGGTAGTTTGAGAACATTTAAAAAGTGAATATTCTTAGGAGCCTACTTTGAAGACAACACTCTTTGGATAAATTTGTTCTCACATTTATGTTGAGGTAATGTGATTAATTTTTAATAAACATATTACAAGCCCACAGCTAACATCATAGTTAACAATAAAAAGTGGAAAGCGTTTCCTAAGATCAGGAACAAGACAACTCCTGCCATGTTTATTCGACATGGTATTAGAATCCTAGCCACAGCAACCACATAAGAAAAATAAATAAAAGGAATCCAAATTGGAAGGAAAAAGTAAAACTGTTACTGTTTACAGATGCTATGATACTACACAAAGAAAATCCTAAAGAAGCCATCAAAAAATTACTAGAGCTCATCAATGAATTCAGTAAGGTTGCAGGATACAAAATTAATATATAGAAATCTTTTGCAATAAACTATCAGAAAGAGAAATTAAGAAAAAAATTCCATTTTAAATTGCATCAAGGAGTTCCCTTGTGGCATAGTGGGTTAAGTATCTGGCATAGTCACCGCAGTGGCCTCCATTACTGCTGTGGTGTCAGTTTGCCTCCTGGCCTGGGAATTTCTTTTTGCCATGGGCACGGCCAGGAAATTGTTAAAGTGATCATACTCCCGAGGTAAACTACAGGTTAAATGCAATCCCTGTAACAATGGCATTTTTCACAGAACTAGAATAAATAATTTAAAAATTTGTGTGGAGACCCTGAATAGCCAAAATTGATTTTTTTTCTTAAGAAGTGTCAAGATTGCTTGATAAAGAAGAACAAAGATGGAGGTATGTGAAGAGCCAAAATGGATTCCCACCCCCTCAAGAAATTTCAAGAATGCTTGAGAAAGAACAAAGTTGGAGGTATCATTCTCCCTGGTTTCAAACAATACTACAAAGCTACAGTAACCAAAACAGTATGGTAGTGGCACAAAAACAGACACAAAAATAGATCAATGGAACAGAATAGAGAGCTCGGAAATGAATATATATGCTTTTATGGGCAATTAATCTATGACCAAGGAGGCAAGAATATACAATGGAAAAATCCTCTTCAATAAATAGCTACATATAAAAGAATCAAGCCAGACTACTCTCTCACACCATGCACAAAAAGAAGTTCAGTGTTTTACAGACTGGAATGTAAGTCCTGAAACATAAGAGAAAACACGGGCAGTGTGCTCTTTGACAATATGCTCTCAGGAGCATTTTTTGGGATACGTCTCCTAAGGCAAAATAAACAAAAGCAAAATTAGACAAATGGACTATACAAAACAGAAAAGCTTTTATACCATCGAGGAAACTATCGATAACACAAAAAGGCCACCTAATGAATGGGAGAAGATATTTGCAAACAGTAAATCTAATAAGGGATTAATAGTCCAAATATACAAAGAAATCATACAACTCAATGTCAAAAAATCAAACAACCCAACTGAAAAATGGGCAGAGGATCCAAATCGGCCTTTTTCCACAGAGGACTCCTGGATGTCCTCGGGGCACATAAAAAGAGCCTCAACATCACGAATCATCGGGGGACTGCAAGTCATCCCAGAACGAGACACCACCTCACACCTATGTGAATGGCTGTTATCAAAAAACAACAAATAAAAAGTGCTGGGGAGGACGTGGAGAAAAAGGAACACTTGTTCACTGTTGGTAGGAATATAAATTGGTGCAGCCACTATGGAAAACAGCATGGAACTGCCTCAAAAAATTAAAATTAAAAATAGGACTACCACACGATCCAGCAATTCCACTCCTGAATATTTATCTGAAGAAAACGAAAACACTAATTAGAAAAGATATAAGTACCCCTATGTCCGTTGCGATTGTTTACAAAAGCCAAGACATGGAAACAACCTAAGTGCCCGTTGATAGATGAATGGAGATGTGGTTTCGAATACACGGTGGAATATTAGCCATAAAAAGAGTGAAATCTGGACACGTGGAACAATATGGATGGACCCAGAAATCTTACGCTTAGCACAGGAAGTCAGAAGGTATTTTCCTTATTGAAAGAAGTCAGACAGAGAAAGGTAAATATCGTATGATATCACTTACATGTGGGATCCAAAAAATAAAACAGATGAACAAACAGAGGAAAGTCACACATGAGGGAGACTAAGAGTTAGAACCTTCCAGGTGCAAAATAAATGAGTCGCGGTTCTCAAACGTACAACATGGGGCACAGGCTCAACGCACCTATGACATTTTTGTATGGAACGATATCGAAACTGGACATTAAAAGCAGACTTCCCGTGGGGATCATTTTGAAACATCGAGAAATACTGAATCCCTGTGCTGTGTAAGAGGAAATCCAGTGTCATATGTCACTTATATTTCAAAGCAAACACCCTCACAGGAGCAGCGATCAGGTGATGGGTTAGCAGAGGTGGAAGGTGGGATGGGAAACCGCCTGAGGGCAGTCGGCAGGGCCGACTCTCCCGGCTCCAAGACAGGTAGGTCCTCAGGGGGTCCTGCACCCCCGACCCAAACAGTTACCAGGACCGCAGGGTACCCGTGAAAGTGAGAGAGGAGAGCCTGAGGGTCTCCCCACAAGGAGCATATTCGTTTTTTCTGTTTCTTTTGTGTCTGTGGATGGATGTTCACTAAACTTGTGATCCTCTCATGATGTGTGTAAATCAAATCACTACGCTGCACACACACAGGGATGTCTGTCAACCGAGGCTCAAAAAAACTGGAAAAAATTGAAAATCAGTCACATTATAGAACGTTTTTGAACTCACGAGCCAAAGCAGAAAAATCTCAGTAATTTAAGTAAAAGGAAGTAAAGATGGCCTGGACCAGAACGATGGCAGGAAGGAGTGGAAAACTTCAAAGGAGCCTGAGGGAAACCTCCTGAAACGACAGACTGTGCCAGCTCCGCGGAGGCCCCGGAGCAGAGCCACCGGTGATGTGGACACAGACACGTGCACCTTGTGCACCTTGTAAATACCCGTATGAAACAGTCCAAAGACTAACTCTGAAGTCTCTTGCACTTCTGCAGCTGGGACTTTCTGAGGTCACGTTAGCAACAAAATTTTGCTATAGTAGGTTCAGAAGGATTATGCTATCTTTGTTTCCAACGTCATGTAAAATTCATACAAAAGATTAAAAATTAGTAGATTTTTGGAAACTTATCACAACGGCTAGAAAAATAATCTCCAGAGAAGCATGTAGAATCTAAGCGTATAAAGAAAATCCATTTTCAAGTAAAGCTAATTTTCAAAGCAATCTGTCATCCACGACAGCATCGTTTTAGAGAGATATTAAATCCTGATTTTAAGTGCAAGCATATAAACTTTCCTACTTAGGCTGGGAGTTACAATCTGATCTTCTTAAACCTTGTTTCATGTTTTTTTCCCATTCTGAGCTGTCTCTCCTTTCCCTTCTCGCGTCCAGAACCACGACGCCGGACGCCGTTTACTGTGGAATGCTTACAATCCGCCACAGCCCCCGGAGGTGGATTATTTTCAGTAGAACTTCTGCTCTCTCTGTAAAATTAATCAAGGACGGGGCCTTTAGGACACGGATGCATTGCTTTTCCATCCACAGCGCACTCACTTCTGGACACAAACCAAATACTGACCACGGCACCTCTAGTGCCTCTGGCGCCTTTCAGACCGCTTTCTCCACTTGGTCCCAGGGCCCCTCGGCTTCCAGTTTCTCCCGTGGGCCCCAGCTGTCCTTTGTCACCCTGTCGATGCCGATAGTAAGAGAGAGAAGGAAGAAAAAATGATACTTGGATTAATTACCTATATCAGACACTGAATGGCTCCAGAGGCTGTTCTGTAAGCCAAAGTCTACAAACCGTGACTCTGCTTCAACTCTGTGGGACCACAGCCCCTGACAACAGCAGTGTAGCCTCACCACCCAGGTTAGCTGAAAGGTAACTTCTGGGAGTCCCCACTGTGGCTCAGCAGGGTAAGAACCTGACACAGTCCCCATGAGGATGTGGATTTGAACTCTGGCCTTGCCCAGTGGGCTAAGAGTCCGGCCTTTCAGCAAGCTTTGCCATAGGTGGCTGATGCAGCTCGGATGGATCAGCTGTGGCTCTGGCTGTGGTGGAGGCTGGCAGCTGCAGCTCCCATTCGACCCCTAGCCTGGGAACATCCATATGCCGCAGCTGTGGCCATAAAAAGAAAAAAAAAAGTAATTTTGGAAAACTAACGTAAAAAAAACTGGCCGAATATGCAGGAAAGACCTGGTGCTCATGCTGAATTACAAATAAACAAGATTTTATTTTGAAATTTATTATATATGAATGTACATACGTGTGCATACATGTATTTACTGTTATCCTGAGAAAACACAGGCCCTACGTGAAGCCTATTTCTGTAGAGAACTTCAATGCCACAAAAATCTCACGCAAAAGGCTCTGTATATTCAGGACGACCACTCACTTGGTTGGAGTTTGTCTTTAAAAATCAGCAACATTTTTTGAAAATCATTTTAGCTCCTTCAGAAAACGAGTGACCTTCCGTTTTCCAACAGGCTAACTGATCCTTCTCTAGCACCAGAGTCTAGCTGCTTTTAAACATTACACGTTCTATTTGTCTTCCGAATGTGGGAACCAACCTGCTCTCTTATTGATAATCAAGTAAATGCAACGATGGCCACAGTCGGGAAATTTCTGGTTACTCCTCAGAGTTCACAGGCTTCCCCAAAGGCACAGGTGGGGGAAGGACCTGCGCGCCCCATTCTAATGCTGACTTTAGGGACGACACTCTGTTGGATGAGAGAGACTTCAGGATCAAGCTTATTTTTAACTAAAATTCGCCTCATTCATTTCATCATTTACACTGCCCCCAAATTACGAGAAGGATGGACTATTTGCAGAAATAACAGAATCTGATTTTAGGAACTAGAATGTGCTGTGACTTGTCGTTAAGTACAGTAAACAGATTCTGAACTGCAGTACAATGGGAAAATCATCTTTATGTCTCACCAATTCCTGAGCAAATTACTGACTCTATACAGGATGAATTTTTTTTCATTATAGTGGGTGAAATTTTACAAATACATCACGTTTTCTTAGTAAACTATAAAGGAAGAAAATCAAACCTATTTTGTGTTTCTTAGTTGATATACGGACAAGAAAAAATCCATCATTAACCTTTTCAATTTAGAAAAATACATTAAAACAAACCCAGAAACAATCCTAATACTATCTCTCTCCCCTAAATATTTCACTCGAGCTGCTACAAAATAGCACAAATGGGATAATATTTTTCTTTTCTCTTTTCTTGCCCAAAAATTCTACGGAATTTTTGGTAAACAGGAGAGAAAAAGAAAATTTCTTTTTAGAAACTACAAGATAGAAAATTCCCTTCAGAGAGTTAGGGTAATAAGTGCTCCTAAGGGAATTAAATATTAACTATTACAAGTGTGCCTGTAAAGCCAAATTTACCATTTTTTATTGCTTTATCTCTTCGTGAAGAAAAGCATCACAGTATATATACCATGGAGCTCGGGGCACATCGAAGAAAGAAAACCAGCATGAAAAGACGTAAAAAAAATTACCTTTTTTCCGGGACGGCCTCTTTGTCCTGGAATTCCCACAACTCCTTCAGGTCCCTGAATGTTTAGTATAAACAAGAAGGTAAGCTGTTAGATAGGGCTGGATAGAATGCTGACATACTTGTATCACACAGCCACTGAACTGAACACTGAGGAAAAACGAGGGTTACTTCTCTACAATACTGTTTGTGTAATTATTTAAAAAGAGGTCTCGAGGCATTAGAGGCACAGCTGTTACTAGCGAGTGGAGTTCACATATGCAGACCGGCCCCGAAAGACAAAATTAAGCCATTCTTAACTATAGGAGGAAAACTGCTTGGCTTCAGTACACACATTGAATTAGCCAGAACATAATGAAAGAAAACCCAAATGCATCCATTTCAGCAGTTCTATGAACTACTATGGGCTCAAGATACTGTTGAATGTACACAATTATAAAATATATCTAATACCTGGTGAAGGAGAATCTCAAAATCTCCATGGCATGTAAGACTAAGGAAATGCTATCTGATCTTAGTATAAAAAAGGAGAGAAAAGAAACGCATGGAAGGAAAGAAGGGAGTCACATTAAACTTGAAAATAAAATATTTTCATTTCAAGCTATATTTTGTTTAGACAAAAGCAGACTAAACATTTTTAATAACTACTTTTTTCGGTAAAATGTGGCTAAAATATTTTAGGAGTCATGTGAATGTGCAGGTCTACAATGCTTAGGCTTAAATGAGATCCCCAGTAAGCCAGGCTGCGAGTTTTAAAATAGCTAATAATTAATCACAGCATTCCTTGCATTAGCTGGAAATGAAAACAGAAATCTCGAATTCGTGTCCCAAAGCTTGGCAAACTACAAAAATGATGTGGACAAAGAATAAAGTGTGGTTTGCCGCTGCCACGAAGGCTCTTGATCAATACCTGCTGAACGAACACACAGATACCCAAGGAAATGACTCATGCCGGCACTTCTGAGCAGATGTCCTGCTAGCCTCAAAAAGCCCGCTGAACTTGGACGCCAGAGCGGGTGAGCTCGACTGCTGTGGTTCTAGCTGCATCCAGAGGTTGTTGAAGTGACAGTGACACTAACAGGAGACCTACTTGTGGTTAATGTGGACTTTTTAAGAGGGGCTGATTTACATCACAGAGGTTAACTACATGAGCTTTTACTTATTCATGTGTTTTGTTTTTTAAATGATTTTGTTTTCTCCCATTGTAGCTGGTTCACAGTGTTCTGTCAATTTCTACTGTGCAGCAAAGTGAGCCAGTCACACATATACATACATTCTTCTCACATTAGCCTCCATCAGGTTCCACCACAATGGACTAGAGAGAGTTCCCAGTGCTGTACAGCAGGATCTCACTGCTTATCCATCCAAAGGCAACAGTTTGCCTCTATTAACTCCAGATTTCCAGTCCCGACCACTCCCTCTCCCTCCCCGCTTGGCAACCGCAAGTCTGTTCTTCAAGTCCATGAGTTTCTTTTCTGTGGAAAGGTTTGTTCGTGCCATACATTAGATTCCAGATATAAGCGATATCATGTAGTATTTGGCTTTCTCTTTCTGATTTACTTCACTTAGTACGAGAGTCTCCAGCTCCATCACAGTATGGAGGTTCCTCAGAAAACTAAAAAAAGAACTACCATTGGATCCAGCAATTCCACTCCTGGGCATCTATCCAGAGAAAACCATGACTCGCAAAGACACATGTACTCCAATGTTCATTGCAGCACTATTTTCAATAGCCAAGACATGGAAACAACCTAAATGTCCAACCACAGAGGAGTGGATCGAGATGTGGTACATATACACAATGGAATATTACTCAGCCATTAAAAGGAACAAAATACCGTGTTTTTAGCAACATGGATAGACCTAGAAATTACCATGCTAAGTGAAGTCAGTCAGACAATGAGACACCAACATCAAATGCTTTCACTGACATGTGGAATCTGAAAAAAGGACACAATGAACTTCTTTGCAGAACAGATACTGACTCACAGACTTTGAAAAACTTATGGTTTCCAAATGAGACAGGTTGGGGGGTGGGGGGATGTGCTAGGGGTTTGGGATGGAAATGCTATAAAATTGGGTTGTGATGACCATTGTACAACTATAAATGTAATAAATTCATTGAGTAATATAAAAAATAAAAAAGAAAAGTTTCTAATACATAGTCTTTATATTTGTATTTCGTTCATTCTATGTATCACAGATGTCTTTTCCTAGTCTGGTGCTTAGTTTTTCACTGTTTAGTATACCTTCCAATTCACACAAGTTCACAGTTTTAATGTAGTCAAATTCGTCAATATTTTCCTATTACTTTAGTGTTTAAGAGATATGTACGGGCTCACCTCCTTCCACGAACTCATAAAACATTCTCCTGTTTAAAACTTTGATGTTTACAACTGGATCTTTAATCTAATTGGAGAGTCACTAGTGTGTGTGTGTGTGTGTGTGTGTGTGTGTGTGCGCACGGGCCTTGACGTGAAGGAGAGGTTTGTTTTTTCCTCCATTTGGATAACCAATTAAACCAGAACCATTTATCAAATATTTCACCCTTTCCTCGTGAATCTTCAATGCATAAACAATGTGTTACATGTGAAGTTTAAAACATACTTAGATCTGGGTCTACACCCTATTTCTACTGGTCTGTTGGTCTGCCTGTGAATGAGGATATGGCACCGAACAATTAGCTTCAGTAAGTTATGACATCAGGCAAGCAAGTTCTGCCTTGGCTCACTTCTGCCACCAACCCAAGCAACCTGTTCTTGAAAACTGTCATGTTAGCCCTTTGATCCTCCATGTAAATTTTAAAATCACTTTTCATCAATCAAGTTACATTAAAAAATCCCATAGGAGGCTGACTGAAATTGTAGGCTAATTTAGGGGAGAATTAACTTTTTTTTGATATTGAGTATTCCTATCCATGAATATAAAATATACATCAGTTTGTATTTGTTACTAAACTGATGAACAATTTTTTTTTGTCTTTTCTAGGGCCGCTCCTGTGGCACATGGAGGTTCCCAGGCTAGGGGTCGAATCTGAGCTGTAACCACCAGCCTACGCCAGAGCCACAGCAACTCGGGATCCAAGCCACGTCTGTGACCTACACCCCAGCTCACAGCAACGCTGGATCCTTAACCCACTGAGCGAGGCCAGGGATCGAAACTGCAACCTCATGGTTCCTGGTCGGATTCGTTAACCACTGCGCCACGACGGGAACTCCAATGAACACTTTCTTCAAAAAAGTTTTTTGTTAAATTTGTTTCCAGGTGCTTAACTTTGCAAATCATTTATTAAGTTTATTCCTAGGTACTTAATTTTTTTTTACTAACTGTATTAGCTTTTATTTTAAAATTGTATTTTTAAAACTCTTCTAATCGCTGCTGGTAAAGAATGGAATAATTTTTGTCTATTAGCATTTTGCTAAACTCTCATTAATTCTAACCATCTATTGCAGGTTATTTCTCATATATTACTGCACTGGCTGGGACTCTGACAGTACATGTCAAACAGAAATGGTGAATAGTAGTGATCTTTGCTCATTTCTTTGACGTTTTCCCATTAAGTATGATGCTCAGTGTATGGATATGAAATTGTACTAAATGATTTTCGTTTCATCTATTGAGATGATTATATTTTTTCTTTAATTTGTAAATGTGTGAATTAAATTTACAATTTTTAAAAATGTTAGACCTTTCTTGCAGTACTAGGAGAGAATTCATAAACTCTTCTAACCTCTCAGTATTCCACAGTGGTACTGAACTCAAATATTCAGAGATCCATGAAAACCACTGCATGGCAAGGCTACCTGCCAACCAATAATTCAGTGTAGGCATCATTGTAAGGTATACCTTTAAATAGTATGTATATAATATACATGTATATGTATATAACATTTGCATATATGTATGTGCATGTAATATTTTACATGTATATGTGTACATATGTATGTGCATAAATATTTGTAAATATGTACATATTTAAACATTAATAAAACTGGGGATAATGTAAACATAGCTGCTGACATTGTACTGATCGTAAGTGAATTTCACGAATGTGTGTAACTGAGGAAGCTGACTCAGCAAGGCATCTGACGAGTTCATTTCTGTCTCCGAACCTCCATTCCCTCCTCACGTTCAAGTCCACAGCCTTGCCTCGTTCTTCACTGAGATCCCGGAGCCATCTCTTCCTCCTAGTGCCTGTCCTACCAAGACGGCACTCGAGCCCTGCTCCTGTTCCCTTCTCTTGCACGAGCTGTGTCTCTGTTCCTGCCGTCGGAGGCCAGCTCCTCGCTGTACCCACCTGCAGCCTAAGTCCTCCCTTCTGAAAGCACCCCATTTTCACTGCACTGTCGATTTTCCTCTCTTGACCAGACCATTTTAATAGCATCGAATATGCTGCACATCACTCATTAAAAGCCCCCCTGACCTCGTGTCCCTCCCTCCCTTTCTTCTCTATTCATCCATTCAATTTCTCCTCTTTCTCTAGCTCCATTTTCTGCCCCTGCTCACAGTAAAACATCTTGAAAGACTTACTTATGCTCATTGTCACTATTTCTCACTCTCACTCTCTCTTCATTTGTCCTTTTGTTCTTACCATATCTCTGAAATCGCTTTTTTTCAGGTCACCAACCGACCGCCATATAGACAAGTCTGGTGGTTGGTTATCTGACTCATCTTATCTGAAGCTTCTTTTTCATCCTTGAAACGTTTTTAAACTTTGTTTCCATGGGCAGCAGGCCTCCCGGATTCCCCACTCCCTCTCCTCACACGCTGGCTTCTTCTCTGCCCACCCACGTGGTGCTGGAGTGCCCTCTTCTCCTTCTTCTTTTTAGGTGCCCTCATCTTGTCCCTGTGGCTTTAAATACTGTCTGCATTCTACCCGCTCCTGAAATTCGGTCTGCTGTCCTGACCCGCCACTGCCTCCTGATCTACCCTCGACGGCTTTTCCTGAATTCCTCAGGGCGTCTTAAACGTTACGTGTCCCAGCTGAACTCCTGCATTTCCTCCTCGAACCCTCAGGCTGTTTCTCTCTTAGTCTCCACACCTCCACTGTAACAGGCAATATTTTGAAAATTATTAGAATCTTTTCTATTTTGCCCTTCTGGGTCCATGGACTTTTACCTCATTTAGCCGGAGGGGTTGGTATGTCCACAGGTTGAATATACTAAAAGATGATTTTTCTACTTTCTTTGTTTCCAACTTGAACATTTCACAAGCTGAGCCCTGGGCACCCAGCACACAAGAGCGTCTTGGGTTGTAGTGAAAACACCCTTTGCATTGATCCCCGCGGAACTCTAAGGATTTCCCTGGATGGCAGAAGGATGAGAATAGATGACACAGGGCCGGAAAGAGAAAGCCTAGACTTTTCCATTGGCCTCAGGAGAAAGTGGGACAGCGGAGAGGGAGGCAGACCGAGGTGTTCAGATCTCTTTCTGAGTTTCCGCGTTTTCAAAGAGACCTTGTTTCGTACTCCTCACACGGAATCAGGAAAGGCGTCTTTTCTGCAGATGTCGCACAGCCTACGGCCCCGTCGATTTGGCCGCTCGGCAGAGTCAAACCGGGGAAGACGGTGTTGCTAAATCCCCGACTCTTCTAGGACGCGGATGGGAACCTGCACACGAGTGTCAGCGTCGGTGGCCGTTACGTGGGAAGCCGTGGCTCTGCAGCAAAGGGCACGAGTGGGAACCACAGCCGACCTCAGAGGGACCCAAGGATTAGCAGCCACTGATACGCTCGTTCAGCGGGGGAAGCTCCCCCCATCAGCAGCTGGAGACGCCACCATCAGAAGCCGGGAGGGTGGGCAGCAGCCCCGGCCTGGCACTGATTGGGCCCCCGTCAGTGTGGACGCCCTGCCTCTGGCTCCAGGCCCCCTCATCCGCCACCCCAGGAGACAGACTCGGTTCTCGGCAGGAGAAGAGGCGGGTGGAGGATTTAGAATTTGAGAGACCAAGCATCCTGAGAGTCTGAGCATTGTCTAGAGAGACAACTAATGATACGAATGGATTAAGCTTTTGACTGAATTGGGTATAAAAATTTTCTGTCTCCCCCAGCTCCCAACCGCTCCTCAGCTAGTCAGTAAGTTAGGGCTTGTGAGAAAACCAGATAAACCAGGAACAAAGAAATTACATACCTGCACACACCTAAGTACCAAAAGTCTGTAACTCTATGACACACTCAATGGCATGATCAACCATTCAGTTGCTCCAGCTAAAAACCAGGATTTATTCTTTATTATATGTTCTCTCTTTCTCAATACTCAAACCATGAGCAAATCCAGTCAACTACAGCTTCAAAACACGTCTTGAAGGTGAGCAGTATTTACTATTATCTATTGTTCCCTTGTGTTCCCAACTGCTCTATCGCTTTTTCATCTGCGTGACTGCACAGCCTCCTAAATGCTTTGGTCCACTCTCACTCAGAGCCCGTTTCTGCAAAACAAACCAAATCATCACCGCCAATGCTCATCAGACATCTTTCCCAGTGCAAAAGCTGCCAAGCAGCTGCCCCTGCCATCAGCGGCATCGTCAAACCTCTTGTCAGGGGATCGTCCCACCCCATCCGCCTCCCCTGTTTCCTTGACATCATGTTTGCAGTTACTTAAGAGACTCCTGCCTCAGCCACTTGCCCCCCCCCCCCACGGGGGATTTAAGAACTGCCCTTTCTATCCCAGGGCCCTTGCATTAGGCGCTCTCTTGACCTAGGAAGTCGTTTTTCCTTCTTTTCAGATTTTCATATGCCTGACAGTTTTTCATCCTAGGCATCTGCTTAATGTCACCTCCGGCAGTGCTCCTGGGGCCATCCCAATGAAAGCAGCCCCTTTACCAGGGCACCTGTACCCATGACCACGTCTCCGCTTCTTCACAGCATTCCGTGCTATCAGAAGGCGCCACTCTCGTTCACACGGCTCTTGCACACGGCACTGTAAGCTCCATGACAGCAGAGACCTTGTCTGTTTTGTTCATGGTTGTAACACGAGTGCCCAGAACTGTGACTGGCATAAAACTCATGCTTAATATTTAATAAATGAATAATAGAACGCATGCTCAGAGTGGAAAATGCTTAGACAGTAGCCAGTCCCCTTGGTATTTATTATAAATAAAGAATGCCTTAAAGAACACCTGCTGTCTGCCGGAAGTAAAACCAAAGTTTGTGAATAAAAGGCGAAGGGTAGTGAGAGGTTTTTATACTACGTTTTAGCTTCTAGGAAATGGATGTACCAGGAACATTTTCACAGTAAACTTCTGCACATTTGAAAAGCTCGTTATGTGTGAGAAAGGGGTGGCCTGTGTACTATACTGCACTTTTTCCCCCTACCATTATAATCAGAAAGATCTCCCCTGGTCCTTTTGTTCACATTTATTTTCTCTTTAAAGACAGTTTGTTTTTCTTCTTGGGTAGTAGTAATGGTAAAATTCCACTGATATTAGGCTGGTTTGTTTTACTGCTTGTTCCGAAATGCACAAGTAATGTTTTGCTCCAAAACATTGACTTTGACAAGTTAACATGACCCACTGCAACCCGTTTGTGTATTTAGAGGCTTGCAGGGCAGACTGGAAAAAAAGCAACAGTTTCTACCATGTGCCTGTTTTAATAGAGTTCTTCAATGATTACAGAAATAGGAAAGCTTTTAAATAAATGTTGTGTTAACGGAGAACAGCTGGCTTGATGTTCAGCCCGCTTATGACACAGAGGAAGTAGCTGAGAGTCCCTATTGATTACTTTAAACTTTGTCAGAGTAGCTGTATTGTCTCAGAATTAACACATCACATCTGTTTTTTAAACACAATTTTACTGAGACGTCATGGATGAATCTGTTTGAAGCGTACAATTCCCACAGCTGTCCACCACCACCACAATCAGCTTTAGAAGCAGTTTTAATCCCCCCAAAGAAGCCCAAGATCACGAAGACTTACTCCTGCATCATCTTCTAAGAGACAGCTACAGCTTTAGCTCCTACATTTAGGTCTACGACCCGGTGTGTATGGATTTTTGTGCATAGCACGGGGAAGGATCCAACTTAATTTTTTGCATGTGAATGTCCGATAGTTCTAGCCCCATTTGCTGCAAAGACCACACTCTACCTCATAAACAGACTAGGTACATCACATGCTTTGTAAGTCACATTTATGTTGTCAATTTCTTTTTCCTGGAATTTATTTTATCCTTCGAGATAGCCAGTCATGCCAGACATTGTTAAACAAAGTCTGGAAATTACAGAGAGGATTCCGTCAGAGACGATGTTTGCTTCTGCTTGAAACCTTTCAACAGGTTTCATAAGAGGTTCTTCATGATCTGCTTCCTACCTGTTCCTCAAGCTCATCTCAAATGACCTGTCGCTATTCCCTATGCAGCCACGGCCTCCTTTCCGCTTCCGGAAAGTACCTAGATGGTTCTCCTCTCCGGGTCTTGGTCGTGGCTATTCCGTCTGTCTTGAAGGCTCTTCCAACGTTCTTCACATGACTGGTTCCTTTTCATCCTTCCCTGGTTCCTCCATGACTGAGGACCAGCTCAGTCCTCCCCTGTCTAGAGAAGCCTTTCCTCGCTGCCCCAGGTGCAAACAGCTTCCCTACCCTTAACTAGTTGCCCGGCCTTCCTGTGACCAGCTGTTCTTTATCACCGGCCCCTGTACTTTCATCACCGCGTTTGTCCCAGCCTCACACCCCGCGGTGATCCTGTCTCCCGTCCGTTTTCTCCAAGCTATTATAAAATTTGAGACCAGGAACCCTGATTATCTTGTTCCCCCTGTGACCCCAGTGCTCGGCAGAGTTCATGGCTCAGAGACTCACAAACTTCCCTGAATTAGTGAACGGACAAATATATTTTATATAGTCTCAGTCTGCAGACTAACTAAAAATTTAGAAACATCCAAACTAATGCTTTTTTAAAGCTCTATAACCTTTCTTCTCAAAAAATCTGATAGAGAAGCTAAAGTGTTTGTTGACTAGATAAGCTCATGTGTTGACTATACATACTCATGTGCTAAGTAAATATGCTCATGTGTAGACTAGATACGCAAAGGGTGTTTTCTGGCTCAAGTAGGACTAGAAGGAACACAGTCCCACCCACCCAGCATCCTCCTCACGCAATCACCTTGGGGTCCTGCCGAGCTCCAAACCCTTGCCTCTGTGCCCCGTGTAAACTGGGAGGCCAAAGAATGACTCACCCAACAACGCACAGCTCTTTAGAATGTTTAGTGCTCTTTAGAGCGGAGGTTTGGACGCCTTCTATTTTGTGTTGCTTTACAAAACAATAGTTCAGAACAAACAAGCCTAAAGCCAGAGGCATAAGAAGCATTGAGATAATCCTTAGATTATCTTTAGATAAAACTTTACTCCTTACTGCCACTGATCTCGACGTTCAAAAATGATTGTTTCCCAGGGTTTCCTAGGAAAGTTTCTCAGAAACGAAAGTCATGTGTGTCCCTCATTCTTTTCTCATTATTGATATTCCTCTCATCTTTTGACTAAACTTTTACAATTTTATTGAAAACGCCTCTTGGAAAAGGGTGCATTATTTTGTTTCATCTTCTCTTAAGGTATCCACCTCTAGTGAATATCATACCACACTCAACAGAAAACTGACCCTTCGGTCAGTCCAACCGAGCTTTGTCCTCCCTTTTCCCTCCCTGATGAATGACCTCAGTCTTTATTTATTCATTTATTTTAAGGCCACACCCACGGCATACAGAAGTTCCCAGGCTAGGGGCTGTGTGTGCGACCTACACCACAGCTCACGGCAATGTCATATCCTTAACCCACTGAGCGAGGCCAGGGATTGAACACGCATCCTCATGGTTCCTAGTCGGGTTTGTTAACCATGGAGCCACGAAGGGAACTCCATGGATCATTAAATTCTTTTGAAAAAAATCCCCCTTTTTTTTTTTGAGTTTATGAGCTAAAAGGCATTTAAAATTCCAAAGAGAACAACAAAACGATTAAAAAAGAAATACACATGTGCTGTTGCTATAAAAGGCACCAAAGACGTGCCCAACACAGGATTGTTCCCGGAAAATCATGAAGCAGACGAGATCTGTGTGTATCGCTTCTCCACATCTTGTTTTGAGCCCTCTTTTCACCTCCGCTCTGCCCATCACCACCTGTCATGCTCTCTCACCCCTGCCTCAGATTCCTGGCCACGCTGTTCTGCAGCATGGGCGGGCCTTTCGTTTTCTTTAGTTCTGTGCTCTCCTCCCCACCAACTTCAGGGTTCTTACTTAGGCAACTAGGTTAGTTGACTGAAAAAAATCCATGTAACCTTACTAATAACCGTTAATGACTTTCCTAGATAAAGTGAATTTGATAAAAATTCTTAGGAAGATAACCACACTCTTTTGGCACTTGTTACTTGGCTTCTCTTTGGGTCCAGTCCTGGGGAGTCCTCTAAAAACTGAAAACTACCAGGAACCAAGAAAGGCAACAATATAAGCCCAAGAGGTGAGGATGAGGGCGTGGCTCACAGCAACCTGCACTGAGAGCTTAGTGGACTACGTTCCTGCTAGTAACAGCACCTGAGCAGAGATCCCAGCCAGTGGTTCTGCCCACATGCGGAGCTTAGCTGCTGGCCCTGTCTGGCCAGGGAGCTTGGTTCCAGTTTTGCATGATGTGGGTCCCCAGCCAAGCGGTCATACCTGATGCTGAGCCTGTTATATGACCCCATCTGGGAAGGGAAGTACATCTGCAGCCCTGTTCAACAGCTACGCATAGACTCCCATCCTGTGACCAGAAAGTCTGGCCACAGAACTCAGGCAGCTGGGGAGTCCATACTACACCCTTGCTTAGGCAGGGAGCCAAGCTAGCTGCCTTCCCAACTGCTGAGCACAGCCTCTGGCCTCTCATGACCAGGGAACCTCACCAGTGACCCAGGGCATCCTGAGAGCTCAGTCTAAGGCACTTCCCGGCTGTGCAGCTCAGCTGACAGCCCTAGCCAGCATCAGACTTTTACCTACATCCCTGTCCACTTATTAAACATGGCCTGTAACCTCATTCAGGCAAGGCAATCCCACCCTATTATGAAACACTGTCTACGAGATGAGCTGGAGGCCCCACTGGACCAGAAAGCCTGGCAAGCTCCATGGAAGAGCACGGCCAGTGCCCTTACTGATCACAAAGCACAGTCTGCAACTCTACCCAAACCTGGGGCACAGCCGGCAGCTCCACTCAACTGTTAAGCCATGTTTGTGGCCCCATCTGAATATGGAGTTCAGTCAAGGCCAAATCCAGCTAGAGAGCATAACACGAGGAGGCCTTGTCCAATTGCAGAGTCGAACGACTGGTCCCGTCCTCCCAAGGAGCACAGCCTGAGACCATACCATACCCAAGGTTAGCTACAGAACCCGGTCTATAGCCCCATCCAACCGTGAAGCCCAGCCAGCATGCCTACCCAACCAGGGTGCTTATTTCGGTTGGCAGCTGGCCAACCAAACTGAGGAGCCCAGCCAGTGGCAACCCTCTCCTTGCCTCAGAACATAGGGAGGTACCTCATGAAACTGGAGATCCCAGCAGAAAGCTGGGCCTGCCCCAAATGCTCCAAGCTAACCCATCCAGCTTCCTAAGCAAAGCAGTCTGATGACGTTCTTTCCTTGCCTAAACAAACCCGTAAATTCTCGAAGAGGAGATCGCTTACTGAAACGTGCAAATACCAGCACAAGGATACCATGATCATAGATAATCAGATAAACATGACAACACCAAAGGAAACTAATAAGGCTTCAATAACTGACATTAAAGAAATGGAGGAGAAAGGACAAGATGGCAGAGGAGTAGGGGGACACGCTCGCCCTCTCCCACAAACACAACAAAAAAAGCACATCTACAGAATAAATGACTTGCACAGAACAGCAACCAATCGCTGGCAGAGGAACCTAAACTCCAATAACGGCAAGAAGTTTGTGACATTACTGGGCAGAACGGGAGAAAAGAGGAGAGTGAGAGAAGGTGAATCCGAGCGGGACGGGCGCTCCCGAAAGGGAACTGCGGAGGAGAAAGGGATCCCGCACCCTGGAAAGTCACCTACTGGGGGAAAGATCAAACGAACCGGAGGAATCTCCAGATGCAGAGAAGAGAATAGCAGTAAGTCGGAATACAGAAAAACCGATCAAGAACCCAACGGACCATCTGAACTACAGGCACAGTCACCAAAAATTGAGATGCCTGGGTGGGGGCTGGGCACCGAGACCTCGGCTCCAGAGGTTAGTCCCCGGGCTGGGGGGGGGGCGGGGCGGAGCGGAAACTGCTTGGGAGGTCTAGAAACCATTTGACGGGGCAGAGACTGCCTGGGAGACTAGAAAACAAAGCTGTCACAGAGGAAGAGAACAATACTCTAGGGGCGGGGAAGTGGAAAGCCGCATCAGAGGGAACCCGGGAGAAGAGCCTAGTCTGCGCCCCTGCTGGGGAGGAGAGAGAAGAAGGGGTGGGTCCCCATAGAATACCCCCCATGCTAGCTAGCTGAAAGCTGTGCTTCCCAGTGCATCCCCTCCCCCCACCCCCGCCACCCCCTATGCTCTCACCGAACCTGGGGCTGCCTGCCATCCAGGAGGCAGCAATTGCCTGAAGCCTACCACCACAGGGGCTCTCCCTGCACAGGCCTGCTTGCCCTTTGGAGGGGCTACACTTCTGCAGAGTAGCACCAAACACCACCAGCCCCCGAGAAAAGGCCTGTAGTCCAGAAAAGCTAGAACAAGCCTAGCCAGGCCGTAAATAGATTGGCCTAATTCTCGGACGGTTTTTCTGAGTCGGGCTGCCCCGGGGAGGAGCCTCTTGGATTTCCAGCGGCTCTGCTACCCGCCCAAGCCCCAAGGGGGTGCTGAGACCTAGTGGACCAGCTGCATAGGACGGCCAGCTCCAGGCAGGGCCCCCTGCAGCCCAGAAAAGCTGCAACAAGCCTGGCTGAGTCAGGAAAAGATCTCAGACGGTCCTTCTGAGTTGGGCTGCCCTGGGGAGGAGCCTCTTGGATTTCCAGCGGCCCTGCTACCCGCCCAAGCCCCCAGGGGGTGCTGAGACCTAGTGGACCAGCTGCATAGGACGGCCAGCTCCAGGCAGGGCCCCCTGCAGCCCAGAAAAGCTGCAACAAGCCTGGCTGAGTCGGGAAAAGATCTCAGACGGTCTTTCTGAGTCAGGCTGCTCTGGGGAGGAGCCTCTTGGGTTTCCAGGGGCCCTGCTACCCGCCAAAGCCCCCAGGGGGTGCTGAGACCTAGTGGATCAGCTGCATAGGACGGCCAGCTCCAGCCCCTGCAGCCCAGAAAAGCTGCAACAAGCCTGGCTGAGTCGGGAAAAGATCTCAGACGGTCTTTCTGAGTCGGACTGCCCTGGGGAGGAGCCTCTTGGGTTTCCAGTGGCCCTGCTACCCGCCCAAGCCCCCAGGGGGTGCCCCACTCCTGTGGAATAGCTGCTTAGCACCACCAGCCCCCTGGAAGAGCCCCTGCAGCCCAGAAAAGCTGCAACAAGCTTGGCCAGACTGTGAAAAGATCCGCCTACATTCTCAGGCTGTCCTTCTGAGTTGGGCTGCCCTAGGGAAGAGCCTCTTAGGTTCTCAGCAACCCAGATAGCTGCTCCAGCCCCCAGGGGGTGCTTCACTCCTGAGGAACAGCTGCCCAACACCGCCAACCCCCTGCAAGAACCCCACAGCCTAAAAACACCAGAGCAAGCTCTGCATGACCAAGTGAAATCTGCTACCATCGTGGTGTGGACCTCCCAGGCCTGTCTGCCCTCAGGAAGCCCTCCTTTGCTCCAAAGAAACACTGTTAGCCCCATCAACACTCCAGAAAAGCCACACTGCCTCAAAAAAGATTGACCAACAACGCCAGCCCTCAGGAAATATTCCAAGGCAGTGACAAGGCAAACACTGCCCGATAACGGAGAGTACAACTCCCTCAGGAGAAAGAAAACAACAAGCAAGATGAAGAAGCTGAGAAACCACCCCCAGTCAAACCAACAGGAGAACTCACCTAAAACAGTCAGCAATGAAACAGATCTCTGCAGTCAGACAGACCTGGAGTTCAAAAGAGAAACAGTGAAAATACTGAAGGAATTAAGAGAAGATATGAACAGTAATGCAGATACCCTCAGAAAGGAACTAGAAAATATAAGGAGGAGCCAAGAAAAACTAGAACATTCACTTGCAGAGATGCAAACTGAACTAAGGGCAGTAAAAACCAGAATGAATAATGCAGAAGAATGAATCAGTGATATGGAAGATAGAATAATGGAAACCACTCAATCCGGTCAACAGACAGAAAACCGAATCAAAAAACTGGAAAGCAATATAAGAGACCTATGGGATAATATAAAGCGGGCCAATCCACGCATAATAGGAATTCCAGAAGGAGTAGAAAAAGATAAGGGAATGGAAAATATATTTGAGGAAATGATCACTGGAAACTTCCCAAATCTAAAGGATACTGGGTTCAAGATACAAGAAGCACAGAGGGCCCCAAACAAACTGAACCCAAACAGACCCACACCAAGACATATCATAATAAAAATGGCAAAAGTTAGTGATAAAGAGAGGATCCTAAAGGCAGCAAGAGAAAAACAGAATGTTACCTACAAGGGAACCCCCATAAGAATATCAGCTGATTTCTCTACAGAAACACTACAGGCCAGGAGGGAATGGCAAGAGATATTTAAAGTGCTAAAAGGAGAAAATATGCAACCTAGAATACTCTATCCAGCAAGAATATCATTTAAAATAGAAGGGGAAATAAAAATTTTTTCCAACAAACAAAAACTTAAAGAATAGCAACACAAAACCCAGGTTAAAGGAAATATTGAAAGGGCTTCTCTAAACCAAAAAGAAAGGAAGGAAAGGGAAGAAAAAAGAAAAGAAAAAAAAAAGAAAGAAGAAGAGGAAGAACTAGGACTGAGGAAACAGCAATCAGAGAGCAGTCACTCAAATAAGCCAGCATACAGATTTAATCATGAACATGCTTCAAACAAAATAAAATTAAAAAGAAAAAAATAAAAAAGAGTCATCAAAACCATAAAATGTGGGCAGGGGATGTTAGGAGGTAAATAACCCTTTTTATTTATATGTATGTCTCTCTTCTTAATTTTAATATAGTAAAGAAGTGTTTGAACTTACAGGACCATCAGGCTAAACCACACAATTATGGGAAGGGGTTAGCATACTTAAAAAATAGGGCAACCACAAGCCAAAACGAAATATTGCATTTGCAAAAAATGAAAAAAAAAATACACTCAAGCAGATAATAACAGGAGACCATCCAACCAAAAAAAAAAAAAAAGGAAGAATGGAGAACCATAGAATCAACTGGAACACGAGGTTCAAATGGCAATAAATAATCATCTATCAATTATCACCTTAAATGTCAATGGACTGAATGCCCCAATCAAAAGACACAGAGTGGCTGAGTGGATAAAAAGGCAAAAACCTTTAATATGCTGCCTACAAGAAACTCACCTTAGGACAAAAGATACATATAGATTGAAAGTGAAAGGGTGGGGAAAAATATTTCACGCCAATAGACATGACAGAAAAGCAGGAGTCGCAATGCTCATATCAGACAAAATAGACTTTAAAACAAAAGACATAAAGAAAGACAAAGAAGGACACTACTTAATGATTAAGGGATCCATCCAAGGAGAGGATGTTACTATTGTCAACATATATGCCCCAAATATAGGAGCACCCAGATACATACAACAAATATTAACAGACATAAAGGGAGATATTGATGAGAATACAATCATAGTAGGAGACCTTAATACCCCCTCACATCAATGGACAGATCCTCTAGACAGAAAACCACTAAAGCAACAGAGATCCTAAAGGAAACAATAGAAAAGTTAGACTTAATTGATATCTTCAGGACACTACATCCAAAAAAATCAGAATACACATTCTTCTCAAATGCTCATGGAACATTCTCAAGAATCGACCACATATTGGGACTCAAAGCTAATCTCAATAAATTTAGGAGCATAGAAATTATCTCAAGTATCTTCTCTGACCACAATGCCATGAAATTAGAAACCAACCATGGGAAAAGGAAAGAGAAAAAACCTACTACATGGAGACTAAACAACATGCTACTAAAAACCCAATGGGTCAATGAGGAAATCAAAAAGGAAATTAAAAACTACCTTGAAACAAATGATAATGAAGACACAACCTCTCAAAATCTATGGGATGCTGCGAAAGCAGTGCTCAGAGGGAAATTCATAGCAATACAGGCCTTTCTCAAAAAAGAAGAAAGATCCCAAATTGACAACTTAACCCTCCACCTAAACGAATTAGAAAAAGAAGAACAAAAAAGTCCTAAAGTCAGCAGAAGGAAGGAAATTATAAAGATCAAAGAAGAAATCAATAAAAGAGACTCAAAAAACAATAGAGAAAATTAATAAAACCAAGAGCTGGTTCTTTGAAAAGGTGAACAAAATTGACAAACCCCTGGCTGGACTCACTAAAAAGAGGAGAGAAAGAACCCAAACAACCAAAATTATAAATGAAAAAGGAGAAATCACAACGGATACAGCAGAAATACAGAAAACCATAAGAGAATACTATGAACAACTGTATGGCAACAAGTTTGACAATCTGGAAGAAATGGACAATTTTCTAGAATCTTACAGCTTGCCAAAACTGAATCAAGCAGAAACAGACCAACTGAACAGACCGATCACTAGAAATGAAATTGAAGAGGTCATAAAACCACTCCCTACAAATAAAAGTCCAGCACCAGATGGCTTCACAGGTGAATTTTATCAAACATATAAAGAGGAATTGGTGCCCATCCTCCTTAAACTCTTTCAAAAGGTTGAAGAAGAAGGAATACTCCCAAAGACATTCTATGATGCCACCATCACCCTCATTCCAAAACCAGACAGAGATACCACCAAAAAAGAAAACTATCGGCCAATATCATTGATGAATATAGATGCAAAAATTCTCAACAAAATCTTAGCCAACCGAATCCAACAACATACCAAAAAAATTACACACCATGACCAGGTTGGGTTCATCCCAGGTTCACAAGGATGGTTCAACATACGCAAATCAATCAACATCATACACCACATTAACAAAAGAAAAGTCAAAAATCATATGATCATCTCAATAGACGCAGAAAAAGCATTTGACAAAGTCCAACATCCATTCATGATCAAGACCCTCGCCAAAGTGGGTATAGAGGGAACATTCCTGAGTATAATCAAAGCCATTTATGATAAACCCACAGCAAATATAATACTCAATGGGGAAAAACTGAAAGCCTTCTCACTCAAATCTGGAACAAGACAGGGATGCCCACTCTCACCACTGCTCTTCAACATAGTTTTGGAAGTCCTAGCCACAGCAATTAGACAAACAAAAGAAATAAAAGGCATCCATATAGGAAGAGAAGAGATCAAACTGTCACTGTATGCAGATGACATGATACTATACATAGAAAACCCTAAGGACTCAACCCCAAAACTCCTTGAACTGATTAATAAATTCAGCAAAGTAGCAGGATATAAGATTAACATTCAGAAGTCAGTTGCATTTCTGTATACCTGCAATGAACTATTAGAAAAGGAATACAAAAATACGATACCTTTTAAAATTGCACCTCACAAAATCAAATACCTCGGAATACACCTGACCAAGGAGGTAAAGGACCTATATGCCGAGAACTATAAAACTTTAATCAAAGAAATCAAAGAAGATGTAAAGAAATGGAAAGATAGTCCATGTTCCTGGATTGGGAAAATCAATATTGTAAAAATGGCCATACTACCCAAAGCAATCTACAGATTCAATGCAATCCCTATCAAATCACCCATGACGTTTTTCACAGAACTACAACAAACAATCCAAACATTTATATGGAACAACAAAAGACCCAGAATCGCCAGAGCAATCCTGAGAAACAAAAACCAAGCAGGAGGCATAACTCTCCCAGACGTCAAGAAATACTACAAAGCCACAGTCGTCAAAACAGTGTGGTACTGGTATCAAAATAGACAGACAGTCCAATGGAACAGAATAGAGAATCCGGAAATAAACCCTGACACCTATGGTCAATTAATCTTTGACAAGGGAGGCAAGAACATAAAATGTGAAAAAGAAAGTCTATTCAGCAAGCATTGCTGGGAAACCTGGACAGCTGCATGCAAAGCAATGAAACTAGAACACACCCTCACACCATGCACAAAAATAAACTCCAAATGGCTGAAAGACTTAAATATAAGACAGGACACCACCAAACTCCTAGAAGAAAACACAGGCAAAACACTCTCTGACATCAACATCATGAATATTTTCTCAGGGCAGTCTCCCAAAGCAATAGAAATTAGAGCAAAAATAAACCCATGTGACCTCATCAAACCGAAAAGCTTTTGCACAGCAAAGGAAACCAAAAAGAAAACAAAAAGACAACTTACAGAATGGGAGAAAATAGTTTCAAATGATGCAACTGACAAGGGCTTAATCTCTAGAATATACAAGCAACTTATACAACCCAACAGCAAAAAAACCAATCAATCAATGGAAAAATGGGCAAAAGACCTGAATAGACTGTTCTCCAAGAAAGAAATACAGATGGCCAGCAAACACATGAAAAAATGCTCAACATCGCTGACTATAAGAGAAATGCAAATCAAAACTACCATGAGATACCACCTCACACCAGTCAGAATGGCCATCATTAATAAATCCACAAATAACAAGTGCTGGAGGGGCTGTGGAGAAAAGGGAACCCTCCTGCACTGCTGGTGGGAATGTCAACTGGTACAGCCACTATGGAGAACAGTTTGGAGATACCTTAGAAATCTATACATAGAACTTCCATATGACCCCACAATCCCACTCTTGGGCATCTATCCGGACAAAGCTCTACTTAAAAGAGACACATGCACCCGCATGTTCATTGCAGCACTATTCACAATAGCCAGGACATGGAAACAACCCAAATGTCCATCGGCAGATGATTGGATTCGGAAGAAGTGGTGTATATACACAATGGAATACTACTCAGCCATAAAAAAGAATGACATAATGCCATTTGCAGCAACATGGATGGAGCCAGAGAATCTCATACTGAGTGACATGAGCCAGAAAGACAAAGACAAATACCATATGATATCTCTTATAACTGGAATCTAATATCCAGCACAAATGAACATCTCCTCAGAAAAGAAAATCATGGACTTGGAGAAGAGACTTGTGGTTGCCTGATGGGAGGGGGAGGGAGTGGGAAGGATCGGGAGCTTGGCTTATCAGACACAACTTAGAATAGATTTACAAGGAGATCCTGCTGAGTAGCATTGAGAACTTTGTCTAGATACTCATGATGCAACAGAAGAAAGGGTGGGGGAAAAACTGTAATTGTAATGTATACATGTAAGGATAACCTGACCCCCTTGCTGTACAGTGGGAAAATAAAAAAAAATATTAAAAAAAAAAGAAATGGAAATCTATGAACTGTTTTAACAAAAAATCCAGATTAATCCTCTTAAAGAAATTAAATGAATTTCAAGAATACACTGAAAACCAAATGAAATTAGCAAAACAATATATGAATAAGATGAGACGTTCAACCAGGTAAGAGAAACTATGAGAATAAACAATGAAAAAACCCCTAGAGATAAATAATACAATGACTGAAGAATTCGATAGAATTTCAACAACAGATTTGATCAAGTAGAAGAATCAGTGAACTCAGATAAACCATTTGGAATTATTCCAAGGGGCAAAAAAAAAAAAAGGATGAATGAGGATGAAGAAAAGACTACGACAGGCATGAGGCAGCATCAAATTTAACAACACTGTGGGGCCACCAGGAGAAGTAGGAGAAAAGAGGAGAGACAGTCTTTAAAGATTTAACGGCTGAAAACATTTCGCACTTGGGGAGAGAGCCTTCCAGAGTTTTGAGGCCCAAAGGACCCCAAATAGATTGAGCCCAAACAGAGTTGTTACCCTATACAGTCAACCCTCAGTATCTGCGGCTTCACATCCAGAGTCACCAATCATTGATCAAAAACATTCACAAAATCCAGAAAGCTCCAAAAAGCAAACCTTGAGTCTTCCATGCACTGCAGTGGTCCACTTGGCGTTTACATTGTATTTACAAGCGTTTATGCAGCAGCTACATTGTATGAGGTATGAAAAGTAACCGAGAGGTCATTTAAAGACTAGGGGAACGTGAGTAGGTTAGTCAGATGCAGATACTATGCCGTTTCACCTGAAGGAATTAAGCATCTGCAGATTGGGTGCCGCGGGAGTCCTGGAACGAATCCCCCATGGATACTGAGGGATGACGTTAAGGATGCTAAAATTACAAAAATTTTGTCAAAAGTCAAAAACAAAGAGAGAATTTTAAAAGTAGCAAGAGAAAAGCAAGTTATCATGAAAGTCCTAATAATACTAAAAGTTGATTTCTCGGCAGAAATTTTGCAGACCAGGAAGAGAATGGAATAATATCTCCAAATGTTGAAAGAAAAAACCCCTGTTAACCGAGAATACTATACCCAGAAAAGCTGTCTTTCAGGAATGAAGGAGTGATAAAGACCTTCCCAAACAAGCAAAAGCTAAAGGCTTGTTATCACTAAACCTGTCTTACAAAAAATGCTAAAGGGCACTCTCTGAAGCTGCCATGAAACAATGCAACAGTCTGAAACATAAACGTGTGACACTCCCCGGGGGTTCCCGTAAATGTACATTCAAATCCGGATTCCTCAACACTGTAATGGTGATACACAGACCACTTTTACAATTCCAGTTTAAAAGTGATTACAAAGTGCGTTAAAATAACCCTAACTACATTAAATTCTCACAGATAAACAACATAAAAGATCACACTGCAACATGGATCCAAAAGGTGAGGAGGAAGAGGTAAAAGCACAAAGTTGTTCTACGACGGCAAAGTTGAGCTGCCATCAGCTTAAAACAGGATGTTATAATTATCGCATATTTTATACGACCCACAAAGGAAAAACATGTTGCAGATTTACAAGATTATGATCAAGAATTCCAGGCAGAGTGCGGCAAAAAGCGATAACATCATCCAGGAACAGCAACAGAGGACCCACTGAAGCAACGGTTTAAAAAACAACCGGTAAACAACAAACAAAATAGCAATTGCAAGTCTTTATTTATCAATAATTACTTAATTGTAAATGGATGAAATTCTCCAACCAAAAGACACAGAAAGCGTGAAAGGATTTTTAAAAAGAGACCCAACTGTATGCTGCTTACGAGAGGTTCACTTAAGTTTTAAGGACAAAGACTGAGAGGAAAGGGATGGGAAAAGATATTTCAACCAAATAGTAACCAAAAGAAAGCAAGAAAAGCTACACTTATATCAGACAAAATAGATTTTAAGCTGAAAACAGTCACAAGAGACAAGGAAGATCATTAAATAATGACAAAAGGGTCAATTAATTACAGATAATAGTTGTAAATACTTATATACCAAACATTGGGGTACTTAATATATAAACCAAATAGTAACAGCAATAAAAGGAGAAATAAATGGAATACTGTAATGTTAGGGACTTTAATATCCTACTCTCTGAAACGGCTACATCATCTGGACAGAGAATTAATACGCAAGCAGAGGCTGAACAATACCACAGGCCGAACAGACCTACGAGACCCATGAAGGACATTCCACCCAGCAGGAGGACACGCGTCCTTCTCACGTCCACGCAGAACATGTTTGTAGACAGATCGTATGTAAGGCCACATACAAGTCCAAACAAATTCAGGACGGCAGAAATTACATCAAGTATCTTTTCCATCTGCAACGGAAAAGATAGGAAACTAGAAATCAACAACAGCAGCGAAAAGCTGTGAAACTCACACATACATGGAAATTAAATAATATTCCCAAACAACCAATGACGAAAGAAGAAATCAAAAGAAAAATTACAAAAAACCTTGAGACAAATGAAGTGAAAATACAACATACCAAGGTTTATGGGATGCAGCAAAAATAGCTCTAAGAGGGAAATTTATAGTGATGAAGTCCACGCTGTTACACAGAGAAAGATCTCAAACAAGCAACCTATCGGGCCACTTCAAGGAAATGGAAAAAGAAGAGTAAGATAAGGCCACAGCTCGCAGAAGGAAGGAAATAATGAAGATTAAAGCGGAAATAAATGAAAGAGGGAATAGCAAATCATAGAAAGGATTAACAAAACTGAGTTAGTCTTATAAATGATAAACAAAATTGACAAATCTTTAGCTAAACTCACTGAGAAAGAGGATTCAAATAAAGTCAGAAATTAAAGACATAAAGGAAACCACTGAAAGAAGAAGGGTCATAAGAGATTGCTGTATGTAATTATTTGGCAGCAAATTAGAAACCTAGATGAAAAGGGAAAATTCCAAGAAACACACTATCTGCCAAGACTGAATCGTGAGGAAATAGAGAGTCTGACTAGATCAATACTGAGTAAGGAGACTGAAAAATATCTCAACAAGAAAAGCCCAGGACCAGAGGGTTTCACTGATGAATCGTCTTGAACGTTTAAAGAATTACTACTAAATTTTCTCAAATTCTTCCCAATTCTGAGGAAGGAATACACCTGAAGTCATTTTACAAGACCAGCATTGCTCTCTTACCAAGCCAGATAAGGGCACTACAAGAAAAGAGAACTGCAGGGCAATATCCCTGACAAATACAGATGCAAAAATTCTCAACAAAACACTAGCAAACTAAATTCAGCAGCATATTAAAAGGAACATACACTCTGATTTGGTGGGATTTATTCCAGGCTGCAAGGGTGACTCAAAATCTGCAAACCAGTCAATGGGATGCAACACAGGCACAGTATTAAAAAAAAAACACACACACACTGATCATCTTGAAGATGCAGGAAGGAATATATCTCAGAGAATAAAAGCCGTCTGTGAAAAATCCACAGCTAACATCACTCAACAGTGAAAGGCCGAGTTTTTCCTCTGAGATCAGGAACACAGCAAAGACGCCGGCTCTCAGCCCTCCTACTCAGCAGAGAACTGGAAGTCCTAGCTCGAGAAACTGGGCAAGAGCAAGAGATCAAAGGCACCCCCGTCGGCAAGGGAGGAAAAGGGCTCTGCAGACGGCACGACCTTACCACGCAGGAGACGCAAACTGGACCACGGTTAGAACTAATAAGCGACTTCAGTAAAGCTGCGGGACACAAACGAACCTCAAAACTCGGTCATATCTCTATGTACTAACAACAAATTATCTGAAAAGGAAATAAAGAAAATCATGCCATTTGCAATTTTAATGCATTAAAAACAATAAAATACTGAGAATAAATACAATCAAGGAAGTGAAATATTTGTACCCTGAAAACTACAACACCCTGATGAAAGAAACTGAAGAAAATACGAATAAATGGAAAAACAGCCTACGTTCACAGACAGGAGAAATTAACACTGTTAAAGCGTCCACACTATCCAGAGCCATCGACAGATCCCACACAATCCCTACCAAGATTCCAAGGGCATTTCTCACAGAAATAGAAAAAAGCAATCCTAAAATTTGCATGGAACCTGAATAGCTAAAACAATCTTGAAAAAGGAGAGTCAGAGGCGTTACACTTCCTAATTTCAAACTGTATTAATACAAAACTATATTAACCGAAATATTATGGTGCTGGCATTAAAAGAGACATATAGACCAAGAGAACTGAATTAAGAGCCCAGAAATAAACCCAGGCCTACAGGGTCAACTAATATTTGAAAAAATGTGATCGTGTGTGTGTGTGTGTGTGTGTGTGTGTGTGTGTATCTGTGATTATACATATATATGGTCACATTTTATATACACACATATATAAAAATTCAGATCACACTATATCTATGCAGTTGTTAAATATACAATGGACTCTCATTCAGTCATAAAAAGAAGACACATCTGCCATTTGAAAAAACACGGATGGGAGTTCCCGTCATGGCGCAGCGGAAACGAATCTGACTAGCATCCGTGAGGACGTAGGTTTGCTCCCTGGCCTCCCCCAGTGGGTTAAGGATCCAGTGTTGCCGTGAGCTGTGGTGTAGTCGCAGAAGTGTCTCGGATTCCGCATTGCTGTGGCTGTGGTGTAGGCAGTGGCTACGGCTTTGATTCAGCCTTTAGCCTGGGAACGTCCATATGCTGCGGGTGTGGCCCTAAGAAAGGCAAAAAAACAAAAAACAAAACAAAAAAAACCGTTGTAACATGGATGGACCTGGAAAGCACTATGCTGTGAAGTAAGTCAGAGACTGTGTATCATCTAAAAACCTCAGCAGAATTCACAGAAATAGAGGAGACTGGCATTGCGAGGGTGGAGATGGGAGGTGGCCAAGGCAGCCAAGGGCACAGCCTCCCAGTTACCAGGTGCAGGAGTCCTGGACGAAGAAGGCCTAAGGCACAGCACGGCGACCAGCGGACTGAGCGCTGGCTGCTAAGAGGGTAACCCTTAGCACTCCTCACCACACACGCACAAGGTAACTAGGCGAGGGGGTGGATGTGTTAACGACACTCAGTCTGTGATCACTTAGCAACGCGTGTGTACCATACCAACGTGGCACGCACCTTACACTTAATAATACGTCACAGCTCGATAAAGTGAGAGAAGCAAAGAAGGAGCTCAGTGGCTGTGTGACACATGAGAAAACGTTTCCCCTGGATTTTAGGAATGCTGACAGTCAGTCCCTGGTCTGTCTCTCACTCGAGCCACAGAGCCACACCTTCAAATTCCCAGTGGACACATGAGGGGGTCAAGAATGTATATGTGTGTGTGTGTGTGTGTGTGTGGAGAACCGAGGTACTGAGTACTGAATCCGCAGCACTCACCGCGGGGCCCGGTGGCCCTGGTCGGCCCGAGGGCCCCACACTCCCTGGCAGCCCCGTCTCGCCGGTTTCTCCATCCTCTCCAGGCAGTCCCCTTCCTCCTGGGCTCCCCTGAAACCCAGGACACAATTTTAAGAATGGGAAAGCAGTGAAATGATGAGACCACAAAATAAGCAGATTTTTGTTGTCACATAAAGAGCTATATGTGATATTTTAATCACAACATTAAAAGTGTAACTTACCTTCAATCCATCTTTTCCTTGGAGGCCTTCTTCCCCAGGAGCTCCTGGTTCACCCTATTCAGTAGCAGAAACACTAAGCTTTATTATTTTGCTAAATCATTTATCTGTAGTGTTTCCCCTGGCGTCTACACACCTGGCAGGTCTATGCACAAAGACTCCTGCTTCTACTTTATTTCTAAGGTGTATTTGACAGCATAACAAACACGATTTACTGCCTGGAAGAACTCTGAAGATGATTTAAAGAGTCACAGCCTGTAAATTCAAATATAAGACGGTCCTAGAATGCTCATAACTTCTAGATAATTAAAGGAAATATATGTTTATTTGGTAGCTTGGGAAATTTCTACAGCTATACCTAATGTTCCTCAGTTCAAAGACTTTAAACACCGAATCTCCTAAGATTACGGTATCTTGCCATTCTCAGTGTACATGGATGGACACAGCTGAACGCAGTCACGCATTCTCCCTCACAGGGAGAGGCCGCTCTCCAGCCCGGGGTGTCTTCCAGATGCAGAGCTGGCAGAAGTGAGAGAGCCACGTGCTATGAAGCTATTAACGAAGTCCTGGCTCTCCTGCCCTGGACCCATTTACAGGTACGTTATCAGGGCATCTTCACAGCTGCCCCACTGCCCCACCACTGACACTTCCATTGCCCTGACCTCAGACTGCCTTCTCCTCTGAAAAAAAAGGGAAAACGAACAAGAAAGAAATCAGATGCAAAATATATCTCCCAATTTTGCATTTTAGTAAACAAATGTCTTAAAATTATCTTGGGGAAGAAACTTACCGCAGCTTAAATCAACCACTGCCTACACGAGAATAAATTTTGTAAGCTATCTCATTACAACTGTCTACAGTTATTTCCTTGAATCTTGTTAACTTTGCATGACTCTAGTTTTCAGCTATTTTCCTAAACACAGAACAGGCTTCAATCTTTTATCTGCCTTGTTAGGTCAGGAACGAGCAGGAGACATGATCGCTAGTATTTGCGAATTTCTTCGTCACACTAACATTAGTGGCAGTCGCAGTAACGCTACACACTTGGCAAGGATTCTGCAGAGTACACTTGATTATGAGAAAAGGATGTACAGGTTAGGGCTCTCAATGCTACTAAATTACAGGGTGAACAGGGTTTAGCATGCAGCTTTCGAGAAATCATGAAATAAAAATAAATGTTTTCCATAATGCACCAGAAAAGTTTATTATGCAATCTTTGAAGTGTGGGCTGGGTTTGGAGTCTCTAAACCAGGTGGCCAGAGCATTAACACGTCTCCAGCAGGCACGTACCCGTAACCCTGGCTCCCCGGAAACTCCAACACCGCCTGCAGGTCCAGCATCTCCCTGAAGAAACAAAGGGAAAGATCAAACTCTTTTCTGCCAAAGCTACGTCTTTAATAGTTAGGAGGGTTTATCATGAAGACAGGGATTCCAAAACACTATTTTTTTTTTCCACTTTTCTTCAGATTTTTATTTATAACATTTTGCTTTTCCATTTTTATTCGCTCCATATATGTGTGTGTATATACATACATATCTCCGTATTGATACAAACAGTATTTTTTCTGACTCATCTAAGAGTTTTTATCCGCTGTCCTTCACCTGCTCCCAAGACGCTGGGTATTTGCTAAAATTTGGCAAACACGGGGCAGTCAATGAGTTGAGCAAGTTCCTGTTTAGGACGTTACCTTTGCACCCAGATCGCCCTGCAGACCGGCTTCTCCCTCCACACCTGAAGGTCCCTACAAGAGATGATTGGACACGGTGTTTGCACGAATTCCTTCACCCGCATCAAGGCAACCGCGACCTCGCGAGAAGATGGAAGTAATTTTCAACCCGAGGATGAGAAATCTATGTCCAGGAAAAGATTTTTGCTGCCCCTTTTTAAACTTCAGGGCATACGACCAGGTAATTTCTAGGGCCTTGGAATAGTTCTAATGCCAAAGCAACGTCACCAGAAATCAGGGCTTTTTAGATCAGTTCCTTCTAATCCTTCAGCTCGCCCTTTAATCCGGGTCAAAGACAAACTACTTCCTGTTCGCTCTTCTCATTTACACCCTCCTGCTCCTACTCTTCTCTGGGGTTTTTTCTTTTCTTTCTTTTTTTGTCCTTCTGTCTTTTTCTAGGGCCGCACCTGCGGCATGTGGAGGTTCCCAGGCTAGCGGTCTAATTGGAGCTGTAGCTGCCGGCCTACACCAGAGGCGCAGCAACGCGGGATCCGAGACGCTTCTGCGACCTACACCACAGCTCACGGCAACGCCGGATCCTTAACTCACTGAGTGAGGCCAGGGATGGAACCCGAATCATGGTTCCTGGTCAGATTCGTTTCCACTGCGCCACAACGGGAACGCCCATTCTCTGTGGTTTTACTTTTGCTTCTTCCTATCCATTTTTGATGATCCTTCTGGAATATGCTTCCTGAACAAATTCTATTTATTAGTTTTATAAAATCTATCACATAAAGAAGATGCAAATTTTAAGAGATTTCCCCCTTTCATGGGTTAGTCCTGATGGTAAGTTCTTGGTTCTCTTCATCTTGAAAACACATCACTTCTTGCAACCTCTGGCTATTTATAAGGCTGGAGCTCCTATAATTGCTGTTGCATGTTGGTTTTTCTTTCCCCCCCTAGATATTTGAGCATACTACGCATGCTTCTCCCTTCCTCTCTCTCTCTCTCCTCTCACTGTGAGTGTGCGTGTATGTGTGTAGTGTATCTACACTCACATACACAGTTATAAACCCGTGCCTCTGCACTGCATAATCCCCATGTTTTTGGAGTACAGGGATAGTTTAAAGAATTAACCTACAATCCCACTTGATCTAAAGTTTCCTGTTTGCATGCTATGTCTTTCAGGGATTCCTCAGTAGTTCTGCTCCATGGGTGATAATTTTCCTTTATTAAGGAAGATTATGGCGTTATAGTATTTTAAATGAGAAGTTCAGGTTTCCATTTTGACGTAACTTTCACAATATATATTCACTTGGCTTTTTTTTCAAAATGAAAGCTATTCATGCACAGCAGCGCAGAGAGACTTATACTGAAAAGCCCCAGCCCTGCTCCTCAGAGGTAACTGCTTTATGAAATACGTTTTGATTTTCGTTCTCCTAATGGTTATTTCCGTAACCAAGAAATCTACCTTTCCTGCTTGATGTACTGTCATGCTAAAGTCTGTGTTTCCTATACTCCGTCCATTTTTACCATTATGTCACCAACTATTTAATGGTTACATTACTTACAAATTTCTGCAGTTACCTTCGCGCCTCTGCTGTCACAGAGGCGGTGTGGTCCAGCACGACGACGAAGCACTAGGAGGCGAGACTGCCTGGGTTTCCACTCTGCCCCGCAAAGTACAGACTTGAACATCCTAAGGCTAAAACTCTCTCTCGGGACTGCTTTGCATCAAAACTCCCTTTCGCCCTGAGACCTCGTCTGGCCCCCGTCTCCCCTGACCTGTGAGCTCCCCTGTGCTTCCCTGATTCTTAGGACACATCCAAGAGCTCATCCTCTGATCCCCGAGGCGCGTCTCCCCTCCGGCCGTCCGGATCGGCGCTTTCAACTGCCTTCTCCGTGTCGACGCCCAGTTGACCATCACTGGGAAACGGCACACCCGTGCAGAGGGCGTTGCTGCCCGCCGAGAGGCCCAGTGACTAAGAGGAGGGCTGCAGAGGGTCACGCCGCCTGGACTTCTCGGGGCCCTGCCACCGCCGCCCTCCGTGCTCCGGAACAAGCTCCTCAGCCAGGCCCGGCCTCGGCTGCCTCACCAGCAGAGTGCGGATGAGAAGGGCATGCACCTCCCAGGGCACGGTGGAGCCCAACGACACGGCGAGACGCACAGAAAGGCCTCTGCGATCGTCGCCTCTCACTAACAGCATCGCCAGGAATGTGACGCGAACCCGGCTCCCACTTCAGCCCGACTTTCGGGAGGCGCGCCCTCTGCTTTGGCGACGTCCTTGGCCGCGCCCTCCCCGCTGCCTTCAGCTCCTGGTCTAAACCAGCAGAACCTCCTCAACGGATCAGCTCAACTCCTCCTCCACATCACAACAGAAGTCTTACCTCCTACTCTGTTCAGAAAATTTTCAGCTTACGAGGTGGGGCTTCTCTCAGCTGCCTCTCGGCCCAGAGCACGTGGCGCAGTAAAGGTCAGCAGCACTGGCTTTTGAATCCGGTGTGGATCCAAAGCCAAGGTCTGCCACCTGTTAGCCATTCACCTTATGGCCTTAATCTCAGTAACATCCTTCCTCTCTGGGCTCAGGAAGGGTGTTGGCATCCATGCTGCTGTAGCTGGAAATCCGGAAACACCTGCTGGCCTCTCCTTCCCCCTTGCTTCCCACATCCCCCCAGTACACAGGCTCGGAGAGTTTATGCCACAAGCACTTCTCGAGTCCACCCTGCTTACTGCCCCGACCTCTCGGCTCGGACTCCACCGTTCTCTGCCTGGCGAAGGCATACATGCCTGCACTCTGCCTTCTCAGCTACGTCCCCATGAGGCTGCCAAAGTGACCTTCCAAATATACAAATCTGACTTAACCACTGCCCTGTGTCTGCCTCGCAATGACTGCCTATAGGCCATTAGAGAAAAAGTTAAAGCTTCGTAACAGTCTACAGGAGTTTTCCTTTGATCTAACCATTCCTCTTGAATTTCATCTATTATCACTCTGGTTTTGACTCCAAGCATCAAAGAACCTACCTGCCTCGTGTCTGTATGTTGCTACTCATACGGTCCCTCGTCCTGGGATTGTCTTATCCGCTTCCCTCTTTTCACATGGCTACCCCTACTCGTCCCTGAAAACTCGCGACCCTCCCCCAGCTTCACACAGACAGGTCTCTTCCTCCTTACCCAGGTAAGGCTGGTGCCCACTGCTTTCTCCTTATAACGCCCTGTGGATACCATCCCTGGGTCTAACTGATGGCAATAAAACGATCCTTTGTAGGATTACTTTCTGGCGTAGATAGAAACTGCTAGAGGAGGAAGGGGTTCTACGTCAGCCATCCTTGTGTTCCCAGGGGACAGGGTGCACAGCAAGAAAACACGGAACTTCAAGCAGGTCAACAGACCTGGAGCACACGGAGGGAGGAGACTTTTTACCGCAGGGTGACTGAGCAGGTCTGCGGAGGTTGGAACGTGAAACACTAATGTAAAAGCTGGCATTTCATGAAAGGCTATGAGAGTCACTCGAAACCTTCAAGGACAGCGATGACATGGCGACAAAAGCTAACGAGGAACGGCAGCTGGAGGAGACACGGAGCAAGAGCCGATGGCCGGAGCACCGGCAGCAGCGCGTGAAGAAAAAAGGCAGACTTGAGACACTGGTGGGAGTTTTTTCAAAGGGCAAAGACGGCTGACTGGACAGGACGAAGGAGGAAGAGGAGTCGAGAGGGACGCTCGGGTTGGGGGTACTGGCCATCATGGGTATCTTTCAGTGAGATCAGAACAAAAAGAGGAAGAATGGGGGAAAGGGATGGATTTGGTTCAGATATTGTGAATCTGAGATGCTTGTAGGATATCTAGGAACGTACATAAAAGACGACAGGA
Source organism: Sus scrofa (assembly GCF_054392235.1). Lineage (NCBI taxonomy): Eukaryota > Metazoa > Chordata > Mammalia > Artiodactyla > Suidae > Sus > Sus scrofa. The sequence continues at coordinate 135,643,618 of NC_139386.1, read as the reverse complement.
ACTCAGCAACTGGAACTGGAGAGAGGCCTGAGCCAGAGCTACCAGAGTCCTGCTGGTAACTGAAGTCGCTGTGAGAATATGACTGGGGGCTAAGGCAGAGCACGGATGGGGTCACACTGGGACAGAGAAGGCCAATTAGAAGGGACAGAGCAGAATCACGAGAGGGGAGTTTCACAGAAGCCAAAGGACAGGAGACTGTGACTTTCCGAGGCTCAAGTTAACAGACAAAAGCAATGAAGTAATTGGGTTTTAGAATTACAACAAATACGGTTTATTATTCGAACATACACCCTCAATAAGAGTCATTTTCTGATGCTCTTCTACAACGAAGGGAATGGCTGTCAAAGTTAAATCAGTGAAGGGCAAGTTTTATTCACTTTTTGTTCTGTCATTTAAACAAACTGTTAAGAGAACTTTGTATTAAATTAGGTTCGTACAACATTCAAACCTGCTTTTAATGGAGACTTAGGTTTTATTTTCTGAATACGAAACACTATAAAGTTACTCTTCAAAATATAGATCTAGTATATCAACTTTACCTTAGAGGAGTCCTAGAAAAAGCAGTGAGTGTTGATGAACTAACAAGAAAGAGCCACAAGAAAGACTACCTCAGCACCCGCCTCTCCAGGTGGTCCCGCATCACCTTGCAGTCCTCGAGGGCCCTGTGTTAAAACACAATTTAAGGTCTAAGAATTAAAATTTACTCCATGTTTCAACTGACATATGCATATAAGTATCTCATATGTAATATATAATACATTTATCAATGTATTACTTTACTCTTTATATAAACAAAACTAAATCTTCAGTTGACTCATCTTTTTTGTTAATACTAGTAAGTTTTGTTTGGATTCAAAAGAAAAAGAAGGAAAAGGAAGGGCAGTGCCTTCATTCGTTCAATCCCTAACTCATTCATTTATTCAATAAACATCGAGCACCTAACAATTACGAAATATTGTGCTCAGGGCTTTCAAAGTTATCTTATTAAATAAGTACAATTACATAGTTGCTTAACATTCCTGAAAAATACATAACAAACAAAATAGCATTTTTGAAGAAGCAAATATATGGTCTCTAATGAAATAAAAATATGCTAGAGTTTGCCTGATGTCATCCTTTATCAAGTAGTGAATCCAGCTGAACAACTGCTCTGTTTTACACAAACAGATATGACAGGGGCCACTCGGGACGGTCACGAAGCTGCAGCAAGATGCACAGGGGACCTTTACGGAGGCCTTTTCCCGGTCACACTGGAAAGTAGGATTATAAGTAAACGAACACTGGATAATGAGCTTACCGCCTCAGCATCACTTGCTAAACCTAAAGGATCTTTGTGTGTGAAGTTTTTAACTGCCTAGAATTATTTTAGATGGATTAGCTTTTATGCAGCCACTACAATTTAGTGCCGTTTGCCCAGCCCTCCAAACAGGCTGTTCGTGCTTTCTGGTCTTTCTCAAAAGACAGTACAAACAGGTGTTGTTTTTAGATTCAGAAAATAACAAGATACTTATAATTCTATGAGATTATACTCCATCACAGTTTTGTGAGCCCCTCACTTTTAAAAACGTATTAATGGGGAGAAAAACTGTGAGTTGTTACAGACGTTCATTTTTAAACAGTTGGAAAGTATGGAAAGTACCAAAAAACCCCACCCGCCCCAGATTAAGTACCTCCTACCATACGGCGATACCACTGTAAACGTGCCTGCAGGTTCCTCTTAGCTCTGTGGGAGCACACTCATAAATAACTTTACATCCGCTTTATGTTGAAGAGTCTCTTCTAAATGTAAGTATTTCGCTATGGGACTGTGAGTATTTCACAGCCCAACTGCTCAAGAGCTGCATAAGCTCGTGTTCCATCCAACACTCACAGTATCAGCACTCGACCGTTTCCTTAATGCTCGACGGTTACGTCGTTTTTTATTCTTTACAGTAAAATCACTTTACAGGATTTATTGTACGTATGTTAGACCTGCAAGTGAATATTAAGGTCTGTGCGTGAAATGAAATTGCCAAACAGCTGAGATAAATGTCTGAATGACAGAATTATAAGGGGGGTGCAGGTGTCACATACGTTGTTCATACCCAACAGCACAGCCATTAAAGGGATTAAGGGGTCACCAGCGTATTTCAGTTACGGCTTTTGAACACGATGCGTAATATTCGAAAATGCAGAGATTACCCTCAGATTTACCCTGTTATAAATACACTGAAAGAAACGTCTTTGTGCAGAAGTCTCGTGTGTTTTCTGCGACCCAGCCCTGGAACACAGTCTGAAACGCATTATTTGGTCATAAAGTCAGGTCAATTTCCAAAAAGGCTGTAATAGTTAAACATTCCACAAGCAATGTATAAAATCAGAACCTATTTCATTGAATTCATGCCAGCACAGGCTATTTTTTAAATTCTTCATTAATTTGATGGATGATCTGATGTCTTAAAATGTGTCACGTTTGACTACTCAAACGTGAGGCTCTCGTTCATCTGCTGTCTGTAATATTCTACATGTTGCTTGATCAAGTGCTTTGCCCGTGGATTTTGGGAGTCATTTTTTAAAAACAGTCGAGTTCTTCACGTATTACAGACATGAACTTTTTCTGTCCTATTTTACTGTTAAGATCCATCCAGTCTGTGGCTTGTAATTTTATTTTTAAAATATAATATTAAAGATAACTTTTGCTCCATTAATATGATTACTGTAGAATATCTGGAAATACATAAAAGTAACAATGGCCCCAAAAAACCATGTAACCCATTTAATATTCAGTGTACCTCTTTACATTTTTCAGCATTAAAAAAAATGGGACAGAGAAGTTTAAAATTTGTATGAAGTTATGTCTGTCAGGCTTTTATGACTTTTCCCATCATGCTTAAGTTTAAAACATTTACTCCCATTCGTCATGGTTCCGTCTACTCTTTTATTACTCTGGTTTTAAAATGTTTATCTGAACAGATATGCTATGAATACTGAGGTATGTAACGAATATTCGTTGTTTTCAGGTACAGCGCGAGGAAAACAAACCCTTTTAACCAAACGGCAGCACTTCCCACCTCTCCCTTCGTGCTGTCGTGAATGCACCTGACTAGAGGTTCCTCGAAGATACCGGGCTGCTTGTCAGTTCCGTGCCTTCCTGGTTCCTGGTGCTGCCCCGATCGGAGGAGTGTTAGCCTGCCCTCTTCACCTGGCTACTCTGACTCAGCCGAGGTGCAGACTCAGTGTCGCTTCCTCGATGAAGTCTTCTGGGAAACCCAGGTTGGGCTGAGTCTATCTCCTTTGTGCTTACTGAGGACCGTGAACTAGTCTCCATTCCAGCTTTATCCTAATATGTTGAAGTGATTTGTTACCGTATTGCCCGTACCTCTCCCAACTGTATGTGCTTCATGGCTTAATAACAAGCCCTTCAGCATCCGGCGAGTCCTTAATATGTGGTGAGCACTTGACAGATAGCTGTTGGACGGATGTGAAAGGGTCAGCCAATTGTTCCCGCATCATTTAAAATTCGTGTCTTCCCTGCTGATGCGTAATACTGTCCCCAGCAATATTAAATTATTTTATATACTTGGTTATGGAAAAGCTATCTTTTTTGTTCAACATATCCGTATGTCTAGACTTGGGTCAATGGCACAGGATATAATTATTCTATATTATTTCTCTGAAAATCAAGCAGCACTAGTCCTTCTCTTCTTAAAATGGTAAGGTATTTCGCCTGCTCATTTTTATAAGTCATCCTTGCAAAAATTAAATCCCATACCCAATTTATAAGGGGAATTTTGAATGGGATTAGATTAAATCTAATACATTAATCTAAAAAACCAGTCTTCTGTTTAGATAATAATTTGCCTTTCTACTTGTCAGTTTCTATGTCTGACATAGACATTTTTGAAATTTTCTTCACGTGTCTCATCTAATTTTCATTAATGTTATTCTGAATTATTTATTTGGTTTTATTTCTATTTTGAGTAAGATCTTTCTCCTGTTATATTTTTTGTTATTACTTACATAGAGGGAAACGGACTTTTTTAAAAAAACTTTATTATATAGCTTGCCGTTAAATTTCATTCAGCAGTTGAAAAAACAGAATTAAGTCTTTGGTTTTATTTTTTTTTCTCTAAATAACAATGCTTTTATTTCCTTATGTGATCATTTGTGTCATATCCCACTATACTAGCTAACACTCCTAAAATAATGTTAGAGAATCCAGGGCCAGTTGGTGATCTGATCTTGTGGTTCCCACGCTAGTATCAGTGTTTCAGCGTTTCCCAGTAGGCTGAATGCGGACACACGCAGACACAGCTCCGTATTACAGAAGTATGCTGGCCTTACTGTAATAATTTAGTTATATTTCAGTTAACAGACTTTATTTCTTACAGAAGTTTTAGATTGACAGAAAAACTGAACAAGTACAGAGACTTTCCCCACACTCCCCGTTTGCCCCGTATTAACATCCTGCACAGGTGTGGTACAGTTTCACAGCTGATGAACCGGTACCCACCCTTGACTGCTAACTAATGCCCATCGTTTACCCAGGGCTCCCTCTGTGCTACACAGTCCTGGGTTCTGAGAAATACATAAGATCCTGTATTTACTTTTACCTATCACACAAAATACTTTCACTGCCCTAAAACGCTCCGGTCCTTCACTGATTCATCCCTTGTCCCCGTTCCCCAGCCCCTGGCAACCGCTGCTCTTCTTCGCTCTCTCTGTAGTTCCGTCTTTTCCCAAATGTCATGGAGTTGGAGTCAGTGGTATGTAGACATTTCAGATCGGCTTCTTCTCACTTAGTAGGAGGTGTTTAAAGGCTCCTCTGTGTCTTTTTGTGGCCTAATAGCGCCTTCATCTCTATTGCTGAATAATATTCCACCGTATGGATGAGCCAGTTTGTGGATCCACTTACCTTTTGAAAGACATTATTGCTTGCTTCTGATTTTTAGCAGCTACGAATAAAGCGGCTATCAGCATTCACACGTAGGTTCTGCACGGACATACTGTTCACACTCACTTCAGCAGACAGCAAGGGGCATGATGCTGCATCATGTGCCAAGAGTATGTTTAGCTTTGGGAGAACCTGCCCACGTGGGGTCTAAAATTGCTTTCCACCAGCAATGAATGAGAACTTCCATCCCTCCACACCTTTATTACCCTTTGGTACTGTTGGTGTTTCGGATTTTAGCCACTCTTACGGGTGTGCCATGGACTGTCATTTGTTTTACTTTGCAATTCTCTAATGACATATGATGTTGAGCACATCTTAATATGTTTCCTTGCTCTCTGTATGTCTTCAACAGCGTGGTGTTTGTGCAAATCTTTCAGCCATTTTTAAACTGGACTGTTTGTTTTCTTATTGTTAATTTTAAGAGTTCTTTCTATATTTTGTACACAAGTCCTTCAGCAGACATGCATTTTGCTAATATTTTCTCCCCACGTTTTTGATAATATTTTCTCACATTCTCTGAACATGTCACAGAGTTGAAGTTTTTTTTAAAAAATTTTAATGAAGTCCAACCTACCAAAATTTTCATTCACGGATCATGCTTTTGTTGCTGTATCTAAAAACTCACTGCCAAATCCAGTCATTAAAATTTCTCCTCTGTTATCTTCTAGGAATTTCAGTTACGCATTTACGTTTAGATAGAAGATTTACTTTGCGTTAATTTTTGTTAAAAATGTAAAAGTTTTGTCTAAATCCATTTTTTTTTTTTTTTTTGGCCAGCTGTTCTAGCATTTGTTAAAGAGACGATCCACTGAACTGCCTTTGCGCCTTTGTCAAAGATCAGTTGACTATACTGTGGAGTTCTACTTCGGAGCTTCCCTGTGTGTCTATTCTTAGGTCAATACTACGTCTTGATTGCTGCTGCTTCATCAGACATCTTCAGTCTGGTAGGGCAGTCCTCTGACTTCATTCTTCAATATCTGCCTGGCTAGTCTTGTTTTCTTGCTTTTCCACATGAACTTGGTATCTGTTGTCAACATACAAAGTAACTCGCTAGGATTTTGACTGGAATTGCATTAAATCTGTAAATCAAGTTGTGAGGAACTGACATCCTAAAAATATTATCTTCCTGTCCATAAACATGGAATGTCTCTCCATTTATTTAGGTCGTCTTTGATTAGAGTTTTGCCATTTTCCTCATATAGATCTTATATATATATCTTAGATTTATGCCTCTTTCTTTTTTAATGTTTAATGCTAATGTGTTTCTTTTGTTTTGTCACACCCACAGCATGCAGAAATTCCCAGGCCAGGAACTGAATCCATGCCACAACAGTGACAGCACCAGATCCTTAACACACCAGGCCACCAGGGAGCTCCAATGGTACTGTGTTTTAAATTTCAGATTCCAATTGCTTATTGTTGGTATATAGGAAAGCAACCGGTTATTGCTGTTGTTTTGTTGTTGCTGCTGTTGTTGTGAGTTCTTTGAGGTTTTCTTCAAGTTCTTTGAGGTTTCTTTGTCGTCTGCAAACAAAGACAATTTTATAGCTTTTTTCCCAGTCGTTTCTTTTTCTTGTCCTATGGCATTAGTTAGGACTTTCAGCCAACGCTGAAGGAGTTTTAAAGAGAAGGGACATCTTTGTTTCTCTCTTCTTAGGGGGAAGCCACTTAGCTTTTCACCATTAAGTATTATGTTAGTGCTAAGGTTTTAAAAATACATTCTTCATGAAGCTGAGGAAGTTCTCTTTTATTCCTAGTTTGATGAGAGTTTGCTTATTGATCATGGATGGATATTGGATTTGGTCAAACTATTTTTCTGCATCTACTTTACATAGTTTCTTTTTCAGTCTGTTGAGGTAATGGATTACATTCATTGATTTTTGAAAGTTGGACCAGCCTCACATACCTGGGGTAAATATTAGTTGGTTATGACATTCAATTATTTGTACATATTAGTGGATTCAATTTGTTAGTATTTTTTGAAGATACTGGAATACATGTTCATGAGAGATACTGGCCTGCAGTTTTCTTGTAATAGCTTTGTCTGGTTTTGGTGTTGGGTAACACTGGCCTCACAGAATGAGTTAGGAAGTGTTTCTTCTATTTTCTGGAATAGACTAGAAAATGGGTATCACTTTGTTCCTTAACTCTTTCATAGAATTCACCACTAAGACCATCTGGGCCCAGTGCTTTCTGTTTCAGAGGGTTATTAATTATTAACTCAATCTCTTTCATCAATATAGGTCTAGTAGGATTATAAATTTTTCCTTGTGTGAGTTGTAGTAGATCATGTCTTTCAAGAAACCAGTCCACTTCATTTAGGTTATCACATTTGTGAGCACAGAGTTATTCACAGTATTCTTTTATTACTTTTTAATGTCCATGGGATTAGTAGCGAAAGCTCCCTCTTTCATTCATAATACCAGTTAATTTGTGTCTTCTCTTTTTTTTCTTGGTGAGCCTGGTTAGGGTTTGACCAATTTTATTCATCTTCTCAAAGAGTAAGTTTTTTGTTTCATTGATTTTTCTCTATTGTTTTTGCATTTTTAATTTAAATGACTTATGCTAATTTTTATCATTTATTTCTTTCTTCTCATTTTGTTTTTGGTTTTCTCTTCTTTTTCTGGTTTCCTAAGGTGGGAGCTTAGACTATTGATTTTAGAGCTTTCTTCTTTTCTGGTATATATGCATTCAATACTATAAATTTCCTTCTAAGCACTGCTTTCACTGGATCCCACAAAGTTTGATAAGCTGTATTTCCATTTTCGTTTAGTTCAAAATATTCTTAAAATTTCTCTTGAGACTCCCTCTTTGATCCAGTGTTATTCAGAACTATGTTGCTTAATCTCTAAATATTTTGAGATTTTCCAGTTATGTTTCTCTTACAGATTTCTAGTTTAATTTCTTTATGGACTGAGAGCATATTTTGTACGATAGCTCTTGCTTGAAGTTTGTTAAAGCGTGTTTTATGACCCAGAACGTAGTTTTTCTTGGGAATATTCCAGGCGAGCTTGAGAAGAATGAATATTCTGTTGTCACTGGATTAAGGAGTCTATAAATGTCAATTAGATCCAGCTTCCTGACGGTGATGTTCAGTTCATGTATAATCTTACTGATTATGTGCTTTCTAGATCTCTCGTTACTGACGGATGAGTGCTGAAGTCTCCAGCTGAAATAGCAAACTCGTCTCCTCGTCCTTGGAGTTCTGTCAGTTTTTGTCCCACTTACTTTGATGCTCTGTTGTTCGGTGCATATATTAAGCATTATTATGTCTTCTTGGAGAATTGATACTTTTTTTTTTTTTGAAAGTTTAGAATTAAGTTTTACTTAACGTGAAATTAGGAGTTAAGCCTGGGAGACAGTTACTCAGCCTGAGAAACAGCTCAGAGGTGGTGAGGGAGGAACTAGAATATATAGGAGTTTTTGCAAAAAAAGGGGGGGGGCAGCAAGCAGGAACAAGAGTCCTGGGCTCACATAAATCATTCCTTTGATGTGCCTATCCACTATCTGGGCCAGTGTCCTGAGTCTTCATGGCTTGCAGGGCTCAGTGGCTCTCACCCCGTGAGGTGAGCGCGTTTTCAGATGACCATGACAGTCTTCATCCTTAACTACGGAAGGGCTGAAATTCCTCCCCAGGAGGAAAAGGGGGATATCCGGATGTGATAAAGGTGAGGGAGTGCATGCAGCACACAGGCATTTTACAGAAGTTGCTGCTGGTCTCCTGAAAGTTTCTTCAGTCACAAGGAGCAGCAGCATCACGAAGGATTTTAGTGCTTTTCTAGACACGAGGAGATGCGAGAACCAGACACACAGACTCTTCTCCTGATGAGAGCTGACAACCTGAAGGCTGTCCTAGTTCCCCAGGGCACAGGGGCCTCACGCCTGGTCTTCACCCTGAGCTCCACGTGGGGCTGCGGGGCTGCCGCTGCAGTGGCTCAGGGTTTACTCCGTGCAGAGGCTGCTGGCAAGTGCCAGACTTCAGTTCACAGGACTCCTCCGTGGCCACAAACTGGACCACAGTTTTGGGAGACACTTCATGACCATTTTGTCCCGCAGCGCTAGGAATGCTCACTCCCAGGTCTGGCAAATGTTTCACTGGTAGGCCACTCAGTGCGCATTTACTGGACTAGGCCTTATGAACAGCAGCTAAAAGTCTCTGGACCGCCTGTTTTACCAGTCCCTTATGGTCCAGGAAAATATTCCCTCTTGTTGCATCTTTCCATATCTAGAGTTACTCTATTACAATCACTAATCTGGTAAAGATAGGTAACTGTTCAAATTTCCTAGTCATCATTATTTTGTGGGAGGCTCAGTTACACATTTAATAATGCAAGAAACAATAACCTCATAAAACAGGCAAAATGCAAAGAATACAGCTAATAACATTGGGTTATAAGAAAATATTTAAGCCAAGTGCATCTCACACCAAACCAGTTTCTGAAAATGTCATCAAGACTAGGAAGTGGGCCACGTAAAGCAGCATATAGACCTCAGAATTCAGTATCCTAGTAGTCTGGTTACTGTCATTTAAATCTGCAAGTAAATTTCGTTAAGGCTTTGATATGACTGATACACATTCCAAACCTATCGAAAGTATAAAAAAGGCTGGTAAGTTATCATACTAGCTGAATACATATGTCTTGACCCATTGGGCTCATACCAATGGCAGACTGGTTGGGGTCATCTTCAGATCGTTACACGCACATGGCCTTGGGACCAAGAGAATCCTGGAGCACATCTTCCTATCCACCCTGGTGGGAGTCAAGGCCATAAATTAGTACTGAATTCCCTTGGGCAAAACCCAGTGAATCTCCGGTCGTCTGACCCAGTCTGTTCCACACCAGCCGCTGTTTATAAAGGGAATAACATGTAGGCATTGTTCAAAAAGTGCCCAGCCGAATTTCCTGTTAGGAGGCTAGGCTGATCACTTTTAGTATGATTTAATTTTTCCCAACAAAGGGGAGTCTTTAAATTTAAATATCCATAGCCTGATGTTAACTATACAAATCCATCCCATCATTGTGGGAGGTTCCCTTCTAATAAGCAGGAGAGAATTGATACCTTTATCACTATGTAATATCCCTCTTTATCCCTGATAATTATCCTTGATCTGAAGTTGATTTTGTCTGAAATATAACGATTCCAGCTTTTCTTTGGTTAGTGTTAATTGTTCATTCTGTCTATCCTTTTACTTTGAATATATCTATGGGTTTTTGTGTGCATGCGTGTGTGTGCGCGCGCGTGCGTGTGCGTGTGTGTGCGCGCGCGTGCGTGCGTGTGTGTGTGTGTGTGTGTGTGTGTGGTTTTGTTTGTTTGTTTTTAGGGCTACACCTGCAGCATATGGAAGTTCCCAGGCTAAGGGCTGAATCGAGCTGTAGCTGCCAGGCTATACCACAGCGCATGGCCACCCTGGATCCCCGACCCACTGAGTGAGGCCAGGGATCAAACCCTCATCCTCATGGATACAAGTTGGATTTGTTTCTGCTGTGGCCTAATGGGAACTCCCTGATATCCCTGTCTTTACATTGACAATGGGCTCCGTGAAGACAACACACAGTTAGGCCTTGCTTTTCTTTCTCCTCCGCCTCCGTTTCTCAACAGCACACCGAGAATATCGACATCTAAGTGCTTACTGACGAAGCTGGATTCATGCCTAGTGCATTTACTAGTTTTCTATTTGTTACCTGTCTTTCTTCCTCTCTTTATCTTTTTTTACCCCATTCTTTCTAAAATTAAGACTTTCACTTGATTCTGTTTTCTGTCTAATTTTAGCATATTAACTACACTTCCGGGGTGGTCTAGATTTACCATGAAGATTTTAACATCGGCTCTGGTTAGGGATGAACTCCTAAGTGACGTTATCTGGTTTTCCTCTCGCCTCTTTTCATCTTCTCTGCCGTTTCATCCTCTTCTACCAACATTTATTACGTGTGGAATTGCTTCAAAGTGCAGCCTTAGATTCCTTTTTTTCCCTTCATTCCTATACTCTCTCCCTAGACCAATGATTCTGATATTTTAAATTTCAGGATATAATTCCGCTTTGAGCTCCACATCTAAATGCAATCTTCACCTTTCTCACAGGCACCTCAAATTTAACATAGCTAAACTGACTTATAATCTTCCATTCTCAAAGCTAAACTTCTGTTGGTATTCTCAGCTCCAGTGAGTGATATAATTATCTCATTAGTTCTTCAAGCCACAACCTTAGGAATCATACCTCACACAGCATATCTATCTCCTATTCATTTCATCGCCTTTTAAATATTTTATATCTATTCTTTTCTCTGCTAACCAAAGCCATTCTACTCTTTTTATCTGGATTGTTGGAACAGAAAGCTGTTACTGGTCCCTTCCAATTTGGTTAGAGTGACCTTAACGAAACGATAACACAACCATAAATCTAGCCCTACCCCTTCCCATGACATTCCTTGGGTCTTAGGATGAAAATACAAATCCTTGGGAACAGGGCTCAGGAGCTGCCCTCTTCTGTCCCCTGCCTCCCTCCCCTCCTCATCCTGCACTTCCCACCTGACTCTGCCACAGCCACGCTGGCCTCCTTGTAGGTCTTCCAATAAATGTGGAGGCCTTTGCCCAGTTCACGACTTCTCTCTGGAATGGCTTTTCCCCATACACGCTTAAGCATCTACCGTCCCTCAGATCATAGTCAAATGCTCCTCCTCTGGAAGTTGCCCTAACTCCAGAGAAGGACAGTTTCTTATATATTCTCTCAGATTTGTCCAGGTAGCTCTCATACTAGGCAGATCAAACACATGAAATAAAGCCCATTATACCCATTATTGATTGATTTATATTTTATTTACCACACCCACTGACCCAATGACTTGAATGCCATTTCCCCCCCCACCCCTTTTGGCTACCCCTGCAGCATACGGAAGTTCCTGGGCCAGGGATCAAACATGAGTCAGAGCTGCAAACTCTGCAAACTAAGCCATAGCTGCAGCAACACCGGATCCTTAACCCTCTGTGCTGGGCAAGGGACAGAACCGGCGCCCCCACAGGGATAAGCCAGATCATTAATCCACTGCGCCAGAGGGGGCTTCGCTGAACATTAAGACTTAGAGCTGTTAAGCCACCGAGTCATTCAGCACAACAACACATCTTTTCTTGTATAAAGCCTAGGATATTGTCTCTGCTGTGGCCGTAGCTCAGATCATATACTTATCTTGACTTAAATGTCTTCTCTATCAAGATGAGTTTAATTCCATTTCACTTCATCTAATTGTACTGGCTGAATTGAGTACACCTGCAGTTAATGCAGTTTAACAGATATGCATTACGTAGACACAACACGCCAGACACCATTTCAAGAAAGAGGACTGGGAGGATTTAAGAAGCTACAGAATTTTTGGAAGAAAAAGATACTTATATATTTGCATTATTTTTAATCAAATAAATACTAGAATTGGGAGAGCAGGTTAGGAGATACAAAATGGAGAAAACTCAGAAGAACTTAGTTTGATAAAATCAACACCATACTTAGGATTTTATATTTAGAAAAAGTAGAAACAGAGGCCAATCTTTACTTATTGTTTGGCAAGTTTATACCCGAGGTTCACTATGTAAAGGAGGAAATGAACACAGTAGCTCTTTTGTAATTTCTAGGGTTGAACTGGAGCTATAGCTGCCGCCTACGCCTATGCCACAGCCACGCCAGATCTGCCAAATCCAAGTCGCACGTGCAACCTACGCCACAGCTCAGAGCAACACCGGATCCTTAACCCCCTGAGCGAGGCCAATATCAAACCCGCATCTTCTTGGACACTAGTCGGATTCATTTCTGCTGGGCTAAATATCTCCCAGTTAGCTCTCTGATTGTTTGAATTTTCCACTTCCTACTGGCTAAGTGAATTATGCAAAGGCCGCCTATCAACTTTGGTGTCAGCTGACCAGATCGACTCAGTAGTGTGTAAACCCCAGAAGCATGTTACTGCACAGCACATCCGACACCGTCAGCCAGAAGAGTGGCTGCACAGGCAACAAAGACTGTATTGTGAGAAGGAAGGTGTGGCAAGGAATTTCATTTTCACAATTCGTTTTCCATGGAAATTCTGTAACGGAGTCACATTTAGGAAACTGACGTAAGTTCTTGTATTACTGACCTAAGAGCATTTCTGTCAAGTTTCTACATTTTGGTCTATTGGATATAGAGTTTGGCTTCTCTATATGATCTCTTTTATAGAGTTGCCCTTACGTATGTGGTTGTGGGGTGGGGGGCAGTGTAATAGTATATGAATTCTAAGATTCAATGAAACAGAATTATCTCTTCGAAAACAGAAATGTGTGAAGAAAGTAGAAATGCGTGAAGTCTAAGAGTTCTAGACAAACAGGACCAAATGCGACTTTATGAAACCAGGAAGGCAACAAAAATTATATTCACAGCAAAATATTCATTCTTACAATTAGGCACCCATGATAAACACTGCTTTCAAAAACACACCAGCCACAGCACAACAGAGCAATAGTAACAGAAAGGAAAACATACGTTATGAGAAAAACACGACTGGACACATATGAAGAAAAACTTACCGGTTCTCCTGCAGGTCCCCTGTCTCCGGGACTCCCGGGGGGTCCAGGCAAACCCTGGAGAAACAAGGGCGAAGCCGGAAGGAAAAGTGATGCTTGACCATGTTTCAGTCAGCTTCCCTACCTCAGCTCTTCTTCAGAGCCTCCCATCTAATTTTCTGCCTACTTCTGTTCTTCGTTTTTCCTTTTGTGGTAAACTATGCGGATTCAGCACACACAGTGCACCACCATGACAGTATTTACGTGTGCAGCACTGCGTCACTGTGGACATTCACGCTGCGGTGCTATCATCACTACCATCTATTTTCAGAACCTTCTGTTTTCCCAAACTGAAGCTCTGTGCCCATTAAAAATCTCTTAGCCCCACCTCGTTCCTCTGACAACCACGCTCCTACTTTCTGTCTCTACGAATTTGACGACGTCAAGTACCGTGTATAAACGGAACCATACAGTATCTGTCCTTTTGTGTCTGGCGTTTTTACCTCATGTAACACAGCGTCTTCAAGAGTCAACACAGCGTCTTGCAACATGTGTCAAGACTTCCTTCCTTCTCACGGGGGAGTAATACCCCGTTCTATGTGGAGTCCACATTTTGTTTAGTCCATCCGTGGACACGTGGGGTTTTCTACCTTTTGGCTGTTGTGACTAATGCTCCTTTCCGCACTGCCGTACAAGTATCTGTACCTCTGCCTTCTGTTCTTTGGGGTACATGCCTAGGAGCGGACTGGATGGACTACATGGTAATTCTGGGTGTCACTGTTTGAAGACCTGGGCATACTGTTTTCCCAGCAGCCCCACGGTTTTGCATTCCTACCAGCACACGTAGGATTCCTATCCTCCACCATCCTTGCCAACACTGGTTATTTTCTCTGTCTGTATGGGGTGTGTGTGTGTGTGTGTGTGTTTCATAAAAGTCATTCTGGGTAGGAATTGATAGCTCAGTGTGGTCTTGATTTGCATTTCCCTAACGATCAGTAATACTGAGCATCTTTTCACGTATTTATTGGCCATTTGTATATCGTCTTTAGGGGAATGCTTACTCGAGTCCTTTTGCTCATTTTTGCATTGGGTTGTTTATTATTTTGTTGTTGAATTGTAGGAGTTCTTTATATCTACCTATATTCTCTACATTTAATCGCCACTCCCATAGAGTGACCAATATTTATCAACCAGAATTATTCTAAATTTTGATTCTTCATACTTTTCATATCAGTATTGGAAAGTTTTTCTAAATATCCTTGTGGTGTACGAGTAAGTATGACTTATGCCCTTATAACCGGCAAGACACAAGGGAGGGTCCCGAAACCCGATGCCAGAAACGAGCGTGCTGGTCCTCGCCAAGGTCTTTTACCCCCCCTTGCTCACACCGTGCCACCTGCAGCACCATGAAACTGAGTCTGAGGTCTGCGGACGTATTTCAAAATGATGCGTAAAACACGAGATCAAATTCCAGGTCCTCTCTGATCCTCCCAAAGATGGACTGAGCACGCACTGTGTCCCAGACACCAGGCGACCACTCCCGATAAATAAAATACCGCCCTTGCGGGTTTGCAATTGCCTCTTCTACATGGCTGACCTTGGGGAGTCTGGCAATTTTACAGTGGATGACAATTATCATATTTTATCATAAAATTAAAATCTAAGACAAATATGGTATTAAATTGAAAACAAAGGCATTCAAAATTCCTAGCAACATACAGTCTTCTGAGTTATAAGAATCAATGCTCTGTTTAAATTACATATGATTCTCTGCTCAGAGAAAGGGAAAGAAATATGTAAACTATTATGAACCCCCACCTGACTTCCAACAAGGCTGACTCCAATCCACGCTCTTCCCCTGTACTAAGCTGCCTTCTACGGATTCCCGAGAGAAAGCCCAGCGTCCGGGCCTTTCAGTTTCCAATGAACATCTCCAGTACGTCTGCAACCCGCTTTGTGAAATAAGCAAAGGCAGCACAAGCACGTGATCTCTACCGCTGCCCGTCCATGCAGGAGCGTGGAGACTGTGTGCATTCTGCTTCGTTGCTTAAAAATGGGAAATAATAGCACTGGTGTATTTTCAGGTCATAAAGATTTGCAGTATTTTCCAATAGCTCCTATCAAACCAATCTATATACAGAACCTATAAACCCAAGACAAAATATTAAAAGACTTGAAAGCACTGGACAAAGACTCAAAAAGGGCAGGAACTAGAGCAGCAGAGCCTACAGGTGAAAGAAAGGAATGGCACTAGGTGGGTTTCTGATTTTTGTATATGGCTTTTATCCAGAGGATAACCACACAGGATGGTTAAAATAAAGTAGGATCTTCAGTCTTCGTGGCATGAGTAATAAGAGGGTAGAATTTAGAATGACCACAGCTGCTCAAACGTGATAGAAGAAAGAGCCAGAGAGGGGGAGCTTCCAATTCCAAGTGTACACTCTGCTTGTGTCTCTTGCTGACATCTGAGGCACACACAGGCGTGGGGGACCCAAGGGGCCTGCACAAGGCTAAGGAACTGAACGGAGATCTCAGCAGCCACCTACCCACCACAGAGGAGAGAAAACCTGGAGCTTGACTTGCCCGGTTAACTGCCTGTTAATTTTTTTTTAAAAGCAATATTCTTCAAAGAAATATAACAGACTTTAGAGTCTCTACAATGAATCATTCAAAATATTCAAGACATTACTCAAAATTACTAGACTGGAAAAACTTCCCATCTTTATAAGAAGAGGCAATTAATGGAGCAAATTCAGGATTATACAGATGTTAGAGTTATCAGACAACGATTTTAAAGTAGCCAATGTAAATATGCTCAGTAATGTAAATAAAAATATACTCATGATGAATAAACAAATAGGAAATCTCAAAAGAGAAAGAGCATTTGTAAAAGGAAACAAAGAAAATTTACCAAACTTTATCCAAATAAAAATTATATATCCAAATAAAAATTAAAAATACACTATCACAAATACAATTTTATCAAAAGGGCTTAACAAGTTAATGAAGGCAGATTCAGATTATCCAAAAAAACAAAAATGAAAAACAGGAAAAAGAAAGACTGAAATAGGAATGAATACGCCCCAGGGACCTAAGGTAATCAAAATGACTAACATATATTTCCTTAGAATATAAGAAGGAAAAGAGCGGGGAAATTATATGGAATAAACTATTCGAAAAAACAGAACACTGAAAAGTTTCCAAGTTTAGTGAAAACACAAATTCACACACACACACACACACAGCTCAGCGAACCTCGATCTGGATAAATGCACAGGAAATCATGTAAGCACATCGCAGCCAAACTGCTAAAAGCCAAAGACAAACAGAGAATTTTGAAAGTAGCCAGAGAAAAATGACACTTCTCTGAAGGGGATAATGATGAAGTTAAGTGTGGCCCTCTCATCAGAGACAAGGCAGGGCGAAAAAAATGCTATGTCACCTTTTCAGGGCTGGATGGAAACAAACAGAAAAAGAAAACTCTGCTGATCCAGAATTTTATAGCTGGCGAAAATATTGTATGTATGTATACACATACATATAAGACTGAATCACTTTGCCGCATACCTGGAACACTGCAAGTCAGCTACACCTCAATAAAAAACGAGTGAACCAATAAAAAACGTACACACTACAGTGAAAGGAAAAGATCCACACCATCTTAGCAAGTTAAAGAAAGAGAATGGAGGTGGTGTGAAGAAAAACAGAGAGTTCATCATTAGGAGAGTCTGACTGCGAAACCTAAAGGAGGGTCTACAGGCTTCAGGGAAATGAGATCACTTAGAAATGCACATTTATAGAAAGGAATGAAGACTATCAGAAGGAGTAAATACATGGATAAATTTTAGAAACACTGCTTTCCTCCTAAATATCTCTAAAACATGTATTTCATTAATACCGAAGCAAAAATATTTGATTTATAATAAAGCAGAATTTTAACTCTGCAATGTGATGTTTATAGCACACACAAATGTAATAGATAAAACAAATAGAGCACATCAGACAGGTGCTGGTAAACAGGTGTTTATGGCTACAATGAACACTTAGCACTACTCTGTGAGCCTTAACAGGCAGTGCCAAGTCAGGACGCATATACCGTAACCTACACTGGAGGCTGGCAGGCCACAGTCTGAGGGCCAAATGTGCACCATCACCTGAGTTTGCATGCTCATTCCTTTACGTGCTGCCCCTGGTTGCCTGCAAACTATGACGAAAGAAACGAGCAATGAGGACAGACCACACGGCCCACAGAGCCTGTCACGTTTTGTGGCACTTTACAGAAAAAGTCTGCTGACTTCTGACCAGAATAATCACTTAAAAAGTAAAAATGAGGAGTTCCCGTCGTGGCGCAGTGGTTAACGAATCCGACTAGGAACCATGAGGTTGTGGGTTCGATCCCGGCCTTGCTCAGTGGGTTAACGATCCGGCGTTGCCGTGAGCTGTGGTGTAGGTTGCAGACGCGGCTCGCTCGGATCCCGCGTTGCTGTGGCTCTGGTGTAGGCCGGTGGCTACAGCTCCGATTCGACCCCTAGCCTGGGAACCTCCATATGCCGCAGGAGCAGCCCAAGAAATAGCAAAAAGACAAAAAAAAAAAGTAAAAATGAGAAGAAGTATAGCTATAAAGCCAATAGCTAAGTTAACATGGAGTTCTCAAAATTATTCAATGCCTAAAGAAGGCACTTAGCACCACCAGAGAGGAGAAACAGTCATAAAATGGTAGACTCAAATGCAACCGTAACAGCTAAACTTTTTAAAGCCTAATAGAGTACATTAAACTACAAAATATTCTTTCATTAGAAAAAGAAAAACCACATCCAGAGCAAGTCAATGATTTCAAGTAACTAAGTGGAAAAAACCATATCAACAGAAGCAGAGGAGTCAGTTGTTGCAAATGGTTCCAATGTATATGCTCTGGGTAGGAAAATGCTTGACATTCCCAGTAGACACTCTATCAATGACAGCTCTCAAAATATAATTGTTACTACAGAGTCTGAGGCACTGTCTTCCTGTTGAAGAAAGTTTGTCCATTGAAGGTATTTCCCTTCCTCACAAACATGAAACAGGTGTTCAGGAGAAAAAATAAAACAAGTGCAACCGCATCAGTAACTACAGCAGGTGGAAAGGAGCAAACACTGACTCCAAGGCAGAGGAATAAAGCAAGCTCCAGCTTTGAGACACTCACTTTAGACATCAGGACACAAACAGGTGGAAAACGAACGAATGTTTACCATGAAAACAGCTGGAAAGACGTATATACGTCATGTAAAGTAGATTTCACAACCAACAGTCTTAGCAGGAATATCAAGTATTACCAAAGACAACAGAGCACATTTTGCTGATAAAAGGTCAGGTGATTGGGAAGACAGACTAATCATAACGTGAATACTCTAAAAATAGTTTTAAAATACATTAAGCAAACTTTCATAGAATTAAAGAACGACAGAGAAATGCAAAATCATAGTTGGAGATTTAGCATCCCATCTCATCAACGGAAAGAATATTTACCTAACAATTAGTAAGGCAGGAACTGTTACAGTGCTTATACGACTTAGAGAACTGAAAACAGCTGCCCAGGCTTCATCACCTTAGGAACACAATGCGTCATGTCCGTCGTCTTTATTTCTTAACAGAGTAGAGCTGACTGACAGTGTGGAGGCACCTTCCGCCTCCCACTCGATCTAGGTGTGGATGGAAGGCAACAGCGCTGCACCAGAGGCAGACATTTGTCCTGTTTCCCTGGGCCAGCAGAGGATTATAAGCTACCATTTTCCACTTCACACACAGCTTTAGAATGACGACAATTTCGAGATGTCTCTGTTTCACAGATGAGGAAGACAAGATCCAGGTTCACCAAGACCACACAGCGGCTGCAGCACACACCGGAACAGAGGTCAATCTGCCCTCCAGTCAGTCTTCCTAGTTTACAGCCCTGCCTGCTGTTGACAGCGCATCAACGACTAGAGATACTGAGATTACTGCGCTGGGTCCAACAAATATTTGGGGCCATCTGGATTTCTTGTACTGACTGATCACAGCTTCCCTAAGATCTCCAAAGCTGTTTCAATTCCATCAAGACCAAGGTGACAACATATGCAAAAAGCCAAGTGAACCTCCCGACAACTAGCATTAATTCATGGTTTACTGTCATCCACTAGGTAACCTCACATTTCCGCAGTCTGTGAAACTGGTTGGTCATTAGCTGCGGTTATATAATGGTTCTAGGAACTTATCTGATGGAGGAAATCAAACAAGTTTTACATTTATCCAGGCATATCTGCGGGGCTGGAAATAAAGGTAAAATTCTAAGGACTGTCAACAATGTACAAATGAATAATTTTATATCTCTTGGCCTCACTTTTCTAAAACAGGAGGAATGTACTTGATGAATTTCACATTTCTCCACTCATTGCAACATATCAGTTTTGTATACAAGGCAGGAAAGGGGAAAGAGTCTAAGAAACACCACTTACACTGATATATCAGAAACTCAGATGATGGAGATTAATAAAGAATTTTCTTTGTGGGACGATTTTAATAAATAATATAATGTCACACACAAGTTCTTTCTCTAGATACAGTCATTTTTCTCTTCTAGGTCTCTGCTATTTCAGGCTGGACTTTAGCCAAATGTAGTGATGTTATTATGGGATACAACAGGTGGGGGCAGCAGATTTCATGAAGGGACAAGTAAATTCATGACATGAGTGATAATAACTATAGCAGCTAAACTTTTTTTTCTTGGTCTTTTTAGGGCTGCACCCATGGCATATGGAGGTTCCCAGGCCAGGGGTGGAATCAGAGCTACAACTGCCGGCCTACACCACAGCCACAGAAACACAAGATCCGAACCACGTCTGCCACCTACACCACAGCTCACAGCAATGCCAGATCCTTAACCCACTGAGCAAGGCCAGGGATCAAACCTGCATCCTCATGGATCCTAGTCAGACCTGTTTCCACTGTGACACGAAGGGAACTCCAGCAGCTAAACATTTTTGTCCTAGCCTCTTCTGACTCTTCACTCATAATATGTTTAAATTATGATCTAATTTTATAAATTTAAATTATATGTGTAAATGAGAAATCAAAATGACATTAAAATTATGATTATAAATGAAAGTAATTAGAAACCTATATATTTAATGTGCTCAAAATTATATACATGTATATCTTGCACACATGTGTTTATATTTATCTTTCTTAAAAACGCTTTTCTCGGAGTTCCCCTTGTGGCTCAGTGAAATGAATCTGACCAGTATCCATGGGGACTCAGGTTTGATCCTGGCCTCGCTCAGTGGGTTCAGGATCCCGCGTTGCTGTGGCTGTGGTGTAGGCTGGCAGCTGTAGCTCTGATTAGACCCCTAGCCTGGGAACCTCCAGATGCTGCGGGTGCAGCCCTAAAAAGACAAAAAAAAAAAAACAAAAAAAAAACCACTTTTCTCCCTCTCAGTTAGTAACAGCAACCATAGAACTTGCATCTCAGGGGAAAAAACTATATAATTCTGAGATTTTTTTTTTGATGGTAGGAAAATACTTAGCCTTATAAGATATTAAAACTCTTAGAGCAGTGCCGTGGGAAAACACAATCACGCACACATGCGACCACGCACGCAGCTCCTCGCTCCAAGGGCCCAAACGACACTCGAGCTGAGTGAAAATGAAACCGGGCAAGAAGCCTCAGAGTTGTCTGCTAGGTTGGCTCTATTACTGCTCCAAGTGCACACGATGCCACATGGCCTCGAGGCGACACGGACGCAGAGGAAACCCCGTAACGCCGCGGAAGTCACGTCCCGGCCGTCAGCACCGTTTGGACACAGGTGCGGAGAGCCCTCGACGGAGGAGAAGCAACTGCCCCACATCGGACACCGGCCCGACGACCCGACGAGGAGAAGAGCTTGTGTTCCCTTGGCCTCACACACTGAGGACTGAGCAGCAGCTGCTCAGACACTGGAGGGGATCTCATCTGCTGGGGGGGTGAGTGTTTCACATTCCTTACCGGCTTCCCCTGGAGGCCTCTCTCTCCAGGGCGTCCGGTCTGGCCCTGCGAAGAAAGAAAACGCCCTGGTCAAGGAACTCCCTCTGCAAATGCGAATTGCACACCAAGGAGGGCGGAAGGCTTCCCCGCTCCCCGCCGATGGTCGATGTTTTACTACTGACCGTCAGCCCGTGCGGCCCTCTTTTTCCTTGATGGCCTTTTTCACCCTGCAAGAGTCAGCACCCAGCAAGTTAGCAAGAGTGGGAGCTGTGGTCTTTCCGCACTAGCGCACCCCACACACCACAGACGACAACAGGAGCATACAGCTCAGGAAGAAGAAAACTTTCTGTGTGTAGAGGCCGCTTCACGCCTCGACTAAGAGAAAATTTAGAACCATACTTTTCTAAGGAAATAGGTCAGTTTTTAGACGGGTAGGACATTTTATCATTTCACTCCGTAAGAAATGGGAAAATCAGGGTTTACCTTGGCGCCCTGGACACCTTGTTCTCCTGAGAGACCCTCGGGTCCTCTTGGTCCCTGTAGATGGAAAAGTAGCCTCTTGTTAACTGGAAACGTCCCTTTCCCGCTGTTCCGCATCCTTACAAATGGAGACACGGCACAAGGTTTTAGTTGACAAATGCCCTTTACTTGTGTCCCTGCCGTGGACACGGTAAAGAATACGGTTGAGCATATGCACGAACCCATGTGCATGGGAAACTGGAACCAGGGTTTTCCAGAATGAACGCTAAATAGCAATCGGATGGCTACAAACAGCAGGTTCCGTTACTGAGGAGTAACTATAATACAGGTCTGTCATCTGAGTATTTTGTTCACCTTATCACTTATTCTACAGAAATCCAGGAGTTATTTTGAAAACAACTCTAAATTAACTTTAAAGTGGCTGGTGTGTTTGTCTCTTCAGCCTTAAGTTTTACATTTTTGGAATGGCATTCTTTCCATTACTTTATTAGAAAATGAATGCTGACTGCATTGTTCTGCTCTGAGCACCCACTTGACCTAAAAAAAGGCAAGGAGTACAGAAAAGGAGTAGAAAATGCTACTGGGAATACTCAAATCTAAATTTAAACTTATAAGCTAATTTGCTGTTAGTATTAATTCAGTAATTAGCTGTGAGGAATCATTAGTTCTAAAGTCATAGGCTAACAAAAGGATGGTATGTGTTCCTTGCCGAAATTATAACTGTCTTTGGAAGAACTTAAAGTCGCTTTTAAGGGAGTTAATTCGATTCTACAACCATTGAAGCAGAACTCAGCCCCGCAGGGCTCCTGGGCGCAAATGCCTGTCTGTGTCCCCACTTCTTGTTCTTAGGAAATGGGCCTCATTCAGCCACCACCACCTTCCCTGAGTTCCTAGGGGCGCGTCCAGACAGCTGCTGATCGGGGAAGGGAGGGGATGCAGAGACCAGGGAGGAACAGGCAGGGGCAGCTTAGAGTCCTTCCTTGTCCTTCTCCCGGGCTCAACTGCACCTTAAACCCCATCGCCCATAAGCTGAAGATTAGGCACCCTGGGGACAATGGCCTGTGGGCTACAGATTATTAGCACACGATGTTTTCAGGAACTTTCCTAGCTCGTTCTCATCTCTGATCCATACACCCTCTTCACAAGCACTGCTATTCTCGGCAGTAACCTGGAAGACCCCCAGCGAGACCAGGCCGAGACCCCCGACAGCAGCTGGGATGACGAAGCTCCCCCAAAGGAAGAATGCATGTGTGTCCGATCCTGATTCCTGTCTCAATACCTGTTTTTCTCCTCCTCGCAATTCTTTCTAATGGAGGCCCAGTCTTTAAGGCATTGGCCTGCTGTGGCCCCCTTTGCCTGACAAAGCAATGAAGCTGTTTTTTCTCCTTTACCCAAAACTCTGTCTCTGGGTTTCAGTTCAGCACCAGCAGACGGAGGCCGAATTCCAGCGACACCATTAACTGAACAGCTACTGAAAAGGCACCGCACAGAGTGCTACGTGAGATGAGGCAAATCATACAACTAAGTGTGATGCAGGCAGAGAGAAGTGCTGAGGGCCCAGGGCTTCAAAAGAGGGCGCGAGCGCACATGAGTGTAAAGGGCTAAGATACTGACCGGCAAAGACGGTCTCGAGGAAAGACTGCAGACAGAGAGACGGCACGAGAGAGAGAGAGAGAGAGAGAGAGAGGGTGCCGAGGCGGTCAAGATGACACCCGAGGATGAAAACAGCGGAAGACTGGTTTGTTCAGCCGAGCTATGGATTTTATGTATTTAGTATTTCTGTACTAAGAAATCCCTGTGGAAAGACCGAGACTTAAAGGCGAAGGGCTGGCACTGATGTTGGAATCAGCAAGACGGCGGAGGTACTGGCGGTTCTACCCATCGGAAGGAGCCCGGCCGCACGGTCCCCTGTCCCCGCCTGAGGCCGGCGGGGTTCGGCGTCACAGGATCAGCAAGCTGCTTACTATAAACCACCGGCCTCCGGGGGGCTGCATCCTGACCCTCCTGGGCACGTTGTTCGGGGCTGAAGACTCCTCCCTCCTCCCCGAGGCTCCACGCCGCGCTGGTCACGGCAAAGCCGGAGCCGGGGCTCTAGCCCCCGATGCTCAGTCTCCGTGACACGTCCCCAGCCTGCTGCCCCCACCCCGCCGCCAGCCGCCCCGATGCCCTAGAAAAGCTGGCAGCCCCAAACTAAGTCGTGCTGTGCAGAACCCTGAAGGCCAAGTGGAGGAGCATGGCCTTAATTTCATAGACAAATAACTTTCAACGCGTGCTATTTCTTCAGCAAGCACTGACTGAGTGCCTCCTGTAAGAGAGGTCCTGTTTTAGGCCCGGAGGATATGGCAGGGAGAAGAAACAAATGCCTGGCTTCATAAACAAGCAAAAGCACGTATTTACAGCTACAACATGAAATGACCTGGGCTAGTCAAGAAACCGAGGGAAAATAAAGCGGGTTAGGGACTAGAAAGAGTCTGGGGGGGACCCTCGTTCGGATGGGGTGTCCGAGACAGGACAGGGGCCGGGCCTGAAGGAGGGGAGGCTGCGGGCTATGCTGGCAACTTGGGGAAGACATTCTGGCAGGAGAGACGGTAACTGCAAGGCCTGGGGTGGGGGCGTCCCAGGAACGTCCGACAGTCAAGTAACTGAAGACGGAAAGAAGGGTGACGTTTAAAGCGCAAAGGCCCCAGGACCTCCTCGGATAACCGCCTCTGTCCTCGATGCTCAGCGGCCTGTACGATTCCCTCTCTCTGGCGCCTTCTGGCCTGTTTCCCTTTTCCTGTCGTGTAAGACGGCACCCTGCTCGCTTTTTGGAGTAACAACAGAACGTGGCTGGGGAAGCGTGAAAAGGAAGGTGAGGTTAGCACTCAAGATCTAGAAATGTCCACTGGTAATTAGGTACTTAGCTCCTTGGCAACACAAAATTCCTGTCTTTCTTGGATGTTTGGTTAGTATGTACCCAGTAGAATGATGAAAACATTTACATAAAAACAAACTGGAAGCTAAGTTCCGGGTGGGAGGTGGGGAGCGGGGCGGAGATGGTGGGGTTGGCTCTAGACCGTTAGCCACAATGAGACAGACACCTCCAAGGCTAGTGCTAGAGACTGAGAAGTTACTCTGCCAGGTTTAATGTTAGCAGCCTAAGCAGAAAGCTTCAAAAGGCCCCCAAACACAGAACAGCAATTAAAAAAATTTTCAGTCATTTGGCCCAAAGGTGGTAAAAAAAAAAAAAAAAAAAAAAAAAAAAAAAAAAAACCTCATTTCTTGAATAAAATAAGATTAAGTGGTTGCCTAGATATGTATGAGAAAAGGCTGCACGGAGCTCAGGAAAAAGTCTTGTGAATAACTGCCAGCTTCTGCCTCGGCATTTAGACCACCCGCCGTCAAGGCTGAAGGATCTAAACCCTGCTTTTTAAGATGAAGAAACGGAGGCCTGGAGACACCAGTGAGTGGTCTGAGTCACGCAACGTCTAATGTTCAAAGACTGAAGAACTGTGCTTTCTGAAGTTTATAGTATTTTTTTAAATGTTAGAAATAAGTGAGAGCTAATCCTGTCAGTAAGTGAATAGAGTCACTTTGACACCGGGTGTAGAAGCTATCTCTGGGTTAGTGCCAACGGCTTCTTTGACCCTGAGACTAAACCAGCTCAGGACGAGCTGTAAAAGAGTAGAAAAACGGGTTATAATAGGCACCTGATTGGGTATAAAGCTATTTTTTTCTAATACCTGCCTTATATCTGATTATCTATCAAGCCCTTGAAGAATACACTCCGGCTAGGCTAAAGAAAACAACAACCAATCTTTCCTTTGTCCTCTTTTGCTAATATCAAAGTCGGCTACAGCGAATGGCCATTAGGAGCTTCTAAAAGCTAGACTCAAATCTGAAGCTCAGCTGCATCAACTAAAACTGCTTTGCAAAGTATCAAGTATTTGAATTATAGGCAATAATCTTAGAGTTAACCAAATTCATGAATAACCAGTATAATACCAAAGGTATTAAATGATAGGAGACAGAATCACTATTCCATATAAATGCTACAATCAAATTAAATAAACTATGACTAATTAAAGCCTTAACATACACTGCACACTTGTTTATTTAGGAAGATTTTATGGGCATTCCAAGCCCATCTCTGTAACACTTGAGTTCAAGAAACTATAAATGAAGGAAACGGCCCTTATTCACAGAACAAATGTCTTTCTAATTCAATCAAAATATATTGAGATTTTGGAGTTCCCATTGTGGCTCAGCAGTTAGCAAACCCGACTAGGATCCATGAGGTTGCGGGTTCAATCCCTGGCCTCGCTCAGTGGGTTAAGCATCCGTTGTTGCCATGAGCTGTGGTGTAGGTTGCAGACACAGCTTGGATCCCGCATTGCTGTGGCTGTGGTATAGGCCAGCAGCTGCAGCTCCAATTAGACTCCTAGCCTGGGAACCTCCATATACTGTGGGTGCAGCCCTAAAAGATGAAAATATATATATATATTGATATTCAATCAACATGTATTGATTTTTTTCCTTTTAACCATATCTGTCTTTGCTTGACCTCAATTCATTTTATTTTATTTTATTTTTTTGTCTTTTTGCCTTTTCCGGAGCTGCTCCCTCGGCACATGGAGGTTCCCAGTCTAGGGGTCAAATCGGAGCTGTAGCCACCGGTCTACGCCAGAGCCACAGCAACGCAGGATCCGAGCAGCATCTGCAACTTACACCACAGCTCACGGCAACGCCAGATCGTTAACCCACTGAGCAAGGCCAGGGATTGAACCCGCAACCTCATGGTTCCTAGTCGGAATCGTTAACCACTGCACCACGACAGGAACTCCTGACCTCCATTCACTTTAAATTACTCAGAGGCTTAAGTATTTTCTGGCTCTTGGCTAGTAAAGCTGGAAAAAAAATGTTCCCTTCAACAAAAACTGATATTATCTTTGATTTTGTGGAAACTATCTTTTGATTCTGATTCTTGTTATAAACAAAGTTTTTTTTCAGGAGAAGAAAAAGCCCTTCCTCGTCCCCTGGAGTCCAGGTGCCACTGGCGTGGAGCCTAAATGCAGATCCTGACAGCCGCGTTCCCAGGGGACATGCATCTCCTCGAAGAGGCCACCGTTCGGAGCAGGCCTACCCAGTCTGCCTCTTGCACAGAAGGTTGTGAAACTGCACAAATTTCTAATATAGCCATTTCGGTCTTTTCCGCACCACAGTCAGAATAAGCAATTACTCAGTCGTATGCCCCCTATCACCCATCTAGACAACGGTATGCAACCCAAGGTTGTCTTGCGATCAGGAGTTCCCGCTGTGGAGCCCTGGGCTAAGGCTCTGACTCTAGCAGCTCACGTCGCTGCGGAGGTATGGCTTCCATCCCTGGCCTGGCACCGTGGGTTAAGGTTCTAGTGTTGCCGCCGCTGGGCCTCAGATTTGAGAACCCTGGCCAGAGAACTTCCATATACCATGGATGCAGCAGAAAAAGAAAAAAAAAAAAACAGTTGTTTCATGATCAAAGGCCCAGTTCGTGGGCAAGAAAGGAGATAAGGTCAGCTCTGCTGTGGGTGTCACCTCTCCAGTCAGGGGAGCTGGACAGAGAGGCATGTACTGGAGAGAGAGTGAGGTGGGTTACCTGCCCAGAGAGAGACGGGAGGACACCAGCTGAGCTGGTACTGACCCCTGGTGACCTCAAGTGCTAAGCCACGATCTTTCTGGACCTGCAGTGGAGACATCGCTGGCTTGTATCGTGGACGTGAGGAAAAGGACTGAAGCACAGAAGTTCCCATTGTGGCTCAGCAGGTTAGGACACTGTCTCTCTGAGGATGCGGGTTCGATCCCTGGCCTCCCTCAGTGGGTTAAGGATCTGGTGTTGCCACAAGCTGCAGCGTAGGTCATAGAGACGGCTTAGATCCAGTGTTGCTATGGCTGTGATGCAGGCCTGTGGCTACAGCTCTGATTTGACCCCCTAGCTGGGAACTTCCATACACCACAGGTGTAGCCCTAAAAAAAATGGTATTATATTAATTAGCTTTGGTATATTACATTATTTCACTTCAATTATTCCTTTAGTCAAACTTGGCAGGCGAAAAGAAAAAAGCTTAAAGTATATAGGATAAATAATAGTATCTTAATTTATGCCAACTCTCTCATCTAAGAATCCTAAACTATATAAATATTTTCAGCCAATTCTGTTACCTTTTTCAGATCTAGAAATGGCAGGATTATATGACTTTCACATTTCCTGATGTAAGCTGCTTAGGCTGCTTCCTGAGGTGGCACTGTTGCTCGTCTCAGCTTTCCTTATTCTCTGTCAATCTGCACGATGCTTCCGAGATACTGGACTGTAAGTCAGTAAACGATAAAGTCCATGGGGTCCAGATCTGGAAATAGTTACCCTGAATCCTCCATGATACTAGGAGAGGGCCTGGCAGATGTGGGAAGCTGGCACCTGTTAGAGGGAGGGATGCGCGTGGACGGATGGGCGGGAGGCAGATGCGCAGGCAGGCTCCCTGGGGCGTGGTCTCCCATGCATGATGGGAACATGGTCACACCTGGGAACAGCAAGCGCGCAGGAGCACCGGTCCCATAAAGATAGTTCTGTGTGGCCTCAGGGCAAGTATGCCAGCTTGCTGTCCAGCTCTGTCGTGAAAGCCCTGCGAGTGTGCTGGAAACGCTGACTCCCTCAGGCTCTGGGTAGCCGGGAGGGGCTGGGGCACGGGAACGCCCCACCAGACACCGTTTTCATTTACCTCAGCAGGCTGCGCATGTGAGTGAAAACCATTAGAAAAGATGTGTATTACAAACCACATCCGTAGCAGAGAATGGATTGATGGGAGAAGAGGCTGGGAGGGATAATGCTATGTTCTTAACGTCACGGTACTATTTTCTTTCTCAAATATTCTGGTCTTCAGCCCCTTTTTGTATTCCCAGCAACCATTTATTACCTGAAACTTTCTCTGGTAAAGAAAGCACTTTTGTACTTAACAAAGCTCTTTTTTTTTTTTTTTTTTTTTTTTTTTTTTTTGTCTTTTCTTGAGCTGTTCCGGCAGCATATGGAGGTTCCCAGGCTAGGGGTCTAATCGGAGCTGTAGCCGCCGGCCTACACCACAGCCACAGCAACGCGGGATCCGAGCCGCGTCTGCAACCTACACCACAGCTCAAGGCAACACCGGATCCTTAACCCACTGAGCAAGGCCAGGAATCGAACCCGCAACCTCATGGTTCCTAGTCGGATTCGTTAACCACTGCGCCACGACAGGAACTTCCAAAGCTCTTATTTTTAAACAAGAAGCCCTTGTTTAGAAAGCACCTGTTTAGAAATAATTATGAAAAACCATGTGGAAGAGAATCAGTAATAGGCATTTGGAGGGTGAGAGGAGGACAGGCCCTTGAGGAGGAGACAGTTGAAGACAAAGCGTCAGGTCAGGGAAGAGGAATAAGAATTGGCCCAGAGATCACAGGGAGGCTAGGAAACTGGAGAGAGTGTGAACTTTCCGCAGGACGTCAGACACAGCCCGAGTGGGTCGGAACCTGCCTAGGCACACGGCTTATGCCTGGATGACGGACAGAACCGCAATTACTTAAGCAACGAACCTTCTTTCTTTTTCATCTGTCACAAAACCGGCTGAACTTCCCCACGGCGAGTAATAGCAAGTTACGTGGACACGTCCGGCCTGACCGAGTACTGAAGCCTGGCAGGCTGCAGACCGTCTTCCACCACTTTATATTTTATGATTAAACCTCCTTTGGGCTAAAACAGATGTCACCAACAGGCTTATTCACAGCCTGTAACTCCATAACCCAGAAAGGAAAATAGTCTTTCAGAAAAGAAATGATAGCACTGAAAATTCTCCCTCTTTCTTTCATCTTCACCTAAAACCCAGCACATGAAATCACAGTTATTTTAAACTGGGCACGATTCTCCCATCTGCCAACGAGAAATGGCAGTTTGCATTTTTTTTTTTTTTAATTTGTTAGTTGGAGGCCATGTTTTTAGAATTGTTAAATACTTTCTTCACTAGCCATAAAAGTCAGGATAAAGCTAAGGGAGAAAACCAGGTTCTTAAAGCCCACAAATTAAATAAATCAGGAAAAAACACTCTACTGTTCAACAGAGTCTCGACAGGCGTACGCTTTCGAGTCAGACACACGCAGTTTGAATCCTGGGTGGACCACGGACCTTGTCTCCACAGCTCACAGACCTGAAACTCTCTGAGCCCTGTTTTCCTCGATAGCAATCTCTGAGATAAGTGGCTCCCTGACTTAGCGTGGTTTGAGTATCAGCTGAGACAGCATATGTAAAAGTGCTTGGCACAAGACAGGCATGCAATAAATGGGGGTTTTTCTTTCTTTGGAGAAAGAAAAAAAGGATTTAATGTTTAGAAGAAGCCTTAAAGAGTGAAAGCTTTTTAATTCTCACGCACGATTAACAGACAATGATTCTATTATCTCCTATGCGCAGTGAATAACCTACTGGCCACCGTGTGAGGCCCATACCATTCCGTGTCCTGTTGCGGTCACTTGGCCATGCTGTTACGACCCCTGCCATACACATCTCTTGTGAGTAGAAAACTAATTGATTTAAAACATCTTCACATTCACAATTCTCCCAAAGAAAGAAACTGAAAGATGGGAATAATAAAAGAAGAATTCTCTATCAAAAAGTGAAATTTCTAAAACACAAAATGGAACAAAAGCATGGTTTTATAAGTACAAAGGTTATGAATTACATTTGAATGAATGCAGGAAGGTCATCTAATGTAACGACAACAAGGGAAAACCCAACGCCGTCTAAGCACAACAGACGAAGCCGCAGGGTTATTTTTGCAGAGCCCGTCATCAGCGCGTCATCAGGGCATCGTTCCGAGGTGAATGTGCTTTACCGATCAGGTGACTTACTCTCCGTCCTTTCGGACCTGGACTCCCAGGCGGACCTCCTGCCCCAACACGACCCTGCATATGGTGCAAGTGTAAACATCATTACAGAATTCACAGGGAGGTCACCAGAATAGCAGTTATAACCCTTCTTGTGACAGGTCAGGTCATTCTACCTGGGATTCTTTTTTTTTTTTTTTTTTTTGTCTTTTTAGGGCTGCACCCGCAGCATATGAAGTTCCCAGGCGAGGCACCGGCCTACACCATAGCCACAGCAGTGCCAGATCCTTAACCCACTGAGAGAGGCCCGGGATCGAACCTGCATCCTCATGGGTACCAGGTGGGTTGGTTAACACTGAGCCACCGTGGGAACTCCATTGGGAATTCTTAAAATAAAGTTGGTCAGTCTCCTTTGAGAATATGCCTGAATTATTAAACAATTACCATACTTCCGTCCCCCAATATTCTGCTTTTGACATATTCTACCATTTGGAGGAATTTAACGTCTAGGTGTTTCCATCCTGATCAACGGATGATGAATGTTTAATATCACCGAGCATGTAGTTTTAGGAGGCACTCATTTGCCTGGTCCATCAAAGGATCTACTCTCGCAAGATTTCCTCGTCCTTATTCCAGACACTTCTAATCACCCATCACTTAAAAGTGGACTTTCTTGGCGTTCCCACAGTGGCGCAGCGGAAACGAATCTGACTAGGAACCACGAGGTTGTGGGTTCAACCCCTGGCCTTGCTCAGTGTGTTAAGGATCCGGCGTTGCCGCGAGCTGTGGTGTAGGTGGCAGACACGGCTTGGATCTGGCGTTGCTGTGGCTGTGGTGTAGGCCGGTGGCTACAGCTCCGATTAGACCCCTAGCCTGGGTCAATATGCTGTGAGTGCTGCCCTAAAAGGACAAAAGACAAAGAAAAAAAAAAAAAAAGACTTTTTTCTTTTACCATGAAAATGCCACAAAATGTTCCAAATTAAGATGTCACAAAAAATAACCTTCAATGAAGACTAAGTTGTTATTTATGACAAAGTCAGTTATGATTGTTTTCGTACCCGATAGTCTCCAATAAAGACCTACTTAGAAAACAAAATGTATTTAACTACATAACATTAGGTAGATAAAAAGAGTAAACTTTCACAGAATTAAAATGCCTCTTACTTGAGTAAAGAGATGGGCAACTGTGCCTTAAATCAGTCTTCCTAATTTTAGAGTCAACAACCCTCCTATCAATACTGGGCTTAGCTTCAAAACACTGGGCTGAAACACTGGGCTTAGCTTCAAAATGGAAGCTTCACAAACCAGCACAAAGTGTTTCTGATAACACCTCGGCCTGGGGGATCACAACGGCTGATATTGTTCACATTTAAATTCACAATAACTGTAAAATTCTGATAAGAAAACTTTCCTTAGAAATAATATTTCATTATCTTTCTGCAAACACAAGCGGAGTCTTTTCAAAACTCAATTTTTGGTTAATAAAGGTGTATTTTCTACAAATCTTATCTGTTTGTGAATATCTGCAAATTTCCAAGAACTTGGAACTTGCATTTGTGCTTTGTTTATACAATCCATCTTACTTGTAAGGTTGATTACTAATTCTGTTTTCTTATATGTGGTTATTCCAAAGAGAGTTCAAATGTTTTGCAGTTTTAGGGTGTAAATTCGTAGTCTTAGCAGTGAGTGGTAAACAACAGAGCAAGTAGCAGTGAGGAAAATCAAGATCCCAGGAAGTATTCAAGGTGGCCCTGCACTGACCGGGGAGAGAAGCAGCCTCTGTTAACACAGGCATGATTTAGTCTGCACAAAAACACAGCCTAACCAAGGTCATGGATTAAAATTTAAACAGCCCTCTTAGAAAGGAATATAAAGTCTTTCTATACTTACAGGTAATCCCAGTGGACCCATGGGTCCTGGAACCCCAGGAGGACCCGGATAGCCCTATAATTTAAGTAAAAATATAAAAGACAAATTCTCCATCATATCTAATTATTTTCATTGACGACACACCAGTAAATTATAAAGAGTAATTAAAAATGATAATTTGCTAATATCTCCCTCGACCGTCCAAGACATAAGACACCACAGGAGATGTTCCACAGACAGACCAGAGAAGTAAAAACGGGCTTTCCAGAGAAGCTGCTTTACTTTTATTAGAAACTCTGCCCAGAAAAGAAATCTGCTGGCTAGAGTCAAGTATTATAACCTCCTGAGAAGAGAATGTTCATCTGACCTTTCCATAGCTTGCGCTATGCTACAGAGTATGTCATGTTACACAGACAGCAGAATCATTTCATCTTCAGAGGTCAAGGAATTCGGTAATTAAGAACTACGACTGTGTACCAACACGCTAGTCTTCAAATTTTAGAAGGAGCGCGACCTTTGTGGTATCAACCATATTGAAATGATTCAGAAAATGTCTTCGGAGGTAATAATTCCATAAATTAATTAGCCTTATGGCTGTATTAAATTTCCTAGTTGACAGAAATTGGAGATAGGTAAAAAATTAATCTTGCAGTGCTTTACTGATGATACAGAAGTTTAAACCGAAGAAAAACTTAGGTACAATGAATTTGTGGATAGTATCATGTGCCACCAGATCCATCACAACATATTTTCTGAAAGCTAGATTCTTCTACTGAAAATAACTGTTTGTCCTAGCTCATACCACATTTAGAAACTCTCATAAACTAAAAACCTGCAACCTAGACAGAACTTTTATCAGCTATTACCATCTTAAAGGTAGAAGAATGAAAGAGAAATTCTAGATTCTCATCTTTCATATACCAAAGAATTACAGTGACCACAGACTCATGGAAAAGTGGCAACGTTAATATGCACCATATAAACCATAAGCTGTAAGAGAAAAAGAGAATCCTAAGTGAATTTTCTTTTTCATTCACTTAAGTGAATTTATGATAGTTTAATTCTTCTTTAAAACGATAGATCCATTTGAGCAAGCCATCGGATCTGCGTGCTTTGTAGTGCCAATCAGCATCCGAGTGGTAAACTGCTTAGAAGGGAAGACTATTCTAGTAGAAATTTACTACAAAATGATGTTTTTAACTTGCTTAAATATCACTCAAGGCAACTCCATCTCTGGGATGCCTTAACCTGGAAACTTATTTTTCCAATCACGAAGCTCTTACCATAGCACCCTTGTCTCCCTGGGGACCTACTGGGCCTGGACTTCCTCGCTGTCCCTTTTAAAAATAAAACAAACAAACAAAACCATTGAGGCATGTTAATTAGTCACAAATGAGCTAAACCTAGATTGAAAACTCATCCTGTCAGTAATTTTTTAATTTATAAATTTTGTATTTTTACCCTGAAGTCACTAGCTTTTAATACAATAAAAATCCTCTTAAGATACTTTCCAAGCAATACAATATTAACATCTTATTACAGTGAGGAAAATAGAAATTATGAATAAGCAGGATTTAAAATTGAGCATGCATCATATGCTAACATTTTGCAAGTAGAAATTCTTATAATTTTGAGAGACATAAAATGTGAGAATAAAAAAGTACGAAAACATAATATAAAAATTAACTCCATATGTAACCACTGAACAAAATTTTCTTTCTGTGGTCTGCCCGCCACCAGTAGGCATAATCATAACAATCCAATATGCCACAGCAGATTAAATTCTAAAGGGATTCACATAAAAATTCCAAGAATTTTCAAAATATTAATGTAGACTCTTTAACCTAACACAGAAATTTCTAAATCAAAATGACAAAAATTACGAAATTCTTTGAACTGAGGTCATTTTACATTTGAATCTTGTTAATAAAAAATCAGTACGAATATATTGACTACTTTTAATGGACTGAGAGTTGGAGGAGAGAATAGAAATTTGACTTAGACTCCACCCTCAGGTAAGTGGAGACATTAACGAAGATGAATTAATTGAAGGACAATTACAGTTCAAACTGTGTGATGCTTATTCTAAGACCAGGAAGGGGAGAAATCAGGTAGAACTGGAATAAAATCTGGGAAGACTTTGTGGAGGGTGGGGATTTAATTGACTACTAGAGTTTGGCTTGGAATAGACAGAGGGAAGGGGAGAGGATACGCTAAACAAAGAAAACAGGAAGAACATGAATAGGAACAAGTACATAACAACTGAGACAGGGGAGCAAGAGAGGTTAATACTGGGGAGCATCAGGACACTTGCTGGATGAACTAAGTTAAGGCAGTTCATGCGGTGCCTTGACAGCAAAGCAGAGGAGTTAGCAGGCTTCAACAACAGGGAGCTAATAAAGCTTTTTCAAAATGCTTCTTCGTGATCCACCATAATTAGCCTTCTGGTTACAGCACGTAGGCTGGATTAGAGACAGAAGGGGAAGGTCGGGGCAAGTATGATGTGGTAAATTTAAGATCAACTAACAGGAGCTTTGGACTGACTACTAAAAAGGGTACCTCACAGAGAAGAACGTCTCAGACCTGCTAAAAGACGAGACACAGAGGATGGAGGAAGAGGGAACTGCAGAGACGGGTTCATGCTTTCCTTCACGGAAGACTGGAAGAACAGAGCCAGGTGTAAGGCACACAACTAGACAGCGAGATAACCAGGAAGAGACCAGTTTGGATGTGGGAAGAAAAGGATGAATTTAAAAAATGTTAGTTTGACTTAAAAATTTCCAATGGAAAGAACTGGAATATTATCTAATTTACTTCCAATCCTGGCTCTATTTAATTATTCACAAAGAGCAGCCTTGCATACTAGACTAGCACACGAGCATGCGTGGTATACTAGACTAGCATACTAGCATGTGCAGTTGCATACGCAGCAT
Source organism: Sus scrofa (assembly GCF_054392235.1). NCBI lineage: Eukaryota > Metazoa > Chordata > Mammalia > Artiodactyla > Suidae > Sus > Sus scrofa. The sequence continues at coordinate 135,608,049 of NC_139386.1, read as the reverse complement.
AGTATAGTATATACAATATACTAAACTAGCATACTAGGATCCATAGCATACTAGACTAGAATACTAGCATGCATAGTATACCAGGTGCATACACAGCACAGTGTAGCATATACAGACTAGCATGCTAGCATTCATAGTAGCCTTGCATACTAGACTAGCATGCTTACAATTTACATGCAGCAAATTAAGTTTCAGTCAAAGATCAGAAATTTGGGGTTTATTACCTACCAGTCCATTATAAGACTGCATTCAAAAAAATTTTTTTAGGAGTTCCCATTGTAGGTTAAGAACTCAATTAGCATCCATGAGGATGCAGGTTCAACCCCTGGCCTTGCTCAGCGGGTTAAGGATCTGGCATTGCTGTGGCTGTGATGTAGGCTGGCAGCTGTAGCTCCAATTTGACCCTTAGCCAGGGAACTTCCATATGCCATGGGTACAGCCCTAAAAAGCAAAAAATAATAAAAAAATTTTTTAAATGGTCTTGCTGATTTCAAATAATTATTTTTTAAAAAAGACTTTCTTAAATTTGAAACTCAATATGGAAAATCACTTCAAGATAATGATTTCTAAAAATTTCTGAGCAAATTGCAATTTCTAGCACAACAGCCAAAAAAATCCATGAGTAATTTTATACTCGATTCCAAGTAGATAGAAAGAGATTGTGACTGAAACTTAGGTATAGTAATAACTCATTCATCACTTTCAAAACTGTTTCCTTTACAGGCTTAGTCTCACAAAGTAGATTTAAATATTTTCAAGCCATAAACCTAGACCATCAATTTCATCTTTCCTCTTTAGAGCACATCATTATAGCCAAAAGAGTACTCTGCCTTTTAAAAATTAGAAACATATATGCTATTAGCTATATTTCAATATATTTAAGAGATTCAGTACAGGTAATGAGTTTTAACTTATGAGTGACTTCTAATTTCTAATTCACGAAATATATGAATGTCTATCTTTTGAATTTAGCTTAGAATCCTTACTACTGAACAAAATAATGGAAGAAATTACCTTTTCGCCAATGCTGCCAGTCACCCCAACTTCTCCAGGTAAGCCAACAGGTCCCTTTTAGGAAAAATTATAACAGAAAATACAAAGATTTTGCATTGCTATTATAGCAACCTGGTTTTGAATCAGTTATGCACATTGTTTTTTTTCTAACCCATCTCAAATGTTATCCTAGAATAAAAATCCTCCTAGTACAGGTATCCTGCCTACGACTTCACATCAGAATTAACAACTCAGTCAGCGGACATAAATACGCATGTTTAGTATGTGACAGGCCCTGTGCTGGGAGGCACCGAGATTCAAATTCACAGTGCCCGTGCTTGGGGAACTTACGATGTTATAAAGACTCCTGCAGGGTTCAGAGATTCTCGATGTGGATACATTAGTTTAACAAATCACTTCTGTGACTTCCTCCTTTGAAAGCACCTCTGTACAGGAGGGACTAGCACGTGCTCACTCAGTTCATTCGAAAACTACCTGGGGGGAGTTCCCCTTGTGGCACAGTGGTTAACGAATCCGACTAGGAATCATGAGGTTGTGGGTTTGATCCCCGGCCTTGCTCAATGGGTTAAGGATCTGGCGTGGCCGTGAGCTGTGGTGTAGGTGGCAGACTCGGCTCAGATCCCACGTTGCTGTGGCTCTGGCGTAGGCTGGCAGCTACAGCTCCGATTAGACCCCTAGCCTGGGAACCTCCCATATGCCGCGGGAGTGGCCCAAGAAATGGCAAAAAGACAAATAAATAAATAAATAAATAAATAAATAAAACTACCTGGTGCCTACTTTGTGCCATGAACCATCTGGTTGCTGAGATTTCATTAGTAAGCAAGGGAGACCGAGGCCCTGCCCTGATAAGGCAAAAAGCCTGTAACCAACAAAACAACTAAATTAAAGAGCGAATAATTAGAAATTATGATATGGGTTCACACAGGAGACAAGGGTGATGCTGAGGTGGAGAATAAAAGGTGAGACCCAGGGTAAGAAAGACGACGAGAGAAAATCTGAGACGGACGCTTCCACTGTTAAGCTGGAGAAGCAGCAGAGGCCGGCCGGCCCGGGGCAGGAAGGAGGGAGGGAGTTCTAGACGGAGGAGCAAGCTTGGGTCAAGAATGAACCTGGCGGACGTGAAGGAAGGCAGTCAACAGGTTTCAGAATGAACAAGGCTCTGGGTCCATCCACCTTTGTCTCTACGGAACCAACTTCAAGCAGAAGGAGGAACACAGAACAAGCTCTACAGCAAGAGTATAATCCTTCCCCCTACTGTCTTCAACTATGAAGGTGGGTTTTTTCTTCTCAGGGCCATGCAGTTAGGAACGGTGACTCTACGGAGGTCCCCAGGCCAGGGGCCGAATGAGAGCTGCAGCCGCCAGCCTGCAGCACAGCCACAGCATCGCCGGATCTGAGCCACATCTACAACCTACACCACACCTCGAGGCAATGCTGGATTCTTAACCCATGGAGCAAGGCCAGGGATCAAACCCACATCCTCAGAGAGACGGTATGGGGTTCCTAACCCACTGAGCCACAACGGGAACTCCTGAAGGTATTTTCTCTTTTGATTTAAAAATGTATGAAACTTTTTTTTTTTTTTCAAAACTACCAGGCAGGCAAGACCCCGCTTAAATAGATTATCGTGTAATAGTATATATTAGCGTGTAAGTGGCACCTGAATCAGGAAAAAACGGCTTGCTGTGTTGAAGCTAACCGAAGTTCATGTGTGGGAGCCTGAGTTTATGCCCATTTAGCTATATCCTCGTGCACATCTATCTACCGTCTAGTGGTTGCGGAGACACTAACAAACGTTAAACACCTTCTCTGTCTCGTTTGATCCTCACAAAAGACAAAGCTGGTGGTAGTATCATGATTCCCCTTTAGCAGACGAAGCAAAGGAGTTAAGAACCTTTCTAACGTAGGTGAGTTGAAGCGGCTATTAAGCACTTGAAATGTGTGTAGTCCAAACTGACATGTGCTTTAAACACAGAAGACATACCATGTTTGAAGATCTACTGTGAAAATAATGCCAAATATCTACTCAATGACTGTCTACACAATTACACATAAAAATGATGACGTTTTGGATAAATTAATTTACCTGAAATAGTACTATAATCAATCTCATCATTTAAAGAAAACCTTTTGTATGGCTTCCGGAAAATTTTAAATTACATTTGTGACTTGCATTATACTTCCACTAGACAGTACTGATCTATATTCCTAAGCACTATGCTACTACTGGTGGTTATACCCAGTTGAAGTGATCTAATAATTTATTTCTACGGCTTTGTAAATTTAGGAGAATAAACAACTCTGAAACAATCAATGATCAATGCTCAGTTAATAAAATCTCAGCAGAAACAAGGACACAGCACTCTCATGTGAGACAGTAAGCAAAACAGCAGAACATGAACACAGACTGGTCTTAATTCAGGAAAAGTACACATTTTCCTCACACATAAAACCTAGGCCAGTGAATGGAGTAGGTCCACTGGCTTGTCACAACATCAACCATGCACACACCCAAGCAGCATTACCTACAAAAGTACGCTGTTTGATCCACAGCTCAGACTGACTAATTTAATAGGCTAAATAAGGTGCTAAGACTTACAAATGTGGAGATTTTACGTAGAAACACTTCATACATAAAGATTTCTAAGACGCTGGGCTTCGGATGACTGTTATAGTGTAGGCTAGCGATTTCAAATATTCAGAACTGGGAGGGGCTGGAAACCCAGAAGCACCGTTGAGTTTACCACGGTCCTACCAATTGCTCGTCTCATCTCTGATCACTTCTCTTCTTCATGCCTGCCGGCTCCCAACAGGGCATCTGACGTTGTCACCCCGATGGAAATATTAGAAGGTGCAGTCCGTCAAAAGGGCGTAAGTGGAAGAGATGGGATCCTACTAGAAGACAGTTCATAGGCTTACATCCATGTCCACAGGGAGTCTTGAATGAAACTTTGCTGGAGAACAGACTTAAAATGGTTCCCTTATACTATTTCAGGACTTCAAAACATGCTAAATCTGCTAAGACCACAAGTCTTGGCTAGAAGGTGGGGACAAAATTCATACACAGGAGGAGTATGAACTGGCATATCACCTTGGAGAGCAATTTCCTGTATACAGTGAAATACAAGATGCACTTAATCCACAGTCCAGCACTTTGGTTTCTAACTGTACACACGAGTGTGTGCTCTCACGTGCATGCGCTAGGAGACACACAGAAAACATCCACTGCAGCATTATTTAAGTAGAAAAGTAGAAGCATTTGGATTATCATATGGAAACAGATAAATTGAAATTTATTCATGCAGTGGAAAAACCCATCAGCAGTTAAAATGCATGGATCAGACAGATCTATATATATTAATATGGACAAAACTTTTAAGATAATATTGAATGAGAAAAAAGCATACATCCTTTTCAAAAGGTTACATCATTAAAAACATTTTGTGCAAGATTTTAAAATACATATAATAATAGTCTGATTTGTCAATGGCATAAAACAGATGGAAATGACATGTACAACTTTAGGATAACGGCTTATGTCTATGTATAGAGTGATGATTTTAATTTGCATTTTTCTGAAATTAATGAGTCTGAACTTCATACACTTGTTGGACTTTTTTGTGAAATTTCCTTCTATTTTTTTTTTTTCTTTTTTGCTTTTTAGGGCCAGACCCACAGCATATGGAGGATCCCAGGCTAGTGGTCTAATCAGAGCTGCAGCCACAGCAAGGCCAGATCAGAGCCGCGTCTGTGACCTACACCACAACTCAGGGCAATGCCGGATCCTTAACCCACTGAGCGAGGCCAGGGATCGAACCAGCAACCTCGTAGTTCCTAGTAGGATTCATTTCCGTTGCGCCACAACGGGAACTCCTTTTTTATGCAATTCCCATCCCTATCTTCTGTCCAACTTTTGTTCTTGAGGTAGGTTAAATTTTTTTGTGATAATTTTCAGGAACTCCTGTACATTCAAGGTATAAATCCCTTTGTGTGATTTATCACCTGGGAAATTACTTGGATGTCCTTCGTTGAAAGAAATCGTTCATTTTGATGCAGCAACAGCCAACCATGTTTTCCTTATACTTTGCATTTTCTGGGTCTTATTTAAGCAGCCTCTCTCTACCTTTATGCCCTTAAGGAATGGGAATTCTTTTCTATCAGTGTTAACTTTCTATGTAGGTCTTTCATCCATTTGGGGGTCCACCTTTTCACAAGGTATAAGGTAGAGATCCATCTGAAATATTTTTCCCACATAGTGATCCCATTTTCCAAATACTACATATACTAAAAATTAATACCCCTCACCATACACAGTCACAAGAATTTTTTTCTTGTGATGAGAACATTTGAGATTTACTCTCTTGGCAACTTCCAGATAGGTGAGACAGTATTATTAACCACAGCTTCCATGCACGTAACATCCCCACGGCTTATTCATTTTATAACTGAAAATTTGTATTTTTTACTTTCTCCATCTATTTTCCACCCCTCACCCCTGACTCTGACCATCACCGATTTACTCTCTGTATCTAAACTTGGTTTAAAACTGTTTAGGTTCCACAAATAAGCGAGGTTGTATGGTACTTGTCTTTGGCTTTTTCAACTGAGCAGAAGGCACTCAAGGGTCATCCACGCTGCCACAAGTAGCGAGATGTGTTCCTTTTCATGGCCGGGCAGTACTCCACCGAGCATATATACTCCACGTCTTTATCCATTCAGCCATCAGTGGACCCTTAAAAAGGTTGCTTCCCTATCTTGGCCACTGTGAATAAGGCTTCAGTGAACATGCGGGCACACATCTATTCTGAATTCATGTTTTTGTTTTCTTCAGATCAATACCTAGCAGTGGAATCATGTGGCAGGTCTATGTGTAATTTCCCAGGACTCTCCACACTGTTTCCGCAGCGGCTCCACCCGTTTGCATTCTCACCAACGGCACAGGCTTCCCTGTTCTCTACATCTCGGCTGTGCTGGTTATTTCTTGTCTCCTTGATAAGAGCCATTCTAACAAGTGAGAGGTGACACCTCAGTGTGTTTTTTTCCCTTCTTTCTTTTTCTTTGTTACCTGTGGCATATGGAGGTTCCTGGGCCGGATCCTTTAACCCACCGTGTGGGCTGTGGATCAGACTTGTGCCTCCACAGTGAGCCAAGCCATGGCCGTCAGGCTCTCAGCCCACTGTACCACAGTGGGAACTCCTCTGCTCACTGTGGTTCCGACCTGCATTTCCTTGATGATTAGAGATACTGAGCATCTTTGCACACATGAGGAACACCAGATCCTCAACTGAGCCATGAGGGAACTCCGCATCTAGGATGCTACTGAATGTAAGATGCACTATTATTTCTGTGTCTCTAAAGAGAAAAAAGATTCTGCCAAGTAATTGTAATTTATCACTGACTGCAAAAATACCCTATTTGAAAAATATTAAAATGTGACAAAAAGTGTAGTCCACTGCATTGTTCTTTTTTTTTTTTTGTTGTTGTTGTTGTTGTTGCTATTTCTTGGGCCGCTCCCGCAGCATATGGAGGTTCCCAGGCTAGGGGTTGAATCGGAGCAGTAGCCACCGGCCTACGCCAGAGCCACAGCAACGCGTGGGATCGGAGCCAAGTCTGCAACCTACACCACAGCTCACGGCAACGCCGGATGGTTAACCCACTGAGCAAGGGCAGGGACCGAACCCGCAACCTCATGGTTCCTAGTCAGATTTGTTAACCACTGCGCCACGACGGGAACTCCCCACTGCATTGTTCTTAAACACAAGCACTGCTCCTTTCTGGGAAGGCGTGCACGTCCCTGTTCTTGACGTCAGACCTGGCCACGTGCTTCTGCCGCGTCCGTGGGGAAGTTTACTTCTTCATCTCGCTCACGTCTGGCTTCTCTGTGTAACTTACTTTGACCAAATAAAAACGAGAGCGTGTGGAAATGATGTGTGCCATTTTTTAAAAGTGTTTCTTTTTGCCTTCTACCATGAGACCAGTCACGTCCCAGACAGGAGTTTCTTCTAAAGCCTGGGTGTTAGAATGCAGCAGACAGTATCAGGCAAGCGACGGTGGAGAGTGCAGGTAAAACACACCTTCGCTGGTGTAGCCCACTGATAGTTTAGGGTTGTTCCTTACCACAGCAAAACTTGGCCTAAGGTGACTGATGCAATTTGAATTTTAAAATTAACGAAATCCGGCATTTATTTCCCTGAGAAACAGGTAATTTTCCTTCACTCTCTTCTAGCCCATGTACGAAAGGCTCTAAGAAATGGTGGAGCCACAAGAAAAAAGGAACCTGGGCTTCTGAAACATTCTGGAGGTGAGAGCTACCTGGTACATCGAGCTGGACTATTAACATAAGCAGAAACAACTTCTTATCATGTTAAACTTACAAAAAATTTTAGGTTTATTTGTAACAGCCATCAATGTTCTAAAAGTCCAGTGAATTACAATATGTGTTGGGAGTTCCTGTCGTGGCGCAGTGGAAACGAATCTGACTAGGAACCATGAGGTTGCAGGTTCGATCCCTGGCCTCGCTCAGTGGGTGAAGGATCCGGCATTGCTGTGAGCTGTGGTGTAGGTCACAGACGTGGCTCGGATCCCACGTCGCTGTGGCTGTGGTATAGGCCGGCAGCTATAGCTCTGATTGGATCCCTAGCCTGGGACCCTCCTTATGCTGCGGGTGCAGCTCTAAAAACGAAAAAGTGTTGACATAAAATTGAAAAACTTTGTGTTATCTAGCTGAATTGACCTGTTCAAAAGTTAGTCTCATAAAAATCATTTTGTAAATGATGGTATAAAATGCACTGAACCAACTTCTGGTTTAGGTCACAAATCACCTTGTCCAATAAATGCAAAATGATCAAAAGAAAGTAAAACTAACTGCGTATGTATTTGTCCATGTAATGAGCTCTGTGCTAAGAGTGGTGGAGGATACAAAGACTAGCAAATATAATGCGGAGTTCATAATGTCGTAAGCTGGGCGGGGGGAAGCATCTTTTCTGTAGGTTGGGAGAAAAAAAGGTAAAATCCTGCATCATGGAAAGCCAGGAGATTATATCTGCTTGAGAGCATAAGGAAAAGGTTCATAGAGACCACCATACTTGAGGTGTGGCCGACCGCAGACAGGATAAATGAGTGAGGTGTATTCACCACAGGAGGAAGGATCTGAACGGAAAGTGGGACGCAGCAAATGATGAAACACTTGCAAATCCAGATTGTCTAGAGAACAGAGCACGTGCAGGAAAGAGACTGGGGTAGCTACATCGGTGATACACTATTGATGGTTTAATTGCTCAGTGAAACACTGGTGTTTGTGGTGTCTGCAGAAGAATCTGTGACCGCAGAAGAATCACCGTTGGTTTGAATAAAGGAGGAATGTAATTATATCTATACTGATGGATAGGAATGTAACCACATCGTGTTCAGTGTGTGGAAATGGGGGAAGCAGACAATGATATGAAGAGCCAGAGCCCTTCATTGTAATCTTCCAGATTAAGTGTAATGACGCTTATGAAAACGGCACCATGACTCAAACAAACAACAGCTCAAGGGAAAAGCCAGCATCAGAGGAGAAGGTGACAAGTTAAGCTATGGGGCAATTACAGCTCTTCCAGAGTCTGTCCTGAAACGTTAGTGAGTCCACAGAAAAATCCACTGCCGGAACCACAGGAACGATACTACACACAGTCGTAACTGAAAAGAAAAAGCAGAGCGTCTTCATGAAGATTCTTTGGGAGCAAGAGAGAGAAGGAGAAACAAGAGGACGAGTCAGAGCGGAGGAGAGCCAGGGATGTGCAAAGAAAGCTGAAGCCGGGACAGCCTGCGGGGGGGACATCAGCCCTACGGGCAGGGGCTGAAGAGGACGAACCCGGAGACGAAGTCCCGGATCTGGCGCTGAGAAGGCTGGCGGCGGGCTGTGTGAACAAGGTCAGTAGCTCTGGTGCGTCGGAACACGGTTTTGCCAAAGAGAGTAAGAGGGAGGAGAAAGTGGTAAAAATGTGTGTCTTTCATTCTTTCAAGAGTTTGGCAGCAGAAAGGAAGAGGCACAGTAACTGCTTGAGGACATCGCTCGAAAAATTATTTCATTTGCAATCTAATTTTTGCTCTGTCTGCCAAATAAAAGAAACTCACCTAAAACAGAAAACCATTCTTCGGCATAGAAGGAAATTATACTCAAAACCTACTTTTCTTCTGCTGTAAAACAGGCTACTGTTATGGCCTAATTTATCTTCCCCAAGAGAGCTGAGAACCACCACGCTGTATCAGAGAGCGCGGAGAAGACCCTGGCAGGTTTCATCCACCGGCAGGTCTAGGTTGCAGCCAGGCTAGAGCCGCCTGGTCGGGTCTGTGAGTGACACGCACCGCGGAGGTGGCGGGGGGAGGCGGCCCCATAAGCCTCTCTTCTTTATGGAAGAAGCACTGTTCTCATTTTCACCCAGGAAACCTTAGGTGCCACATATGCAAAGGAGAGCCAGGGACAGCAAAGCGGGGCTGTCTCGAAGTGCTCAGGTGCAAGGTATGTGCAAATGGAAACGGGCGTAATTTATCCATATCACTTATCTATGGACCCTCAGATACGTAAATGGATGGCTTCCATGTCTATTCCTTCCAACATACTCTTGAAATATTTTATACTATTGTATTATTTATCTATTTCTTCAAAACAAATTACCCCAAAGTCAGTGGCTTAAAACAATAAACACTTATTATCTCACGGTTTCTGTCAGTCAGGAATTCGGGAGCAACAGAGCTGGGTGGTACTGTCTCAAAGTTTTTCATGAGGTTCAAGATTTGACATGAGCTGCAGTCCCCTGACGGCTTGACTGAGGCTACAGAATCCATTTCCAAGAAGCCTGTTAGCTGGAGGCATCGGTGCTTGTCTGGCTGCTGCAGGAGGCCTCGATTTCGCACTGTGCAGGCCTCCACGGGGCTGATACATGGCAGAGAGAAGGAGTCGAGAGAGAGGGAGGGAGGAGATGAGTGGGGACAGATGGGGGGGGCGGAGGGAGAGAGAGAGGAAGAAGTTGCAACGTCTTTTTAACCCGGTCACACACTGTCGCGTCCCCATACCCTGCTCATCAGCAGTGAGTCCCTAAGTCCTCCGCACTCAGAGTCAATTAGGACAAAATCTTTCGGAAAGAGGACCATCGACCGACCGATTTGCAGACGTACTTCAAAACCATCAAAGCGACTCACTTTTATTCGTGACTTGATCTGCTATTTCATCAAGACCGTGATTCCTCCCAATAGTTTTCTTTAGTTTCTTACTTTTTTTTTTTTTTTGCTTTTTAGGGCCACACCCATGGCATATGGAGGTTCCTGGGCTGGGGGCTGAATCAGAGCCACAGCAATGCTAGATCTGAGCCACGTGTGCGACCTACACCACAGCTCACAGCAACACCAGATCCCCGACCCACTGAGCGAGGCCAGGATCGAACCCGAGTCCTCGTGGATCCTGGTCGGGTCCGTAACCCACTGAGCGAGGCCGGGATCGAACCCGAGTCCTCGTGGATCCTGGTCGGGTCCGTAACCCACTGAGCGAGGCCGGGATCGAACCCGAGTCCTCGTGGATCCTGGCCGGGTCCGTAACGCACTGAGCGAGGCCGGGATCGAACCCGAGTCCTCGTGGATCCTGGTCGGGTCCGTAACGCACTGAGCGAGGCCGGGATCGAACCCGAGTCCTCGTGGATCCTGGCCGGGTCCGTAACCCACTGAGCGAGGCCGGGATCGAACCCGAGTCCTCGTGGATCCTGGCCGGGTCCGTAACCCACTGAGCGAGGCCGGGATCGAACCCGAGTCCTCGTGGATCCTGGCCGGGTCCGTAACGCACTGAGCGAGGCCGGGATCGAACCCGAGTCCTCGTGGATCCTGGTCGGGTCCGTAACCCACTGAGTGAGGCCGGGATCGAACCCGCACCCTCGTGGATCCTGGTCGGGTCCGTAACGCACTGAGCACAACAGGGACTCCCTCCTCACACCTATTTTCAGGTCACACACTTCTGCACAGACATTCTGAATGGTATCAAGGCGACGCACATTTTCCCAAAGAGAAATGCATAAGATTTCATCCTTCTTTCTTTAGTTATTGATTATATGTCATGTATGAGATACTATACTAGTCAACTGATAACCAAAATATAGACAAAAAAATTGCCATAAGATAAATTACTACAGAATAGCAGACGAAGCAGAAGTCAGCAAACATGACCCCAAGGGCTGGCTTCCTGATTTTGTAAATAAAGTTTCACTGGACACAGCTGTGCCCATTTGTCTACGTGCCATCTCTGGCTGCTTTCACCCGTGCAGTCAGAGCTGAGTATCTGGGACAGACACTGTACGGCCACAAAACCCAAAGAATTTCTGTGGAGTATTTAAGGGAAATACAAATTAGCCATGGAAGCCTCAGTTTTCACTGACAAGAATTATCAGCAATTTATACCTTTTGGACTAAGATCTCCATTTAAAAATGTTTCGAAAAACCAATTTCACATCTAACACACACTGAAGAGAATTCCAAAGATTTTAGCTAGAACACGCCATGCCAAGTCCCCAGAGCGAGAGAACTCAACAATAATTGAAAACATTTCACTTTTCGCAAATGGGGTATGTAATAGTCTATTTAAAGATTTTGTCAGCTAAAGTGGAAATCTGGAAGGCCAAAAAGCCTCATGTGTAATAAATCACTTGTCAGACTTGAAAAAAATACTATTATTTTTCCCCCAAAGTCAGTAAAAACTCTGAAACACTCAGGTTCTATTTTTAAAATTAACCACAATCTATTTATTCACTAAAGATTGATATAAAGTTAGAATATTTCCTACTTGAAGCTAAAATGTTGAAAAAATTTTTTATGCGAAGTTCTTAGACTTGACAATTATCTTTAAAAAAATCATTGTGCCTTGACCGTGGTTAGAACTTCTCTGTATTGCTCCAAATTTTCTTTTCAACGTAGAAATGACTTACAGGATAAAGACTCTCAGACTCCCAGACTCCTCAAATTAACCTGACTACATGATACACAAAGCTAATTCCCTCAGATTGTTCTGTTTTATCTTGGAAACCTATTATAACTTTAACATTTGCATTAGCGTTAGGGTGTTCACTCTCTATTTAAGAATAAGATAATTTTGGAAGTCGTCTTACCACAACAAAAGCAGTAATTGGTCATACTATACGTAATTGCTAATATCTGACTAATTTTTACGTTAAAAAGGGCAATTTTTCGTGGTTCAATCTAGTACGACCTTGGTGGGCAGGATAAACAGGCATGAGAAAGCAACTTCAAGCCCAGGGTGACTGCTGTCCACTTCTCTACCTCCGGTTCCTGTACATTTGTCCAAGAAGACGATGGCAAGATGCTATAAGTCTAGAAGGATAAGGGGAAGATGCAGAAGAGTGGAAAGAAACTGTGTATAACGTATCTTGGTGAGAAAGAGGAATTCCTTTTTAGATCTGATCAGTATGAGATACCTACGAGACATTTTGGTAGGAATATTCACTAAACAATTGTGTAAGCGGATCTAGAGAGTTAAAAAAAAATACCTGTGAATCATCAGCAAATAGATGGTACAGGAGTCACCAAGAGCGCACACACACTGAGAAAAGGAACAGGCCGAGACCAATACCCGAGCACAGGCTGGGAAAAAGACCACTTAGGGAGCTGTCTAAACAGCCAGTGTGCTGTGAACGGGAGGATGCTGTCTGTCTATCATCCACGCCTCTTCAGACCTTTTCACTTGAGGGTAATTTTATGACGCGACAAGAGCGAATCTTCGGATCACTCCACTTCTGTTTTCAAACAAAATCTGTAAAAGCTACGACATGTGCTTTGATGGCGTGACTTGGAGTAAGGACTTCAGCTCACTGCGCCTCATCCTTCACCAGCAAGAAGATGTGATGCTAGGTTTACTCGTCTCCCTCCAACCTCTGTGAAGCCAGGATGATGCCTTGTCTGATGCTGTTTTTTCCCTTGTGACCCCAAGAGGCTTACATTCAAAGACTGATTACAGGGAGGGTATAACAAGCTGGCCGTTATTGCCCAGGATGGCACTATTCTAATGTGCCAGCCAGCTATGCTCCAGGGCTCCCCAAAGGGTTGTGAGCCACACGGGAAGTCCTGGGGCTCCCCAAAGGGTCATTTTAGCTCTAAACTCCCCCAGTGGAAGGACAGCGAAACTGAGCAAAAGCCCAGCATTGAACAGTCAGGGTGACCAAATGCCAGAGAAGGTCATATCCCTAGCCAGGACGAGTCTGTTAGGCCAAGGTCAGGGGAAAAAAGATGGACCCACCAGGCTCCTCTGACGTCTCTATGCTTACAGAAGGGGTCTGCCCTCCTTTTCACTGTCAGCACTCTCCTCTGTAAGAGAACACATGCCCTGGTTAGGGTCTGCCATCTCTACTCTTCTGGCCATTATGCAATAACTGGGGGTAAGGCCCAGCATGACTCATCTGGGAACTTGGTATCCTTGATACAGGAAGAAGGGACAATGTCCCAAAGGAATAATGATCCAGCCAAGATGCACTGCTTGGAGTTGTGAGCATACACATGGGGCTGCTTCCACAGGTGCTTCATCAAGGAAGCCAAACGGAGTGTGAAAACGTAAGATATGATTAGATCTGGAAGCCTTTATTAATTTAGAAGTACTTTCCAGAGATGGGACTTACCAGCCTGGCAAGGATCTTGGGAGACGGTGCAGACTCCTGCAGCGGCTCCGAGCTGGGAGGGACTCACCCCTGCCATCTGGACCATGGGACTCGGCAGAGCCTAGGCTATTAGAGAGCCCTGGGCAGAGCCTAGGCTGCTAGAGAAGCTGGGGACAGGTTCACCCTGGAAGGGCCGAAGACGCGCTCTAGCTGAGAGGACACACACTCTGGGAACAGGCTGCTTCCCCGCCCTCAAGGGCAGCGGTGTCCCGCGCCAACCAAGGATCTCCTCCTCCCCACGGGAGCCTCAGGATGCGTCGGACCAAAGGACTCGTTTGACAGCAGATAAGGTGTGGAAGCGGCCTGGGCACACGGGATCTAACAGTGGATACACGACAGCAGGGAGCTTCCCACCTGACAGAGACTGGAATGGCCTGGTAAAGTTGCCACTGGAGTGCCACCAGAAGATGACAGCTTATGGGATAAAGTGTCACTCTACGGGATAAAAAGTATAGACATCAAGTCAAGGAGGTTTATATGACACGATGTCTCCATCAGGAGATAATCACTGGTCTTAGAACCAAGGGGTCAAAAGCAGGCTCTACCCTCTTTCCCGCAACGTCTCCGAGGAGTTCCCTGTACTTTCCGCTCCCACAGGGTCCAAGTCCTGCAGGTGACGGTCCTGGTTCCTAAGACGCCGCATTTTACCAGGTGACAGAGGGAGTCCTTCTGAGCTCTAAGCTGCGGCTGCTCCCGGAGCATTACACGTCCCCCACGCAGGCACCATCTCAGTACAGCAAGTTCACCCAGCTCATCAGGAAGAGGAGCAGACGGGCATCCTTTGCGGTCCTGCAGTGCAGGGCTGTTATCCGCACCACTAATCCTCTAAGCTCCCCCCGGGAAGACCAGCCCCCGGAATCCCAGAGGAGCATCGCCCCGAAAGGATACGAAGCTTGAGGGCGGCTGACCCCGGGGTGAACTGCAGTGAACACCAGGAGGAGCCACCGCACCTTCCCTCAGGCAAGACTGCATCGTCCAGGCTGCCACGGGCTCTGTGGTTGGCCTCCGCACTAGAAGGCCTCCTGATCCAAGACACACCCTTCCCAGGGTGGCCTCAATTTAGTGACTGCTTCAATTAGAGGATAAAAGTCCAGTTATTCAGCCCAGCAGGATTGTTATAAAGGATTCACAGCTTCCTAAAAAGGATGGTTGAGACTTAGAATCAGTTTGACTTTTCCTTACACCCAATCCTGCTTCTTCTTTCTCTTTCCACAAGTGTTGCTTCCTAATAAATTCCCTGTAGCAAAATGCAATCTCTGCAGCCTGCCTCTGGAATATCCAGTTTCTGCTGCAGCTTTTCACTAATTGCAGCCCTCAGTCCGCTGCAAAGTGTCAGTGAGTCCAGATACAGATGTTGAGAGTAGAATAAACACATAATGCACAGCTGTTATTTGCCTGTAAAAGTGATCATCATTCTTTTGTTTGTTTGTTTTTGTGTGTGTGTGGTGTTTTTTTTTTTGTTTTGTTTTGTTTTGGTTTTGGTTTTTTTTGGCCATACCCATAGCATGTGGAAGTTTCCATGCCAGGGACTAAACCCATGCCACAGCAGTGACCCAACCCACACCAGTGACAATGCTGGGTCCTTAACTTGCCGAGCCACCAGGGAACTCTAATGATCTCTCTCTTGAAAAGACTGGACATCAGACTAAAATAGAAGATGTCTAAATTAATAACAAAGGAAGAGTCTTTTTAACCAAAGCCTGGGATTCGGGAAGAATACAGGCAATTTCTACCTGTACTCAATGATCTCACGTGTGAGGGACACAGGGTGTCACTGTCACACTTAGTGCCGTGACTACTGAGGTACAGACGCTAAACCTACTTTCAGTGCTTGACCGTCACCGTCCTTAGGATAAACAGCATGTTTCCCCCCGCTCCACTGAAAGGGAGGAGACTGCTCCCTGCATGTGTGTGGTTCGGGGGTTTGGGCTCCAGATCTCAAGTATAAGAGAATATCACCTGCGATTTGTCCCAAGTCCCGCCTACTAGGGACCTTCTAGGAAAGCATCTGAACTGAGCTATTTACCCCTTTCCCTTTCTACCGAGTGATAAGTCTTTTCTTGACAGGCTGACAATGACGTGTTTGGAGCTCACCAAAGACTGAGGACCCTTTGCCAGCAAAAAAAAAAAAAAAAAACCCTTAATTGTTTTCCAGCATATTTGACTTCCTACACAGAAAATTCTTCAGGCCTACTTCTCATTCAAGTAAAATGTGCTTATATTATATGTAGACAGTTTCGCTATAGCAATAACCAGTGCCTAAGAAACTCAAATAAACCGAATGAGGAAATGACGTAGCACAGAGATTATGATAAATCATACCTGCTAATGAACATATGCAACAGAGAGCTCTCTCACACTTTATTTTTTCTGGAATGAGGTAGCAATATAAGTAAATACAAGCAATGATTTTCACCTATGCTATCTACTGAGTCTTTGAAACCAAGAATGCACATAACAAGCTTCATTAACTGTTCTGAAAATTAAAGATAATCTATAAACACTGGTGACGGAAAAGACAATTATATACGAAGTCTGCATTCATTCACACTTTAAAAAGTATAGAAGTGCCATATAATAAATTAATTCACTTATTTAGTCAACAAGCATTATTTAAGAATATAATACATGACAGGTATTATGAATAAAGTGGAAGACTTGACATAGCCAGTCAAATGGAGAATACAGACAAGCGAGTCATGATGTTAGAGGTGCCTGAGTGGATAACAGCTTATTTTGGTATCACAGTTCCTCTACTTCAGATGCATCACATCTGGATATACAGGTTTCCTAAAAGATAGAACTGAACGGTCTGCTCAGTAACTAAATAGGGATTTCAGTCTCTGAAATTTCCTTGACAACTATTTGACTCTGACTCCTTTGGCTCATACATGTAGTCATAAAATAAAAGTTCGGAATGAACGTTTGCCTTGGAAAGGTCTGGCAAGGAGTGAAAGAATATGCGCGGAATGTCTGCTCAACACCTATGTCATGTGATGGGAAGAGCGAAGAGAAAAAGGCAGCCGTGCTGTCCTCCCTGCACCGCCGCTGCCGCGCAGCGCGGTTTACACGTTCTGCATTTTGGCACGAGCCTCTTGGCAATAATCAAAGGTGACCAGGGGGATATCAGCACAAGGTCTAAACCTACTTTGGCTGAACTTCTTAGATGATTAGCTTAAAATGTAAGTTGGACGAGAAGTAAGAGGAATTATCCTACTCTGACACTTATATGGCAAAACTATTGAATCACAAGCTCTTCCTGAGACTCTAACAACCAGCAGGTTCATTTGCAGTGAAGAACAAGTGTTCACACTCACGGCACACTCTTCGCATCAGAGCATTAAACTAATAATCCTGTATTGTTTTCATGCAGACCTCAGAGGTATAGAGGTTTTTTTTTTTGGGGGGTGGAAATCTATCTGAAAATGAAGTTATAGAGTCAGAAAAATCTATTGTCTGATTCCACCCATCAATGTCTACATATAAAAATGAGGAAACTAGCAGCAGGGTACTGCTAAGTATTTGTCTAAATATTTGAGGTTTAGGTTAGATCTTCAATTCTGAATAAAGTTATGGAAATAGTGTCAGTCTCATTCTCTCAATTCTAAAACAAACAAACAAAAAAACCCAAAAAGGATGAACTAGATAATCCCTCACATACTTTCCTGCTCTAAGATTCTATAATTTGAACACAAAAAAGAGACATCATTAGAGATAAGACGACAGAGTAAAAGGACCTTCAGCTCATCTCCTCTCACGAGCACACCAGAATCACAGCTAACTGCTGAATAACCTTGAATAAAAAAGACTGGAATCTACCACAAAAAGATATTCTACATCCGAAGGCATAAAGAAGAAACCATGAGATGGAAGGAATGAGGCACCTGCGATATAATCAAATCCCATACTGTCTGGACGGGCGACCCACAAGCTGCAGACGAATTACACTGCAGGAGGTCTTCCACAGGGGTGCGAGCACCCATGCTTCTGAAGCTGCTTCAAAAAACTGCAGAGGAAGGAACACTTCCAAACTCATTCTATGAGTCTGCTATCACCCTGATACTAAAACCAGATGAGGATACAAAAAAAAAAAAAAAAAAAAAAAAAAAGGAGAGAGAGAATTATAGGCCAATATTCTAATGTACAATAGACACAAAAATCCTCAACAAAATACTAGCAAACTGAATCTAACAAGATAGTAAGGGATCATACACTGTGACTAAGTGGGATTTATCTCAAGAATGCAAGAATTTTCCAATATCTGCAAATCAATCAGTGTGATATACCACATTAACAAACTGAAGAATAAAAGCCATATGACCATCTCAACAGACGCAGAGAAGCTTTTGAAAAATTCAGCATTTATTTATGATAAAAACTCTCCAAAAAGTGGACACAGAGGGCACTTACCTCGACATAATAAAGGCCATCTATGAAAAATCCACAGGTAACATTATACTCATTAGGGAAAAACTGAAAGCATCTCCTCTAAGATCAGGAACAAAAACAAGGATGTCCACTCTTGCCACCTTTATTAAACATAGTTTTGGAAGTCCTAGCCATAGCAATTAGAGAAGAAAAAGAGGAGTTCCCATTGTGGCTCAGGGGGATAAGGACTTGACATTATCTTTGGGAAGATTTGGGTTTAATCCCTGGCCTTTCTCAGTGGGTTAACTATCCAGCACTGCTGTCAGCTGCAGTGTAGCTCACAGATGTGGCTTGGATCCTGCATTGCTGTGGCATAGGCCTCAGCTGTAGCTCCAATTTGACCCCTTGCCTGGGAACTTCCACATGCTGCAGGTGCGGCCATTGGGAAAAAAAAAAAGAGAGAGAGAGAGAAGAAAAAGAAATAAAAGGGATTCAAATTGGAAAAGAAGAAGTAAGACTGTTACTGTTTGCATATGATGTGATCCTATACATAGAAAAATCCTAAAAACACTACCAGAAAGCTACTAGAGCTCATCAATGAATTTGGTGAAGTTTCAGGATGCAACATTAATATGGAGAAATCTCTTGCATTTCTATACACTAACGATGAACGATAAGAAAGGGAAATTAAAGAAACAATCCCATTTACTATCACACAAAACAAAAACCCTAGGAATGAACCTACCTAAGGACAAAGGAAATATACTCTGAAAACTATAAACCTATATAATTACATAACTATGTACCCTGATGAAAGAAACTGAAGATGACACAGACAGAAAGATATATTATGTTCTTGGATTGGAAGATTTAATACTGTCAAAATGACTATACTATCCAAGGCAATCTACAGATTCAATGCAATTCCTATCAAGTTACCAATGACATTTTTCACAGAACTAGAACAAAATATTTTAAAATCTGTATGGAAACACAAAGGACCCTGAGTAGTCAGAGGGATCCTTAGAAAGAAAACTGGAGCTGGAAGAATCCAGGTTCTTGACTTCAGACAATACTATAAAGCTATAGTGATCAAAATAGTATGGCACTGGTACAAAAACCAAAATACAGATCAATAGAACAGATAGAAAGCCCAGAGACAAACCAATGCACCTCTGCTCAATCTATGACAAAGGAGGCAAGAATATACAATGGAGAAAAGACAGTCTCTTCAATAAGAGGTGCTGGAAAAACTGGACAGCTCCATGTAAAAGAATGAAATGAGAACACCCTCTAATGTCACACACAAAAACAAACTCAAAATGGATTAAAGACCTAAATGTTAAGACCAGATATTATAAAATTCCTAGAAACAAACAGAGGCAGCACATTCTTTGACGTAAATTGCAATTATCTCTTTGATTTACCTCCTAGAGAAATGAAAATAAAAACAAAAACAAGCAAATGGGGCCTAATTAAAAGTTAAAGTTTTCTGCACAGCAAAGGAAACCATATACAAAATGAAAAGACACCTACGGAATGGGAGAAAATATTTGCAAATGATGCGACTAATAATAGGTTCATCTCTAAAACACGTAAACAGCTCGTGTAGCTAAATATCAGAAAAGCAAACAACCCAATCAAAAAATGGGCAGGAGACCTAAATTGACATTTCTCCAAGAAGACATAAAGGTGGCCAAAAGGCACATGAAGAGATGCTCAACATCACTAATTAGTAGAGAAGTGCCAATCAAAGCTACAAGGAGGGACCACCTCACACGGGTCAGAATGGCCATCATCAGAACGTCCACAAAAATAAATGCTGGAGAGGGTGTGGAGACAAAGGCACCGTCCTACACTCTTGGTGTAAACTGGTACAGCCACTATGGAGAACAGGATGAGTACTCATCAGAAAACTAAAACAGAGCTGCCACATGAGCCTACATTCCCACTCCTGGGCATCTATCCAGAGAAAACCATAATTTGAAAAGATACGTGGACCCCAATATTCACTGCAACACTATTTATGAAAACGAGCAAGATTACGTTCCCAGAATGAGGGTGTACTCGGCCTCTTGCTAGCCTTCTTGGAGGAAGTCAGCAGCGTGAGGATCCTAGAAATCAAATGGAATTTTTGTGAAATGACTGCACCTGCTCAAACAGGCAATGAGAGCATAATTGAGCTTCTGTACTTTCAGAGCAGTGCCAGTATTACCCTCAGCACAGTAAGTACTCCAGGACCCATTCTCCACCCAGAGGGGTTTTTATTTATAAGGTGCTAGCGAGATTACTACCTTAAGCAGTGTATTCTACAATGCAGCAAGACCAACACCAAAGGCCTAAAAGCAATATTAGAGAATTAGTGGGCCACATCACACTCAGTCTGGAATTTCCCCCATGACTGCCTCCCGGAAATGGAGCAGCCCTGTCCTTAGAGATGCTGGAGTCTTTAACAACGGGAAAGTGCCAGTCCCGCTCTATGTCGACATTGCCAAGGACAATTTATAAATCCCCAATCTATAAGGCTGTAAACATTCTGACTCCTTACTCAGGCAGTGAAAAGCGATGGCATGGTTCTACCACCGTTTGCTGAATCCTAGAAGGCACTTATTTATCCAATGAGAGACCAAGACTGCAGTTCAGTTCTCTCTCAGCTACCGGGGGTATCGAGTCTGGCCAAACAGGCTTCCTCATTATTTAAGATGCAAGCCTACTGGGAATTTCTAAGCAAAAACCTTGAGGGTGGCTTTGTCTGACACTTCTCTTGTATTGGAGTCCTGCAATATACAGAGAGGGGAAAAAAAAGCAGTATTTTCATCCTTTGATGCTTGAAACCTCGAGACCATCACCAACTGATCTTCCAGCACTGCCACAGATGCCACATACCCTGGTCTAATTAGGGCAATCAGACGTATTCTAAGCCAGACCTGGGAGGGAGGGAAGGAGGGCAGAGGTTCGTTCTAAATTTAGGTGGCTCTTAATTTTCAAGAATGAAGTGAACAGACCCACTTTCAGATTTCCTATAGAAAGTCCGAGGGACCGTCTGTATCATCAAGCCTCTGAAATGTCCTCTAGAGGGATATTAATACAGTTTTTCATGATTTGTTTGGTAAATCATCGGTTACTTGGAAGATATTATGACATGTTCCTCAAATACTGCTCCTTGTGTGCACTGCATCTGCATGTCTGTGCACAAAAGAGTTAACAAAGCAGGTGTGAGACTGTTATCCTTATAATGGCCTGCTTACAAGAATCCCTCTCCTTACAGGAGCTCTTCACAGGTGTCTTCACAGAACTTGGATCTTGGGAGGGTTCCCACCATTTCTGGAACTGGTAAGAGTGCCTAAACTGTTTGGGCAGATAATATGCTGAACACCTGCTTTCCTTCTGGGAGCTGGGAATTTTGCCATGGCTGGGCACAGGGGCCTGTGTGACCAGCCCCAAATGAAAACCACGAGCACTGAGTATCTAATGAGCTTCCCTATTACACAGCGCTTCACCCATGTCACAAGTCGCTCCTGGGAGCACTGAGTGGGTCCTGTGTGATCCCCCGGGAGAAGACTCTAGGAAACTGCACTGGTTTCTCCTGGACTTAACTCCACGTACCTTCTCACACTGCTGACGTGGCTTTGAACCCTTTCACTGCCATAAATCTAAGTCCTAAGTACAAGACCATGCTGAGTCCTGTGAACCCTTCTAATGAATCACTGAACCTGGGAGTGGACTTGGGGACCTTCCAAAATAATGTCCCAGAGTACTTGTGTTAATATTATTTCTATGAGAAAAGTGAATGATACCTAAAAAAAAAAAAAAAAAAAAACTTCCCTGTTATCCTTCTGTTTATGCAAGAGCGATAACAACTAATACAACCATCATCACTTGTTAAAAATCTCCTGTGAGCAGGCTTTATCTTAGGCAATTATTTTCCAACTCTGACAATAAACATAAAAAGATATTTTGCCTTGCTTTTACAACTGAGAAAGAAGAAATCCAAGATTAGAATTTAAATCTATATTACCTCAAAACCCATATCTGTCTACAATATCGCCTCTGTTCATTTTCCTTCGTGTGTAACAACTGTTTAACTAAAAGAACCACATCTGGAAATGGTAGCTTCTGTTTACTTTTTTAATATGCAAACCGAAACGGAATTAGCATTCAGTTGGAACTTCTATTTCTCTTTGTAATATATGCATACTGACTAGCTAATAGAGTGAAATAGTGACTTCGGAAAGAAAGAAATCCAGGGTGCAGTTCATGTTCTTTCCACAGGACAAAAGGGGTCATCCTGGGTTCCCGAACCTTAGGATTACATGAGATGTTAAATGAAAAATAGCACATGGTATCAACAGATGCTTCAGTAAGTATTAGGACCTAGCTCCTCTTAGGTAAGGAATTGCCTTGGCGATTGGATCAAGGTTCAACATCTCAAGTGAAGATCAAGTGTTTCAGACCTGCCTGACATAAGCAGAGGAGCATACAGTAGTCTCGCTGTACACACGCGGAACTGAGCTGACCCCGACTGCCACCAGGCGGCATGCATTTCATCCAAAACGTATTTACTAAATTTCTGCGGTATGCCAGGCATGTGCGAGACAGTTAGGAAACCAAGAAGGGACCCCCTGTTACAATCTAGCGCCTGATAGAGCAGGAGGAGAACGAGTTAGTACAGAGAGCATGGAGACGGGAGGACAAGTCACTGGTCCATCACTGGCTACTGGGAAGATGCTGTGACATGTTCTGCACACACTGCCGCTTGTCTGCACTGCATCTGCCAAACCACCTCATTCACAACACACACAATCTCTTCGTTTTATCTGTTACATTAATAAGAGACGATAAAAATAAAATAGATGACTATTAGTTTTTCACGCTGGGCATGTCATGTCAGTGTGTCTGGTGATACCAATGAGCAGAAACAACTGATAATTTAACAACGAAGAATCTCTGGTAACTTTGCTATGGGGAACAAAAGCATTGTCTTAGCTTACTTTTTTTTTGGTTTTTAAGTGTAATTTATTGAACTTCAATTGGCATGTCAGATTGCTATCTCCTTAAAAAGGCATTAAACTACACTGCCTCCTGAAATATAAAAGTTCTAATCCAGGCTAATTGCCATTTATATTTTTTCTCATATTTTTAAAAAGAGAATTATTTAAGAGCATCTCATTTATATCAGTGGTACATGAAAACTACCCCCCTGACACGTCTCCATCATGGGTGTTCCATGGAACCTGCCAGGCATGCATGCTACAGTTGTCTGAGATACATCTGACAGAATGAAATTCACAACCACACCATTTTAAAAGTGTGTTGTAAGAAAATATTCCATTATGTTTCTCCCCAGTCCACTGCATTTCTTTGTAAAATGGTGATTTTTTTTTTTTTTTTTTTTTTTTGTCTTTTCGCCTTTTCTTGGGCTGCTCCCGCGGCATATGGAGGTAGCTGTAGCCACTGGCCTACGCCAGAGCCACAGCAACGCACGATCCAAGCCGCGTCTGCAACCTACACCACAGCTCACGGCAAAGCCGGAACCTTGACCCACTGAGCAAGGGCAGGGATCGAACCCGCAACCTCATGGTTCCTAGATCCGCAACCTCATGGTTCCTAGTTGGATTCATTAACCACTGCACCACAACAGGAACTCCTAAACTGGTGATTTTGAAGTAGTTTATTTTTACCCCTCAATCACATTTTGTACTGATGAAATATCAATCATTTGACACCAGTCTTGACAATGACTTTTGGATCTGACTCCAAAAGCAAATGCCACAAAAGCAAAAATAAACAAGTGGGACTACATCAAACTGAAAAGCTTCTGCACAGCAAAGGAAACCGTCAACAAAATGAAAAGGCCACCTACTAAATGGGAGAAAATATTTGCAAATCAGCTATCTGATAAGGGGTTAATATTCCAAATATATAACACACACACACACATAACTCAATAGCAAGAAAACGATGTGATTAAAACACAGAGGATCTGAAGAGACATTTTCCCAAAGACACACAGATGGCCAAGAGACACATAAAAAGATGCCCAGCATTGCCAACCACAAAGGCAGTGCAAATCAAAACCACAACGAGGTATCACTTCGGAGCAGCTGTTTCTGAAAGACAAGCTTTGTAAGGATGTAGAGAAAGGGACTCCTGCATATTCTTGGAGGGAATGTTCCAGCCACAGTGGAAACCAGAACGGTGGTTCCCCTCAACACTGAAAAGAGAACTACCACAGGATTCGGCAATCTCACTTCTGGGTTTTTATCTGAAGAAAACAAAACACTAATCTGAAAAGATACATGCACTCTCATGTCCACTGAAGCATTATTTACAATAGCCAAGATATAGAAACAGCTTAAATGCATCTTGATGCGGAATCAAAAATGTGACATATACATATATATGGAGGGAGGAGAGAGACCAGGGGGAGAGATATCTTGATACCTGTATAAAACAGAATACTACTCAGACATAAAGAAGAACCATCTCGCCGTTTGCGACAACATGGACAGCTCTTGAGGGCATCATGTTAAGGGAAGTAAGTGAGATGCGGAAAGGCAAACACTGTATAATCTCACTACAGGTAGAAGTTTTTTAAAAAGCAGAAGACAAACAGCAAAAGCACAAGCTCACAGATGCTGAGACTAGATTGGTGGCTGCCAGAGATGGAGGGTGGAGGAATGAGTGGCAGGGGTGAAGGCAGTCAAAAGCTGCATTTTCAGTTATAAATTAATCCATGGAGACTAAAAAAATGTATCAGTTACTCCCTGAGTGTGACACGTGTATCCTGACAAGGGTAATCTATTCGTTTTAAGGGTTAAATCAAATCTTAGCTTTTTCAGGAAGACTTCTTGATTATTTTAAACCACCTCAGCCCCAATCCCCTCTAGTAAACAAATCATCTTATACTAGAAAGGTATACACCTTCTGAGGCTCTGGGATCCTCAGGAGGGGATATAACCCTGCCTTTCTGAATTCCACACTATGCAGAACACTAGGAACTCAAAAAATAGCTCCTTGAGCTGCACAACATTAAAAAGATAGAGAATTAATTAATATAGAGATTAATTAAGAAAGATAACTAATCTTTAAGGGGCTTTCTGAAAGTTTTGCTTAACATGTTTTCCTGACACAAGTTTGACTTTTTTCTTTTCAATATCGTCACTCATATTTGGATTTTTATTTAATATCAGTGTCTTTTTTCTGGACTGAAAAAGCTGTCTGTTTCCAGTGTTTACTCTTACAACTTTCTTATATTTACTATACTGATTATACTGATTTTGTTTCCTTAGTCATGGTTAGACCTGAGCTGTATGATTTCATTCAATGACTATTTACAGAACATCCTGCAAGTGAAAGATTCTTGCATCAGACAGTATGAGGCATATAAACAGGAATATCAATGTGGATTATCTCTTCGAGACATTTATAATAAAATAAGAGAGCCAAGGGATATATATTAATACTTAATACACAAAGACCAAAGTGTTAATATGACAAAAGTTCACATTTTATAAAACTGAACAGGATGGAAAGTTTATTTTCAAATAAAGGATTCAGAAAAAATTCCCTATAGGTAATGTTTGAGTTGGATCTTTAAAGGATGGTAAGGTGTGGATATGCAGAGATGGGAGGGTAGGACGTTTCAAAAGGGAACTGCGTATCTCTCTCAACCATTAACACTGAACAAACAGTAACACATACGACACAGCAGGCACTGTCGAAAGGCACAGCCCCCGGTTTACGGAGCTTTTACTCCATCTCCCAAACACCTTCCTTGCCTTCCCCTCTGCCACTGTGCCTCTCACGGACACGAGCACTAGTGCAATTCCTTCTTTACGGGTTTTCCTCTATCCACAGTTGTTCTCCACCTTGTCAGCGGGACGACTGATGCAATTATTTCTCTGTATCACTATACAATTCGCATGCCCACCTAGAGGAGAGAATGTAAACCACTGCGGACAAAATACACACCTGGCTCCTCTCGACTTGATCACCGTCCGCCTCTTCAGACTCTCCCTTCCCTCTCCTCACATGCCTTACAACCCAGTGGTACTGAACGCGGAGCAGTGCAGGGTAGGCTGGGTTCTCTCTCGACTCTCAGCCTTGGGGCAGGTCTGGCCTCCAACCTGGAGTGCTGCCTGCTCTATTTCCAGGAAAACTGTCACCATGATTCAAGGTCCCCACCAAGGGCAGACCCCTCTGAAGCCTTCTCCCGGGTCTCCCACACAGAAGGCCGTGCTCTGTTCTTAAAGCTACACAATTCCTGTGTTTTACCTGCTTTTAACGTGTTTCCCCGCTAACACATCAAAATGAAGAACCATCTTTTAAAATTTTTATCTAACAGAATACTTGACAAATAACCGGTATACAGTTAATATCTGCGGAACAGTGAGAGGCTCAAAAAGTCAGTGGGGTAAGGTTAAAGAATAATGTATACAAGACATACTGCAAATGTGAAATTTAGACAAGTTATTAAAGACACATGTAAAGAGGGAACCCAACCAAAATTCTGAGCTTTCAACACTGGGTAACTGAAGCAGGGGGATGCTGATTACAGAAAATGCTGAGTGCTTTACCCAAGACAGCAACACAAGAGACTCCTCAACACACGAGACTCCTCGACAAACCTTGCCCCACAGACACACCAGATGTATGGCCGTAGGGGAAGCAATCCCCTCTGCCCAGCTAAGCAACTTCTATACACTGGGCAAATGAGAAAACCCACCAAAGCTGGTAGGAAAGGACGAGACACTTTCAGCATAAACTCCAGCCTTGGCACAGCACTATATACCTGGGAAAGAAGCCCCAACCCCCAGCTTCTTCCTGAGAAGTGAAGGTTTGGACCCCACATCTAGCACTCCAAATTTAAGACTGCCACCACAGTGATAAGCTCCCCAAACAACTAGCTCTGAAAGCCAACAGGGGCTTGTGTTCCCAAGACCCATAATACTATAGCAAACAAAGAAGCAATTCTTAATGAGTGCATGAACACCCACCAAAGCTATACCCCCCAACCCAGATCTCAGAGTAGATGGAGCAGAATCACCCACTGCCTAGTCTTTTCCTTAAAGAGGCTTACCTGCACACTTTAAAAGCTGCTGCTTGAGGCCCAAGCTTCTAATCCAGCAGGCGTCTCTTCCTAGAGAATAGGGAAATAAGCAGACACCTCTCTGATCTTCTCATTCCAGCCTGCTCTAAGTTACCAGTATCCCCCTGGAAGGAGTCTGCACACATGACTATCCTCCAGGTTTTACAGTTGTTGCCCAAGGGATAGGCATCCAGATTACCTGGCTCTGATAGCTAGTAGGACTCATATTCACAAGTCCCAAAAATCTGTAGCAAACAAAGAATCAGTTCTCAACTAGCTATTCACGTAGGACTCAGTGCACAGCAGGCAGGCAAAAAAATATGTAAGTAAATAAATAAAAATGCCCATCTCCCAATCTTTTACAGAACTCTCTGCATACTTTAGAAACTTCTGCTTGAGGGTCTGGCTTCTGACTCAGCAAGCATTTAGGAGCAGGCTGGGATCCTCCCCAGAGATGGAGAAAGCCAGTGAACACCTTGTCCACTTTCTTCCTCCAGCCCACTCCAATAAGAAACCAAGTCACCAGTATCTCACTGGAAGGAGCGTGCACACCAGTTTTTGTGGCTGCCACCTGAGTGACAGGTCCCCAGACTTCCTGGTTCTAGTAGCCAATGGAGCTTACATTTACAAGTCCCACAGGACTGAAGCAAACAAAGCACCAGTTCTTAGCAGATACAGGAGCACTTCCCTGTGGCTATGCACCCAGACCCCAGAGGGAGCAGGCAAAAACTTGCACCTCCAAGTTTCTCCCTGGGAAGGGCTTAACTATATAACCTTCTCAGCTTGCTGACCTCTCAAGCTGCTGACCAGCTTCTAATCAGCCTGCATATAGGTGCTAACTGTGGCTCTTCCCTTTGGGACACTCACAGGTCTTAGCATACCCTCAACTATTGGGAGCCATTAAGAATAACTGGATTGTGATGATCACTGTACAACTATAAATGTAAAAAATTCATTGAATAATAATAAAAAAGAATAAAGAGAGAGGCTTGGACAATCACATATGTAATAGCCATATAGGTGCTTGGGTCGAGAAAGGTTAATGCCCTACAGGAGATCACTCTGCCAAGACTGGGAGAGGTGGTTGTTTTATCTAACGTGCAGAAACCAACATGGAGACCAAAGAAAATGAAGAAACACAGGAATATGTTACAAATAAAAGACCAAGATAAATCTCCAAAACATACCTTCGTAAAAGAGAAATAAGTCATTTACCTGAGATAGAGCCCAAGATAATGGTCATAAGGATGGCCAATGGGGTAAAGAATGGGGCAAAAGAATGGGGCAAAGAATGCACGGGCAAAGTGAGAATTTCAACAAGAGACAAAAATACCAAAAAGTACTAAAAGTAAGTCATAGAGCTGAATGCAGTGACCGTGTTGGAAAATTCATTAGAGGTGTTCAGTAGCAGCCCAGATCAGTGGAATGAAGAATACGTGAACTCAAAGACAGGGCAGTGGAACGCATCCAATGAGCAAGACAAATACAAGAATGAAAAAGAGTGAAGGCAGATGAAGGGACTTACAGGATGCCATCAAAGTAGCCTATATAAAAACTACAGGGGCCCCAAAAAGAGAAGAGAGCGATAAACAGGAAGAAAACTTGTTCAAAGAAATGTCAAAAAAACAACCTAAACTGGAGAGGAAAGAGACATCCAGATCCAGGAAGCCTAGAAAGTTTCAAAAAAAAAGAGAAGAGGTTAATCCAAAGAGATCCACACTAAGACATTATATTAAACTGCCAAAAGCTGAAGACAAGAAGAGACTCTTAAAAGTAAATAGAGAAGATAAACTTGTTTCATACAATGGAACCCCCAAAAGACTATCAGAAGATTTTTTTTTAGCAGAAACTTTGTGAGCTAAAAGGAAGTGAAATGATAAATTCAAAACGCTGAGAGAAAAAAAAAAGGTCAACCAAGAAAGCTCTACCCAGTAAAGGTGTCCTTCAGAACTGAAAGAAAGATAAAGCATTTTCCAGACAAGCAAACAAAAGCTGAAGGAGTTCTTCACCACTATACTGGACCTATAAGAAAGGTTTAAGGAATTCTTCAAGCCGAAACAAATGGATGATAATTTGTAAAAGAAAATTTATGAAAGTATAAATCTAACTGGTAAAGACAAACACACAGTTAAATCAGAATACTCTAACATTATAATGCTGATGAGTAAATCACCATAACTCTAATATAAAGGTTAAAGGACAAAAGTAATAAAACTATGACTACAATAATTTGTTAATGGATATACAATGTAAAAAGATGCAAATTGTGACATTCAAAACAAAAAATTGTGGGGGAGTATTTAAAGTTACTATCAGCTTAAACTAGACTTTTATGACATTTTATGTAAGCATTATGGTAACCATAAAGCAAAAGCCCATAGTTGATACACAAAGCGAGAGAAAGGAGCTGAAACACACCACTGCAGATGATCAAATCAGAAAGGAACAGAGTAAGAGAGGAAGAAAGGAGTAAAAGAATTACAACCAGAAAACAATTAACAAAATTAATAGCAAGTCTACAACATTAATAATTACTTAACATATAACTGGACTAAATTATCCAATCAAAAGTAATAGAGTAGCTGAGTGGATAGGAAAAAAAGACTCAACTATGTGCTTCCTATAAGAGACTCACTGTACCTTTAAGGACACACGTAGACTGAACGCAAAAGGCTGAAAAAAGATATTACATGAAAATGGAAACTAAAAGGAGAGGTAAACTACACTGGTATCAGACAAAATAGACTTTAAACCAAAAACTGAAACAAGAGACAATGAATGTCATTACATAAAGATGAATATATCAAATCATCAACAGAACATAACATTTATAAACATTTATGCATTCAACAGAGGAGCATCCAAATATATAATATTAATAGATATGAAAATAGGAATGTATAGCAATACAATAATGGCAGGGGGCTGCAATATATCACCTTCGTCAATGGATAGATCATCCAGACAGAATTAACAGTAAGAAAACATTGTATTTAAATTATAAGTTAGGAGTTCCCATCGTGGCACAGCAGAAATGAATCCGACTAGGAATCATGAGGTTGCAGGTTTGATCCCTGGCCTTGCTCAGTGGGTTAAGGAACCAGCATTGCCATGAGCTGTGGTGTAGGTCACAGACACGGCTCGGATCCAGCATTGCTGTGGCTGTGGCACAGGCCAGTGGCCATAGCTCCAATTAGACCCCTAGCCTGGGAACCTCCATATGCCGCAGGTGTGGCCCTAGAAAGACAATAAATAAATAAATAAATAAATAAACAATATGTTAGATCACAGAGCCCTAAGAGACACATACAAGCATTCCATGCAACAGGAATGTACTTCGGAACATATGATCTCTAAAATAGATCATATGTTAGGCCACAAAACAAGTTGAATTTACAGATTTAATTCAATCCCTCTGAAAATTCCAATGGTGTTTTTTACAGAAATAGAAAATATAATCGTAAAATGTGTATGGAATCACAAAATATCCCAAATAGCCAACGCAATCTTGAGAAAGAAGAACAAAGCTGGAGGCCTCACGGTTCCCAGATTTCAAACAAATTGTATTACAAAGCTGTAATAATGGAATTAGTATGGTACTGGCATTTTTTTAAAATCACACAGACCAATGAAACAGAATACAGAGTCTATAATTAAACTGACGCATATATGTTCTATTAGTTTGTGACAAAGGAGGCAAGAATACTCAATTGTGAAAGGATAGTGTTTTCACAACAAATGGTGCTGGGAAAACTGGATAACCACAAGTAAAGAATGGTACTGGATCCCTATCACACATCATACACCAGAATCAACTCAAAATGGATTAAAGATGTAAACACAGGACATGAAACTATAAAACTCCTGGAAGAAAATATAGGGGATAAGCTCCCTGACATTGCTCTCGGCAATATTTTTTGTATTTCATACCCAAAGCAGAAGCTACCTAAACAAAAATAAATGAATGGGAGTATATCAAACCAAAAAGCTTCTGCATAGCAAAAAAATCAACAAGATGAAAAATGGAATGAAAGAAGTCCAATAAGGGGTTAATATCCAAACTATACAGGGAATTTGTAAATCAACAGCTTAAGAAATAATCCGATTAAAAAATGGACAAATGATCTTCATAGACTTTAGGAGACATGTTTCTACAATCTTTTCTTAGCCTCTATGCTTCTATTTTCTATGTTAAAAATGCCATCTTGTCCTGTTTTACTTTACCCCATCTTCCTGCTTGAAAAACAGTCGCAGAGCTGGCAAAAGACCTAAGCTTAAGAATAAAGACCTCAAGGCAGAAGTTATTCATGTGGTCAGCTGAATGAGGACGTAATACATTGGTCTAGGCAAGCTGGACCTGTGCAGATGGGCATGCCATTTGCACAGCTTGATATGTCCTCTTCAGAATAAGAGGAAGATGAGCCTCATGGCCCCAAGGGGTTTATGAGGGGTTGTTAGCAGGATCTGCATCAGCAAGGAGAACAGAGGTGCAAAACCAGGCACTCTGGGTTGTCTGCAGAAGCACAATGGTGATTCTCTAGAATGCTATGCATGGACAGCTGACACCAAGCTTCAAATGCTAATGACTGCTAAATGCCTAAAGGTCAGAATAAAAGCTTAATCAGCAACCAGCTATGTGACTTTTAAAATAACTTAAAAAAAAACCCCTATATCCTGCACCCACAACCCCCTCCTCACTTGACATAATCCTCAAGGGCAGAATAAAAGCAGTGTGGTTTCGTGAGGCAGCACTCTTGGTCCCTGAGACCTTGAGTCCCCCGGTTCCCACCTTTACTTAAGATAAATGTCTCTGTGTCTTGTTTTATGTTAACTTTTTTCCTTAAGTTTCACAGCAGCCATTCTTCAGCCCCATCCTGCTGAGCTGGTCTCGGCAATAGACAGTTTTCCAAAAAAAAAAAAAAAAAAAAGATATACAGATGCCAACGGGCACGTGAAAAAGCGCTCAGCATCATTACTCGGCAGAGAAATGCAAGTCAAAACCACAATAAGATATTACCTCACTTCCGTTAGGATGGTTACTATGGAAAAGAAAAGCGATTACAAAGGCTGGTGAGGATGGAGAGAAATGGTAACCCTCGAGCACTCTGGTGGGAAAGTAAACTTCCATGGCCACGGTGGAAAACAGCACGGGGTTCCTTAAAAAATTAAAAATGGAACTACCATATGATCCAGCAACTCCACTTCTTACTTGAAGAGATATGTGCACTCCCATGTTCATAGCAGCATTCTTCATAACAGCCAAGGTCTGGAAGCCACTTAAGGGTCTACTGACATATGAATTGATAAAGAAATGTGATACATGCACACACAATAGAACATTATTCAGTCTTGAAAAAGAAGTAAATTCTGTCATTTGAGACAACATGGATGAAGCTGGAGAGGATGTGCTAAATGAAATAAGCCAGACATAGAAAAACAAGTTCTGCACAGTATCAGCGACATCCGGAAATCTTTAAAAAAATTTTTAGAGTCAAACTCATAGAAATAGAAAATAGAAAAGTGCCTGCCAGGAGCTGGGTGGTAGGATAAATAGGGAGATGCTGGCAAAAGGGTACCAACTTTCAGTTGTAAGATGAATAAGGTCTGAGAACCTAATGGATGCCATGGTGGCCAGAGTCGATAAAAAGGTACAACTGAAAGTTCCTCACACACATACAAAAAAGGCAAATATGTGAGGCAATGGATGTGCTAATGTGACAGAGGGAATCATTTCGGGATGCAGAGTCGTATCAAATTATTTTATCCTTCAACATCCTAACCCTGTTATTTGTAAATTATACCTTAATACAGCTGAAAAATAAAGTGATACAATGGAAAATTTTATCAGGCATCTTGAATGACCTAATATAAGGAAGTGGAAGCCTCACAAGGAAAAAGAAAGGAAAAAGCGCTGCAAGAAGGGTTAGAATGGATTATGGAGGAGAGAGGAGAGGTGATGAGAGCACATTTGAACTCAGTGAGTTTGAGGTACAATTTTCAACTTCAAAGACTACAGATCCAAGGACATTTTGGCTTTATCTTCTTATTAATTTCTAAAATAGAAGTTACACTTCCTGATTTAGGTTTTGTTTTGCTTAACAAACTGTGTCCTTAAAAAACTTGGTACTAGAAAGACATGTGAATAACTGAGGTGGGTAAATGATGGCAGAGGCACAGCTAAGTTGCAGAGAACAAAGCCTCAAGGTTTAAAGGAAGTGATACCGGCTGACCTGCGTTTGTCAGCCAGGAAAGACTGGAAGGGCATTACCGGAAAGTAATCGGGCCAGGTGAGCTGGGACCCTTGTGTCTTACTCACTCCAGTTATGTGAACTGCTTACAACACAGTTCTGCAAACACTCCAGATCTTCCTGCCTCCACGTATTTTGATCTCACACTATTGTCCCATTGAAATGTCCTTCCATATTCTGACCATCTCACGAGACTGTGTCAGATTTTCAGACACATTAGGCACACGAAAGTCCTCTGAGGATACAGTCCTCTTTCGTTTCTTAATTTATCTCAGTGAATCCTATAAAACATACATTTACTGATGATGTATAATATGTGAAGCCTGTATTCACTGCCAAGGGAGACAGCTTTTTGTAGAGATAGGTCAAATAAAAAAAAGTAACGATGGTATAAAACGAAGTAAGCTAAGGACCCTCCTAACGTACATAACGGCTTAGAGGAGGAAGACGGAATCTACTCGGGCAACGAAAGCAGCAGAGACTTCAAGGCTGGGCGGCTGACTTAAAAGCGGTCTCGAGAGTTGGCAGACAATGGGAACGGGAAAGTGAAGAAGGTCTTTGGAAGGGACAGGAACAACCTGAAATTAAGTCATGAATGAGTCTGCTACACTCACCGTATGCTGAGTGGCCAGTCTGGGTCGGTAAATTGGGGAGGATGAGAAGGAAAACTATAAAGATAAATGAGGCAAAGGCTGTGAAAGGTCTTAAAAGTCGGGGTGAAACATTCTTACAACCTACACTCTTAAGGGCTCTAGACTGACCGCCCCCTTATAATCCATGCTGCCCATCCCTCCAGCTTTCTGGAGGAGCCTGTAACATCTAGCGCTTTCCTGATTTCAGTGACTGTAAACTGATTTTGTTTCTAATGGTATTATCAACATCACAGAGAAATACAGATTTTTTTTCACATAGAGAGTTTTCCAAAACCAATTAATCAGAAAATAAAAACAAAACCAAAAACTGAGCATATAATCTAGCTCAGCAGAGCAGATACTATCTTTCTATCTGGAACTGAAGAAACAAAAAGGTTACATTCTTACACATAGTTTTCCATAAAACACAAAGCTGGCTGAATTTATGGTTAAAATGAAATCCAGATTTCATTTAATTATTTTTCCTATAGTAAAAAAAAACCATTAAAGCTTCCATACATATTTTGGAACAAAAATGTGATGCTCTCCCTGAGGCTGCTTTGTTGAGTTGATGAATAAAAAAGAGCTGTTCAAAAAACAGAAAAGAGAGTGCAAATGCAAAATAGCTCAGTCTAATGGGGAATACAAGTCTAACGACATGTCTTTAGAACTATTTCCAAAGCAATGAAAGAAAAACTCAGTAAAATTTGACATGTGGAGATGTTTTGTTCCTTAAAACAGGACTTAAAACAAACATGTACAATATTCAGAAACATGTTTCTACTGAACGCGTGCTGCACATAAAGAGCAGATTCCATTGTTCCTGGAAAATATTTCCTGGAAAGACTCTTAAGAATCTGTTAAGGAAAACAATTGATATATTCCAGTAGGTTACTCTGGACATATACATGGTCTATATAAATGCAAATTAATTCACTGTGTTCACACTTAATCAACAAAATCAATACCTGAGAGCAACAAATCTGCCAGTTTGAATCTATTTTCTGAGTTGAAAAAGTTACATTTGTGTTTAGTGCTGTATTTTTTGCTAATAATAAAGGACTAATAAAGCAGAATTGCATATGGCAGATTGATTTAATAAAAACTGCTCTATCTCATGGGAGTTCCCGTTGTGGCACAGCGGCAATGAATCTGACTAGTATCCATGAGGAAGCAGGTTCAAGCCCTGGCCTTGCTCAGTGGGTCACGGATCTGGTGTTGCCGTGAGCTGTGGTGTAGGTTGCACATGTGGCTTGGATCCTGCATTGCTGAGGCTGTGGTGCAGGCAGGCAGCTGTAGCTCCGACTGGACCCCTAACCTGGAAACTTCACATACCACAGGTGCAGCCCCAAAAAAGCAAAAAACCCCAAAAAAACAAGAAACTGCTGTATCTCAAAAAAGTATGCTCTTCTAGAAAAGCAAAGGGCAAACTAAAGCCTGTAGGCCAAATCTTGCCCACTGTCTGTTTTTATAAAGAAAGTTTTATTGGGAGCACAACAAGACTCTTTCACTTACTCGTTGTCTGTGACGACTTTCGCATTAAGTAGCAGAGCGGAAACACTGTGACAGAGAGGACATGGCCCCCAAAGCCTAAATACATCTACTATTTGGTCCCTTACAGAAAAATTTACTGACCCATGTTCTAGGATGAATGTAAACCTCAAAATTCAAAATGTAGATATATTAGTTATGTAGATCCGACTTTTTTTTTTTTTAAGTCAGAACCATAAAGATTTTTCAGCAGCCTTACTCTCCGATCCTAACTCTGCATTTGCCTTCTCTAAGAGTGGTAAGGCCAACAGGGGGCTCGAGGCAGCACCTTACCCCTGATCCTTATCATAAATTCCAGCAGTCCACTCTGTTCTCTGATATAAACAAATGACGTATTATCCATCTTAGACATTCTAAGCATAAAACATCACCAGATAGCTTTGTAATTTTAATTGATGTATTACTATCTAAACAAAAGTTAGTGCACTACTAATAAATGAAAATAGCATAGTTTCTATAGTTTCAAACGGTGCCCTCTTCCAATCAAATTGCCACCCCTAGATCCCTTCTATATAGGCATTTAGAGCTGCCATTTCTTCAAAAGCTGTGATTGCCGTTTGGCAATATCCCTACCTAAAAGAATCGTAACACATTTTTCGCCAAAGCGAGAGTTTCTCTATCAACATACGCATCTTTATGAGAGGTGTCACAACTATTTTAACTTCGTGTTAGAGGATCTAATATTTGGGCAAAATCATGTGTAGAATTTTTTACCCATTTTCTGGATGTTAAGTCATTTAACAATCAAGTTTTATTTAGTTGTATATCTAGCACACAGTAAGTGTTCAGTAAGTATCTTCTAATGATAGAACAAGTGAAAGAAATTAAGTTCACTAGTGTCTTTCATTTTCGTTGGCTATAAACAGTCACGATATCCTTCCAGAACACAGAAATATAAGTACATGATGTGGAAGATGAGAGATATACGTATTTGTAGACAACTAATTGTTTTTAAATCATAGGATGATAATCTTTAAACCTATTAGGATTCTTGATCTTCATGTCTCAGGGTCGAATACAGAATTATATTTTAAGGATTTAAAAAAATTCTTAGGAGTAAATCTTTAAAAATCAAAGGAAATTTTAAAATGCTTACATACACACACACACACACATATATATATATATATATATAATTTTTTTTACCAATTTCAAAATAGGTAAAATGATCAAATTTATATTTTCTTAGTCAGAAGTGCCCCAGGCAATAAACACACTAAATGTTCACATCTAAAAACGGGTGTTGTTTTTGTATTTGAAGACATAAATTTTCATTTAAATTCCTCTTTTATTTGATTTTCTTGAAGCTGTTTATTCTAATTTGGGCAGCCTGAGAAACTTTATTTAGTCTAAGAAGGATACTTCTGGTTATTACTCTTTAGTATGAGATGTATGATAAACACCTTGTTCCCTATATTACTCCATATATGTTGGATCTTATTGCTTTCCCTGGAATATTTTACCTTTAAGTCACTTAATGCATGTTTAATAAGGATAAAAGAAAAAATATATTTAATATAAAATAAATGTCCATATGTGTTTGACTTTCAATAACGTCTGTGTTTTTAGCTTGTAGCACAGTAGTATCACATGTATCACTGATTTCCCCAAAGACAGAAATTTTGCCTCAATTTCTATCTTATAATCATGTGGATGAAAAAAAATTGTTGGTTTCTCTCTAATAGCCGCTTACACGTGATTTATTCTTGGTCTCCTCTTACCACATCTGGTTTTGAGAAATGAATAATTTTGTGTAGTCTTCGTTTTCCCACACCCTTTAACTTCACGCTAAAAAGTTCTGAAGGACCACATCTAATACCGTAACTGCTATGTTCCTGGTAATTTACTTTGCTTTTTACGAAGAGATGTCATTAAAGAAAACAGTATATCCTGTAGCCCAGAAGACTCAAAAATCCTCTACCTTTGTAAACACCTCAACTGTTCCTAGAAATTTTCTGACTCCATTTTCTTAGATAAATCTCATGTGTTTGACATTAAAAACACACCACACCTCACTTACAAAGTAACAGTTCACCCTGACCTGGTTTTTAGAGAACGGTAGGTCAGCATAGTTGTCCACTTAATTCACTTCCCTTCAACTACCGGGAACTGTAATGTCACAGACCCTCTCCGCTCACATCCACTGACACGTCCTCACACTTCCTGTATCTTCTCTTTCCATTTCACTGATTTGTACTTTTTCCTAATTTTCTATACTTCCGCAGACTTAATAGCATAGTGAAATTAGTTCACTGTGGCTTCTTACTCAAGTAAGGGATGCTATTAAAACATTTCAAAGATGACAAGCGTCAAATACACGATCCTAAAGCAACCGTTTTAACATACCCATGTTTTCAAGACACTTAAGCCACAACGAGGTCCATAATTTCCAGCTCCACAGAGTAATTACAGGACTGTGCGCATTCATTAGGAAAAAACTGGAATTCTTCACTTCACTGTGAAGAGGAAGCTGGACCATCGTCATAACTGCTTTTCAACCCCAGCTCTGCTACTTTCTATCTGATGTTGGATAAGTTTAACTTCTCTGAAACCTACGTTTTCTGTGGTATAAAAAAAAGGAGTAATTTTTACGTCCCAGGGTCTTTGTGAAGCTCAAAAGATATATGGAAGGCATCTGGCATGTCATCAATTTTCAACAAATCGTAGCTATTTTTATCATGTGCAGGTATACATTCTCAGGATGGAATGCGTGGTGGGTGTACATTTCATGTAACTTTCCATTCCAAGAAAACCCCTGCCACGTAGGAGGTATACGCAGCTTTGCAGCTGTGCTCCAGGGATGTGCCGCTTGAAAACAGGAAGGAGGAGATGACATTTTTCAAGGTAAAGTTACTAAGACTCCAGAGGCCTTGCAAAAGGGCGATAGATGGAGGTTTACTTTGTTCTTTCTGCTTGGCTAAATACTGACTTCAGCTTCCGAGACTTTTCCGCAAGGAAATACATGAAGTCACTTTTTACGATTTAGGTAGGTCCATCTAAAGCTACATTCTCCTCTTAATGAAAGAAAGAATGGAACTCATTAAATAAAATCAACTTGTACCAAATTTGATACTAATTTCATGGTAATGCTACCAGAGAGCAGCAAAGCTGACCGCTGTATCAAATGAGGTTTCTAAAATATCTTCCTCCGGTCCTTTCAAGATCTTTCCTGATTCCACTATAAACACATTATATTACATTTCAGTACTTCTCAGAAACTAGTAACATTTAACAATACTTTAATTGCCAGCTTGGTCTATGAGATTATACAGTGAAATTTCTATTTTGCTCTTTTCTAAATCTTTCAAACCACTGATTCAGAAGGATGGACTTCAAGGGTCCTTTTAAAACTAGGACAAACTGACAAATGTTTGATGCAGAGCAAAGAGCCTTAGAACCAGAATCAAAACTTCAGATTTGCTTGCTAGCTGTATGAATCTGAATGTCACGTAACTTCAGTAACTTTCAGTTTTGAATGGTGGTAAGATTCATTTACTTATACAGTGTCAGTAAGATTTATTTTACAAGGGTTGTTTCAGGATTAAATGAGACCATAGGTCTTCAAAAAATAGATTCTTTTAATTTCCTCCTCTGACTCCACCTCTATTTGGCCTTGAATAAATGAGTTATAATCCAGTTTAGAACCAGCCATCAGAAGCTCCAGGATTCTACAGGTCTATAGTGAGAAGTGGGGGACCTGACTCAGGATTACCCACGGCCACCAGCACACCAGGAGGCAGGCAGACAAGCAGAGAGGACACAGTAGACTGCTCGTGAAATCTTGCTAAGTGGATAAATGAAGGAATAAATGGGGCAAAACCAAACAGTTGATATTTTAAGAGAGAAATCAATGTGATCAGACTATAGGACAACGAGGAGGCTCTCTTCATGTGGGCCAAAAACGGCAACTGGAATTTAATGTAGTCAAGGTCGCTTCATGAAAAAGTAATTTCAAATTTTATCTTTAAATAACAGACTAAAAAAGGATCCTGGAAGGGACTGCTGATTATCTTCTAAAGACACCTCAGTTTCCTACTATTGAAAAAAGCCTGCATGGTTTAGAGTGTCACCAACAATAAAGAAAATGAGTTAGAAGTTATCATCACACTCAGGGAGAAGGCCGCGGAGCCACTGCCTTTAACATAGTTAGTCTAGCTCTGCTTGCTCCAACTCCAAAAAGACAAACTGGAAGAGGGCCAGAGAAAAGAAGCCAAATTGGCAGGTGAGAGGAACACTAGAAAATACCACAATTCTTAGAAAAGAGTCATAGATTCTTAGAATTGGAATTATCCTTAGACATCATATATACCAATTCTTTGTTTTTCCACAGTATTCCTGACAACTCATAAACTGTTCAGTTATCAAAGGCCTATTGCATGCTGGGGACTTTTACTGCAGCCTTCGTCCAAAGGATCACCTTGAATAGGCCCCAAACCCACTCACTTCTCCCCAGTGCTGTCTTCCGCCCTGCCGTCTGTCTCCCCTAATCCACTGCAAGAGCACCTCCCGGTCTCCCTCTTCTCATTCTGCTCCTCAGTCATGTTCCAGCTTCCCGGCGCACCACCACAGAGTGATCTTAAATCACACACTGGCTTCTGCAGAATACGCCAATGATTTTCCAGCTACTTTGGGATCAAGTCCAAAATAACAAACATGACTCTGAATGACTTGGCTCCTGCCTTCGCCGTTAATACCACCTAATGCTGCTTTTCCCTGGGCTCACCGAGGTCTATAACAAGGGTAACACTGGCTTCCTTGCAGTTCCTCAAAACAACTCCAGGCCCGCCCACTTAGACCCATGCATGTAAGAATAACTACCACCAGGCCATTGCATCCACCAGGTACCAAGTTTTCACTATACGACCAGCTCCGGGCTAAGTGCTTTACGTGCATCATCACATTACATTCTCGTAAGAAACTCTACGACATAGTTATATTTCACACTTCTACTGCTGAGGAAAATATTTTGAGAAATTAAGTGATTTCCCTAAGGCAAGGCATGTGTCAAAGGTGGGAGGGATGTCCTACTGAATAGGCCAGTAATGGTCCGTTTCCCCACGGAAACGGAATGGGATAGCTAACTATCCCATTCTTTACGGTCACAGCTCACATGGCATTTCTTCAGAACAGTCTTCTCTCATCTTCTGATCTAAATTTGGCAACTCTGTCACAGCTCTTCAGAATCTTCCTCTACACAATTATTTATTTAACGTCTGTCAAACCTCTCACAGACTACAAATTTCATAAAAGCAGGGATCACACGTTCAGTAAATGTGCCTAAACATA
Source organism: Sus scrofa (assembly GCF_054392235.1). NCBI lineage: Eukaryota > Metazoa > Chordata > Mammalia > Artiodactyla > Suidae > Sus > Sus scrofa. The sequence continues at coordinate 135,567,173 of NC_139386.1, read as the reverse complement.
CAAGTCTGCTGAATACATGGTTGCAGAGTGTCATCCAAATAGTCTTGTATGGAAGACTCTGAGTATTAGCAATTCAATTAATAGTCCTGCCTACACAAAGAGCTGTCCCTTATAATGTCTGTTCTCTTCGGATCCTAATTCTGGTCTCTTGAACAACACTGAAAAAGTATATTCTCTTTCCTGTTACAGCTCTGCAAATACTTTCAGCCTAGAAGGTTAAAGACGGACAGGACTGGCAATTAAGGTGGAATAATTCCAGATTTTTTTCATAAAAGTAGATGCTAGAATGAAGAGAATAAGGAGCACCTTTTGAAATCAGAGACTTGTTCAGGGCACACTGATAGAAATTAACTATTTGCCTATAGTCCAGACATGAAAGACAGATGGGACCGCTGTGCTGGGCACTCTGTGTCACAAACTGTGCTCTAACTGGTGTGCACCTAGAGAGGAGCAAGACTGGAGGAGGCCTGGCTAAAGGCCGCGAGTGACCAGACCAAAGGCTGGAAAAAGTGAAAGCTAGCTGTGCGATTACAACTAACTTAATTATTCCCCAATTACAAGACCGACACCATGAAATGCAACCGTGTTGTCCCGCACCTCTTGAGAGTTTTAACAGAACTCTGGATTAGATGAACTATATTTCTAAGATTTTGAAATTAATACAGTAAAATAAAAGCTGGGAATTACCAAGAGCCAAAAATACCCTTTGGGCATTTTACAGATCTTAATTTGATACGGCCACTAAGGTTTTTTGAAAGCCTTTACCGCCCATCCTTAATGAGAAAGATGGAACCTCAAAGCTGGAAAGGTCCTTTTGTGAGATCATTTAACTGATGCCTGAGACCACTCTGTAAAGTCTAGTCCAAGTGACTCTTAGCTATAACATCAAAACATCTCAGCTACGTTGATTAAACTGATGGGGAGGGGCCCTTTCACAAGGGGTACTGGTATTAAGTCTTCACGAACACTTTAAATATCTTAAGTTGTATTTGTCAATTATATCTCAATAAAGCTGGGGGAGAATCCCCAGCACGGTATAATGCTTTGCATTTCAAGATTTGGATTTTGAGTTTGGAGCTATGGGTTTAAATCTCAGCTTAGCAATCGCTTTAGCTATGTAACTGGATAGGTTACTTACTATGCTTCAGTTTCCTCATCTCAAAAACTGGAATAACGGAATGGATATTTTTCTTTTTCTTTCTTTTTTTTTTTGCTTTTTAGGGCCTCACCTGCAGCATGTGGAGGTTCCCAGGCTAGGGGTCTAATAGGAGCTACAGTTGCCAGCCTACACCACAGCCGCAGCAACGCAGGATCCGAGCCACGTCTGCGACCTAACATCACAGCTCATAGCAATGTCAAATCTTTAACCCACTGCACGAGGCCAGAGATCAAACCCGCAACCTCATAGTTCCCAGTCAGATTCATTTCCCCTGCACCACAATGGGAACTCCCAGAATGTATCTTTTAAAACTGTTTGAAAATTAAATGAAATGCCACAATATGAAACATCACTTAGAATTATGCGTGGCCCGGCACAGAGTGAATAATCCATAATTGTTAATTTCTCACCAAGGACAGAAATATACTACTGCCAAGACAGTGCATTTCCTCTTTGGAGAGCACTGCCAAGGGGCTCCTATACTATGCAGAACCAGTCCAACAGGACAAAAAAAATAAAACGTAGAAGTTTGATATATAAGATGTTATTTTAAGACAAGAGGTTCTTCATTGGTATTTGAAATTTGACTATAAATTCTAGTTTGTACATTGCTTAAGCAATCCGTTACTCAGAAATAGAAGAATTTCATTTCTTTAAATTTTTAAACATGTTAATGAGAGACATACAAATTACATTCATATTTGATGAGAAGCCTTGAATAATCAAATTAGTATAAATACTCCATTGAAATTTCCCTTCTTGGTTTAAAAAAAAAAGAAACAAAATATCCACCTTCAGTGTCACAGGATTAAATGGAATGGCCATGATCTCAACACTAAATGGATCATCTCCCTATTTTTATTAATAATTAGTAACAAAAAAATAAGAATATCGGAAATGCATTGCTGTTTTAACCAGACTAGAAAAAATATTTAATTATTTAAGCTTATAAAAATTTTTTAGAAAATGTTACTTTTATTTAAGTTGTAAGATGGATTATAGGAAATTATATTGATACATACAAGCTATTAAACACTGATATTAAGTAGCATCACTTGTTTTGTGACAATCCAGCATACGCTGTAAATAAATTCACTTGTCTTTCACTCATTTAATTTACCACTTTATACGTTATGTAGGTTCATTTGTTAGAACATTGTAGCTGGCTTTCCCTATTGCAAAGTTAAATTATCTCTAACCATATCCAATTCGAATACAACGTGAAGCCTCCTCTTCTGCAATAATGTAAATTTAAGCAAACAAATTTTTTTTAAGGAAAGAAATTATGTTTTCCAATGAATTACCTTATGTTTTACACCCAGCCTTCCAATGGAAAGAAGAATATCTTCCAACTACAATATTTTATGGTTTGATAATTTGTAGCTTTGTAGTCATGAAAAATGTTACAGTCAAATTTAGTTTGAAGTGATAGGAACTAAATGCAAAGACCAAATATTAGCAACAAGAATGTTCCCGAGGCCACAAGTGTGACTGAGATTGGATGAAAAACATCAGCACCTGTGTTTTCCTCCGTCCCCCTTTTGTATAACAGGTTTTACTGGTCATATCACAGTGAGTTTAAATTTGCAGTGGATAAGCACTTTGTATTTTGATTTTATAAGCACAGATCATGACTAACGTGATTACTGAGAAGGCTCACGAGATGATCTAAAACACGCAAGAGCGTAAAATAAGCTTACTGTGTCACCAATTTTTCCGATGTTTCCTTGGTCCCCTGCTTCCCCCTGTTAACAGAAAATATGAAGTCAAAAGATGATTACTTTCCAAACAGGACTACTCTCAATATTGTTCCTGTTTTAATTTCGATGTAATTATCTAGTTATAAACTAGAGAATAACTAAGGAATTTTCAGTTATTCAAAACTCTGTTACGGTATTTCTACGGAACTTTGCCTTTCCACTATTTTCATTCAAATAGTAATAACCTGTTTGCTGTTTTTTTTTTTATATTTGTTTTTGTCTTCCCAGGGCTGCACTCACAGCATATGGATCAAATGTGAATATAAGGGTTGAATCGGAGCCACAGCTGCCGGCCTACCCCACAGTCACAGCAACACCAGATCTGAGCCGCATCTGTTACCTACACCACAGCTCACGGCAACGCCGGATCCTTAACCCACTGAACGAGGCTAGGGATCAAACCCCCATCATCATGGATACTAGTCAGGTTTGTTACCGCTAAGCCATGATGGAAACTCCAGTAATAACCTGTTTACTTAAGTTGCATTCTTCTGTTTATTAAAACACTTTTACAAATAAAATTTTAAAAATCAAGTATCTCCGGAGTTCCCATCGTGGTTCAGTGGTTAACGAATCCAACTAGGAACCATGAGGTTGCAGGTTCAATCCCCGGCCTTGCTCAGTGGGTTAGGGATCTGGCATTGCCATGAGCTGTGGTGTAGGTCGCAGATGCGGCTTGGATTCTGCATTGCTGTGGTTCTGGCGTAGGCCGGTGGCTACAGCTCCGATTCTACCCCTAGCCTGGGAACCTCCATATGCAGCAGGAGTGGCCCAAGAAATGGCAAAAAGACAAAAAAAAAAAAAAATCAAATATCTCTGAGGTATGCTCCATAAAGGCAGAGCGGCAGGAGCTGTAGGAGAGGCTCAGAAGGATGACAAGAGGGACACTCCCTGTGCTTCAGGAGGCGGGCTAGCTCACCTTGCTGAGCAGAACAGGTTCCCCCACAGGTAAGTGGTAAAGGGCACAGGAGCAGGCACCCTGTGGGCAGGTGCAGCTAGAGGGGCTTCACTGGAGAAGTAATGCATATTCTTAACCTTAACCACAATTCTGCAGTCCCCAAAGCTCTGAAAACCCAAAGCTACTCATAACACTTTTGGTGGCAAACTTGACTTAACCGGAATTGATCTGAGTGAGTCCATCTAAAGGCTTGATGTATTTCGATTAATCTAAGCATCGTCACATTTCACGACAGAAACATCGATGTGTCTAACTCCGGCGGGCTGCCCCGTAGTCTGCTGGAGGTGTTTCGGAAACTGCAGCATAGGCACCACACTGTCTTTCGCAAGTACAAACATTAATGGCTTCAAATAAATCATGAACCTGTGTTTGAGCTGGGCCCTGGAGAACAGGTCACTTTTACACTGGTGATGAGAAACGGCTATTTTTTTTTTTTTTGTCTTTTTTTTGCTATTTCTTGGGCCACTCCCGCGGCATATGGAGGTTCCCAGGCTAGGGGTCGAATCGGAGCTGTAGCCTCCGGCCTATGCCAGAGCCACAGCAACATGGGATCCGAGCCGCATCTGCAACCTACACCACAGCTCATGGCAACGCCAGATCGTTAACCCACTGAGCAAGGGCAGGGACCAAACCCGCAACCTCATGGTTTCTAGTCAGATTCGTTAACCCCTGCACCACACGGGAACTCCAGAAAGGGCTATTTTTAATGGTGAGGAATGGCTTGAGCAAAGGCTGAACAAAAAGCACAGATTAATGAAAGGCAGAAGATTAAGCTCAAGGTACCACCACGTAGTGTTAATCTGACAAGAATGCACATTTTATTTGCATCAGAAATAGTTTAAACCACCGACTGCTGTGAATATTCATAATTATATTTCGGTGTGGGGTCGTTAACCTCCCTGAGCAGTACTGTAGCCATTCAGGATCTGCAGCTACTCAGCTTGGAAATGAGCTGGTCTGAACTGATACACACTGCATTTCAAAGACTTTGTACAAAAAAAAGTCAGTAATTTTAATATTGATTACATGCTAAAATAATAGTATTTTTATATCTTGGGTTACATAAATACATTACTACAATTAATCTCACCTTTTCCTTTTTTTATTGTGGCTCACATCTGCTATTCATAATATATACGCTCTTGAACGGTGCTGATTTTAAGCACTGAAACCTAATATTCACATAGGTAACTAGTTTGAAAGAAACTTTCAAAGACTACAAAATTTTTCTTTTCAATTTCTATACACATGTAGTTGAAGAGTGAAGAAGAAATCACTATAGTAAGTTGGAATTTCTAATTTTTGACTGACAGTTGATTAGCTTTTTAGAAAATCTGTGGCAGGATTTTTATGTATCTTTATACATAATTGCTTTTCTTTTATTCCTCCCGCCTCACACGACGCCCCTGTCCAACACCAACTAGGGAGAGGGCCCTTGTGATACAAAGTCCCGGGGAAGGTCTGTGTGAACAGGCAGAAAGCAGAGCTGCCTGCAGAGCACCCACACTCCCGCTTCAGCTCAGAGCCTGAGGGTAGCAGGGGGTGCCCTGGAGGACGCAAGGGGAGAGAGGAGCTGCCCCCAGGGCTCCTCCGGAGATCGGAGATCGGAGATCGGAGATGGGGGTTCTGCGAGAGGTGGGACAAGTGCTTCCCTGGAACGTCAGCTCCCTGTGGGGGTGGGGGGGGATCTCCTCCACTTTCCAGACACAAGCCGCTCAGATGCTGAGAACAGCAGGGAGGCCTCCTGCCGGTTTTGGTTTTACCGGATGGGAGCTCACAGGAGGCCACTGCAGAGCTCTCTGGCAGTAGAGGGATTAACCCCAATAAAGGGGAATCAAGGCTTCTGTTTATAAATATCGAGCTCCTATTTTCTTGGAATTTTTCTATGAAACTTGAGAGTTGGGTACATATAATCCCCCAATATAATTTCAGCAAGACATGCTGACACATTAAAAATGTTTCAGCTCATATTTCTTTATAAATTGACTTCAAAAAGTGTTGTTGGGCTTTTTCTTAGATGCTAGTATCATAAAAACCATGAGTTTAATATAAATACTGAACTCTAGCTTTAGGAAATGCAGCAATAATTTGGTGATGCATTTCAATTTTTCATTAAACTTGGACCAATCACTAATTCTGATAAATTACTTTCAGATCTAATCCTGTACACATAAAACCACTGCATTACTTTACAGTTGTTGTTACAAAAAATCACACAAAACTCGCAAGTAAGGCAACAAAGTAGGTTACATATTCTTTCCACATCACGAGGCGTGACGGCCACACCCAGTGATCACCCCAGGCAGGAGCTGACTTCGACTCAGCGCACACTACTGGTTAAAGGATCCAGACCTAGTGAAGCCATAGATGTAATTAAACAGGCATATCGTCTCTAAAAGAAATGTACGGACTTGCAGACTTCTTCCCAGTAGACCAGACATCCCCACAAACTAAAGTTTACTGTCCTGTACCTAACAGCAAATCTCAACATTTCTCCACTAAAACGCAGATCCAGTTATAGACACAGACATGATCAGAGTCACAGCTCTTCACAGACAGATACATAGGTAAAAAATAAGCACACATAGCATTTCAAAGCCCATTCACACCAGTTTTAATTTATTACTGGTTCCTTCACTCATTAATAAGCTGAATAAAACCTTTTGACATATGTTCATTTGGTATTCTTATTAAAGTCACTTCTATCTTCGTGAAAATTATTCTGTGTAACTGGTAATAAAGCCTGGTGCTTTACCTTCAGGCCTTCTGGTCCAGGCTCACCTGCATACCCCTTTGGACCGGGTTTTCCCTACAAGAAAAAAAGGAGAAAGGTTGCATCATTCTCATTTTCGAAAGTTTCCTAAGACGTATGAAATTAAGACTATTCTACGAGTGGAAACACTTCACAATATTTGACAAACGCATTTCATCGAACCCTTAGCCACTCCTCATACCATGTTTGACTGTCTTCTATGGGACGTGCCCTGTTCTAGGGACCAGAAATTGAGGCGACACTAAATACACTTGCCTTCATGGAACTTACACTCTGGAACACAACGTACTTTTAAAAATGAGTAAAATACACACAGTATGATAGACAGTGATAAATCTGAAGGGCACCAAATTCAAGCAACGAAGGGAGAAATCAACTGCCGTGGGAATTTTGCTAAAAGGTTTGACAAGACCGCCCACAAAAGACCTCACGGAGAAGGCGGCAATTGAATACAGGCTTTAGCAAAGGACAGGGTACATGGCTTCCGAAGGAAGAGCGTTCTAAGCAGAAGAACAGAACCCGTGCAAAGGCCTTGAGGCAAGAATGGGCCTGGGTGTCGGGGAAACGAGACGCCGACACAGCTGCGAGGGGAAGAGAGCAGTTCGGGAAGGCGACGGGGACGGGCGGTGGGTGGGAAAGGCCCGCCAGGTTACAGTGAGGGCTCTGGCTTCACGCTGGGTCCCTAACTCTCTCGGCCCCCGGGGAACTCCAGGGCTTTGGCTCTAACGTGGAGTGAGACAGGAAGCTTTCTCAAGCTTTGAGGAAAGCAGTGCCTGGGTCTGGGTTTTAACAGGGCCACTCTGACGTAACAGCAGAAGCAGGAGCCCCAGTGTTGTCTACTGCAATGGTCCGGGCAGCCACGGCAGTGGCCTGGCTCGGGGTGGTCCCAGGAGGCTGTGGGAAAAGGGAAGATTCGGTATCGCGGGGGAAGGGAGTTTCCAGGGTTGCTGACAGGTCACGGGTGGGATGTGAGAGAAAGAGGAGCGTCAAGGATGAATTTTCTTAATCTGAGCAAGGGAGCAAATGAAATGAGGGAAAATGTGGGGAGAAAAGGTTCGGAGGGTAAATGAAAGTTTATTTTCGGAAATTTCAGTTCGATAGTCTTGTGAGACAGCCAAGCAGAAAGAGCCCGTGGTAGAAAGGTCTTCCGCGTGAGAGTTCACGTGCAGACGGTTCCGACCGGCACAGAACACGCTGGAAATCACCAGCACTTCCATGGCCTTTACAGCCATTCGTCAGACCTACCAGTCCTCTGGGCAGTGCGTGCGGACAGAAGAGGGAAACCCACAAACGAAGCCGGGGCACTCTGACATTCAGAATTTGAAGAAAGGAGGGAACATGCAGTTTGCTGCCAGAGTCGGGAGGAAGATGAGGCAGACAAGGTTCCCAGGAGGAGAGCGACGGGGCCCCCGAGGGAGCTCGACCGCGAGGGCGGCAGACGGGACAGGCCGCCGAGTCAGTCCAGCAAGCGGAGGCCACCAGCCACCCCGCGAGACCGGGTGCCATGGAGCTGAAGGGACGAGGGTGTCAGCAGACAGGGCGCGGAGAAAAATGGCAAAGAGCCAGGTAAACACGCACCTTTGAGACGTTTCACGGAACAGAAAGGAAAACCTGGAAGAAGAGCTGGGGGAACGTCATGTTTGTTGTTTTGAAGCGGGAAGAAGTAACAGCATGTTTATACGCTGATGGGATTGACCCACTAAACTAATACCTGACTCTGCGAGACTTGATTAGGGAGGTCATAATACCTCAACCCAGGTGACAAATTCTCATCTAGGAGTAGAAGAAATGGGTGCGGAGATTGCTAAAAAGGATACGAATTTACTCACACTTAACAGCCACCAGCCATTATACGTCTGGATTTCATTATTTCTATCCATTAACAAATAGCCTCCTATTTTTCTTTCTTAAAACAGAGCAAAACAAAACAAACAATCCTCTGGTTCTCAATATGTTTTGACTACATACAAAAACTTCAGCAACTTAAAATTAGATTTAGGACTGCTACCCAAAACCTTTTTCAATTTTTGTCTTTGCCTTGTGTGAGATTGCCTAGTACATCCCTAATAAGCACAAAATAGAGCAAAGAATCAAGAGTTATCCTATTATTGTTAAAAACCAATTGTTCTCAAATCCATTTGTAGACATAAAATAAAAAAACTACTACATATATCAACAATATTTACCAAAAAATGTTTGAAACAGCCGTAGGAGGGATATTTCGTTCCTCTTTGACAATGCGCTACTCACTCAAGCTCTGCAGCATATTGAGAAACAGTCACACATCCTATCTAAGTGATGGGAGGCTCCCCCTGCAATCAGGCAGCGGCACACTTGGGATCCCCTTGAAATCCAGAGACTGAGAACACCAGCAGTGAGTCACACTCTTGGTCCTGCTTAAGTGCTATCACTGGGCTTATCTTGAATATGTTGCCCTTAAATACGTAGCACTCAAGATTTGTCTTTCTATCCAAAAAAACCAAAAATGCCGATGATATCTTGAAGGTTTGTTTTCAGATTAGGGATGATTCCTGTGGCATACTTAGGGCAGTAACTTAAAATATGGTGCCATTAAAACATATTTCCATGGAGTTCCCGTCGTGGTGCAGCAGAAACGAACCCGACTAGGAACCATGAGGTTGCGGGTTCAATCCTTGGCCTTGCTCAGTGGGTGAAGGATCCGGCATTGCCGTGAGCTGTGGTGTAGGTCGCAGACGCGGCTTGGATCCCACGTTGCTGTGGCTGTGAGGTAGGCTGGCGGCTGCAGCTCCGATTTGACCCCTGGCCTGAGAACCTCCACGTGCCATGGGTGCAGCCCTAAAATGACAAAAGACAAAAAAAAAAAAAAAAAATTCCAAAACAGTTGTTTTAAGAGAAGTGCTTTTTGAAAATTATTTATATGATACCTACTCTTAGCCCCAGTTCTCCAAGGGGTCCAATGGGTCCTTCTTCTCCCTTGAAAAAGATCACAACACGTCACGGCCTGGAATAAGTGTTTCGTAACGCAGATCCTTAATCTACTCTGAAATGAGAAGCACTTTCTGAGCTGTGGTTTTCTTGTACATTTAGAACCCTGTTAGCCCATAAAAACGTTTCATGTGACAATCTCACATCAACACTAGGGGATGTGTACAATCGGATTATCTTTATTCTGCAGATGATATAAGTTAAATATGGAAAACAGAGTGGTTAAGAGTGAAAGTGACTAGAGCATCACAAAAATCAGAGTTAGGAGCCACTGAGCTCACGAACTGAGGAACAGCCTTTACCTTCTCAAGTTCAGTATCTCCGACACAGAGAGGAACTTAAGTAAGTTCTGAATAGATGGAAACCAATACTCACTGGTATATTAAAAATTGCCAGTACAGGAGTTCCTGTCGTGGCTCAGTGGTTAATGAACCCAAACAGCATCCATGAGGATGTGGGTTCGATCCCTGGCCTCACTTAGTGGGTTAAGGATCTGATGTTACCATGAGCTGTGGTGTAGGTCACAAATGTGGCTTGGATCTGGTGTTGCTGTAGTTGTGGTGTAGGACAGCAGCTACAGCTCTGACTCAACCCCTAGCCTGGGAACCTCCGTATGTCATGAATGCGGCCCTAAAAAGACAAAACACAAAATAAATACATAAATAAATATAAATTACCGGTATAGAAGATGTTTCCTCTTGGCACATTTTGAAACTTAATTCATTCACTAAATATGTTTCTGAGTCTTAGTTCTGTCTTAAATGTTAGACAAAAAGGTTATCAGATCCTACCAAAATGGGGCTTAATGTCTAGAAGTTTCCTTTTTTGTCTAATTTACAGGTTCAATATTCTTGGGGTCAAACCAGGTATAATGTCATAAAATATAAAATTTTGAGCACTCTTCTAAGGATAAAACACTGTATGGTTGGAGAGAGAATAGAGGGACATAAAAAATAATTTTATAAATTATTCTCTAAGAAAATAAAAAATAAATATATGTTTGTTCTATTTATTGACATATTTTCTAAACATACTGATTTTTCACCTTTAAATAAATAGTTGATATTTACCACATCTTAACAACATCTACAGACCTCTTTAGAATCATATATTCTATTTTAGTTATTTAAAAATTTTTTTCTCAATCCATAGTTCAATGAAAATATGATTTATTGGCTTAGAAATATAAAATAGACATAAATGGTAAATATAAGTTCTAGTACATATGAGTAGTATTCTGGGCTCAGATTCTTCAGACATTCCATGGAGAGAAACCATGACATAAATCACTTAATGAATTCAGAACACTAAAATGGTTCCAAATCCCAATCCATACCTGCCAATATAAAACAGTAACTTGAAATCCTCAATGGCAAAAATTGTCCATAATAATGCAAAGTTTTCTTTGACCCAAAACTAAAGTCCCACAGAAAATAAAAAAGGAAAGTTTGAATTAAAATATCACTGAACAGATACTTATTTTCTCCATACCTGAGCTCCTTTGAGACCAGGAGGCCCAGGAGGCCCTCTATTTCCAATGTGTCCCTGTAGAAGCAATAGAAGAGCACATGATAGGACTGTTAGCTCAACTAATACCTCAATAGACATTAATCTGAGGTGTGCAATAAGCAATGTAAGAGCACATGATAGGACTGTTAGTTCAACTAATACTTCTTCAATAGATACTAATCTGAGATGTGCAAATAAGCAATATAAGAGCACACGATAGGACTGTTAGCTCAACTAATACTTCTTCAACAGGCCTTAATCTCAGATGTGCAATACTAATTGGTACTATTCATTGCTCATTAGGAAGTCACCCAAATGAGATGGGAAGACAGATAAGCAGAAAACTGCAGGCAATCCAAAAAGTTGGAAAACATACAACAAACATTTTAAAGCAACGATAATTTCGCATAATTTTCTCAGTATGTTACTCTTCGATTGGACAACTTTTCATAAAAAGAGCACCTAAATTGAAAGCAACAGGCCTCACTGTTAACCTGGTACTAGTACAATAAATAGATAACGGAATGTCTACAAAGCCTGAAAACAGATGGAGAAGATGCAGAGCGATCTGACATCTGTTGAGAGACCAGCAAAGTCTGGAACCATTAACATGAATGTTCTTCTACTTTTTTCCTCTTCTTACTCAGGGCAGGAGAAAGAGAGGACAATTTGCAGAAGAGAGTAACAATCTGAACATGGTTAGGAATTTCAAGGTTAAGAGAAATCTTTTTTCTAAATGCATGTTGTTAAAAATCAAACAGTTTCTGAATAACAATTCATCCAAGTAACTACAACAAAAATCTTCCTATTTCAGAAAACACCCTATACCATCTATTCAACATGGCAATGGTTTACTTACTCAATTCTGTTCCCCTAACTTTGCAACGTGCCGAAGTTTTAAGTAAATCTCCTTTAAGAACTACCTTTCATATTATTGCTTTAGTGAGTCTAGAAACATTAAAAGGTTTTTCATCTAATTTTTAACAGTAGCAAATAACTATGTCAAATAGAAGATTTACCCACATGACTGATTGCTAGTTTGGAACACAAGAGTGACAGACTGCATGAGAATCTTTCCTTCCTGTATATCTTGGTCTATCAATGCTATGTTATTACATAATGAGAAGTGAAAAGCTTTTGTCAGTTTATTAAGTCTCTATTATACAATCACAGGCTTATTCTGTACAGACCACTAGTCAAGAAACTGCATGAATTTAGGCAATAACACAGTTGTTTTGGGCAGCTTTCTTACTTTCCATAGGAAGAGATAGATTACTGAAATGAGTGCATGTTATTCTATGCAAGTCCAATATATGTTCATCTTTTTTCAGGCAAGAGATTTGTACCACATGTCAGGAACCCCAAATCTTGAGATACACACTGAAAAAAAAAGGGTGCTTCAAAAGGTCTGGCTTTGGAAACCCAGTGCAGCTTAAACCAGGGGAACTGGGAGGCCGTGGGTTCTGAGATGCTCCTAACGAGGGGCTTGAGCATATGGTCTCCCACTTCCCAGGATCCAGTGCGAAGGCAGCGGTTAGGGAAGTGCCTGTTCATTTACTGATGTCAAAGCAACTGCTACAGGGACAGGGACCAGTGGAGACTTTGGGGACAAAGGGGCTGGTGAGCACATTTTTGCACTCTGCCTATACCTTGCTCGCACAGGTGGGTGCACAGAGACACAGCTTCTGTAAAGCCATGGGCGTGTCCCACTCCAGGGCTTTATCACCCCTCCCTAAGGCTGTGGGCATGTCCCACCTTTCGCACTCTCCCTCTGCCTCATTACAGCCCATAGCGTAAAGCAGTACACACAGGGGTCACCACTTGATCACCTGGCCCTGGTGGCCATAGGGGCTTGTGTTCCTGGGCCTGAAGGGACTATAACAATCTGAAAGGTAGCCGTCAGCGGGTCAACACACCCAGAGCACTGCACAGACCGCAGACCACAGCACACCCTCATCTACACAGGAAAAAGCCCAGAGCCAGAGCACTGTGTAGACAGCAGACCAAAGCACACCCCCTGTCTACACAGGAAAAAGGTCCATGTGTTTGTCTTTCAGTTTCAATCCGAAGGACAGGCCTCAGGTTTGCCACACAGGGAGAGACTACAGAGGTGCCCTCAGAGAACACAGGCATTGGACTCCAGCCTTGCACCTTCCCAGGCCTCATCACCGTTCACTGGAGTCTCCAAGAAAGGAGCTCACATGCTCATCCGAGGCCCTGACTTCTGCTGGGGCCCGGGGATCATCTCCAGATCTCCTGGTCTACAGGTCAGTGTGGTTCACAACTGCTGTGGCACAGGGCTGTGTGTATTTGCATCATCTAATAGTTGCTGCCTGAGAAGCTGGTTTCCAATCAGCCTGAAGCTATGCGCTCATATGCCCCCACTGGAACACCTTCCACAGGGCCCTCAGAGGACCAAATCAGGCTACTCAGAGAGCCACAGAGGATCAAGAGACAACCAGGAGCTAGAGCAAGGCTGAGCGGTGAGGTTCATCTCCTACACACGCGCACCACTTCAGCACTGGGAGAGGCAGCTGTTCTGCCTAATACACGGAAACGAGTCAAGAAAAATGAGGAAACACAGGACTAGGTTTCAAACAAACGAACAAAAAAACAAGACAAAACCTCAGAAAAAGACCTTACAGAAATGGGGATAAATAATCTACCTGCCAAAGAGTTTGAAATAATGGTCAAAAGATGCACCAAACGTGGGAGCAGAATGAAAGAACACAGTGGAAGGGTGAGCAGAGAGACAGGAAATACAAGAATGGACTGAGTAAAAACCACAGATTTGGAAAGTGACTGAGCTGAAAAATACACTGCGGGCACTCGAGAGCAGACAAGAAGCCACAGAAGAGTGGGTCAGTGACCTGGAGGACAGGGCAATGGAATTCACCCAAGTAAAGTAGGGGGAGAAAAAACTACTTTAAAGTTAAAATAGCTTAAGGGGCCTACAAGACAACATCAAGCAGAAGAGCATTCACCTTACAGAGGGTCCCAGAAGGGGAAGAGTGAGAGAAAATGGCACAAAAACTTACTTGAAAACATAATGGCTAAAAACTTCCCTAGCCTGGGATAAATAAATAGATACTGAGGTCCGGGAAGTAAGGAGAGTTCCCAATAAGATGAATACAAACTGATCCATATCAAGACACATAAAAATTAACATGACAAAAACTAGACAAAGATAGAATGTTAAAAGCAGCAAGAGAAACAACTTTTTACATACAATGAGACTCCCATTCAACTGACTTTGCTGCAAAAACTTTGCTGCCAGAAGACAGTGGCATAATATATTCAAAGTGCTAAAAGGAAAAAAACTTCTAAACAAGAATACCCTACCCTGAAAAGTTATCATTTAGAATCAAAGGAAAAGTAAAGAGTTTTCCAGACAAGCCAAAACTAAAGGATTTCATCACCAATAAACTAGCCTTACAGAAAGTGTTATAGGGGTTTCTTCAAACTGAAAAGAAGAGGCACTATCTAACAGGACGAAGACATACAAAGTAAAAAAAAAATCTCACTGGTAAAGGCAAGTACACAGTAAAGGCAGTGGATTAACCACTTATAAAACCAGTATGAAGGTTATGAAGGTTAAAAGACAAAGGCAGTAAAATTAACAATAACTACACTAATTAGCTTAGGAATACACAAAATAAAAAAATGTAAAATAAGACATCAACAACATAAAACATAAGGGAAGAGAGTAAAAATGTAGAATTTTTTAGCATACCTTCAAACTTCAGTGATATCCCCTTAAAATAGGTGCCGCATGTAAAATCCATGGTAACCACAAAGAAAAACTCATAGTAGATGCACAAAAGATAATAAGGAAGGAATCTAAATATAACACTAAAGAAAGTCATCAAACCGCAAAGGAAGAGAGCAAGAGAAAATGAAAGGAATAGAGGAGCTCTATAAAAACAACTAGAAAAAGTGAACAAAACTATACTAAGTATATACCGATCAATAATTATTTTAAATGTAAATTGACTAAATTATCCAATCAGAAGACACACAGTGGCTGAATGGATTAAAAAACAAGGCTCATCAATATTTTGTCTAAAGAGACCTGAGATATAAGCAGATTGAAAGTGAAGGGATGGAAAAGATATTCCATGCAAATGAAACATCAATAAAGCTGGTGTAGCTATAGTTATATCAGACAAAATGGGTTTTCAGCAAAGACTGTAATAAAAGACAAAGAAGCGTATTGTATAAAGGGGTCAATCCAACAAGAGGACATTATATTTGTAAATGTTCATGCATCAACACAGGAGCTCCTAAATATATAAAGCAAGTATTAACAGACCTAAAGGGAGGAACTGAGAGCAGTAAGAGTAGGGGATATTTACACCCCACTTACATCATCCAGATAGAAAATCAACAAGGAAATAGTGCCTTCCATGACACACTGGACCAGATGTACTTAAATTCCAACGGAATTTTTTGAAGATAAATAAAAAAACCTATCATTCATATGAAACCAAAAAGGACCCTGAATAGCAAAAACAACTTTGAGAAAGAATAACCAAGCTGGAAGCCTCATGCTTCTTGACTACAGAACATATTACAAAGCTGCAATAATCTAAAACATTTGGTACTGGCAAAAAACACAGATGTAGACCAACAGAACAGAATGGACAGCCCAGAGATAAGCTGAGGCACATACCATCAAATGGTCTTTGATGAGGATGCCAAAACTAAACAGTGGAGAAAAAGGAGTCTCTTAAACAAGTCATTTTAGCAAAACTGCAAAATAATTAAATTGAACTCTTATACCATACATATGAATCAATTTAAAATATACTTACATTAATGAACAAATGGATTAAAGGTTAGTAAGCTCCTAGAAGAAAACTTAGGCAGAAAGCTCCTTGACAAAGTCTTGGTAATAATTTTTTGGATTTGACAACAAAAGCAAAAAGAGACTAAATGCTCAAACTAAGTGCTTCCATGCAGCAGAGAAAACCATCAACCTAGTGAAAAGACAACCCACAGAATATGGGGGAAATATTTTCAAACCATATATCTTATAAGAGTGTAACGTCTAAAATTTATAAGGAACTCCTCCAACCCAAGAGCAAAAAAATGTCAAATAATCCAATTAATTTGATGGGCAAAGGGCTTGCAGATATTTCTGGATATACAAATGCAATACATACACATGGCTAAGAGGCAAATGAAAAATTGTTTAACACCAGGAATCATCCGAGAATGAAAATCAAAGCCATAATGAGATAGCACCTCACACCTGTTAGGTGGTCTAAAACCAATAAACGTAACATAGCAAGTGTTAGTAAGGATGCAGGGAACCTGGAACCCTTGTGCACTGTCAGTGAAAATGTAAAATGGAGCAGCCACTATAAACACAGCATGGCCGTTCCTCCAAAAATTAAAATAGAACTACTATGTGATCCAGCCACCCACTCTTGGGTATTTATACAGAAGAAGACTTTAAAACAGGATTCAAAGAGATATTTGCACGCCCATGCTCACAATATTCACAATAGCCTACGTAGGCACTCCTCATTTTTCTGTGTTTCACAGATACTGTGCCTTTTTTTTTTTTTTTTTTTAAACAAACTGAAGCTTCACGGCAAACCTGCATTGTCAGATGATGGTGAGAATTTTTTTATTTTATTTTATTTTTTTTGTCTTTTTGCCATTTCTTGGGCTGCTCCCGTGGCACATGGAGGTTCCCAGGCTAGGGGTCTAATCGGAGCTGTAGCCACCGGCCTACGCCAGAGCCACAGCAACGCAGGATCCGAGCCGCGTCTGCAACCTACACCACAGCCCACGGCAACGCCAGATCGTTAACCCACTGAGCAAGGGCAGGGATTGAACCCGCAACCTCATGATTCTTAGTCGGATTCGTTAACCACTGCACCACGACAGGAACTCCGATGGTTAGCATTTTTAAGCAATAAAGTATTTTTAAATTAAGGTGTTTTTTTTTAGACATAATACTATTACAATCTTAACAGACTATAGATCAGTATAAATGACTTTTACATGCATTGAGAAACCAAAAAACTTGTGCGACTTGATTTTTTTGTGATATTTGCATGTTGTCTGGAACCAAACCCACAAAATCTCCAAGCCGTGCCCATAGGTGGGAACAGTCTTAACAGACACTGATGGGTTAAAAATCATGAATTTTGGACTGCTGGATAAGGGACTAGTATTATTCAGCCTTTAAAAAGAAGGAAATTCCGACACGGGCCACAATAGGGGACGATTCTTGAAGACCTTAAGCTAAGTGAAATGAGCCTGTCACAGAAACACAAATGTTGCTTGATTCTACTTATAGGAGGTGCCCAGCAGTCAACGTCATAGCAGCGGAAGAGAACGGGGGCTGCCGGGGCTGGGGAGGTGGGAACCGCAGCTGCTCTCACACGGGCCTGGAGTGTTTCAGTCACGCAAGGCGAACACTTTCTAGATACCTGCTGTTTCAAAAATGCATAAAGGAAACAATACTTACTGTACGCTTCAAAATTTGTTGAGAATAGATGTTTTGTTTACCACAATAAAACAATCTCCTCCGGGCTCATTAGCATTCAGAGTCCCAACTTTATGTCTAGGCTCGTCCCAATCTACTGACGTTTTCTCTTCTAGAGCCAAGCAGGTTTCTTCCCACACCTCCAGCTGTGAAGGGGAGTCCGGCAGCTGCCGGCACCTGCCAGCAGCCTCCACGTGGGTTCCATCATGAGCCGCTGCAGCTGCCGACCCAGCAGCGCCTGAGCGGAGCTCAGGGAGGAGACGGGGATGAAGCCCTCCGGGAAAACTGGACAAACTGCTCCGCAGATAGATACGTTCTAGGAGGAGATTTTATGTGCCTGATTCTTGCGTCTCCTCACATCTAGAAAAACACCAAAATCCTTCCTGGGGACGTGTGCTCCTCGCCACTGGCAGGGACCTTCCGGAGGCCAGCAGCGAGGGGCCCAAGTGTGTCGGCCGCAGGCACCGCCCCTCACCGGCACCACACACATCCTGCTATGTCCCCCTCCTCTTTGGGGCGGCATTTCAGAGCTGTCTGAGACTCAGCGCAGGCTGCAGCTATGTCGACCAACAAAGGATGGCACAGCCATCCGCGCTGGCAGCCGCCTCCAGGGAGAGCCCGGGGCCCTGAGGGGACCTGGGTGGAGAGGAGAACACCTGCCACCCGGCAGCCTCCTAACCGCAGCCCGGGGGGCTCAGGCTGTGAAAACCCAGGATCCTGGCCCGAGAGCCGGGGGCGTAAAGGAAGGATTTCAGGGAGCCCAGGCCCCTTCTGCTGCCACTCCCTGCCTTTTGTTGCCCAAAACTCCTATATACGCTCTTGCCCCCCTTGCCTACTGGCCTCCTCGGAGCGGTTTCTCAGGACGACCTGAGATGCTGCTGTCTCCTGGGCTTAAGTCCTAATTATACCTTGAGTAAAACTTAATTCTCAGCTTTCAGGGTGTGCATTTTTTTTAGGTTGACACAAGCTTGTGTTGATTTTGTGCCAGTTGCATAGAGTCTCTAATCCCTTGGATCTACTTGGCCAAATCCAGCTCATCCAACTCAAATCCCAACTTCTCCAGGAAGCCGCTCAGAAAAATGGCCACATAAATTATTCTCTTCTTCATAACTTATTACGTTCTGCCTAGTTTGCTTTTTAACTTTTCACATGTGGAAACCTTATGTTGCCTGTTTACAAGGTCCTAGTAAACAGAAGAGCATTTTTTTTATTATTACTATTGTCTTTTTACAGCCACATCTGCAGCATATGCAGGTTTCCAGGCTAGGGGTCGAATTGGAGCTGCAGCCGCTGGCCTACACCACAGCCACAGAAACGCCAGACCGGAGCAGCATCTGCGACCTACACCACAGCTCACGGCAACGCTGGATCCTTAACCTGCTGAGCGAGGCCGGGGATGAAACTCACATCCTCACCGACCCTGTGTCGGGTTCTCAACCCGCTGAGCCATAACGGGCACTGCCAGAAGGGCATGTTTGAATCTTGTTTTCAAGTAATTGCTTAACACAATGTTTTCCATTGTACTCACTTGATAAATATTTCTCAGCTGACTGCTGCCTGGAAAACAGAATGGTTAAAATAAGGAATCTGTGTACAAAATGTTGACTTTGGAACGTGACTCCTCAGGGCTTGGTTGAGGTGATTCCCGAGAACCGTTTAGGTTAGCAGTTCCCTCTCATCAGGTTAGCTCATCTCTATACAGATAAACATGATGTATTTTAATAAGTCACTGTAAAAACTATTTCCATGTCTTCCATAACATAACCTCCCTAAGAGGCCTTCTCTAAGAGCTCACCAGGGAAGTTATACAGCAGACAAGGACAGCCTACTTGACCATCCTCAATTCCACAGCCAAAGTAACAACATAAACCATGACGGCCTCAAATAAGTTATTCCTGTTGACGGGAGAGCAGAGACTGTTTACTGGGTGCTCCTCTCCGGTGGTGAGCAGCAAGGGATGTGGTTCTGCTGGCGCTACGGGGCACCTGACAGCAGACTGCACAGTGGGCAGCTCTCGGGAAGGCTCTGCCAAAGTACGTTCTGCAGCTCTGCGTACACATACGTACACACACAATCCCACAATCACTGGAACCGTCACGAACACAAGTTTCCAGTGTTACCGTGAGGTTTTTAGTCAACTGGCAGAAAATGGAGAGAAAATAAAAGGCTTCTTTAGAGCTGTGCCAAACTGCTCTGGAAGGAACACAGTTTGTTTGCAAATAGGGTGACCATGTATTTCAAAGAGAGGGCACAGGATTTGTCTGATGACAAATAGAAGGCAGAGGATTTGTTTGATGACAACCTGTACAGCCTCAACACAACTTTAGCAGTTCACACTGTACCCACTTTCCAAATAAGACATGTATATGAAGATAAAGGGAGTTTTAAATGCCTATGGTGTACACAACTAAAGAAACACATCACGCTATTTAATAGGGTCAGTATATTTGGCTCTGTTTTTCCCTCCTGTTTCTAGAAACAATTTCAAGGCCAATAGGAAGAATAAAGAAGAGACAAAAACAGACCCTTCTCAACCTCTAGAACATAAAATAATACTCACATCCCTTTAAAATTTCCTGGTACTTTGATTAAATCATTTTTTCTAAAACATTCTTTTAAAATACAGTGATGTGCAGAAAATCAATTAGTCTCATAAGGTCAGTGCTGATGAGGCTGCAAGGTCAGATTTATCAAAAAACTTACGTAAATAACCCACAGAGAATTACCACTCCTGGAAAGACAACTATTAATATTCATTAAACGTCTGGCTGTAAGGTCGTCTGTCCCACTTCTAACCACTGTAGTTGTAAGACTAAAGGAAGTCATGAAAGGAAGTTTTCAAGATAACGATTAAAGTCATATAAAGATAGCAATTATAATAATATTTACGAGGTCAGAAGGCTTTCTTCAGTTCTGACATTTCTCTTGACAAAACTTCAAGAAAAACAAACTTTCCAAATGGAAAAGGACTTAGAGAACTACGCTGTCCTTCATCTAGTGTGATACATACATAAAACCATGAAGTTCACGGCAGAGGGGTAAGACGGGGCGAGGAGAGGAAGAGGCACAAACTATCACACAGAAAATAAACAAGCGATGAGAATATACTGCACAACACAGAGGATACAGCCGATATTTTATAGTAACTATAAATGGAGTTACTATAAAAACGGTGAATCACTGCATACAGTTTTAACTTACAATAAATTCTTTTTTAAAAAAGTTAGGAAACCCTACAGAAGAATGAAAACATTAAGTTCAAGTATCACTTCCTCTTGAAGTAATTCCCAGTGTCTTAAGGCAGAATCTGTTGCTCGGAGTTCCCGTCGTGGCTCAGTGGTTAATGAATCCGACTAGGAACCATGAAGTTGTGGGTTCAATCCCTGGCCTTGCTCAGTGGGTTAACGATCTGGCGTTGCTGTGAGCTGTGGTGTGGGTCTCAGACACGGCTCGGATCCCGCGTTGCTGCGGCTGTGGTGTAGGCTGGCAGCTACAGCTCTGATTCGACCCCTAGCCTGGGAACCTCCATATGCTGTGGGATCGGCCCTAGAAAAGGCAAAAAGACAAAAATAAATAAAGAAACAAATAATAAAGTACTTATAATTAAAAAAAAGAATCTGTTGCTCAATTGTCTAGGCTCTCACAGCACTTCACCCCTTATCTAGAGCACTTCTTAAAACATTTTGTGATTTTTAAAACACGTTTTTTATCTCTCACTAAACTGTGCGCTCATCCAGGGGAAGAGTAACTGAGCCACAGACTCAGTTTTACCTCCAAATTTTTCTATCACTTCCCTTTAACCTGTTACCCAGCTGTACTGTATCTTTCCAGATTAGTTTTAAATACACTCCTTCAATCAGTCATCCGTTCAGGCACCATCGACTGTCCTCGTGTTAAATACTATGATTATTACTATGGTTGTTGTGATGTGTATAAAACCAATGAGTGTCTCTTCTCAGAAAGCTTTTACCTAACAGAGAGGTAAGCAATCAGCAGTTATAATATATGAAGATAAGTGCCTGGGCGCTGTTTCAGGGACACAGTGAAGAGCGGATCAGTACAAGCTTCCTGGAGACCCAGCCGGGTGGGTGTCAGCTGGACGACGACGCTGGGCACAGGGAAGTGGAGGCACCCAGACAAAAAGGGGGGCATGAGGGAGGCGCTGCAATCTGCAGCCGGACGTGGGGTCTGCTCCTCCAGCAGGTTACCCACAGTCGTGCTTCTGGAAGAACGACGGGCGCTGTGACTGAGGGTGGGTCACAGACAGCCTTGTGGGAAGGGCAGAGAGTTTCCACCTTTAACCTGGAGGCTAGGAGAGACTGGAGAGTCTGAGGACGCGGCGGGGGACAGGAGGGTGCTGCTTTACAAGCGGGACCGAGTTGCAGTGTGGACGTGGGTTTGCGGAAGTGCCAGGCTGGCGGCAGGAAGACCAGGCGAGCGCGCGAGCCCCATCCTGGTGAAGAAGGACCGGAGCCCGCGCCGGGTCCAAGAGCAAAGCGGGGAGGGGTCAAGTCTGTTCCAAGGTGACAACGGAATAAAGGCGAGGCACGTCTGGGTCAGAATTCCGGTTAGGTCACTTGGCAGTCACGTGACGGTGAGGGCCAGGTCCGCTCTGACCACTGCTCCCAAGCCAGGGGGATGAGACCTACGTCCCGAAGCTGCTGTGGGGATGGAACGAGCTTCCGCTGAACCCGAGACCAGCGGGCGGGTCTGCTCAGCTCGCCGGGGCCCTGCGCCCAGGACCCGGCAGCGGCCCAGACTTCAGGCCGTGCAGTGCCGTCTTCATCCCCAAGACTTCACGGGTTTCCAAGGCTCGTTCTAGGCCGGCCTGCCTGGCGAAGCTGGGGCACAGGCACAGCAGCAGTAAAGCACGTGAGAAGGGTTTCGGGTTCTCTGGGTCTTCTGCGCTACGTGTCAATCCCAGAACACCGCAGGCTTTCCCTATTCCAAGCACCGGATATTTTACGGGGCCTAGAGTTTCAGTGACCAGAAACGCTCATCCTAAGCGTTTTAGGGTTTTTAAATTTCTTTTTCGTCTCTTCCAAGGAATCTTTTTTCATGACTGATGTGCTTTGCAAATACTGTCACTCTAACTGCAGCCCAGACCAAACCAAGAAAATCATTTTCAATGACCTGAACTCAAGAGGTTTTATAAACATACTCCTACTAAACAAATAACACCAAAAGAACAGCCAGATATGCAAACTACTTCCTGATTGATACAAGCTGTTTTTAGAACGTACCTGAGACAGCTCAACAAAATACAGAAATGTTCTGATAGTTCTAAAATCTTTTTTTTTACCCGTTTATTGAGACTTCAGATAAGAAAACTATAGACGTAATACGTTTTTCTTTCTTTTCTTTACCTTTGATCCTTCAGGACCGTTCTGTCCAGGAACCCCGATATCTCCTGGAAAGCCCTAGGGAACATAAAAATATAGAGCATTTACCCCATAGTAAATTATTTTTAATGTATTAAGCATATGAAAATTCGCTTTGCATTTCTTGGACGTCCAGTTAAGACAATTTATTCTCCTCAAAGCTTCAATGTTAATGATTAATCATTAGGCAGTTGTCTGATATTGGAACACAAAACTTACAAAGTATACTAAACAGAGCCTACTTGGCCAATTGTTCACAAACAGTCCTCAGACTCAAGGAAAATTCTCTAATCCAGTCTAAGAGTTTTTTTAAATCTTATTCAAAACCATTCTCAACTTGAAAAAAAGCAAAGAGGCATCTAACAGGACTTTTTGGTGCCCCAGGGGCCACAGAGCCACCAAGGATTGGGGCGTCCATTTGTTAGAGTCAGCGTTTACCAGCCGTATGTTAATCTGTGGCCTCTGTCAGGGAGAGATGCGAATAACTTCCTCCGGGTGAAAAACAGTAACCCCAAAGGTTAGCGCTTAATGCGCGGGACGTCTTCTCCTAATATCCCCATGTTTAGTTGTCTGTAACTGACTCAAATGTTCTTTGGGATTTTTTTTGTTTGGTTGTTTTTTTTGGAAGCAAAGAAAGGTTTATTGCAAAGGCCAAGCAAAGCGCAAGTGGCTCATGCCCAACAGACCTGAGCTCCCAGTGGCTTTCAGGGAAGAGTTTTTAAGGCAAGATTTGGGGTGAAGGCTACAGAGTGTGTCACTTTCTTCTGATGGGCTGGTGGCGATGTAACAGGTGGTGTTTTGGGAACCTTATGCTCAGCCTGAAGCTACAACCTCCACCTGGGAGGACCCTTTGCCAGAACTCAAATGCATGACCAGGTTGTCCTGTGTGGCCACCAGAAGGAGCTCGGTCTCTGCTCCACAGCTGCCCAACTGTCGCTGAACTAAGAGCTCAATTACATCTTACCGGTGCCATCATTAATGAATGAACTGAATAAAATCTTGGACCAAACATTGACTTATATTTGTCTGAGAATCTTAATTTTATCCTTTTAAAAGTGTCCTTTAGCAGTCTAAAACAGCTGTCTCAAGAAAGATATGGACCAAAGCGTTAAAAAAAAAAAATCTGTGCTGAGAATAGGCCAAGAACGCCACTCTAACATGGTTAGCTCACATTCTTACTGAAATAACGCATCAGAATAAAATTCACCACAATAAGTTTCCACATTGCTAACCTAATAATACAGTTTTACTTGTATTCTATCACAGGTTAAGCTGCTTCCTTCTGACATGGACAAAGAAATAAGACAAATATAAGAATAATCATTTTTAAAAATAAAGAGGGCTGCAATTAAGTATGAGTATCGGCTAGAAAAGACAGCTCCGTGGAGAGGAAAATATGACAGTAATTGAAATGCCTACAAGTAAGATGGAATAGCGAGGTTGATTCTGGAATACTCATCCTAGAAAGAAATCAAAAGCAAGTGATATCAACTCATCCAGTAGGATTAGGATGGAAATGCCTTGACTCTGATTTAAAATCTGGATTCTGTGGGAAAAAATATTACGTGAGGACATTTCTGGCAAGAGAAAAGGCAGCGGTAACAGAAAGACTGGTCAAAGGATCAGCTTTCTGAAGTTTCCGATAGAAACCCACTTAGTAGACGTGTTGATTGCTTTCACGAAAGGAAAACAGGCTCACCTGTGCCTTCTCTGCCTTGAGTAATTATCCCTCATCTTTCTTCACCTGGAGTTTTAAATAGGCGACTGAATAACACATAACTTGCAAATCTTTCTTTGATTCCAAATACCCTGAATTAGGTCCCTTCTAAGACTCTCACACCATCCTAGGGTCCTACAAGATGACTTAATGCGATGTTTTGCACTGTTCCGTTTTCCTCATCAGATTTGTGAATGACTTCCAGGCAGCCTTATCTCTAATTAATCACTGTATTCCCCACACTAGTACAACAGTTGGCTCACAGTAAGTGCTAAAAATATATTTTCTTCTTGTTGAATAATGACTTGTTTGTTTCTTTGGGGAAAAAAGAAAGGACAATATAGCTGGTGGCTACTTTTGACTTCTGGGTACTGTGCCACAACTGCTGGTTCACAGCATACCCGTGGATAAACTCTGAATTCCTGTCCATTTTCCAGATGGGCTTGACACCTTGTACTAGAAAGCGAGAAAGCTGTAAAACATTATCGAATCTGGAGTCATGTTAAAAGAACTCTGGAAGCTCGAAGAGGGTCTTACCAGCCAGATACGGGACAACAGGAATTTCAATAAGGATAAAAACTGCAATGGATTGAAACATGTTGAGTATGTTTAAATTCAGGAATTAGTGGCACAACAACCAAAAAAATCATTTGCATTTAGAGGATGAAATTATTTCCCAAACCGGTAAACAAAGGTGAAGAATCAAATACTTATTCCACCTTTCTCATACATACTGTCAACACAACTAACCAAATGGAACTTAGGGGTTGTGTTCCAGCCGATAAATGAAAAAGAAACGAAAGAGCAAGGATGTCTCCATTTGTCATCCCCTGAATGACCTAATGGATGCAGACAACTGAGGAGTCACAACCTTAACTAACACCGCAGAAAGGAAATGGATACTTCTCACACTTGCGATGAAAGAACACAGTCTGCACATGCGCCCCACCACTTAGTTTGTAACCAGGAATTTGCGCCTTGGACCCTCTTCATCCGGTTCAGCCACGCTCTCCACCCTGACTCCTGGACTCTGACAACCAATCCCTTCTCTGTACCTCTAAGTTCTGTTTTTGTTTAGATTCTACATAAAGTGAGATCATGCAGTGTTTGTCCTTCTGCATCTGACTTATCTCCCTGACAGCTAATGCACTCATGATGCAACTAGGATTTCCTTCTTTTTTAAGGCTGGATAGTATCTAATCAGTGTTTTTTGTTTGCTACTGAGTTTCATGAGCTCTCTATATCTTTTGGATATTAGCCCCTCATCAGATACATGATCTGCAAATATTTTTTCCCATTTGCTAAGTTGCTTTTTCACTTCACTGATGGTTGCTTTTGATGTGCAGAAGCTTTTAGTTTGATGTAGTCCTACTTGCTTATTTTAAATTTTTTTGCCTATGCTTTTGATGTCACATCCAAAAATATCATCACCAAGACTAAAGTCAAGGAGATTTTTGCCTATGCTTTCTTCTATGTGTTTTATGGGTGTAGGTTATACATTCAAGTTTTGTTTTTTTTTTTTTGTCTTTTTTGCTATTTCTTTGGGCCGCTCCCATGGCATATGGAGGTTCCCAGGCTAGGGGTCGAATCGGAGCTGTAGCCACTGGCCTACGCCAGAGCCACAGCAATGCGGGATCCGAGCCATGTCTGCAACCTACACCACAGCTCACGGCAACGCCGGATCGTTAACCCACTGAGCAAGGGCAGGGACCGAACCCGCAACCTCATGGTTCCTAGTCGGATTCGTTAACCACTGCGCCACGACAGGAACTCCACATTCAAGTTTTTAATCCATTTTGGGTTGATTTTTGTGTATGGTATAACAGAGGGGTCCAATCTTATTTTTTTCTTTTGCACATGGCTGTCCAATTTTTCCCGAACCACCTATCAAAGAGACTGGCCTTTTCCCATCCTATATTCTTGATTTCTCCGTCATAGGTTAATCAATCATATATGCATAGGTTTATTTCTGGTCACATTTTCTTTCTATTCTATTCCACTAATCTAAGTGTCTGTTTTCATGCCAATATCATACTGTTTTGATTACTATAGCTTTGCAGTATATTTTGAAATTAGCAAGCGTGATGCCTTCAGCTTTATTCTTCTTTTTCAAGGTTGCTTTGGCTATTTGGGGTCATTTGTGCTTCCATATCAATTTTAGGATTGTGTGTTCTATTTTTGTGAAAAAATGCTATTGGAGTTTTGATAAGGATTGCACTGAATCTGTAGATTGCTTTGGATAGTACGGACCTTTTTACAGTATTAATTCTTCAAATTGGTGAGCATGGATTATCTTTCCATTTATCTTTGTCTCCTTCAATTTCTTTCATCAATGTCTTAAAGTTTTCAGTACATAGGTCTTTCGTCCCCTTGGTTAAATTTAATCCTAGGTATTTTCTGGATGCAATTAAAAATGGGATTGTTTTCTTAAGTTCTCTTTATGATAGTTCATTATTAGTACAGAGAAACAACTAATTTTTTGTATACTGACTTTTCTACCCTGCATCTGGTGCAATCTTAATAGAAATAGTCTAATCACTATTTTTAATCAAGAAGTAGAAAACTCAAGTAGCTTTAAAAATCAGTAAAAATGTGTCTTCTATTTGTGGACTCCTCACATTTGTTTATTGCACTAAGAAGAGTGACTCAGCATTCTCGCCACTAAAAACACTGTCATTCTCTAATCACTAAAAGCTGGAGACTAATGCACGGGCACTTTGTAAAGCAAAACCTGAGAACCAAAGCACTAGCAGATTCTATTTGTTTCCTGAGAAATCATGAAAGTAAAATACTGTCACTCTGACTCTGTCAGTATTCGGAAGTTTGGAAGCTAGAGGATAAATATGTGGTATTCTATGGTACACAGCAAGCACTTCAGCACTTCTTCAAGAAGAGTGGTTGTTTTCTTTTGAAATATATAGCCCTTCCAATTAAAAAAATATATAAAATGATAAACAGATAAACAGTCCACAAACAGGAGTTCCCCTGTGGAACCAGACGAGGATCTGGTATTATCACTGCAGTGGCTCAGGTCACTACTATAGCATGGGTTTGATTCTTGGCCCAGGAACTTCCATACGCTGTGGGCGTGGCCAAAAAAAATCCACAAATAAAATAAATACTGTTATTATAGATGAGTGACATTTTGGCCATTTAGGCCAAAGTTTTTCATTGATTTTTATATACAGTGTTCATTAGAGACACAAAAATAGAGTACAGTTTGGCTTAAATTTAGTTTTTGAGTATAAGCCTGAAAAAAGTAGAGATTGAGAAAAGACAAAATTAATGAACCATTTAAGCTAGGACAACATATAACTTCCTAGAGGGCAAAGTTATACAAAGCCTCACCTGGTGCTGGGCTACGCATTCAGTAAGCATATGATGGCCTGAACTGATGACCAAATTAAAAACAAATTGTATTTGAATAATTAATTTTCAATTAGGCAGTTTCCAAAGCTACCCTTTGTCTGAAAAAGCAAACAACCCCCCCTCCAAAGAGAAACCCCAGTATAGCCTCTATAGATAGGATTGGAATTTTACATATGCAAATAAGAAGGAATGCATCCAGAGGGAGAGAGGGTCTGTAAGGGGAGAACTGGGTTTGGGACATGGATCCAAACAACAGTCATGAGATTTTGGTCTTTAGCATTTACGGAGCTACGTGCCATGTCAGGAATATAGTGAGTCCAAGTAGGAAAGCCATAAAAGAAGATTAAAATGACCTTTCTGAGTGAAAATAATCCATCCAAAAGTTAATGCCAAAAAAAATATTTGGAAGGACAAAAGTAATAAATTCACTTTCCTAGTAAACTATAGAAACTAAACTTTAGCACAGGGAAGTGTGCAATTGCAAATTAACCAACTATCATGTCTTCTGAGAAAACCACAAGCAGAAAATATGAGCTTCTGGAAAAACAAATGCAGAATAAAGAATTCATCTAAGTATCTGGCTCTTCTTCTCTTTTGTTATTTTTAGATCTAAAAAGCCATCAAAACCAGATTTTTTTCATTATGATCTCGTTGTAAATCTTGGCGAATGATTATTGCTATTCATATATTTTCCCTTTTGTAACTCTTTATGTTTAAGCAGTAAATATAGCACAGCTGAACTCTAAATTCCATTTAAATGTAACATCCTAAAATCTCAGCAGAGAAAATCCACAGACAATAAAATTCCTTATGACGAATTCCTCTCTTCTAAGTAAAACTGCTTGAATAGTCTCCATGAATGTTAGAAGCCAAAAACCCACTAAGTCACCTGCAGAGCCTGCTTTCATTCTACTGAAGTCCACAAGAAACATTTTACGAAAAATCATTTTTAAGTAAGCAGTTTTGACCGCTATTTGATGCTTAAGTTTGATAAAACGCAGATGGGTGGCACAGTGCAGAAGGAAAGAACACAAGGTCAGAAAGGAGAGACTGCAAAGGTGAACAAAGAAATCTGAGGGTTTGATGGATGCGTTCACTATTTTGATTTTGGCGATTGCTTCAAAAATACCACATATGTCAAAAATCATCAAGTTGTACAATTTAAATACATGCAGTTTATTATACATACATTATACTTTAACAAAACGGTAAAACAAAAAGGTAATTGCTATTGGATGTTTTGGATAACCGCTGGCCTCTTAGGTACACAACAGTCGGTAACCACTGGAAGAACCTTGGAACCCCTGTCCCCAGATAAAACTCAGTGAAACTCAGATTTCATACTGTTTTGGAAATAATAACACGACTGTGACTTGATGCATACCTTTATATAAGCATCTTCTTAGGTGCTCAACGTCTATATATTTGACTCATTTAGAATTCTTATGAGCATCTCAATTAAAGAACATCTAGGCATTCATTCAAGGCGTAGTTACTCTGTGTCAGGCATTGTTCTTGGTACTGAACATAACTCTACAGAATGAAGACAGACCCTGGTTTCATAGAACGTCTATTCTGGACAGTCCTGAGCTCAGATTCTCCTCCTTTCAGTGTGTGTAAGTTTGTGGGAGAGGGAAGTTAGGTGATTTAAAAAGCCGATTTATATTGTTACAAGGAAGTGGCATATAGCAATTGCCTATTTTTATTCTAAATAAACCCCCCATGGGCAGGGCCACTCTATGTTGTTTCTCATTCCCTCTTTTTCCAAATGGAATGAATATCCTGGCTCTCTTGTTTTCCTTCCAAAATCACACACTCATTAGTTGAGATGCAGACCTGTATCTGGGCCTCCCTGGGGAGGCACCTAACCCCAAAACCTAGCCTTGGAGCTGCAAGTAATAACTGACCAGTACCCTGGCTTATCTTCCTTTGGAGAAGGGAGAGCACGTGGTATTCC
Source organism: Sus scrofa (assembly GCF_054392235.1). Taxonomy (NCBI): domain Eukaryota; kingdom Metazoa; phylum Chordata; class Mammalia; order Artiodactyla; family Suidae; genus Sus; species Sus scrofa. The sequence continues at coordinate 135,537,121 of NC_139386.1, read as the reverse complement.
CAGCGGTGTGGGCGGCCGCACTGTGTTATTAAAGGCATTTTAAAGACTGTGTAAGTGGAAGAAGGGTCCATACAGACGATGGGCCCCGACGAGGTGAAGGGAGGAGGAACTCTTTTCGTCTGTTCGCCGTCTCCTTGGGAGGCACCTCTCTTCCCAACCTGCAGGCGTGAGCTTCGGGTCTGCTGCCCAGTGTCTGGGGCTGGGAAAGTGACCTGAAGCCGGCCAGTAACCGTATTCCTGTCCGGGGGCTACTGTGACTGATTTAAAGGTGACCACAAATTCCGAGTCAGATTGGCTGGAGTCCGCCTCAGCATCTCTGCTGGAGCGGTCAGGAAAGAGGAGCGGTCCCGCTTTGCTGAGGCCGCCATCACTCTGAGAGCAATATTAGCCTAGAGTCGCCAAGAGCCACCTTTTCCACCACGTGACGGGAATGGCTGAGAAGGGCGAGGAGATGAGAGCGTCTTGATTCAATTCATTCAGCTCCTGTATCGAGCCAAACCTCTAGGCGCCTGCACTGGTGGACTTCACGACCACATTAGCCAGTCCTGATTTTGTGGCTGAAAACGCAGTTAGGTTTGTCACTTTTAATGGAGACAGATGTGACTAAACGCTGAACTACCTGCTGTCCTCTAAATCCACCTGCCTCCTCACAGGTCTGCTCAGGACTGCCCCGCCCCCTGTTTGCACTGGCTAGGCCCCTACTACTCCGTCGTCTTTTCTCCAGGAGCCCTGCTTCTCAGAAGCCCTTCTGAACTCCCTGCCCCGGTCCTTCAGACGCACCGTTACCAACTCCAGGGTGTCTTGATCTGGGAAGCCTCTCATGCTTTGCTGTAGTCAAAACCTTGGCTGGTTCCTGTCCCCTCCACAGAACTCTGCTCACGCGGCTGCGCTTCCCTATTCCAGCACAATCCAAGCTCATCGAGAAGGTCAATGTTCCGAGCTCATCTTTACCCTCCAGCGCTTGACATGCTGCGGGAGACAACTGTCCACAGGCTCTGGAATTTCTGAGGGCCTTCTCATTCCTCGCTTCCACCTCTTTTCAGGGAATTTTCTACAGTGAAGACGGAGAAAGTGTCTCCCCTACTGCGAGAGGCAGAAACACTCACTGTCCTCATAATGCTTTTTCTCAAACCCATTCTTTTCTAGAGCCTCCCCAGCACCCGACGAGAAGTGCAGCTCAGTGAGTCAGTGCACAAATGGTGATGCTCCGGAAACTGCTATTGCTGAGAGTCATAAACTACCTTTTGTCTCCGTCCCGGGAGTCCTCTGTCTTCTACGAGAATTGGTGAAACTGTCAGGCTAACTTGTTGGCTTGCAAATTGGATAAAATTTCAGATCCTTCAGAGTCCGTCTCAGTTCAGGGGATAAGGATGGGATTCTGATGGAGACATAGCTTCTGGACGAGGAAGTATGAGGGCTTCACTAGATGGCAACAGATGTGAGGAGAGTTCAAGGGAACAGGCAGGAAACACGGCCACGTGGTAGAGCCCCCACTGCACTGCCTGCTGGGAGAGAGGGCTGCAGACCAAGTGCTGGGACCGAGAAGGATCTTCCAAGGCAACTGCCCTCGTTGTTGCCAACTCTCCTCTGGGTTGAAAGATCTCCTCACCAATCTGGGAGCGGCCTCGGGTCTACCTCACTGTAAGCACAGTACTAAGCGCTCTCAGTCACAGCCACTGGCAGCACTAAGGGTCATCCTGGTTTAGCAGAAAATGCCATCACTTTTCAGATAACATTTCTGGAGACGACCACCTATACTGAGCATGAAAGGAGAGAAATTTGTGATCACTATGAACAGAAATCAGGCAGATCAATAAAACGTGGGCTGATTTACCTGGGGGAGGAGGGAAGAACCCACGTTTTTCCACAATACAAAATCAGGCCTGTCTATGCAGCCACGGAAGCCTCCGTCTCTGACACAGTTTGGAGTAAAAGGCCTTGTCCATTCAGCACCAACCTACTTTGACAAGCTTACCTGTCGCTCTGGACCAGCACGAGGAGTCCCCGTCAGGCCCAACCAGCCTCATTCACTGCCTGCAGCTCCGCACGCACAGGACCCACCTGCACGGCCAGTGCTGCTCGTGTGTCCACCGGCTGCCCTGCCCTCCCCTTTTCCTGCCCTTGATCCATCAACAGTAGTTTTTTTGTTTTTTTGTCCCATCAACAGTTTAATTCATCCTTCATCTTTTCCGCGACCCCTTCCCTAATCCTTCTATCTCACCTTAACCTCTCCGCTAACACTGAGCTATAGTAACCACTTACTTAATTCTGCTGTGACCGTTATACCTAAAACTACATGTACATACCTCGTCTTTCCCGAGGAGGCTGTAAACTTCCCTCAAATAAGGACAATACAATCTTTTTTGTGTATACACACACCTACGCTGTTCTCCAGGCAGCCTTGCACATTGTAGGACTCAAGAAATACTTTTTTATTGACTAATTTAATGATGTTTTCTTTCAGCACCACTTTTTGAGTGACAACTAAAAAACATCAAATTACTCAATGCAATGCAAATGATAAGAGACATGAAAGACGTAACTGGTTTAAGTGACGAGAATCCATCAGCACGAAGATCCACTTGCCCAGTGCAGCTGGGGCCACAGGCAGCTGAATTCCAATCAAGTTCACTGAGGTGCCAAAACGGACATTTCAAAGCACACCTTCGCCTGGTATGAGCACACCTTCTGCTGGTACGAAGCACACCTTCTGCTGGCACGAAGCACACCTTCTCCTGGCACAAAGCACACCTTCGCCTGGCATGAAGCACACCTTCGCCTGGCATGAAGCACACCTTCGCCTGGTATGAGCACACCTTCGCCTGGCACGAAGCACATCTTCGCCTGGCATGAGCAGACTCAGGATGAACTCGGCCTTTGCCTCCAGTGGAGGCCACCGCGTGGAAAAAGAGGACCCAGAGCTTGGCCACTTCTGGTATCTCTGTAACGAGTGGTCCCAGCTCATCTCTGTAGTAAACGACTGGCCTCGTTTACCAAGGACATAATCCAGAATCAACTCCTCGGCAAGCTCTCCAGCCCAGAGAGGTTAACAACGGAATCTACAAATATTCTAACTACGCTGCTACCACATCTGAAGGGGGTTTGCTGCCAGAACCGGAAGGACGCTCAAAGTCAACAATCAACACTACTGTGCATACAAAACTGAAAAGCGTCCTGTACAGCATTTTCCGGAAGTTTTTCTTAAAAACAAAGAGCCATTCCAGAACAAGTTTTAATCTTTAAAACACATGAGGTCTTATCTTGAGACACAAGATAAAATTATAATTCTGTGAAGAGTTAAATGTGCAGATATATTTAACTTCTTTGTTACAGCAATTTAATAATTAATCAAGATTAAGGAGTTCCTGTCATGGCTCAGTGGTTAACGAATCCAACTAGGAACTATGAGGATGCAGGTTTGATCCCTGGCCTCACTCAGTGGGTTAAAGATCCGGCATTGCCATGAGCTGTGGTGTAGGTTGCAGATGTGGCTCGGATCCTGAGTTGCTGTGGCTGTGGTGTAGGCCGGCAGCTACAGCTCCAATTGGACCCCTAGCCTGGAAACCTCCATATGCCACGGGTGCGGCCCTAGAAAAGGCAGAAATTTAAAAAAAAGATTAAGCAAAATATTGGGAAGAAAAAAACTGAAGTGGTTTGAAGTGACATTTGCTCAGATGGTCTTGAATGATGAGCAATTCTCTTCAATGCCAGTGACAACTAACTGAGCATTTTCAACAAAACTTCAGAATGCTTTGCTTTTACCAGCTCGTAAGAAGATGTGAATTTCCAAGCTAGAAGGCATGAGCAAGACATACTGGCCCGCCTTGTCCTATCTTGTTGGTTGTTCAGAGGGCCCCTTGAAGGGTATGAGTAATCTGAGGCACATCAAAGTTTCTAATCAACCACACATGTTCCCTGCTCACCAAACGACACATAAAATTCCACAACTCAAGAACTGTTATATTAGTTCCAGGTTTCCATTTAGTGTTGAGACATCAATATCGTTGAGAGGGGTTATACTGCAGTTAGCTGTTAACAAGTACTGCTTGGATGACGTATATTTATCCGATTTTTCCCTAAAAACGAGCTTTGATAAGAAGGGTAAATTATGGAAAGAAAAGAGACACTGGTCTTTGAGACAGACAAGAACCCGGGCCCGAGAGGGACAGAACAGGAGAGCAGGGACCTCGGGGAAGAGAGTCTCTGGCTCCTTCATCTCGAGAACTACACTGATCCTACACGTTCAAAGAAAGACCTGATTTTTAGTTTTCCATGTTATCAAAGCTAATTAATCTTGATGTCTGAGGGAAAGCGACAGTGGAGGCTTTGGTGTGGTCTGAATTTAGCAGTAACTTCTTAAATATAAGCTCTGCAAAGTCAGGACCTGATCTAATTCACCATGGTTTTGTGTTTTTAGTGATTCATGTAAAATAGACATCTGAAACGGATCTGCTGAAAATGAATAATCAGACTTGGATTTTCCAAAGAGGAGCTGAAAATGCAGGGCTGCTCCTCTGGAGAGGCGGCCCTTCGGTCCTAAGAATCAGCCAGTCGCTCACATGGACCCAACTGCCAACCAACCCCGCTGTGTGTGGAGGGAATGTCAGGTCAGTGCCACCCCTAACGAGCGAAAACGGGCACGGGCGGCAGCCTCCTTCTGAGCAGCTTGCTGTGCCACAGCGGCCCCTGTAAGCGTCGGCTGGATGCTGGAGGATGACTGCAGAGGTCCACAGCCCGTGCAGCTGCTGTGTCTCGTGCGGTGTTACTGCCACAGCAGGTCACTGGCCTGCCCACGTGGCACACAGGCGCTCACCGGCAGATGCCCCCTGTTCACTGATGATTCTTAAAGAAGACAAAAACGGTTCATGTTCCCGTGGGCCCTTCAATCCGCAAGTATAAGAAGTTCGTCTTTACAGAAACAGGTACACATTTGTGTTAAAAGTGCTCCTTCCTCCCTTGAGAGGTTAATTAGCACCACCGTCTAGGGGAAGACAGAATTCCTGACCCGCAGGCACGGACCCCACAGGGCCCAGCATGTCTACGCTGCAGGAGGCACAACCGCGAGCCCAGGAAACGGTCCACTCACCTTAGCCCACCCGGCTCCACCTGGAGGTGGCCGGCCCATCGGACACTGGACAGCTCCCGCTTTAACGGAAGAGCCAGCGCAGGAGAAACAATATGCAAGGGGGGCGCGCCGCCCTCAGAACACAGTGCGTCTGTTAAATCGGAGACTTGCTCCTGCGGACGCCCCAATGGGATACGTGAGACTGGGAGCCAGGAGGAGAAGCAGCCGCGGTCCTGCCGGCCACCCCGCCTAGAACCGCACCTTCTCTGCTTTCCGTCCCCACAGCGCTGGGCTCTTAGGTGGAAATCTACACCCACGGGGCTCGCTCTGGACAGAGGACACAGCACAGGTCCCTTCCGACGAAAGCTTACGGCCGCCACGGCGCTTTAGACTTTTTATGATAAGACACAAGCAAACAAGAGGCGCCACCAAACCAGCCCGGTTAACCGCCTCCAAAAGAAAAGGAGAGGCTGCTGTGCAGAAAAAGGTAGGAGGAATACACATGGGGCCCAGGAAGCACGAAGGCCATGGGCTGGAATGCCAGACCAACGCCGTGCCCAGCAGCAAGGAAGGTTTAGGTCGTGCACCAGCAAGTCACCGAGACCTACTGAGAGGGGCTGAGGGCGACGGGAATTTACAACAGACAGCAAAGGAGCAAGAGGTAAGTACCAGGTACGGCCCCAGAGCAACTGGATCAGCAGCTGCCGCAGTCCATCCCATTAACACAAAAAGAAGTGAAGATACGGCGGAAAGTAAAGGACACAACCCGTGAGAAGAGCAGGTCGCGCTACCCTAACCTTCACACCCGATGACGACACCACACCTTCTCGTCACCTTCATGTCGAACGTTTACACAAAGTGACCGGGTGTGAGGTCACAGAAAAAAGGTCAGATCCGTAAGTCGCATAAAAGAGAACAAGTTAGGATCGGAGTGCAAGAAAACAAGGAACTGTTAACAAAATCAAAACTGCCAGCTCCTCCACCTGGAAATTTTAAAACTCCTTTTTAAGTAACTCTTGGGTAAAAAGGAGATATACACTGAAATGGTACGCTATCTACAGATAGTGGCGATTTTCAGCAAGACGGATGCAGCTGGAGATTATCATACTCAGTCAGACAGAAACAGATGAGCATATGGTGTCACTTACGTGTGGATACAATGAACTTATTTATAAAACAGAAGCAGACTCACAAACTTCAAAAGCAAACTTAGAGTTAACAAGGCGGAAACGTTGTTGGAGGGATAACTCAGGAGTTCGGAATTAACAGAAACACACCACCCTACATAAAACAGATAATCAGGAGTTCCCACTGTGGCTCAGCGGTAACAAACCCAACTGTCATCCAAGAGGATGCGGGTTTGGTTCTTGGCCTTGCTCAGTGGGCTAAGGATACAGCAGTGCTGTGAGCTGTGGTGTAGGTCACAGATGCGGCTCGGATCCCACATTGCTGTGGCTGTGGTGTAGGCCGGCAGCTGCAGCTCTGAATGGACTCCTAGCCTGGGAACCTCCAAATGCTGTGGGAGCGGCCCTGAAAGACAAAAAAAAAAGATAAATTAGGCCTTATGTCCTCAGCATGAGAAGACAGGTAAATACATCAAGGAATGTTTTCATAAGGTTATTAAAAGAATGTAAGCTTATAAAAGAGAGAAACTTTTATTAATCTGTTACTATTTTAATTGTTAATAATCATTGGAATTACTCAAAACAACTTCCTTCTTCCCAAAATGATGACATTAACACATTGCTATATTTTACCTCCTATGACATGTCTACTATTAAAACTAGGTATAATGCAGTTTTTTAGATTTTTGAACCATCAATTCCAATACACTTTTAAATTAGACAATGGGTAAGAACAGGCATTTGCTAAGGAAGTCAGCCAACCATGAGAGACAGGTGTGGAGTGGCCCTCACAGCTTTTACCTGGGGCGGGAGCACCAGCACAGCGCCACTCCCGGAAACTCTGCCTCCTGCTTCGACACTGGGGGGATTTATCACACTGATCCATTTATTGTGAAGCCAAATTCACTTTCTCAGTTTCACTACTGCATCCATTACTCTGAATTAGATATGAATGTGTGTGTATGCATATATTTGGCTTATATTTCTGAACTAGGGTGAGTGTCAAAAGCTTTATCTCCATGTAGTTAGTGTATCTTTTTTTTTTTAATTTTTATTTTTAGGGCGGCACCTGTGGCATATGGAGGTTCCCAGGCTAGGGGTCAAATCAGAGCTGTAACCACCGGCCTGCACTAGAGCCACAGCAACGTGGGATCCCAGCCATGTCTGCGATAGGCCACAGCTCACGGCAACGCTGGATCCTTAACCCACTGAACAAGGCCAAGGATCGAACCTATGTCCTCATGGATACTAGTCAGATTCATTTCCACCGAGCCATAAGGGGAACTCCAGTATATCTTCGACTCATAAAACAATTAAAAAAAACTTATATGTTTCATCTCAGAAGCTTATATCCTACGTAGTCTTACAGGAAACAAAAAGCTGCTTTACACTGAGCATTACGCCAAAGTAAGAATTTCAATGAATATACACGTTAACTTGATATATGTTCTATAGATTTAACTGTATTTATCTCAGAATGATATCCGAATGATATATGCATATTCAAAAACTGGAAGCACTTTGCCGTAAAAATTCAGTGGAGTTTATTTTCTGAAATTTGATTTCAAGCCTCAAGTGTGTGTTATTAGCACTTGTACAGAATAAAAGAGTCGAGATCTAATTAGGATCACAACGTGGCTAACCCGTTTCCTGTTTTCTACAGATCACTGTTACATGCCTTCTGACAGAGCAGAAAAAATGAGTCCAAACTATTTATAAACATATGAACTTTAAAGAGAAGCTTTTTAAACCTATTACATAGAATTATGTTTTACCAATTTCTACGATTTTTACTTAAATGTATTCTCTTCCCGCCCACATTTTACCTCTGGTCCTGGAGGGCCAGGTGGTCCCTGGGGTCCTGGGTCGCCTGCTTGGCCCTAAAATGGAGGGAGGGGGACAAAGTATAAACATTAATAAGTACTATTTCACAAGGAATATATACTAAGCAAAAAACAGGAAATATCTTATGCCACACAAAGGTGCAATGACTTTCCAGCAAACAACATGCAATATATGTCAGGCTTGTCATGCCTGCTGAGAAAGAATGTATAATCAACGTCATGGTAGAAACACATAAACGTCAGTTACAAACACACCAGCAGACACCAAATCAGAGCAAACGTGTGTGCGTGCGTGTGCGCTCGCGTGAGAGAGAGCCAGGTATAAGACAGGAAGGTGCCTTAGGTCGGTAGCAGACTCTGGACTGAGGACCTGCTTTCATAAACAGGCAGCGCTCTGGGACTGTCCCTCCTTCGAAAACTCCGAGGGGCTTGATTAATATTTAAGAAGCTCCTGGATTTAAACTCCTGCGGCCGGAGCTCTCCCCCAGCCTGTTTCCTGACCACCAGCACGGGAGTAACAGCAACAGGAGGCCCCCTCCTACAGAGCCACTGTGAGCATTACAGGGACTGCGCCCGGCACACAGAGTACCTGCTGAATGTTACTCATTTTATTTCCTTCCTCCGTCCCTTCACACCCCTCTCCTCTCCCGGACGGTACCCAGAATTCCTAAAGTGCTCTCTTCCTTTAGCTAGAACCCTGAGGCTGTGGCCTCAGTGTCGCTGCACCCATTTTCTGACTCTGAGATTAACCATGTGGAGTCAGGGCTGAAGAAGAGTAGGGTAAAAGGCTTCTTAGAGGCGAGAGAACCAGATAAAAGCCTGGAACTAGACAGGGCTGGTGGTGTTCTCAGAGAGGAAGCTACAGAACAGGGAAGGCCAGTGACCTGATCCCCTTGTTTTCATGAAAATCTACCAAATTCATCAGTTCTGACATATTAAATGTCTATGTGAGCCTCAATTTTGACTTAAATAGGTTTCGGAATACATAACACTGCAAGATATGAGTTTACCCACTTTCCAAGAAGTAAAGCAGTTTTCCATATGCACTAAATCAGTCTTAGTGCCAGAAAACCTGGACTGAAACAGTACACAATACAACTATGCAATCAAATCTAAAGAAAAGCAATAAAATACCTGGCAGAAGTTCATTTAAATTTCCCTAAATAAGCAAAATCAAATCCATCATACTCATCATTATCAGTGTCTAGGGGAGTCAAATTCTTAAAAGGAAGGGCGCCTCAGAGACAGACACAGGGTTCTCACTGAGGCCCTCTAGTGGCAAAATCCAAATAAGACGCTGAATTCACAAGCCTGAAAAAACAGCATACACTAAGGCTTTGTTTTCAGAAAAGCTGACTCACAATTTGGTATTAAAAAATAAATTGTGGAATAATTTTACTTATCTTTCAGAAAACATTTTCATTTTGAAAAGCTTCAATTTCAAGTTTCCTTGAATGTCAACTCTCTAAAAACTGAGTTTTCAAGTAACTTTTAGAGAATTAAATAAGTAAACTTTTAGAAATGATAGCAACTTCTAGCTAAAAAAAAAAAATGCAAAGGACATAATAATTGTCTTTATTTTCTCTTTTTCTAAAAAATATTTCTTAACAACTTCACATTGGTACTTTTCTCTAGTTTTAAATACTCGCAGGCTAAAAATTTCCCTGTTCCGCACGTTTTCGCACGTTAAAACCTTCCGGACGAGGACATGCTTTTATCTTGAAAACAGCTTTTCGTGTCACAACTTACGCCGGTTTGAAAACAGTATCAATAATGCCAGTATCTTAGATAAGAGAAAACCCAAAGTAGGAAATACAAGATAAGAGAGACCCCCTTAGGACTTACAGCATTCTTTGCATGACAGTAAACAAATGATTCTGCTAGGTGCTAACTTGTATAATTTATTTTTACCATAGTTATTAATTCTATGTAAGCAATTTTTCATTAAACAGCTATCTCCTTCCATAACTAGGAAAGTTTTCCAGGTCAAATATCTACAATTTTTTATAATGATAAGATACAGATAATTAAGTAAAGTGAGAGTCTAAAGGCAAAGCCATCTCACAAATATTAATTCCTAAGTCTATCCTAGCTTCAGTTCGAAGTATACATTTTTCAAAGATTTGTTTGTTTTCTTTTTAGGGCTGCACCCGAAGCATATGGAAGTTCCCAGGCTAGGGGTTGAATCAGAGCTGCAGCTGCCGGCCTACACCACAGCCACAGCAGTGCAGATTCTGAGCTGCATCTGTGACACCACAGCTCAAGACACCACCAGATCCTTAACCCACTGAGCGAGGCCAGGGATTGAGCCTGCATCCTCATGGATACTAGCTGGGTTCTTGACCTGCGGAGCCACAATGGGAACTCCTTTTTCCTTTTTTGCTTTTTTTTTTTTTTTCAAAGATTTGATGAAATAAGTTACTCAGCTATCTCCTATCAAAGTAATCTCTGCTGACCTTTTTTATTAAAATAGTGTAGAAAGGTACAATATGAGCGATAAATGCCTCACTCTCACCCTGTCTTGCTCCCTGCATCACTGCCTTAAAGAAGCACATTAGAATTTCCAGTAATTCCAGGAAAAAACCATGAACCGTCTGAAGACAGTGTGTTAAGGGAAAGAGGCCCTCCTCCCTCGGCTTAGACGAGAGCCACACCGGGAGCATCACCACTGAGAGAGAACCGTCGGTGTCGAAGGGCTGCAGGAACCTTGGGTAGGGAACAACCTGACTCTCATTTTCAGCATGAGAAACTGAACACCCAAGATCGAAGCAGGTCGGTGTCAGGGCTGGAACGAAAGCCTTTACCTGTTTTCCAGACAGGGATTTCCCCTCCCCCACCCCATAAATATGTTACCAACAGGAATTGATTCAAAGAGCAAGGGAGACATTAGAAAGGTTCGCTTTATGTAAGCGTGATATTTGACCCTAGTTTTCTCAATTATTTACAAAGCATGCGAGAATAACATCCGGGTCTTTTATTACTTAGTCTTTGTCACGAGACATGTTTCTACAATCTTTTCTCAGCCTCTTTGCTGAAAACGCCATCTTGTCCTGCTTTACTTTACCCCATCTTCCTGCTTGAAAAACAGTCACAGTGCTGGCAAAAGACCTAAGCTTAAGAACAAAGACCTCAAGGCAGAAGTTATTCATGGGGTCAGCTGAATGAGGACGTAATACATTGGTCTAGGCAAGCTGGACCTGTGCAGATGGGCATGCCATTTGCACAGCTTGACATGTCCTCTTCAGAATAAGAGGAAGATGAGCCTCATGGCCCCAAGGGGTTTATGAGGGGTTGTTAGCAGGATCTGCATCAGCAAGGAGAACAGAGGTGCAAAACCAGGCACTCTGGGTTGTCTGCAGAAGCACAATGGTGATTCTCTAGAATGCTATGCATGGACAGCTGACACCAAGCTTCAAATGCTAATGACTGCTAAATGCCTAAAGGTCAGAATAAAAGCTTAATCAGCAACCAGCTATGTGACTTTTAAAATAACTTAAAAAACCCCCCTATATCCTGCACCTACAACCCCCTCCTCACTTGACATAATCCTCAAGGGCAGAATAAAAGCAGTGTGGTTTCGTGAGGCAGCACTCTTGGTCCCTGAGACCTTGAGTCCCCCGGTTCCCACCTTTACTTAAGATAAATGTCTCTGTGTCTTGTTTTATGTTAACTTTTTTCCTTAAGTTTCACAGCAGCCATTCTTCAGCCCCATCCTGCTGAGCTGGTCTCGGCAAGTCTTGACCTTGGGAACATGTCACACAATTTCCTCTTAGGATTCTCAAGTTAGAAAACCCCCACATTATAAAAAATGAAGATGTAAGAAGGGTCTTATTTGCCAACCACTGCAGATATTGGAAGTCTTTTTTATGTGATTTAGAATCATCCTTGAGAAATAGAACCTTTTTGTTAGCTTGACTACTCTCATGCCCTTCCTAAGATTCCCCTCTTTGCCCCAAGTCTGGGCAGGTGGTGGGCTGGATTCCGGATCCCAGGTGAAAACTGGTAAAAGCGAAGTTCAGCACCAACACGTCAGGAGACGAACAGACGCCGACAACTAAAGAATTCTGGGAAATGCGCATGAGATGCTTTTCGCTGTTAGAAGTCATGAGGAACCGGGATACATGCTATGTGGTTTAATGCTGCTTCCTTTGATGCAAAAGCAAGCAACACACAGATGAGAGGGTGGAGGCGGAGAGAACACAGCAACAACACTCTTGTGATGTTGTATTAAGAAATTATAATCTTATATCCAATTTTGTGCATCGACATTCACTTTCATCTTCATAGAGCTGCTAACCAATATTAAAATTCTCAAACCGTCTTTAAATGCTAAAGCCTAAAAAGCCATGGCCCAGTGGCTGAGTGCCTGGGCTCTGACGAACGTGACTCCCCGGGTTTTCTCGGGTGGCTACTAACTACGGGAACTTGGGCAGGTTACTGACTGTATCTCGCTTCTCCTCTCTGGTAAAATAGGAATAATAATAGCACCAACTTCATATGGTTATTTTAAGGATTGAATTAGAGGCACAGATTTTGGAATAGTACCCGGCGCTTTGTCGACAGTAAATATTAGCTCTAATAATTACTACGATTTTTAAAATGCAGATATATACTTTTAACTCGAGGTTTAAACATTTTATGAAAACATTTTTAATTACTCAGTAATTTGAGTTTGACAGTTTTCTGGGTTTCAAGTAAAACTGTATCCTTTTAGTTCAATTAATTGATGCTCAATAGTTAAAAAAAAAAGACAAGTAACGAAAATATTTGGACCCATCAGAGAGGGTGACCTGCTATTTTTTCTTCAGAATGTTTCCCTAATGAAACAGATATTTGGAAAAATCAAACATTATTTAAGGTGCTTTATATTTTCTGGCTTAAAAGTCAAGGCTTAGGTTAAATACTGTCTATGGTAGATCCACAAAGATCTGGAAGGCTCCCAGAAACTGGCTTTGGCCTGGGACGGGGGCTGAGGGCAGTGGGGTCCAGTCATCTACGGAATGTGAGCCGAAGACCCGAACTGGAGAGAAAATGCCACGCTGAGAGACACATCCCCCGTCCTACACTCCACAGGCTCCAGGATCAAGACCCGCGCCACGGTGGCCCGTGCTCCGTTAACCCGTTAACCCGAAAGAGCCAAGCCAAGTTCACACCTACCGAAGGTCCTGGCTTTCCTCTGGCGCCTCGTGGTCCTGGGAAGCCCACCGCGCCCTGAAGACAGCGGGACCGGGAAGGGAAGAGAAAGGCTGTCACCCCAAGGCAGGCACACATGCCTCTGCCCACAGACTGCTAACGAGTTCATGGACTGCTCCAAAAATTGGGAAAACGCTTTCAAACAAGACACACAGAATCATATCCTAACAGAACACGTGGTTAAAATCATGGGCACTCCTTTTTTTTTTTTTTTTTTTTTTTTTTTTTTGCTGGGCTTGTATTTTTTACATAAAGTTTAAAAGTATAAAATGTAAATGAAGTTTTACAAAATACTGTGTTGTACATACATCCTTGTAACCTATCTTAACACCCAGGGGTTGGTACCTCCTACTCCTCCCGCCCTGGGTATCCCCCCCTCCACATGCTGGTAACCATTAGCTTGTTCTCTGTTCTTCACAGAAGAAGAACAAAATACTTCAAAATTTGGCAGCACTCCTTTCTTTTTAAAGAATTTATACATTTTTGCTGGCTTTTTGGTATTTTTATAAAGTTAACGGTAAAGGCATTACCTTGTCTCCAGGATATCCTGACTCTCCGGGCTCTCCCACGATGCCTTGTTCACCCTGAGAGCACAATTGCAAACAAGGACACTTAATGCAAATGGGGCAGTTATTATAAGAAAGCAAATACCAGACACACAAGAAGGATTTCTCTATTTGCTGAGAAAAATTACATAATTGATAATACAGATTAGAGTCCATATTAAAAAATATTTTAGAAGATGACTCAACAGAAAAAAATAAATGCAATAAGAAATTATCTCTATGACAATGTAAATATTTAAATCACCTTATCACCTTTGCTTCCAGGTAGGCCCTTATTCCCTGAAAGACCCTAAAAAAGAAAGTGGCACTTGTGACATCGTAGAGAAGGTAAGGAGAAATACCCGTTATGTGAACAGAAACGTACCTCGGGGCCAGGGACTCCAGAAGGTCCAAGGGGTCCCAGAGGACCAGCGCTGCCCTGAACAGCAAAAGAAAGCAAAGCATGAGCATCCACGAGGATTAAAAAGAGAACACGGTGAACTCAGCCAGTTCATTAACCCAGGACGACCCGTCTCACGAGGCTCCCACACATGCCTCCTTCCGTATCAGCTTTTTTCCTCTTCCCATTTGTAAGTCACACAGTCATTCCAACCTTAACGAGGCCTTTCCGCTTTCCTGAAGCCAATGCACACTGATCTAGGCCACAAGGATCTTCTCCTTCCTTGAGCTCCTGTAATATTTCAAGTCCGCGGCATGTTCATTCTGAAATATTTCTCTAGCTAGGTAATATCCTTAGAGGTAGAGGAAACAGCTCAGTGCCATACTCCCAGGAAGTATTCATTTGATTGTCTTAGCTTTTTCTTTCGTACATTTACTCAGCAAATACTGATGTGCCAGGCACTCTGATGCTTTTATTTTGTGGCTTCCCGTTTGTAAATGATAAGATTTGCCCTTACTTCAGGGACCAAGTGCGTGGAGAACACAGGGCTCTCGTCTCTCTCGTCCGCCCCCACTTGCATCCACTGAGACAGCACATCGGAGGGACAGAGGTGTTGAGGAAACATGCGAAAGACGCGACGTCAAGGTCGGGTTCTCAGCGCGAGATTGCTCACAACACTACCTGCCACCATCACCTCCCGCAAGCACGCCACAGAGCGACATCTTCAGCATGTCGTCTTAGGAACAGCGACAACGGCAGCTGAGGGTTTGTGAAAGTCAAGTTTGGCAAAACAGTGGAATCTCGGGAGGGTCTGGGCATTTGGGGGTCACGGATGCCTTCATTTTCTCTCTCCTTTGCCACCTTTCTGCGCCGGGCTAACCTACCGACCTTCATCCCCAGAGACAGTCTGCTTTCAATCTCCCTTTGACGGTTTCCAGATGCAAACGACCTTTAAGGCGTATTTGCAACCAAGCTGGAAACACGGCTCCTTTCCCTTATAATCTGCGAACTGCAGCCAGGCCCCCACCTGCCCGGGTTTCCACCAGCCCCTCAGCATCGGCTCCCCAGGCCCCCCCACTCCCTTCCTTCTCCCCCCGCAGCGCCGCCGTCCTACGCGGCCGACGGTCCTCTCGTCCCCGCATACTGCGCCGCAAGCCTCTGACGACACAGTCGCCACGACCGAAGGCCCTTGACCGCAGTCCCGACGAGCCCTGCCCTGCTGTCTTTGCTTTGTTGTGTTCTGTCTTCCTTCTCTGTACCTTCTGTGAGAGCAGAAGCATGTTTTATTCATTTTTCATCTCCCAGACCCAACATAACACGTGGCACATAGTTTTAAAATAAAGTATGGAATGAATACAGAAGTAACCAACTTCAAAAATAAATGTAAAAGAGGGATTTCCAGAGTTCTGTCCCCTGACATAACAGAGCATTTCTAAGAGTTCACGCTTATATATTACACATCTCAGAATGGAAAATATGACATTTTACTTTGGGGTGATCCTAAAGCCTGTGACACAGAACCAGGGGAAACTCCTCCCAACACATTTAATCCTATGAGAGGCAGAGTAATACTTTCCAACTTAATAGACAGACATGGAGTATTAATACATCACTGACAAACTCTGTCAATGAAAACAATTATTCTTATAATTACAGGTGCTAGTTTCTTCAAAGTTCATAGCTTTAAAACTTCGGAGAGTTTAAAAAACACAATAAAGATCTATGTTGGAAATTATGTAGCAATAATCCATGAAAGGAATGGAAAGGAATATTTTAAAAACAAATACTACTCTATTGTCCTATTGTTTCTCCTACAGATAATACAGTGGGATTAATTTTTGATTCAGTAGCTATATGACTGGGCAGAGTCTGGCATCTGCAGATGAGTATACTTTGTACACACAATAGTCCATTTTACTTTTTAGTGACTCTGAAGGAAAAATCACAAAACAGTAAGAGATATCAAAAACATTCATTATAAAGGACTTCGTAAAATAAAGAATTAAAAAGGAAAATGGTGTGGGTATAGAAATTTCCAAGAAACAGCAAACGTTCTGTGGCATGTTGGAAGTTGTATGGAAAAGCCCACTCCTGATCCAGTACAGCCTTCTGAAAGGATCCGTGACAGGAACAGAGGCGGCAAAGCCTCCTGCTCGACGATGAGAGAGCTTCTGCATCAAAGTCACAGACACAGAGAGACCCGAGGACAGGTTCTTTACATCCTTGTCCCTTACGGTTCACACGAGCGCACCTGCCACGGAAAGACTGCGAATTCCACGTGAGCCTTTTCAGCCACAATCACGGTCTCCAATCAAGAAAGCAAAGGACAGGAACAGTCAACCGTATGGGACGACTAATTTAGAGAAAGCAGCATCATTTCCCGTCAGAACCCTCTTGCTGGAAGGGAACACCTGGGAGGGAGAGAGCAGAGCTGCGGTTCCGGGAACGCAGCCGAACCCCGGAACACGAGAGCCGACGCCGTCTTTCCTGATTGTCCTCGAACCCTCGCCTCCGTGCGTTCTGCTCTCAGGCTGCCATCCCGCTGCGCCTCTGCTCATTTCCCAGACATCCCAGCCCGTTGTCGGCGCACCTGAGCCCAGGATCGTCTGCCCAAGAGCTGCCCTCCTTTCCCGCCCGCCCTGTGCGGACGCAACCTTCACGGCGCAGACGACCCGGCCTTGCGGAGCCGGAGCCGCAGCCGCCTCCGAGCAAACGCAGCTCTGCTCCCTTCTCTGGCTTTACTTCGGTCTGTTGTAGCAAGAATCACACCGCACGACACTGCCACTGGGTTTTAATGTTGCCAAGAGCGGGAATCTTCCATTCGTTCGTATATTTTTAGGCCTGGCGTCTAGTTCGGCCGCTGATGCAGTGAGCGCTCACGTGTTTTGACTGAACGTGTGACGACGTGTGGACGGAGTGACAGCTGCCCCCGCTCCCTCACAGACAGACGGCTCCGTGAGGGTACCAGCCACACGGCTGCAGGAGCGACGGGGACCAGACGTGAACATCGGGGTCACTGGCCTTTTTATGCTCCAGAGACTCTCTTCCCACCCACCAAAGGCAGAGAAAGGCAGCGGACGGAAAACCCGGTCAACGCCACCGAGCAGTTCTGTGTGTCCGGCGCGGGGCCAAGTCCTGCAACTGGACGGTGACCGAGGGCTCGCCACTCGCCAGAAAACGCGTGGTCAAGGGCTTCAGGGAGACGACAGGTGCAAAGGCCACGCAGGGAGGTGGCGACACGGCATCTGAGAGATGAACGGCTTTGCCAGGGCACAGAGATGTTCTCGAGATGCAGAAAAGAACCCTGAATCTGGGCATCTTGGGCCACGTCAAGAACTCTGATCTTAAGCCTCGTGACAGGCTCTGGAGCGGACAACCTCGCGCCGGAGGTTGGAGAGGAGCACACGGGACACGCGAGCGTCTCCGCGGATCCGTCTCTCTCCCTGCTTCCTTTCTCCCTCCATCGATGAGGCCACGGACGACCCCACGCAGATGCAGCCCTACTCTAGTTCTGCGGGGGAAAATGGCCCTTTAGGTTCGCCTTCACGTAGAGCTTGTCGTGAAGGCGAAAGAACTCTCTCAAGAGAGAGAATACGTTTTAAGGAGATAAACGTGTTCAGCGCACAACCAGAGTTTCGGCCTCTGGAGGTACGTCACCCGGTTTCAATTCAGACTCAAAACTTACAAGCTAAGTGGTCTTAGGCTGTGCTGAGAATCAAATGACACAGCCCCTGTGACTGGCACGCAGAAAATACTCAATGCAAGTGAAACGCTATGGCTCACTTGACTATACCGGTTTATTACTGGGCAAGAGAAAAGTTTACATGTCTTAGTCTTACTCAGGTTCTTTAACTCTTAAGTCTGCATCATTCCCATCCCCGCAAGGGAAGGCAAAGCGTGGGGGGCTCATTTTCACCACAGTCCCAGCAATGAAACTCCAGACTTCCTCCTCTGGCCGAGCCGCCACCTTCTGCCATGGGACAGTCAGGGTGGGAACGTACCTCAACTCTGGAGTCAGAAAACCTGTGTTCAAGTTCACGCTGAAAATACTGCAGCCGTCATTTACGGCACAAAACTCTGGAATCTTAATTACCTGACACTGAACATATTAGAGCAAGTTCTCAATTGAGCTTTAAGGAAAATCCTCTTTCTGCCCATAGTCTCATCCTTCATTTATATGAACAGAAATGTCTTGAGCCTAATTTCATTAGGCTCCTTCCACTTGCTGCAAGTGATCTCAATTCTGCCTTTAGCTCAGCTCCATATTAAAGCACATGGCTTTAAATTTATATAAAATACCCATAATTTATATCCCTCTCATGTACCATAAGCTTAGATGAGAGAAATGCATTTACGACGATATCTCAAAAGTAGCAGTCTTTCCACGCCGACGAACACCACCACACATCTGCCCTGCATTTCTTCGGCCTCCACAGACCTGCTTTTATTAACCTGAGCTTCACACCATCAGCAACTCCAGTGAATTGATTACGGACAGTTTTTTAAGCCTAACAAGTAAATTAGGTATTAAAATGTGTCATGGTATTTGTGAAGTCCGGCTCCTACCCCTTGCTCAGGGTGGTTTTCCTAACCATTTACTCTGGTTCATAAATAAAGCCTACAGTTATCATGCGCTTTTGCTCGTGCATCTCTGGACCAGGTGGTATAAAGACTATTTCAAAGGAAAGAAGTGACTGTTCTAAGTCTTAGGCTTTTCGAGAAACCGAGTCTGGATTAAATATCCATCAATGAAACAGACAAAGACACAGAGACATCGATCTGTAGAAATTTGTTATTTTTAGCTTATCATAAAGTATAATTTTAAGATTCATACTACAGGTCGAATTTGCATAGCAGCTGGGAAAACACATGTAAGCAAGGCTGATAAACAACAGTGGCACTAAAACATCTCATTTTTCTAAAGTTCTTAAAACATATCTAAAAATATAAATACACACAAAAATACGTTACAAGAAGGATGACATTTGATACTCACTCTAAGCCCAGGGAATCCTGGAGGACCCATGCTACCTACAAGTCCCTAGGTAAAAGAAACACACAAAGTGGGTTAAATATGGTTCCACTACTGAGGGTATTCTCTAAAGACAAAAATTTCTAGGAAAAACTACATCAAATTTTCCCTCCCTCTGTGACTAACTTCTGAAACCTCCCTACTCTTGTGCATCCTCCAAGGACTGCGAATCTCAGGCGGCAGCCTGTATTCTTTAAAAGTGGCCCTGACTCCATGCTTTCGGCGGGTGGGACTACCACCCGGCCCAGCATACAGATCTCACACCATCTCCTAAGTATCGAATAAAGGAGGTAAATCCCACTAAAACCAGCACCGTAGACATAGCTAGCCAACATACAGTGCAAAAAGACGGCAGGTCAGCATGTAGGGTCAAAGGAACATTTTCAGGTGAGTTAAAGCACTATGAGCTCTTTTGAAGTACAGTATTTAAATTATCTAAATTTCTCATTTATAAAACAGGAAAAATGTTTTCCTTGTTGTAAAGATCACAATTAAAATTGTCGTACATATACATAAGCTCTTTTGAAAATGGTCATAAAAACACTACACAAATGTAAGAAATGACAAACGTTGCTGAATTATTTGTACGCGATTTAGAATTATCTGTATTAATTTTCCAGTCGCTTGGTGATGGGTCTTTGAGATGGCCTTCTGAACTCCTCATCATAGCTTTTGTGATAATTCCTAATCTACTCCATGTCAGTGTTACTGAGCTTAAGAACAGACTCTTTCCCTTTTTTTTTTTTTTTTTTTTTGGGAATTTCAAATTCTGTTTTAAACAAATGCAGAGTATAAAATACAGAGAACTATAAACCAAGTAAACTGAAAATATCCAGTATATTCTTGCATTCTAAATATTTTAAGGACTCGGGGTTTCCGTCTTGGCTCAGTGGAAACGAATCTGACTAGCATCCGTGAGGACACAGGTTCCATCCCTGGCCTCCCTCAGTGGGTTAAGGATCTGGTGTTGCTGTGAGCTGTGGTGCAGGTCGCAGACATGGCTTGGATCCTGAGTTGCTGTGGCTGTGGGGTGGGCTGGCAGCTGCGGCTCTAATTAGACCCCTTGCCTGGGAACCTCCATATGCTGCAGGTGTGGCCCTAAGAATACAAAAGACCAATCAATCAACCAATCAATATTTTAAGGACTCAAAATACTCTTCGTGAAGTATTGTATTTTAAAGAAAGAAAAGATTTCAAAAAGTTCTAAACACTGCAGTCCAACCCTAACACACTTCATGTTACGCTTAATTGACAAAACATGAATGCGATGGTTTCACACCAGGTGTGCAAGGTCGGGAACAGCATATAAGAAAGTGTCCATAATGCTTAACTTTTACTGTGGTTGAAAGGGGAAGCGTCACCTTAAGATGGCAAACACTCTCCTTAGGATGTCATTCAAGTTTTTAACGATTTGTTTGGAAATCCCTTGCATTCTTCATCTATCTTCCAAGTCTTACAACAAATAAAACTTCGGCTAAATTCACTGAATAAGCTAATATAGTTATCATTTAGAAAAATAAATCAAAAAGAAGCTATTTTCAAACACTTTAAGCATCCATGCTAATAGTTTACATATGTCTAAATATGGGAATTATTCCGAATGGAGGCTCCAAGGACTTAGGGGTTGATTCCAATTCACCTTAAAAATCTTAGGGAAACATCGTGTGCCTGACATAGATTGGGGAAGAGCTATTTTTTGAGGGCAAAGTGAAGGTATTTCCACCTAGTGTCAAAAAACAGCAATGTATCATCACTCCTTAATACAATCAAACTAATTTTAGATTGTAACTCCCTAATCTGAACACAGATACCTAAACAATCCCCCCGAACGTGACCTCTCCATAAAGTACTAAAAAGTAAGGCAGGTCAATGAAAGTCCGAGCCCAAGAGAGCCGTCATCAAACGCACAGTTTTACAGGAGCCTCGCCAGTCCCTGGATGTGCGGGGCTCCTCCCCAGGCCCTCCCTGCGCCAGTTACACAGGCCACTGCTGGACCAGACCCTTCTGGCATCTGACGGGCTTGGTCACATTTAACAGGGCCAAAGTGATTAACCTTAACGATTGTTTCACGTCAGATCTGTAACATTTTTGTCCTACTTCCCGTGTTGTAAGATTACGAAGTGGAGTGTGCGCCGGGGTGGGAAACCATCGGCCAGGCGTGCTGGGAGGGAGTGCGGCATGAGAAGGGCAGGTGCGGCCGCCGTGGAGTCTGAACGATGCCAGACTGCAAGGTGGGCTGCCACAATTCACTCACAGGGCTGCCATCAGGACCGGCTGGGCCTCTGCCGCCAACGCCACCTGAAAACCCCTGGCCCAGGGAAAGAGAGAGAGAGCTGTTAGACCCAGCAGGTGAATAATCCACGTCCGTTCTCTTTTCTGCAAAGGAACCGGTAACAGGAGACATTTATCTCCTAATCTGTGAATTGTCGTGCAACAAAAACGTGTGTTTGTTTCGCATAAAACTCATGGATTTTATGTGCATTATTTCTCTCTTTTATCGAAATGACTTTACATGGCACAGAACATACACAGAAAGCTACGGTGGAGAAAAGAGAAATCTGTTCATCACACACAGAATCACTGGCTGAGCGGAAACGTGGCCAAGACGCCCCGCTGAGCAACGCGCTGGTCGCTCCGGGGACTCGCGAGCACCCGCGCCCGCCACCACAGGGGACGACCGAGCCGCGCTCTGCCCACTCACCTCGGGCTGAGGGCTTGACACACGTTACTGGACACACACACTGTACAGACACCGCATCTCCACAGCGGGCCCGTCAGGGAACACTAACGCCTCACCCTGCCTCGAGGAACTCAGAGAGGTTAGCTCCCTCGGACCCACTCTCGACGGGTGGGACGAGACTCCAAGGGAGGCAGTCTGATCGCTGTACTGAATACTCGAATGCATTGTTCCGAAATACAACACAACACGTAAAAACATCATTTGAGGAAAGGGATAACGCACACAAATCCTGTAGAGGCCAAATGCAGTGCAGCTGAACATTAAGCTTCCCAAATGCCTGTTGAGAATCTATGTTGCACAACTATGAAGGTTAGTAAACACGCCTTCCCGTGGTAAATTCTAATGTAAAATAACTCCGTTACTCAGTTACTGCTACTTTATATACTGAAGTTTTTCTTTAGAAATTTACTACTGCGTTTATCAATTTTAAATCTCACTTTTAAAAGGCTACTTTATAGTAGGAAATTGACAGAACACTGCAAACCAACTAGAATGGAAAAAATAAAAATCTTTAAAAAAGAAAAAAGGCTACTTTACAAAATGATGTGTAAGACTTAATCAAAACTTCAATAACATTCATTTCTAAAAACTTTTAAGACTAAACAAATAAAAGTACATCATTAGATTCTTATAATCTTTTATTTAGGGAAGTCGATATTAAATATTATGTTTAACAGATTGCCCAAAATCACTAGTTCAACTAGTATAAACCTGAATGGGCTAGTTTAAAAGACAGTTTATCAATGGAAAAAAAGAGGCACGATGTTGCTAAGATATAGTTAACTCATCCTAGGAGCAGTTTCTATTTTGTAATCAGAGGATAACGCAAAAACCATCTGTGTCGTCAAACATATTGCAGCCATACCCCCTTCAAAGTCGGCTGAAGTTCAGGCAGGCAGTTTGCTCCTTGCATTGTCCTTGGAAGTCAAACCCTGTTGTCAGCAAACTCACAAATCTGCAATACATCACTCAGCTCCATATGAGTTAATGTGGGTATCTGAAGTATTTATGACGCACAGGTAATGGAAAAAGTAAAAGAAACACAGTGTAATAAATCTGAAACGAAGGAGCCGGTTGACTCTCCAGATCATACGTGAGTTTTCCAGAAACTTTCATGAAAAAGCAAAGAATGAGGGACACGTGGCATGATCCCATCATGTGAAATGTCCAGAACAGGGCGAGCCAGAGACAGGTGCAGAGCGGGGCTGCCTGGGGCTGGTAAAGATGCAGGGGGGTGTCTTCACTGAGTGGCAGAAATGTTCTGAAATGAGCTGAGGGGGCCCAAGTCTGTGAACACGCTCACAAGCACTGAGTGCACGGCAGGGTGAACTTCATGGTGTGTAGACTGTATCTTACTCAAGTTTTCCTTTAAAACCCCCATCGGTCTGAACAAGGAGTGGCCTGCTGAAAGCACCGCTGGGGCGCTTTCAGGACCACCTTCCCCACCTGCATCCAGGTTTCTCCCTGCTCTGCTCGGGGATGGAGCCAGGGGTGGGGACTGCAATTAGCTCTCCACTTACCGCAAAGCCTGCACTGTCTACAAGCAACATAAAAACGAGAAAAGCACTTATGAATTTCAATTTCTTGTTCTGGTAGTTCAACAACACCAACAATATGTATAATACACATTAGCTGTTCAACATCAAGTTGAATAGCTAGCATGTACTGTATTTATTAAGTTCACTTATTATCTATCAAATTTGTTATATATTATTATACAATATTTATTATCAAGTTCAATGTCAAGTTTGCCCCTGAATTAGTTGAATTGAAATATGAGAATATACATACTTTAAAAAATTTTAGGTATCATTTCTCCTCTCACTTTATCACCATTTTATTTTTAAGTCTCTGTTCTAGACAGAGAAATTTCATTATTTTTACTGCTCTTTCATGTTGACCATTGTGTCATCAATGTTTGAAATAATTCCTATTATAACTAGACATGTTCTTGTTTTATGAAATATAGCACAGTTGATGCTACAAAAAGCATTATTATGGTTGGCTCTATATTGCACCACATTTTCTTCTGAAGAAAAGCCAGTGTTTTATATTGTTGAATATGTCACTGTTTGTCACTGTTTATTTGGTTGTTAATCCTGGTAACTACGTGCATGATTTTTTTGTTTTTTACTGCAGGGAACTCTCTGAATTCCTTTAATAAAATGAACCTAAAAATGTTTGCAGCCATATATCTTCACTGTAAAAAAAATGATCTAAAGATTGGTTGTGAAATATAGAACAAGAGTGTCAAAACACTGCCTTTGAACTTAGAATGCAAACGATACAGTTTCTACAATTTCTTTCTCCACTTGAAAGAATTTGTTGCAAAACGAAATTCTAAATTTTCTCTCACATTTACTTAGAACGTTATAACCACTGACTTAGTCGAGCTGTGTTCTCCTGGAAATGGGCTCCCTCTGCCAGAGGATTTCCTGGCCATTTTCGAGGACTATCATCTACAGGAAAGCTGCCGTTTCCGTCCTTTTGCACAAGCTGCCAATTTCACGAGTGTAATAACTGCCTTCTCATGGGCAGGCCAGAGCTGACTGTTGCTTCTGTGACCATAATTCTTTTTCACATTTTCACTGTTTTGACCAGTTATAAAATCTTACTTTGCAAAGAATATGACTTTTGAGGGATTGCATCTGATCTCTTCAAGTTGTGAATAGTTTTCTTGCTCATTCCCACTGTCTGATCAATGTCGTGGACAGACTCTGAGGTGGCTCCTAAGGAGTCCGATCTCCTGGTGTCCACACCTTGGCACAATGCCTTCTCTTTGAGTGTGATGGGACTACGACTTGTCTCTGCGGACAAACGGGCTCATGTTAAGTGTGTTTTTAAATCTCATCTATTGTATTTATTTGTGACGGGCAGGATCAAGGCTGCAGAGCCCAGATCAAGCTTCCCTCTTGTCTGGATCTACTGGTACTGGTATCAAACACGGTGGTTATCTGACACTAAGAACAACAGAAGCAGCCTAGACTTGCTGGGCCCGAGCACACTCATGATGCTGAGGTCGGAGACGCCACACAGCGCTACGCTTGGGAGGATGGCTAAGTATCTTGAAACAGTGGAAAACCTACTGTTTAGGGAGTCTAGTAAAAAGCATTTCCTTAGTTCTAGGAAGACATTAGAAAAATACTGCATATAAAATAATTAGAGAAACATAAGGACCAAGATAACCATAAATACTGATGACTATATTCATGGAATTTTTAAAACAAAAGTAATGCAAAAGTTTTTGTTAAAGAGTACCATTAACTATCAAAATGTTTTGCTCTTTCTGGAGTTCCCGTCGTGGTGCAGTGGTTAACGAATCCGACTAGGGACCATGAGGTTGCGGGTTCGGTCCCTGCCCTTGCTCAGTGGGTTAAGGATCTGGCGTTGCCGTGAGCTGTGGTGTAGGTTGCAGACGCGGCTCGGATCCAGCGTTGCTGTGTCTCTGGCATAGGCTGGTGACTATAGCTCTGATTCGACCCTAGCTCGGGAACCTCCACATGCCGTGGGAGCGGCCCAAAGAAATAGCAAAGGGACAAAAAAAAAAAAATGTTTTGCTCTTTCTAAAGAGCATAGATTTAGGAACAAGATATTCAACCTAAGGTAGAGATAAATAAAACGATCATAAAAGACATTTATACTAAACAGGTATTGCTGATAAATTAAATGGACATTACCAATAAAAATAAATTCAACTTTTGCCGAGTATGAGCAATGAAAAGAGAGGACCACACTAAATTATCTAGTATTAGATACACGAAAATAAAACGATAATTAATTTTATACATTCCACACATGAACACATATTGCCAGAAAACCCTGATATTTGAAAATGCTTCTAAGGAAAACGGTTCCTGCAGGAAGAGGCTAGAGTGTAAGGTGCTCTGTCCAGCTCCTGCCGCTTTCACTTCCTCACTGCTGGGACCGTTCGATCCACACTTGAAGGGTCAACCACGTCCCAGCAGCTGAGACCAAGTTCAACCTTAGGCAGGGATTCAAGGAGTTTTAGCCAAATTCTTGGAGATTTAGCATCAAGTCAGGCTTCCTGCTAACCTAGCTATGACCTGAGCTACGTTCTCAGAGTCAAGTTCCTGCTTTGCCCGTGAAGACTGGTTACTGCCTCGTATATCCTCTGGGAGCTCTGGCAACGGGAATCTGCCTGTGCTCTTGCTCCAAGAACCAGCTCTGCAGCACAGACGCCCTGTCCTCCATCGTAAGGGCCCTCGCCTCTCCCCCCAGAGCTTACAGCCCCTGAAGCCAAGCCAAACCTCCCCGCTATCTGCACTCACATTTTCACATCCTGATTCTGAAAAACCTACAGGAATCTCTTGAGTTTTCCTTAGGTTATCCGCCCTGAAAGCAAATGCCTGCCTCAACCCCACTTGCTGGTGTCATCGCTCTTTGAAGTCAGGCTCTGCCTGCATTTCCCCAAAGTGAGCAGCTGCAGGTCCTTGGGCACATCCCTCGCCTCAGTAACTGCCCCGACCTGGAAGGTGAGTTTAATTCAAAGTCCTGGGCTGTTCTGCAGTCTTGTCAAGCTACAGTTAGCCTAACAGAGTTACTACAAATGACACCCAGTAAAACAGAATCCAGAACAATAACCTTTCCTGAAAGAGGAAGAATCGCTGAAAGATTAACGGTAA
Source organism: Sus scrofa (assembly GCF_054392235.1). Taxonomy (NCBI): domain Eukaryota; kingdom Metazoa; phylum Chordata; class Mammalia; order Artiodactyla; family Suidae; genus Sus; species Sus scrofa. The sequence goes on along the minus strand of NC_139386.1, from coordinate 135,510,535 downwards.
TTTTTTATAATATGCTCTAGCAACAGTAGTCCTTTCTTAAGAATTAACTGCAAACTTTTCCTACGACAGAGAAAACAGTCTCCAAAGTGTCCATAAAACGTATGTATTTAAATACAGATTGTTTTGAGCTAAGGACAGAACTAGCAACAGATGTCGAACAGAAGGGGTTTATATTCTGAAATTCTAACACTGGAGCTAGAAGCCAAAACACAGTTTGCTTTAAATAGACGCTGCCAACTGCACGATGTACGAGAAAAGAAGAGGCGGCGCTCCTTTCTATCCTTAGAGGCGCAAACAGCTCTGCAGCCCCGGTGCCTCGAGGGTGCTATTCTCCCCACCACTCCAAGACTGGGACGTTGTGATACGCACAGGGAGAAGACTGAGCACATCTCCGCACTGTGGCAAACTCCCAACACAATATGATGTGGTTATTTATAAGCTATTATTACCACGTCTGAGAAAGTCTTCAGAAAACCTCTATGTTTTGACAACAGTTTCCCAGGTGTTGTTGACAGTTAATCCCAAACTCCAGTATCATGTTACCTTCAGTCCTGGAAAGTTAGTTCTGGCATAAATATTTTAGATATGAGGAGCCATATAAATCTGCTTCAACTGAAAGAGACTGCTACTGATTAAATCAATCTGGGAGCCCTGGCAAACGCTTTTCTTAAAAGCAACTACAGAATTTCCTGACTGTAACGCTGCAGAATGAAGTTGGAAACTTTGCACTAAAAAGAAAGCTATTTGGAATTAATAGCATACATAAATATGAAGTTAATAAGTACATATAAATCCTCTATCTGCCTCTTCCATGTTTTTAAACAGCATTCTTCTTTTCTATTTTAAATCAGTGGATGGTTTTATCCTTTTAAATATTTTGGCTCAAATCATATGTTCCAAGAAGCTTCTCAAATACAGACAGAAAAGCATGTAAAACAGAACAGCAGTTCTATGGTGTTTAAAAGAACCCTGCCCAATAGTTGGTCACTCGCTTGTGAGTCTCTGAGATCTCTGCAGAAAGAACTTGAGACCAATCCTAATATTCAGACAGCAAAAGAAATGGATTGCTAGCCCCCTGGTTTTACTGAAGGCACCCAGAGCACCACGGCTGTGCTCTAATATTAACTAATATTAACCGACAGGAAGGATCCTGATCCCAGGTGACAGTGCAGAGCGGGCAGGAGGGAAGAAGAGACAGAGGTAATAACTACAGCATCACAATTTCCAAAAGCACAAGTTCACAAACACGGACTACTGTGTAACTGACTACATGAGGTCTTTAAAATAATTGTGATTAGTGAGTCCCTAATGCTAAGATTTTGAAATCAAAAAGGGAGGAAACCACTTCTCAAGTGTCAGCTACCCATGACTAAGGAACAAATGAATTTGTTAAGAGAACTACTTTTACATACTCTGATCCTGAAATATACCAAATTCCTAACAAAACAAGTTTTTTACTTTTCCTGGTTGAAAAAACAAAAACGCATTGTGTTACAAATATCAACTCTATTTGCAAACACTGAATAAATACAATGTTTTATTTTAGGGGAAAAAAGTTTTCTGGGAAGTTAAGTTAAATGAAATAACTTTAAACACAAACATTAATTTTAAAAATATCAGTATGAGGCTAAATAATAAATAACTCCTGAAAAACCAAAATAATATGTTATTTTAAAATGTATCCATTTTCAATAGCAATCATATAATATTTATGCCATCTGGGAGATGATATCTTTTACTTGTAAGTCTATAATTTCATTAAAATAACACAGACATCACTAAGGAAGTTGGCTCACAACAACTTAATTCCGTGCTCAGCGTTTACTCGGGAAAATAAGTGATAAGCATAGGATGTAAGCAGCATCTTCCCATATCTAAGCTTAGCAATGTTACTAAGTCAGGGAGCCGTTCTGGACAGGACTTTTACTGCTCCTCTATACACTTCTGTGCTTACGTGTAGATGACAGGATGTCACCACACAGACACGCTCATGTTTTGTAACTATTCATACCAGACTCAGAGCTTTAGTACACAGCTCAGAAACCAGCTCAGTAATCCAATGAAGCTCGTATCTGCGGTGCCCTGCACTTGGATTTGAAAGTTTTCTACACCTATTACCTTCACTATTTTGACTATCAGAGTGTTTCATATTTTATACTACAGAGAGTGCAGTAATTTATTTTATCAGTATCTGGCTTTAAATGCAGAGACTAAAAATCTAAGTGCAATGTGTTACATAAGATTTAGGGAGTTATCTAAAAAGACTTACTATTGTTCTACAAATTCCATGTTATAGTAATTATTTACAACTGAATCACTGCCAGCAGGCACATGAAAAGATGCTCAACATTGCCAATTATTACAGAAATGCAAATCCAAACCACAGCGAGGTACCACCTCACATCAGCCAGAGTGGTCATCACCAAAAAGTCTACAAACAACCAACGCTGGAGAGGCCTGGAGAAAAGGGAACCTCCTACACTGCTGACGGGCATGTAAATTGGTGCAGCCACTGTGGAGGCTCCTTAAAAAACCCACAAACAGAATTGCCATATGATCGAGCAATCCCACTCCTGGGCATATATCCAGAAATAATGAAAACTCTAATTTGAAAAGATACATGCACCCCAGTGTTCACAGCAGTACTATTTATAATAACCAAGATATGGAAGAAATTTACACACCCATAAGCAGATGAATGGGTGAAGAAGATGCGGTGCATACGTACAATGTAACATCACTCGGCCACTTACAGCAACATGGACAGACCTAGAGAGGACCGTGCTAAGTGCAGGGAGTCACACAGACCAAGGGCATGTGACTCACTTACATGCGGAATCTAAAAAAATGATACAAATGAACTTATTTACCAACAGAAGCAGACTCACAGGCATATGGTTGCCAAAGAGGAAAGCGGACCTGGGGGAGGAAGGCTACATGAGGAGTCTGGGATTAACAGATACGCACTGCGGTGTACACCACAGACAACACAGGGGACTATGCTCGGTATCTTTAATAATGTGCAATGGAAAAGAATCTGAAAAAGAGTATACGAATATTATATACATAACCGAATCGCTTTGCTCTATACTTGAAATTAACACATCAGTTAGCAAATCAACTACACTTCAATTCTAAAAAAACGGCATCATATTCTATTCTCGAAGACTAAGCAATTGGACGTACCTAAACTGTGAGCAAATGAGCCCCTTCACACCACAGAAAGACCACCTAAGTTAGCTAAAGGGGTGGGGGTTATCATAAAGTGCATCTTATTCAGACTAGGGACAGTACTTGAAATAACATGAGGTTACCCAGCAGCTCCCTCACGAAGCATCAACCCACACTTCTAAGTAGCTGGATGAAACCAGCGGGACCTTGGAAGCAACCGTCTTTGGCACGTGCCCAGCCGGAAGCTTCTCAGGTACAGGTGCTTTCAGATTTCAGCACTTCCAGGCTTCCTCGTTCTCCTTCACAGGTAGGGTTTCCGGCAGCACTTCATGGTGCTCTGGATCCTTTAGCAGCGTCTGCAATTTGAATTCCTACTTCATATATAACAAGAGCATACATCATTTAATAAATTACTAGGAGAAAACGGCCATATTTCATTCCACACACCTAACATTTTCTATGTCAAATACAGGGGAAAAGTTATTAAAAGATATTTTCCATCTCCTACTATGAAAGAGTAAAAAGTGACACGTCTTATGGATTTAAATCTTCTAAATTATGTGTCCCATGATACATGATATCCCATAATGCGAATATGTTTGCCCTTGCTTAATGTCCAAGCTACGTGAGGATGATTCTACTTATAACGAGCAGAACATAGCAGAGCATTTACGTACAGGATAATTCTAGCACAGTCTCTTAGGCTGACCTTGGCAACTTGCGGCTGGGATGGTATCTTAGTCTAACCACAGTGATTTCCTCATAAACGGGGTCAAATCATTTTGTGCTAAAAATACAAAAAAGTACATATAGCGCACAACATAGCATGGCACCAGACAGATTTTCTATACTGAACACATTTTGGAAAACTGGGATACATATGTTTTTCAAATATAATTTTTCTAAGGATCTAAATCTATCACGAAGGTATATATTATTTTTAATTATCTATTTTTATTAAAGCATCGGTGTGCTATCAATGTTGTGCTAATTTCTGCTGTACAGCAAAGTGACCCAGTCGAAGGTATATATATATTTTTAAAGCAATAAAACTTGACAAAGTTGGTAATGTAAAGAATGGTGCAACCAAAAAAGTACCCAGTGATCATCTCATTCACTATTTTTTCCAGTTTTCTTATACTCAGTAGCATCTGTTGGATAATTTTATAATTCCACCAGAAAGCAGAATTTATGAATAAATTGCCATGGACAACTTACAGTTCATTATGGAGTAGGAAAGTGGGTATTACCTACACATTGTCAAGACAGAGTTAGTATCGCTATAAGACTAGCTATATTGGGAGTTCCCACTGTGGCTCAGTGGAAAGGAACCCGACTAGTATCCATGAGGACACAGGTTCGATCCTCTGGCCTCGCTCAGTGAGTTAAGGATCTGGTGTTGCCGCAAGCACTGTAGGCCACAGACGCGGCTCAGATCTGGCATTGCTGTGGCTGTGCTGTAGGCATGAAGCTGCAGCTATGATTCGATCCCTAGCCTGGGGACTTCTATATGCTACACCTGCAGCCCTAAAAAAAAAAAAATAAATAAAAATAAATTTAAAAGACTATCTATGTTCATAAAGGTGACAGTTACTTAAGTGACATATCACAGAGACGCTGAGAAAATATTTTCTCAGCAATGTCTAAAATTCCACCATTAAAGATTGCTTATTTGTCTTTATACTTAAATTACTAGGAGTTCCTGTTGTGGCGCAGCAAAAACAAATCTGACTAGTATCCATGAGGACGTGGGTTCGATCCCTGGCCTCACTCAGTGGGTTAAGGATCTAGCATTGCCATGAGCTGTCGTGTAGGTCACAGATGCAGCTTGGATCCTCTGTGGTGTAGGCCTGCAGCTGTAGCTCCAATTTGACCCCTAGCCTGGGACCCTCCATATGCCATAAGTGCAGCCATAAAAAGCCAAAAAAAAGTACAATTACTAATAGGTAAGGTAACACTTTAAGCACTGGAAGTAAATAATTAGTTCTTTTATTGACAGCATACTTTAGTAGAAGGAAGATGGGAACAAAATCAAGACACAGAAAGGAGAAATAGAAGATAAACTTCACCTACTATCGATTTTGAGATAGCCCACATCTGCATATTTAGATTAGATATTTGACACACAATAGAGTGGGATTTCTGTTGGGATCTGGTGTATGAAGGATACAACATAAAGAAATAAGACACTAACATCTGGGAGTACAACAGAGTGTAACTAAGTAAGACAGTGTGCAAAACAGTTAGCAAAGTGCTTGGGAGTAAAGAATGCTGAAGCCTGCAACGTGATGGTACAGTTTCTACTGTTATCACCCTACAAGATTAACTTTTTTTTTTTTTTTTTTTTTTTGCTTTTCTGGGTCACACCCACAGCATATGGAAGTTCCCAGGCTAGGGGTCAAATCAGAGCTGCAGCTGCCAGCCTATGCCACAGTCACAGCAACGCAGGATCCAAGCCATGTCTGCTACCCACACCACAGCCCACAGTGACGCTGGACCCTTAACCCACTGAGCGAGGCCAGGGATCGAACCTGCATCCTCATGGATACTAGTCAGGTTCTTAACCCACCAAGCCACAACAGGAACTCCCAAGATTAACTTTAAAGTTGACTGTAGTTTCAAGAAAACAAAACAGCTTACTTTTAAGTTCTTGATCGCTTGGTAAGTTTACCTTAGTATGTTAAAATCTATAAAGCGAAACTTTAAAATAATTATCACACTTGGCCATATGTCATGAAAAACAATTCACGTCCTTCTGAGCACCGAGAAGGCGAAGACAGAGAGCAGGAAGATCTAAGTGCTGAGGAAAAGAGTCCTGAGGTCTGCGGAGTGGGGCTCAGTCCTTGATTTCACGGCTTTCTCGACGTGATGCTGATCCACTCTTCCAACACCCAGGGCCTTTCTCCTCACCCACGTGTGGTGGCGTTAAGACCTAGCCTGCCTTCAAGAGATGCTGCAAAGCTCGAAGAGTAAAATGCTTTAAAGGAATATGAATATCCTGTGGAGATTTACAATCCTTTAATATCACCGCCAAGCTTTTAATTACACACACACCAAAATTTTAGAAAAGCTGTTATGAAAAGCAATTTTCCTCCTCACAGAGCGAGTGCACCACAGAATGTCTTACCCTAATAAATACCTTTCAATCATTACAGCAGCACCAGCGGAAAGCAGGTGGCCAAGGAGCTACATTAACGCAGCAGGATAACCCCCGATGATTTTCGGAGCTGCAGGGTCCTCCCCATTTGCTAAATGATGGGGTACTGGACGATGTAACAACATCCTCCGACCTCTGAAATTGCTATATTATCCGACAAAAGTCACTTTACTTGATTTTGTTCTAAACTGAAGATATAGGAAAATATTTCCTGAGCTAACTTGTGAAGCAGGGACTTTACAAACATGAAGGCGGAGACTGCCATCATTAGTCTTTTAAATGGCTCATGCATTTTCTGTGACATTTTAATTTTAGTGCCTTGTCTTGGGGATAAAGCTCTCTCTCCCACTAGTATATTAAGTGGTTTAGAAGTGCAAATTTTGAGGGTTTTTTTTAAAGTCTCCTTTACATTCTCAGGTATTACTGGATAGGCTGTTAAAATGGCAAAATTTAAACTCTGTTGAATGAGATGGATTGTAGAAAAGAAAATCAACTACATTCACAGTTCAATACGTCAGAAACATGCATATGATTAGGTCACTGCGCTCTACGCCAAACCTCAAGAGACGAAATCAAATTACCTGTCTTCCCTTAATGCCCCTCTTTCCACGGATCCCAGGGACACCCTAGAATGTAAAAAAGTCAAAAGTAAATATTTGTTCCCATTTTTTCATTAGGCTGTTTAGCTTTTTGATGTTGAACTATATAAGGTGTTTATATAGTTTGGATATTGACTCCTTTTCAGGTATATCATTTGCAAATATTGCCTACCATTCAGTGGACTGTCATCCATTTTACTGATGGTTTCCTTTGCTGTGCAAAAGCTTTTAAGTTTTAACTACATCCCATTTGTTTATTTTTGCTTTTATTTCTGCCTTAGGAGACAGATCAAAAAAATATTGCTGTGATTTATAAACAGAGAGTGTTCTGCTTATGTTCCCTTCTAGGAATTTTATGGATTCAGGTCTTACATTGAGGCCTTTACTCCATTTAGAGTTGACTTTTGTATGTGGCATAAGGAAATGTTCTCATCTCATTTTTTCACATGCATCTGTCCAGTTTTCCCAGCATCCAAAGACGACATACAATTGGCTAACAGGCACATGAAAAGATGCTCAACATTGCTAATTATTAGAGATATGCAAATCAAAATCACAATGAGATATCACCTTATACCTGTCAGAATGGCTATCATCAAAAAGGACATAAATAGCAAATGTTGGTGAGGATGCAGAGAAAAGTGAGCCCTCCTACACCGTTGGTGGGGATGAAAACTGGTGGAACCACTATGGAAAATAGTATGGATGTTCCTCAAATAACTAAAAATAGAATGACCATATGATTCAATAATTCCACTCCTGGGGATATTATCTGGGGAAAAAACAAAACAAAACACTAATTTAAACACACATGCACGCCAGTGCTCAGAGCAGCCCGGACATGGAAGCAACCTGAGTGCCCATCAAAAGAAGACTGGATCAATACACCCCTGTCAGACTTTCCAGGTGGCCCACAGCGTAGCTATACAGTGTTGTCACTGCTGCGGCTCTGGTTCAACCCCTGGCCCCAGAACCTCTGCATGTTGTGGGCACAGCCAACCAAATACATCTATATGTATCTATATCTATATATGCATATGTATACACACACAATGGAATATTACACAACCATAAAATAATGAAATTCTGCCATCTGCAACAGCGTGGACAGATCTAGAGAACATTATGCTTAGTGAAATCAGACAAATACTGTATATTTCACTTATAAATGAAATCAGATAGACATACAGCAATGCATACAGCAAAACAAACAGCCTCACAGATATAGTTAACAAGCTAGTGGTTCAACAGAGAGGGGAGGATGGAGGGCGCGAATGGGGTAAGGGATTAAAAGAGACACATTACTGTGTTTCACGCAGACAAGCGGCATGGACATACGCTCCACAGCAGAGGGAATCACAGCCGTTATTTTGTAATAACTTTTAATGGAAAGTAATCTATAAAACTACTGAATCAAAATGCTGTGTACCTAAAACGAACACAATATTGTAACTCAACTATAATTCAAAAAGTAAATATTTGTTGAATCAATGACTGAATTGGATTTTTTTCTCAAACATTAGTTTCTAAAGCATAAGAGAGAAACAAACTACTCTTTAAACTGGTATGATACTCAGAAAAGCTTCAAGATATTAACTGAACTCAAGTGGCCCCTTTTTTCTTCATAACAAAATCCTGATTTTATTCAGGATTCCACACCATCTGTACTTTCGGATGGGGTCCTGCCACTCCTGTGGTGACAGGGATTTGTCCAGAGGCGGCCAAAGTCGCCAGAATCAGACAAACAGCAAGTCTGACATTCTCTGCTGAACAGCCACCTCCTCCTTGGCGCCCTGTCTCTCCGGCTGGACACAAACAAAGCACATTCTGCCCTGCGCAGGCAGTCTGCAGTTGTATGGGACACCAGCCTTAGGATAAAGGCAGCATTAATCAAGGCAAAGCAGAGGGAAGGGCGATGCTATCACTGTGCTCAGGGCCCACACCTTACCTGCGCCTTTCTGGGCAAAACGAGCAGCAACAGGGCACAGCACTTCCGTACTCAGTCTTTGTAGCCAGAACATCTGTGTTCAAATTCTGGCTCTGCTCTATTTACCTGACCGCAGTCTGAGGGAAGCCCTTCTCTCTGTGGTGAGAATGGTAACAGGACCTATCCCGCTGGCTGTTTGACCATGAAAGGAGTTAAATCCACATGAAGCAAGTGCCTACACCATCTATATACGTAACATTCGACAAAGCATTTGCCGTTATCTCCATTTATTAGAAATGTTCTCATTTTTAAGCCAGTGTAAATTGGGATTTTCTCTCACTTGCGGCCTAAAGCATATTAATCATTAAAAGCCCTTGAGACGTGTCATCACTTAGAAGAGGCGGAGACTTAGAAAGCTGTCAGAACCATGTAGCTTGGGATTCTTGTATGCAGATAAGTTAGTATGTATAATTGATTGAGGTAAGCATTTACTTTCCACTCAACAATGCTGGATCAATATTCATCTAATGTCTCCACGAAAAAAAGAGTTCAAAGATGGGTAATAGGACTCATTTCATTAGGATTTTATGCACCTTTACATAATATAGCCGAACATTTAAAATAAATAATTCTTTTCAAAAACTTCAGTAACTTCCATAAACCTCAGCAAGAAGCCTGAGAACAGTGTGGACAAGATTATTTAAGCACTTGCCGTATAAACGTGCCGTGTATTACTGGCCTGCGGGAAGGGCTTTTCCTCGAATTTCTTAAATTCGAGAGGGTGACATCTCACAAGGACACACAACTGGTTTATTTCTCACACCCATGACCAGGAATAAGTTCGTGCCCAAAGGTCAGGAAAGGCTTGTATCACAAGCGGCAGAGTAATTAACAACACGAACGTATACACTCCTTTCGGTCAATAAGCAGCAGCTCATTCTTCACACGACAGACTGGCAGCATCGCCCCAAGTCTGCTGTGTGACACGGCTTCGGCTAAGCAGCCGGTTGGGGGATCGCACTGGAGATATTTTTTGCAAGTGAAAGAAACGTCCTGTGCCCTCCTCGAGGGAATATCTTCGCCTCATCACCTCATCTCACCACGAAGACCCAACATTTTAATTGTCATTACAGAGCATTAAAATCTGAATATTCCTTCTCTCCAGGGGAAATTAAGTAATTACAAGAAAACATCATTTCATTCACTCAAACTATTCATTTGAAATATACATCTAGCAAAGAGTAATCTGATTTACTTTCATTTGCCAAAAATCAGTTTCCAGAAATGAAAAAACGTTTGCCTGAACAGCACTTACCTAATAAGAGTCAAATGCTAAATTCTGAGTAAGATTCTGAAAATACATGCTAGTAGTGTTTGATTTCAAACCTGGAAACATGCTAACAGTGTTTGATTCTACTCGTTTTGAATTAGTATCGACAGTGTAAAGAAAGAAATGCAATTAGAAAACACTGAACTGCACAGGGCACTGAAAACGAGAGATAATGAAGTTCGCACGCTGGAACTCTGTATGTACCTTGATCAATTTTTATAAGAATAACAAACCATTTGCAAAGATTCTACCTTATTCACGAGTACCTACATTTATGAACAGCTATCTTCCATTATTAAACAAAAAAACATATAGAGGCTGAATTATTCATTATACATTGCATTGTAAACCATAAGACCTTTCAAGAGTTTATATTTAAAGATCAATTACAAAATAAAATTTTCATAATTAATTTCAACTTGTGTTTTTAAAAATTAAAAATAGCTAACCATAAAGTATCACCTTACTTCCTTAAAATGAAATTCAATAAAATTCAAGGGAGCTTAGTTATATTTCTGATAGGTGAATTTTCTTAAAGCTAGCTCATTTCTCTCAGTAAGATTACCCGCCTGCCATCTGGGTCTATGAGCCCTGCTCCCCTAAGTATATCACTTTAGAAATAGTATTTGAAGGAAACAGACTTACTCTTTCTCCTTCAGGTCCCAGCTGTCCTACTTCTCCAGGAGAGCCAATGAAACCCTTAAAGTAAACAAATAATCTTTAATTAACTTATTTAAATATTCATCCTATAAGTAATTCTGACTACAGATACTTCAAAGCTCTTCGTAGTACTATGAAATTATAGGGCTAAACAGAATGAATGGCCTGCCCTCACCTTGGTGCTTTTCCTCTACAAATTATAGATCCATCTTTTCATTGAAAAAGAGTAGGAAGTGTAATTTAATATGCGGTGGCTAATAAAAATAACAAGCCCCAATTCTTCTCTACACTGACTATCCTAGAGGGCAGAACACACAGACACACGCTTAAAATGTAGGTCGGAACGGAAACCTCCAAAGACTAAGGCGAGTGTGGAGGAGGTGGCGATTCATCCCAATGTGACAGGAAGGAAGGGCCATCAGAAAAGTTTCAAAGGGGACCAGCCCTCGAGGTCCGCCCACTCAGTGGGCAGAACCTCGCTAGGCGGAGGGTGGAGAAAGAACACTTCAAATACAACTAGAGAAAGAGAGACAGAGACGACTTGGGAGCATCTGCACATGGTTAACTGGGAGCTTCCTCTGCAGAAGACGCTCCGGACAGCAGACCTGCTGAGCCCTCGCGGAGTCCCATCAGCCTGGGAAACGACAGGTACGCACAGACAACAATGCAAGGTGCTTTATCCTAACACACCTGTAGGTGCGACTTCTCGCCTGTAGCAAATAATAACCTGCCTCATCGATTTAACAAATAGAGTGTACAGCAGTCTGAGGAATAGACGAACGAGAGCCTTAAGTTTCAGGCTAAGAATGCTAGACTTTATTTTTAGATGACTGGAAGCTACTGGACTTTGGGGGAGTGTGGTGGTATCCTGAGGTTAGCTGTTTTTCTAAAATATTCATCTTTTGACAGGATACAGAAGACACCTGAGAAAGGAAAGAATGAATGTAGGAAACCTTGTTGGAAGGCTTTTCAATGACCCAAATTTGAAGGAACATGAGTCTGGATCACTGATTCACAAAATACCGTTTTGGGTGCCCTGTGTGCCGGGAACGGGGGTCGCAGACATGAATATGACGAGCAGAGCTCCTGAGAAGTTCAGGTTCATTAGGAAAGACAGTCATACAAATACTTGCAATACCACACGATAACTGAGACGGGACTGTGTGATGTGTGATGTGATTACACAAGATACAACAGCAACTCAGAAGGCAGAATGACCAACTTTGCCTAGAGGGAAGATTCAGGAAAGCTTCACGGAGGAGGTAAAGCTTTTTGAGCTGAGTCTCGCAGGAAGAGAAAGGTATTTCACTCAGGGCTAAGGATGTGCCACCAATCCATTAACAGAAATAAAATGACATCATTTTCATAGAATCACAATAGTTCCATGTGACCGGAAGGCAAACGGTGAGATGGGAAAGGTCAGAGCGGCCACGTCATGAACAGTCGTTCACGTCATGATGGACAGTTTGGAGTTTATACTGAGTCATCAAAAAAATTTTAGGCACAGTTTCGCCATAATCAAATCTGCAGATTATAAAATTCATGTGGATTGCAGTGGTTCGGCCAAGTCTCTGTACCTGTCCCTAAGGACTGAAGCAAAGACGATTCTAAGTTTTCCAGTGGACCGATAAGCACGCGGTGATCACTGAGAGAAAGAGAGAACACAAACAGCAAGTCCGAGTTTGGTAGAAAGAGGATGCGTTTTGTTAGCCATTTGGGGACTGTGGTGACGACGAGGCATTCCAACGGAATTGCCCTGGCCGGGAATTAGAGACACAGACTCACAGAAAGACCTTGCGGAGCCACACTAGATCTGAAGGGCAGGTGGAGCAGACGCCTTAAGGGTAGAACAGAGCTCCTAGAAGAAGATAAAGGAATTTTCTGAACCAGAGACTGAAGTAGAGATGGGACGAGAATGGTTTTATGAATACAGAGAAAACCCAGGTATGCCAAAATTTAAGGAGTTCTCACAGCGACCTGGAAGTAATGACCCCGACCAGTATCCATGAGGATGCAATTCGATCCCTGGCTCGCTCCATGGGTGGAGGACCGGCACTGCCATGAGGATGCACATTCGATCCCTGGCCTCGCTCCATGGGTGAAGGACCTGCATTGCCATGAGCTGTGGCGTAGGTCTCAGACCTACAGATCCCTGCATTGCTGTGGCTGTGGTGTAGGCTGGCAGCTGCAGCTCCGACTGCACCCCTAGCCTGGGAACCTCCATATGCCGTGGGTGCAGCCCTAAAAAGACAAAAAATAATATATATATAGGAAAGATATAGGAGGTGATTGTGACTAAATCAGAAATAAAATCTACTTATTTTGACTCACAGACAATGGGTGACTTTTCAGAATAACTTCTTCCACAGCAGTATACATTAAGAAAGAACTCAGGTTTTAAAAAAGTACCTTTGTACAATACAGCATTCTTCACCACAGCCAAAGGGTAGAAGCGACTCACATGTTCAACAAATGAAAAGATAAACAAAAGGTGGCACGCACATACACTGGAATACCATTCAGCCTTAACGAGGAGGAAATCCTGACACATGCCGCAAGGTGGCTGCATTTCAAAGACAGTCATGCGAAGGGAAATAAAGCCGTCATGAAAGGATGGACACTGCGTGACTCCACATAAATGAAGCACACAGCAGGCAAACTCCAGACACAGAGTGAAATGGGAGGAGGCGAGGGAAGGGAGAGGGGAGTTTCTGACGGTGCTGGCGATGGATGGTGGTCGGGGCTGCAGAATAACGCGAACACACTTCGTGCCTCCCGCTATGGACTGCACGCCGGTGTCCCCTCGAAACCCGCACGTGGAAGACGAATCCCCAGTACGAAGGTCCTCAGAGGGGGCCTCGGCAGGAAGTTGGGTCACGAGGGTGGAGCCCCCACGCGTGGGATCCAGGGCCACGTGGGACGAGACAGGAGGACGACGGCCCTCTCTGCCACACAGGGATCCAGCCTGAAGGCAGCCACCTACCGGCCATCAAGTGGGCCCTCACGGGACGCTGGATCTGCCCCCACACTGAAGAACTGTGACATGTAAACATTTGCTGGTCAAGCCACCCGGTCTATGGTATTTTTATCACAGCAGCCTGAACTAAGACGGCGGTGAGCTATACATTTAACAATGGTTAAAACGGTGAATTTTAATATGTATGTATTATCACAATGGTTTTTAAAAAAGCAAATGTCTCAGAAATCATTTCCAAGTTGCCTGGAGTAAGAAGCAGAGGCAGGATTTAGCTCCTGAGTGTGAAAGCTAGCTGGGTGTTGACACAGCAAGAGGAACGCTTTTATTTGATAAGGAAAAAATACCTTAAAAATTCCCACCTTCTACAAATTGTATGAACAAGCAAAAAATAAAAGAAAAAACAATTCATTTCCTTTTACTTAACTTTAATGATGAAACATATATAATTTGCTTGAAAGCCAAGCATCTGGAGGATGGGAAAGGCTTCTTTTAAAATGAAGCATCCGGAAGTCCTTCTGCTACCAGAACACTTAGAGTTATGATGACAAGCTGCATGTCTTTTCAGAATCATCAGCTAGAGATGGCCTCAGGTTTAAAAACAGTTAGCTTTTGTTCTAATATACACAACGGGAGTTTTGATTATAAATAAAAGGCACAAACACCCTAACTGGTGTATATTTCTCAGCAAGCTATATAATCAACTGAAAACTCAAGAGCTGAAAAGCCAAACCTCCACTCAACACGGTCTGCACAGAGCACCAGCACAACATTTTACAAGCAAAGATTTCAAAGGGAACGATGCTACGTGTAATTGCGCAGGTGTTTCATCAGGGTTTCTTGATAATCCTGACGCCGACGCCAACCCAGCAGAAATCACATGGGGTTTGGCCAGTCTCAAAATTACCACCACTAACCTGTAGTTTAGGGTTAATAAAACAATGGCAACAAGAATAGTAACACATGCTTTTGCTTTTTGGACTGAAGGTTCTATGTCCAGGTAGAGACGATTTTGTGTCACTAGCAAGGCCACTAAATGGTCAGGAGAGGCCGACATACTTCTTTTTGAGGCACCTAGCACATTATTACACAAAGAAATGCCAAAGGAGGGGATTTATTTTAAAAATTTACATTTTAGAGTAATTATCTTAACACCAAAAAATGTGATCAAATAATGGTGCCAGTCAAAAGATAAACTTATCACATGATTTATAAAAATATTAGTTTACAGTGCATAGCATGTGATACAATCCAGTAATAGGACACAAATTAAATGAAAAACAATCCTGTCGGTGTGAATTCACGATTTTTGACATTTTAACCACATTCACAGTTAATGTCAAAAGTATACCTTTGAGACCCTCTGTGAATGTGAAACCTACAGAAATGGCTCTCCTGACCCTGCCACATTCCCAAAGCAAAATGGAAGGAATAATCAATTAAATCAATCAGAGAAGATTAGATGTGTTCTTTTTAAAAAATTCTGTAATGAAGTTGGCCATCAAAATCTAAAAAATAACTTTAAAAGGTTACAACCTAGAAAATAATTTTCAATACAAATGGGGGCGGACACAACAAAGAATGTATACTATAATACAAAAAAAAAGAATTTTAAAAAGCTACAGGCATCACTGATGCAAGGCGCGAAAAAGCAGTAAAACTGCGCAGCACCAAATAACAGGTCTTGGCATTCAGCTCACGCACAGAAGCACCTCCCCAATTCCAGTAATAATGACAGAATTGGCAAAAAAGTGCATGTTATGTGCTAGGCATTGTGCTTTAAGACTGTTATTTAAGATCGGGTAGTTCTCATAACTTCCTAAAGGTAAGTTTCGCCATCACCCCTTTTAACACACTGAGAAAAATGGGGCACATGGGTTTAGTGACACCTGAAGTCACCAAGCTGTCTAATAAGAGCTTCAGGGAAAACAGCAGGGCTGTCGAACTGCAGAGCCCACGTTCTCGTCCACCCCCTCTTCTCGCTTTTCCGAATCCAAGGCAACATGTATTTTTGGTGCAGTTTTAATGCATCATATATGACTCTTCCCCATAACACTTTCACTCGGTGCAAGACTGGGGGCAGCAAGGGATGCGGAAGAGCACAGAACCACAGGGGGGAAGAGGCTGGTCGCAGGTCCGCTACGGCCCTTGCACCACGGCACTTCCACAGCTTACTGCTTTCTCATCTGAAAAGTGGAGACATGCACCCGTTCTCCCACTTCACAGACAGGACTGATGGCAAAATAAAGGAAGAAAATACACACGAAGTAGTTGAAAATGTTTAAGAATTTTTTAAATTAAGGCATCATTACGCGCATACTAAATACTTCTTGTTTTCCTTCAAAAAAGTGTTTCAGATAATAGTAAGGTACAGACTAGATTCCAGACTAGATTCTGGAAAACAACAGCTATTAATAACAGAGAATTTTATAAACAAACATTTTCGTTTAATTTACTAATTTTTCCTAGCACCAGCTCTGATTTTCATTTGCGGTGTACAACACGACACATCACAGTAAATTTTGTTTGTGCTCCCTTAAGAATTAAACGTGGCTATTAACTCCTTTAACGGCTAGAACTCTAACTGCATGTTCTTGCATATGATTAGCTTATTTCCTGCTCCACAAATATTTCTTTACGTCAGATAGTTTTATACTCTCATCTCGGCCATGAATGCAAAGTTTTTGCCTCTTCATTTTTCTTTCATCGTGATTTCTTGGGTCTAGATACAGTTCACATGTAAATAATACTACAAATGTTTGTTTGTCTTTTGTCTTTTTAGGGCTGCACTGAGGCATATGGAGGTTACCAGGCTAGGGGTCAAATCGGAGCTGTAGCCACCGGCCTACACCAGAGCCACAGCAACGCGGGATCCGAGCCGCGTCTGCAACCTACACCACAGCTCACGGCAACGCCGGATCGTTAACCCACCGAGCAAGGGCAGGGACCAAACCCACAACCTCATGGTTCCTAGTCGGATTCGTTAACCACTGCGCCACGACGGGAACTCCTATAGAGCATATTTCTAACTCACTGGACATTTAGCTAGGTGCTAGAAAAATAATATAAATGACACACACATAGAAGCTATAAAAGAAAGATGAAAAACCTACACTGTAAGACTGCTCCCTGGGGCCTCATGAGTGTACTTCTTTCCGGCTAAACCCGCTTCCCTGTTAAAGTTCCTAGGAAAGTGTGAACATAGCTGTTCTGTGTACTTTCTTCTACTTATTCGCTAGCAGACTTAACAAAGTGACGACAGTGCACACTTACGCGGGCGCCCTTGGGTCCTGCATTACCTTCGGGTCCAGCTAAACCCTGGTATGAACAAAAGACATACGTCATCAGGACTTTCTGAAGAACTGCTGATAAACAGATTAATCAAAAGGTATCATTTTCATAAGTACAAACTTCAGAACTCCATTTACTTAATGAAAACTAAATACATTCAAGGAATTGTAGAATTTCAGAAGCAAAAGAGACATTGTATATAATCTATACACCAATATAATATCTAAAATTATATAAATAGATTAATACACTGTCAGACACAACAATTATTTTTAAGTTATTTCTCATTGGAAACATTTCTTCTAAAACACTTCTAATTAACTTATCTAAAACATATTCACATTTAAAAAATGAATACATTTTTATTTTCAGATCAATGTCCATATGTTTGAGTATTTATATTTTATATTTTTCAGATATATACAAATAATACAAGTCATTACTCAGTGGTAAGACTCATATATAATACCCTCCACATATTTTTAAAGGTTTAAAAATGGAATTTTTTTAACAATAGATTATTTTTGATATTTTTAGTTCCCTAATTCTCAAGAATAAAAAAGCTATTTTATATAAGTACAGTTTTCTAGTATGCCAAATAAATACTTAATTTTAACAGTAATTAATCCAGTCATGAAGGCCTAAGAAAGAAAGTCTGCCCTCTCATTAGTCTAGACGAAGTAGCCAGAGAAAGTTAGAAATCAGAGGAAAATAAATAGGACATGATTAGAATAAATTTTCCAGTGTACAGGCTTGAACGCGTTAACATCATGCAGACAGTAGTGTCTGCAGCACAGCCAAGTGTGTCCCGAGTTTTCAGAATTGTATCGTTAAAAAAATGCTGCTCATCATATAGAGTCTTAACTCTAAAAAGCATTACTTCATTTTGTCAGTGGCAGTGGGGCTGTTTTCACATCTTATCAGCCCACTGGGCGTTTTCATTTAGAAGGTCCCACTGTGTATCACATCACTCCCATTTTAAAGAAATTTTTCTGCAGTAAAATTCTTGAAGGATTTTCACAATTTTGATATTGGGCTAAGTTTGGTATGTGTAATTTATTTTTTAATAAAAATAAACCCACTGTCATTTGAACATTCACTCGATATCAGAACATATATTAACCAAGAGGAACTTAAAAAGAGAAGTTTAAACATAGTTACCTCACCTGCCTGCCAGGGTAACCACGTGAACCAATATTACCAGTGAATCCTGGAATTCCCTAAAATGAAAAATAAAACAATAAAGTCAAAAGAAGCCCAAGAAAATGAATTTGGTGCATCCATAATACCCGTATTTGGAAAGAATATTTTCTCCACATAAAAATATTAAGGATCTTGTTTTATCCCTGGCCCGGGAACTTGCACATGCTACAGGCACGGCCAGAAAAAAAAAAAAAAAAAAAAAAAAAAAAAAATCTAAGGGTCTCACATGCTTATCTGACTAAAATCATCGACTTAGAATTAAATGAGCTACAATTATTCCATAAAAATAAAGAAAACTGTTAGCTAGGGGCCTAAATGACACATCAATTACTAATTATGATAAATCGAGGAAGGAAAAAAATCCAGTGACACATACATTTTTAAAAGCTTTCTTCTAGAGGAAGAGTTGGTATGTTTCTTAATAACCGGTTATGTTTTCGGACTGAGTTCCTTCCTGTCTCAGCCCCCCCGTGACCCCCCTTCACCATCGGAGCATGAGCCCCAGAGACTAACGGGGCAGTGGACGTCAAAAGCGCCTCTTCCTCCTTCCCAGCAAATCGGAGTAAGTAAATGGACGTTAAGCGGTAAATACCCGATTCAGGATGTAGGTCTATCTAAAACTTCGCCTATCAAATTTGGATGGCAAACTCGTCTGGAATGGACCACTTTGTATTTCTGACTTAAGGGCTGCCCAAGGAAGGCTGATCTCCGGGACTCAAAGGTCTAAGGAAGGAAACACAGAACTGTGTGGAAAAGTGAGAAAAAATGCCTCTCGAGTGAGAAGAATCCACTGATGTATTATTCATTCATTCTTCGTTCAGCTTATCAGAGTTTCGGTCTATTAAGCAATTTGTGAACCAAGGAAATGACAGGAGAACGTGCATTCAGCTGCCCCCACCTGACCGCTAAGGGCAATGGCAATTTTCATAGCTTCTTCTCATGTAAAGTTCATTTCCTGTTTGTTGGCAGAAGAGCTAATAAAAGACACAGGCCCCCTGCCCTCTGCTCTGAAGAACACAGAAGAGTGCTACCTCCAGTTTAACTACAGAAAATGTCTAAAATGTGGAAAATGTAGAAACGAAACAGACAAGCAAAGGGGAACGGGAAGAAGTCCTTGCCCCCCGCCTCCTTTAGACAGGTAGGCTCCTTCGTGACGTTTCTCTCGCAGGTTCCCGCTCTCAGTGTCTCCGTTTCCCCTCATCTCTCCCTTCTTACCCCACCTCCCACGCTCCAGCAACTACCACTCGCCGCGCCAGTCACCAGGCCGAGGACTTCAGTCCTTCAGAGCCGCCGAGAGGGACGGGTTCTCCAGCGACTTTGCAGATACAGGGACGTGATGAGACCGGCCCACGTCAGGAGCAGGGACTGGTGTGAACCCCTCAGAGTCTGACCAACGCTGTCACCCCGTGTCTGCACACACACACACACACACACACGTATGTACATACGCCTACAGACATCTGCCATGCGGATGACAATGGACAACCTAACAGAATGTGAGTCACCAGTGGCCTTCTGAGAACTACAGAAAATTTTCATCTAAATGTACAGAGATTACAGTCTATGCATTTCAGAGGCAATATTTATATACTAAATGTTACCTTGTTAACTTTACATATGTTTTATTCCTATAACAACGTTTATTGAGTACCTATCACGTGCCAGGCACCATTTCAAGTATTTTATATGTATTATCCTATTTAATATGCTCAAACCCTGTAAGGCAGATAACATTATTCCGTTTTACAGATGAGAAAAATAAGACAGAGGATGTGTCACCAAAGGAAACTCACTCAGTGAGTAAGAAGGAAGCCAGGACTTAAATCCGCAGGTCTAACTCCAGAGAAGAGCACACGGCTGCCTCACTGATGCAGGTTTGAAGTGCAGATAATTTCCAGCAGTATTCTGGAAAAGCGGCCCTGTAACTACGACATTTGCTTCAGTGTATTTACAACTGCTTCCTTTATTCCCCATCCAGTTCTAAAACGCCCAGGCCCATAACCAAATATAAAGTCCCCAAGACTAGATATTTGGACATGCCAATGAAAGCAGAGAAATACATTGAAAAAGCTGTTTTTCTTCTGTAGGTCAGTGTGGCTAATGCCAACCAACACATTAGTGTTTCATTAGTGTCATAGGCAAATTAGCTTAATTGACCTCAATTAAAAAGCGATCAGGTGTAAGACATAAATGAAATGCGACTTTGAATGAACTTCCGTGGAGGTGTAAAGACGCATGCAGACGCATGTAGAGGCGTAACACGCTCCAGCTGCACAGAGAAATACACAAAAGGACTCCAGCAACGACAAGTCCGCTCAACTGCAAAGCAGTAAACACAGCACGCCAGTAAGTCTTCAGCAGGCTCGTGGTGGCACAAACATATCTAAGCCAACCACACCCTGAAATCACTTGAACAAGCACAGCAGCTCAAAAGAAACTGCACATAAACACTATAACTCAATTCACTCTGCTTTGAAATGCTGGGGGGGGGGGGGCTTACTTCAATCTGGAGATGGATGGAGGAATTCAGACACCAGTTAGGAGCAGCACACCTGCCCCAATGCCGCCTCCCCCTCTAAGCGTGAAAGCCCACGCTCTGGGGCAGGCCCAGGTCACCGAGAGTCCCAGCACTGCCACCACGGGCCCTCCCTATCGCTGAGGTCTTTCAGAATAAAACAGAATAGTGAGGCCAAGGGCACAGAGTTACTGTGTGGAGGTTTCATTGTTCCACAGACAGGCCTGCCCATCCAGAGAGGAGACGGGCCGTCCGCTCAGCGTCAGTGTGGCTCGGGGGGGACAGAGTCTCCCGGGAGCCAAGGTTATTGCTCTCATATCATCTCCAACTGTTTGAGCTGGAAAGAACCTTAAGATGATCTCAATCAACGTCCCTATTTCACAGGTGAGGAAACCCAAGTCCAGGGAGTTGCTTGGGTTGAGGGACTAGTTAACAGCAGTCTGTTGCTCCTGAAGGACTAGTTACACAGAACAATGTGTAAAAATATTTTAAAGTAGGGGTAACTGCAGTAATTCTTAGCATTGCAGGACATTAAAAAAGTTCACATATGGAAATATTCAATAAATGATTATAGTACTTGACGTTCCAGTTCGCAGCAGTATAGTTTGGCAGCTAATAAGGACACAGTAAAAGACAGCTCTTGTTACTACAGCCTGCGCAGATGATATAATGACTTTTCCAAATGTTTGCTGGCCAATTTATAGATATTTACAAATCTCCCAGAAGTGAATGTCTCCTAGCAAATTACTTACACTCCTAACAGCCACCGCATTTTCAGATAAAATGCAAAATGATTGGGGTTGTCCCCAGAGTCATCACCAATGCTGACTCTCTCTTTCTGGAAATAAAACAGAAAGAACGGACCCCAGGATACATTTTCCGATCTTTAAAACTGATTTTGAGCTCTTCTCAAAAGCACACCTCTCAGAACCATCACATGTACATCACAGAACCGGGGCGCAGAGCAGTCGGGGAGCGCTGGTCACCCCTGACCAAGGGCCAGTTTTTCACTGACTTGCGATGTGTCAAGTTCTCCTCACTGGAATCAGTCCACACACCCCTGCCAAAGCAGTATTCTAGGGATTTTTTTCCTCTTCAGGAACTACTCCCGCTCACCCTTCTGGGTCTTTCCCATAAACGCTCAAATGCTTTTCAGCACTTGTTTGATCTTCGGGAAACAGACGCATCTACCGCGTTGCTCGCCATGCCCAGTAATTAGCAATCCTGACAAATCGTGCCTCGGGGACTGAACAGGCTGTGCTGCCCACTGACAGTCAATGAAAGAGAAAATTGGCTTTATTTCTTCATTTAAATTTCCCTCAGGGATAATCCATCCCTTTTCTCTCTGGCACTCCCTTTAGGGCTTCCTGAGGCTCCTTTTGCTAAATCTCCAATTACGGAATTTGTCACCCTAGTTAGTAGCTGATCTCTTTCCTTTGCGCTGATTTATTCATCCTGGCCGAGGACACATTCTCTTGAAAACAAGAGAGACGCCCTTATTTTTTCCTATCACATAATGACATTATTTTCTGGTGGGAGAGAGAAGAAATAACATAATCAAATACTAAATAGTTCCCAAACGATTCTGACTTTGAAATATGTGTGTGTGTACAGAATGGACAACAAGCAGCATATGCGCCGTCCTACTCTGGATTGTTATTAAAGGTTATTTGCATTCCCTCATACGAGCAGAGGGAACGAGTAGCTATGGACAGGCTCTGGGGACTAGACAAAGCCCCCAAACTGCACAAAAACTCAGGCGTGTGCAGGTGCGTGCGTGTGCGTGGGAAGCTGAGGCGAGGGGGAAGAGCTTCCCCAGGGGTTTGTGGCCCACAGATGCTGAAGAACTGCTGTTCTGGAGCATGTTAGACAGACGGCAAAAGCCAGCCTACGACAAGAAAACCCCTCAAACAGATGGTCCATTCAAAGTCCGTCCTGTATTGAAGAGAGTAAACGCATGAAGAAAAAATGAAAGGGTTGAGTGGGGAAAAATAACCTCTCAGCAGCGTTTCCTACTATAGGTCTTTCTCACGGAGAAGACACACGTCTTACAAGGGAAGAGTACTCACCTGTTCGCCTCGGAGCCCTGGAAGCCCCGGGTGTCCTCTGGGCCCCTGCAAGGGTGAAGGTGAAGACACGTCAGGAAAGGTAACTCGTTTAAGCCAAAGAGCCACCACTGCTGTCTTTACTCCAGCTTTTGATTTTCTCATCAATGCAAATGCAATGCTCACTCATCTATTTCTTATTAAACGTTAACCTTTTAATTTAATAAAAAATTTATTAAATAAATTCTTACTAATAATTTGAGCATTATTTGAATGATTTGTTATTATTAACTAAAACAGCAGCATAGTGTTGAATAAAAAGGCTCGTATCTAGCAATGGATCTGCTAGGTCTTGCTAAAGCTTTTTTAAAGTTGGTTTTAACTGATTAATGCTGAAACAAAATGCCCCCAGACATCATCTGCGTGTAATTCCTGAAAAACTAGACCATATCCAGGCAGTTTCTCTCATCTAAGTCATTGTCGTAACGCTCCATGAATGAGTGAATAAGACTCTGCTCACAGGTCCATCACAAGGAGTTTTGTAAAGCTAGGAAATCAGTAACAAAAAGAAATCAGCAAAAAGAAGAAATTAGTAACAAAAAATTTTCCAAATAGGAACCAAAATAAAATCGATCTTTATCATTAACGCCCAAAGATATAAAATAGGTAATAACTTCTACCCTCTAGAAAGATCTTCTATGAGCAAAAGGAAGGGAGCTAAAGAAAGGAGAGGAACAAAGAAACAAAGGACCCTTTGGAGCAAATGCACACAGCTCTAACCGGCAACCAGTAAATCAACCTCCTGTTTAATGGATTTTGGTGTATCTAAAAGAAGGAACGGTTCATCAAAAAAAAAAAAAACAAAAAAAAAAAAACAAAAAAAAAAACCAAAACACCTCTTAGAATTGTAAGCCAAACTTCAAAAATCTGAATTATAGTTTACAAATATCAAAAGCTTCAAATTAAAATACTGTAAACTGGAGATAAGTTTTCTGGGGTTTCAGGATAGAGGGTAATGGAGTAAAAAACGTCATTCAGGATTAATTGCTGAGAGGTATGAACTTGGATTAATGCGTAAGAGAATGCTGCTCTGGTTAGATAGTGGGGAAATTAGGAGAGATGCCTATTTGAAAAACAAGGAAATGACTTAAGTAGCTTCTAAGTGATAAAACAAAAGTAAACGTTTAAGGTGAGAGGCCTCTTGGGAACCAGAGAGAAGACCAGGCAGCACAAGAAAGCAAGTCAGAAAGAAAAGTTTTTGTGTTATTTGTATATTACCTAAGCCTATTAGTAGCAGAGAAATAACAGAAGGAAAAAACAAGAGGGCGGAAGAAAAGGGCTGTCTCTGGGAGGTGTGGTCTTTGTGGTCAGCTCCAGACGTCAGAAGAGTGGCCGTACGAAGGAAGGGTGGACAGCGGGGGGAGAAGAAGGGCACAAAGAACCTTCACTGAGCGGCCGTGTGCTAGACATTGCGTGCTCGGCCACTTGGAAACACCTCCTCCAATGCTACGAATGCCACGAAGTGGGTCTCCTCCCCATTTTTACGGAGGAGGAAGCCGAGCTCTGAGGGATGGAACGACATGACCCAAGTTGTGCGATGGAGCCCTGGTGGTCTGAGAGATTTATCAAGAATTGAGTGAGCTACCCTTTTATTTACTTTCTGCGTCCATGTCGGTCTCAGGCTCAAACGTAGGCTGTCCTCATTCTCATCGAATGTTCAAACATTAATTATAAGCAACCAAGACAAATCAAAAAAAAAAAGAAATGATATTTCATAAACCATGGTATTATTAAAGTTACCCGTTTACCAGTAGCATCTAATACACCCACAACTTCACTCTGAGTTTACACTCTAAAATAGCTGAAGATCAGCCTAATTCCAAAAGAGAAGACTCAAGATTCTGCAAATAAAAACATCCACACAGCCAAGTTTTTCACGGGGGATGACGGGAAATGAGCAATGTCCTCAATGCTAAGCTAGAGGCGGTGGCTCCAGGACGGAGAGAGGCAGCAAGGGGAGGAGTGAGGAGCCATGGCCGATCTCCTTTTCTTTAAAAAATAACCATTTATATCGTTATTTACTTGTCTTTGTTTTTGTGGACCCTTAGTCTAGCGACATACTCCCGTCCGTGGCCACTGTTTCTCTAACCAGAGTTTCCTCCTCCTCAGCCCACGAGGAAACAGAACACGGTGCTGGCGGGACTCCGTTAGCTTGCTTCCCCTGAAGCAGCGCTGACAGCGAACGACACCTGTCGATCACAACATCCTCTGAACGCGCGATTCACTTCGAAGGGATTCTTCCTCGTCCAGAGACTCTAACAAGAAGGCGGCAGCAAACGGTCCTGAGGTTTCCCTCCCAAGCTCGCTCCCACCCCGTCTCAGCCACAGGAGACGGTGCTCAGTCTCGGGAAGCCAACGCGAAGTCCAATCAGTAGCCCACGAGCTCACCCGGAGTCAAGAGTTTTGCCTTAGCAGGAGCAAGCTGGGCCAGTCAAATTTTCCTTTGAATTAAATGTAAATAGAAGGAAAAAGGAAGGGGAGGGGGACTGATTTAGGTACTTAGCTGAAGCTGGAAAGAGACTGACAAAGGCAGTCTAAGAGGAAGGGAAGAAAGTCAAATTGTAAGTAAAAAATTGAGACGAGGCAAAAGCTATGCTGAGAAGGAAAGCTGTCAGAGGACAAGCAAGGTAACACGAAAAGGCAGGTGCAGAGAGAGCAGACGAGCAGCAGTACTAATAGAAAAAGCAAGACGGACCCACAGACCGATGCTGCCAAGACGCACAGAGCAGCTGTGAATCAGTGCCCGTCTCCACGACACCAAGTCTTGTTATAAGACCTGTTTTCAGATTCCACAGGTCCCTGGTTCCCCTTAGCACTCTAAAGAGGATTGCAATGATTCTCTCTTCCTTGAGATGGCCTAAGTGTCCACTCTTTGCAATGAAAACAGTCTAATTGAAACAAAACAGTTTTGGTTTGGTTTAGTTTACTGCTAACACAAATGAAAAGATCAAGCACACTAAGCTCTATACCAGTTTCATCACCAACTAGTTATGCCGTGAGTGTCCAAGGGTTCCTTTGTAAAATGATGGCGCTAAATGAAATTATTGCTAAATTTTTTTTTCTTGCCAGCATTCTCTGATGACTTGAATCTGTAATTTTTTTTTCAGCTTTCTTTGAATGAAAACAAAAGGACATCTATAAGAGTCAATTCAGGAGTTCCCACCGTGGTGCAGTGGTTAACGAATCCAACTAGGACCCATGAGGTTGTGGGTTCGATCCCTGGCTTTGCTCAGTAGGTTAAGGATCCGGGGTTGCCGTGAGCTGTGGTGTAGGTTGCAGATGCGGCTTGGATCCTGCGTTGCTGTGGCTCTGGCGGAGGCCAGTGGTTACAGCTCTGATTTGACCCCTAGCCTGGGAACCTCCATATGCCGTAGGAGTGGCTCAAGAAAAGGCAAAAAGACAAAAAAAAAAAAAAAAAAAAAAAAAAAGAGTCAATTCAAGCTTGAAGTTACAAGAAGAATTCAGGTTAAGACTGAGGTATGTATTAGAGAAAACCAGATTCAGGCTCCCGTGGACATGTGACCTGAAACAAAGACAGGGACGCTGGGGTGAGCAGAGGGATGAGGGGTCAGCCAGGGAGCTGTTAAGACAGCCCAGGTGAACGTGTTCACAGATGAGATCTGCGGGCAGAGTTAGAAACAGCTCAGAAGCCCTGACAGAGCTTAAGCTCAGGTTCCTTCTCTAGCTTATCCTAGACACCGGTATCCCCAGCGCCTAAACACAGTAAGTGCTCATTAATTAATTAACCGAGGGAGAGATGTGGATGAATAAATGAGCTGGTGTAGAGACTTAGATTTGAGAGTTACCTGGGGGAAAGCAGATTCTAGGTATTTAATATATCTCAATTCTTTTAATGTTGAGATGAAGGTAATAAAGGGGAGAAAAAGTATCTTGTTATTTTTCAGTGTAACATTGTACTGTAATACATGGGAGTTGGCACTGCTTTGCATAAAAGCCTCCATTTACTCCTGATTTATGACTAGAGGCCTCATTTATTTTCTACTTAAATACTAGTCTGTAACATCTTAAAAAGCAAAGAAATAAGTTCATGGGAAAAATGTCTATATTCAAGCTTTGACATAACTCCAACCTAGGGCCTGATACTTTATTTCTTTTTAATTTGCTGATATTGTATTCTCTTGAAAGCACTATTTGAGTCATTGGTTTTCCTGCACTCACAAAGGTAAAAGAACCAAAAACGTCCAATAACTAACAACACAGGATTTTTCTCTGATGAATATACTGAAACAAACTAATGTGAACATACTTCTTAAGGAATGCTAATAGAAAAATAGACAGGAGTTCCCTCGAGGCCCAGCAGGTTAAGGATCCAATGTTGTCGCTGCTGTGGCAAGGGTTTGCTCCCTGGCCTGGGAACTTCCACATGCTATGGGTGCAGCCAAAAAAGAAAAAAAAGAAAAATTTCCAAATTCTGTAACAGATTAAAAACTCACTACAGTGAGTTCCAGAATTGTCTCAACTTTTGTTGTGATAGAAAGTTGCCTTGCCAAGAATTCCAATAATAAATGAGGCTTAGAATCTAGTTATAATAGAAAGATGTTCATTTTAATCCTTATTTTAACAAGAATTTGAACCCTAACAAATATTTTATCAACAGGTAACCACGAAGGATATATATATATATCTTTTATATATTTTAAAGTATATTTTATATATTATATATATTTACATATTTCATATATTTTTATATATTTTATATATCTATATATAAAATAGAGTCAAATCAGAAACATTAAGGGATGGAAAAGAAACAAACTTCAAGAATATGCCTGAAATTACCCAGATAATTCGCATGTGGATATATCAATAAAACGTTTGTCCGTCGGGAATACAGTGGTGCCATGAACATAGAGACCACCCTTGCTTTGCTCGGTGGCACAGGACCATGCAGCTGACCATACAAGCTGAAGCCACACAAAGCAATCCTAATAATGGAAAAAACTACAAAAATTGTCCTGTTTAAAATTTTTTGTCAAAACATTAAAAATTCTCTCAGTTAATTCTGTATTGGAAAATGAAAAAGATGTTAAACCAATATTAATTTAGTATGGTGTAATTTAAAACATTACAAACAGTGAGAAAGTGTCATTTCTTCCAAAAATTTAAGAAAAGGAGTTTGAATGGTGCTTGTCTTATGTAAATAACCACCCGAGCAAAGCCTATTTTCTATGATTTTGGCACATTCTTAAGACTCCTTTCTACATGTGGGTGTGGTCAACCTCTAGTATTTTATCCTCTGCACTTTCGGTTTCATGAAATGGCTCCGAGAGTTCTTCTAATGTACAGATTTTGCCGCTGTGACCTCCTCTGGGACTTTTCTGCCCAATTCATCACAACCCTTTCCTCCTCAGTCAGAAAGTCTGGCTTCCTAAGATCCTCTGTCTGCACATGGAGAGGCTCTCAAACAGCAGCAGTGTCCCAGGATCAGCCCTTTCTCTGTAGTTCCATTTATGTTCGATTCTAATGTCTGCGTTCTTACTGTTCCTTTATTTCACTGTACTTTCGTCTTTTTTCATTTTTTAACGTTTTATTAAGTATAGTTGATTTACAATGTTGTGATAAATACTGCTGTACAAAAAAGTGATTCATCATCCATCCATACATATATAAATGGAATATTACTCAGCTACAAAAAGAATGAAATAATGCCACGTGCAGCAACATGGATGGGCTTAGAGATTACCATACTGAATGAAATGAGTCAGACAGTGTTCTTTCATCTTTGCTAGCAATTGCTTCTTTTGATTATCCGTTTGTGTAAAATGTCACATAGGTTTATGCCTGGGAGAGAAAGAAGCAAAGCAGCTGCACCCTGCTGTCTGTGTAGGACTGGATGCGCAGTGCCCCACCACTAAGAGACTCGAGATGAAATGAGATGACTGCTCACTGACAGCGATGCACGGCTGTGATTTACGGAGTCACTTGTAAGCTGAAGAGCCCGCAGCAAAGTCTACACTTTATGCAGCTCATCACACCTAATGTGCTGTGGTAAGTGAAATGTGAACTACGCTTTGGGAGACTGGTGTTTAATTAAACCATGGGAGTGAGATTTGCATATATCAGAACTATGCAAAGCAAGTAGTGCCTGTATATATGAACTGAGAAAAGTCTTGATATAATCTCCATGGTGTCAACTTTATAGATGAATGGTTTTCCTCCTTTAACAGGAAGAAACGGCAAGGACTGAGATTCACTGAGCTGGAGATGTTTCCTACATAGGAGAAAAGAGCCCCTATGGCATAAGACAACTTCTGTGTCACTTTGCCTTCCTATTCTGGGCCTCCTTCCATAAACTTTAGGTTCAGAAAGGTAGGAACTTTCCTCTATAGAATCCGCAAAAATGCCTAAGATCTAGAGACTAATGATGTGCCTTTGGTTCGCCCCTTCCTAACGACCCCCAGGCGCTCGCTGGCCCAGGATCAGTGCTTTCCCATGGCACACGAATTCCTTCATAATTTAACTCCTAAATCCCCCTCAAACCTTATCTTCCTACAACTCCTGCCTCACACTTCATAATCCCAAAACAAGACTGCGTCCTGCCCCCAAGCCTTGCTTCACGTCCTGAGCTGTGTGTACACAGCACACGTGTCTACTAACTACAGCACTACCAGAGTCACTTCCGCTCCTCAAGAGGTAGTTCAGATCTTGCCTCTTTCCCTGTTCCCTCCACGCACCCCCATCTCCAGCCCCAGAGGTTTAGGTAACTCTCAACATGTGCTATAAACCCTTTCACATATGCCTCATTGCACGTGTCACAGCATAACATGCTTTTGTGATTTACTTCAGCATCTGTTTCCTTTTTAGACAGTAAGCTACTGAAGGCAAGAACTGCATTGTTTATATCACAGTGGTTTCCCAAACGAACTGTAGGACAAAAGGACGTGATTAAAACAACTGCAGCATTCCCGTCACAGCGCAGCGGAAATGAATCTGACTAGCGCCGAGGACGCAGGTTTCCCTGCATGAGCAGCAGTATTCATTCATTCCCTAATGACAGGTGTTTCGTAAGCGCCATTCACTGGGCTGAAAATCCACAGGGGATGAACGACAGCCCCTGCACTTCAGGACGCCTGGACCGCTCACATATGTCCCTTTAGCTCATCACCACTGCATGGTTATCCGAAAGCCAAAACTTAATGCTCTTCTTCTGGTAATGTGCGAACAACCTTCCTTTACAGATCAGGTAATTCCAAGTCTGCAATAACATTTGTCCAATGAAATTTACAGGACTCATGTCAGAATGCCTTGAGGAATACAAACAAACATCTACAGTTATGTTTTGGCCAAAAACCGCATGGAAACCTTTGGCAAAGTTGAGAAATAGTAAAAAGACAGCCATGGAGAATCAGAAAAGAAGCTGTAACCAAGAGTGCAGAGGAAGATAAAAATCAACATCCATGGAAATGTAAGTACTTCTTGAGGTAGGCAGTATCGTTTCTGAAGTTTCAAGAATAAGGAGTTGAACTGCTTTCCAAGAACGAACTAGAAGGATGATCCCCGGTGACTGCAGACTGAGAAGACTTAAGTGACAGGATGAAGTCACCTGAACCTCTCTACACTTCCACCGCCAGCTCGGAACCAGCTTCCCTCCCACACTCAGCAGACTCCTGCCCACCCAGTCCCCAACTCCTCACAATACTGACTTACTAACTAGGACTTGGTCTTTACCGTGGCCCCATCAACTCTAGCTGCAGTCTTCTCAACTAGTCCTCATGGAGAAACACCGTGTGACAAACTAGTTCTCAAAATGGTGCTACACAACCAATGACACCTTTTTCTAAGAACACAGAAAATTTTTTAAAAACTTTCTGGAATCGGAAATATGTTGGGGAGTTCCCATTGTGGCTCAGCGGAAACAAATTTGACTACCATCCATGAGGATGCAGGTTTGATTCCTGGCCTCGATCAGGAGGTTAAGGACCTGGTGTTGCCGTGACCTGTGGTGAAGGTCGCAGATGCGGCTCAGATCCTGCGTTGCTGTGGCTGTGGTGTAGGCTGGCAGCTACAGCTCTGATTCGACCCCTAGCCTGGGAACCTCCATATGCTGTGGGTGCAGCCCTAAAAACCAAAAAAAGAAAAGAAAAGAAAAATACATTCACCCAAGTGAATTTATCGCTAATGTTAGCACGTCAATCACAAGAGGGAAATATCTTTGGATGAAGAAACGTTTTCAAAGTCCCACAAATTCCATCACTTTGGCAGCCACTGGCTTGCCTGCGGGGAGCTCAGCATGTGTTGCCTTGTTCTCAGCTGCCCCTAGCATTAGTGGGAATGGCAGATTGCAGAGGAGATGGCCACAGCGGTGACAGCACAGCCCCTAAGCAGCAGCTTTTACAGCGGGCCTTCAGTTCTGTACTTGAACTGGGAACCAGTCTGAGGTAAAATGGAGCTCTGTAGACTTTTACAGGAATAACCAGCAGATGAGAAGATGATCTAGAGAGTTAACTGGAACACAAGAATTTTTATTTCCCTCTCCAGGGACTCTTATTTTTATCGTTGTTCTCATTAACGCTCTGTAGTGTTGCACCTCCTTGGTACTGTCCTTACTTTAAACAGATCATGAGGAGCTCCCACTGTGGCTCAGCAGTAACGAACCCAACTCGCGGCCATGAGGGGCTGGGTTGGATCCCTGGCCTCGTTCAGTGGGTTAAGGGTCTGGGGTTGCCATGAGCTATGATGTGGGTCACACATGTGGCTTGGATCTGGTGTGGCTGTGGCTATGGCGCAGGTGGGCAACTACAGCTCCAATTCAAACCCTAGTCTGGGAAACTCCATGTGCTGCAGGTGCAGGCCTAAAAAGCAAAAATAAATAGATAGATTATGAAAAGCTACATAGTTTTTCAGCGACTGATAAATCATAAGGCATGCCACTTGTTGGCTGCAGTTCTTTTTTCCTTGTCCGACTTCATAAAGATGTTAACTGTGCACCTCCCATGTGAGGGAAACTTCCCACTGAAATAAGTCCATCAAAATAGAGTAAGAGTTCACGCTGATTTATAATCATTACTAAAACCTTAATAGGCGAATTTTTGGATATTCATAAAATATTGCCATACATTATTCATAACACTCATAACATTTTAAAGTACGTACAGCATATTTTACAATTGTTCTGATTTATATTTTATGCTAAAACGTGTTTGACTGCTCCCATCTGGCTTATCCTCTTGATCCTACAAATACCACTTCGAGTGAAATCACTGCTAATGTTCTTACAATTTTAAATAGCAGACTTCCAACAGTAATGTAGCAACTGATCAGAGGTATTAAAAACTGATTTAAAAATCCATCTGGAATCCAAGCTGAGAATTATGACTCCTGCCTTCTTTCCAACCCAGAATGCACCCTGGATCTCACTTATCTGCTTTTTGGCACAAAGTTAGCCACTTAGTGGGAAGTGAAAAAATACTTCAGTTCCTTGGAAAATGAGAGTTAAATGAAGCTGGCTAAGTTAGGGCCATGTAACCAGTCAATCTGGGGAAACACACTGCTTGTTAAAGTTGTTAATATTGGTTAAAAAAAAGTCTAGGAGAAAGGGATTTCAAAAAGAAAATGGAAGAAGCAAAAAACAAAAAACCAAAAATCTGCTAAGAGTGAAAAAATATACTACTGATTTACTTATTTCTGTCTCAACATGACGTAGTTTTCAGAACATTTTACATTAATCTTCTGTTTATCTCACCGTTTTCATGAGTTGCCAGTATCCTACACACAACTGTCTTACAATCACTTTAAAGATTACCTGAAGAATTTTAATATTTCCAGAAACTTTCAGAGAAAAGATATAATGAAGGCATTATTACCTGTCATCACCAACTACATCTGCTTTCTTGGCTTTCGGGAAAAATAAAAAGGCACTTCCTCTTGCATACATGCTTGAGATAGTCAGAAGTACTAAAACACACATGTAACAGGTATTGGCATAATGAACTACTATTAATGGAGAAACAGGATGAGAAGTCACTAAGAACAGAGTCATGTCAAACAGGCCTGGATTTGAGTCCGGACTCGCCAACTAATAGTCGAGTAAATGACCTCACCATTGTATACCTCAATTGGCTTATTTACGATACACTGAACATAGTATCTGTCTCAATATGCTGTCTTTAAGGTAAAAGGATACAGGGTGTGGCAGATAGAAGACTGCACGTAATAAAGGAGCTATTCTTATTTACAGTAATAGCTATAATAATCCAAAAAGTAATTTGATAAAATATGTAATAAATTTCATAGTAATCAAATCCCAAGTACCTTATTAACCTCATATAATACGCACAGACTATTAAAAGCACAATGGATTCAATATCAGTAAGCTTTGCTTCTTGATGCTGCTGTAACTCTGAGTGACCCTGAGCAATTCTCTTGACCTCTCTGGGCTTATCTTAGATTTATCACCTACAGAATGAATAAGTTCTTATCCTGACCTTAAGAAGTCACGTAGCATTTTAGGATAGAACTGAAAGGATGAAGGAATAGGAGTCCCTCATTTATGAGCCACTATTCTAGGTTCTCCTGGCATGGATCTTGTTTGTAGGAATTAACTCCAAGAGTGACCTCAATGTTTCAAAAAATGAACCAAAATTAGTAAATTCCATAGAAAACAGCTCATAATTCACCTAAACATTCTACCCAACAGTCTGGTCCTTTCCACTTTCACACAAACCACAGGAAGAGTCTATCAAGCTCATTTTGAGCTTATTTTTACTATTCATTCACATTAGGGTAAGACATGCACACAGAGTGACGGAAACGTGCCGCAAGCCTGCTAAGTGGACGAATAGTTAGGTCTGGACTGAGTCTTTATGCCCCCTTCCTGGCAATACTTGTTCTTTAAAAATCTGTATACAGCTCCCCCTACTAGACACACTCTGAAAAGGAGGAAAATAGTCTTAGAAACACTACAAAATCATTTCAACACTTTTCCAAACTAATGTCAAAACATAGTAAACCATGGATGCTTCATTTATCAGAAAGTAATCTGATTTCTAAATACTTTTGTCTAAACTTTTTCTAGATAAAAATCAGCTAGCTGCTAATGGATAAGCATAGCAGGATTCCTGATGTCCACAGGGGGTCTGTTTCCACTAGTTAACAATACAAGCCAGATTTTAAAAGTCTGTGAAAGATGTGGAAGCCATGATCCCGTTTGTTTAAATTAATGCGATTTCACTTTACTAGACTTACGCAGACCAGAAAGTACATATTTTTAATATTTTAAAATACTGACGGGCCAAGACTCATATATTATGTGCATAAGTCTTTGGTAGATAGTCTTCTGCTTTGAGTAAGTAAAATTTCAAAGTTAAAAATGTTGGGTCCAGTGGGTTAAGAATCCGACTGCAGTGGCTTGGGTTGCTGTGGAGGTGCAGGTTTGATCCCTTGCCAGGTGCAGTGGGGTAAAGGATCTGGTATTGCCATAGCTGCAGTGTAGGTCACAGCTGCAACTCAGATTCAATCCATGGCCCAGGAATATTCATATTCTTATTTACAGTAATAGCTATAATAATCCAAAAAGTAATTTGATAAAATATGTAATAAACTTCATAGTAATCAAATCCCAAGTACCTTATTAATCTCATATAAAACGCACAGACTATTAAAAGCACAATGGATTCAATATCAGTAAGCTTTGCTTCTTGATGCTGCTGTAACTCTGAGTGACCCTGAGCAATTCTCTTGACCTCTCTGGGCTTATCTTAGATTTATCACCTACAGAATGAATAACATTACTCAGACCAATTCATGACTGTTTGTCAAGGCCAATTCTGGTGGAAACGGTCACTCTTCAGTTTCATGGGGCAACCAAGAGCTTCAAAAGAGTTATCAGATTCTAAGTACTTTCTAGGATGAAGACAAGTCTAAACGTCGTAAGAATGGTGTGGTATGGTCATAGGAGGAAAAACACTCCATGAGATCAGAACCTTTTTAAGCAATTTACAATTGAGCCCTTTAGTGGGGGTTGTAGAGGGAAGCAAATGAGGTCAGAATCCTCCCCAAAACCCAGAGAAATGGCTGATGGTTAACATGCATTAAAGGCTTGCTATTTGTCGGACACTGCGTTGCACGGATTATCCCTTTCCATGTTCCGACAGCTCTCTATGAAGTAAGCAGTATTATCTTCACGTTTTACAGACGTAGCAACTAAAGCAACTTGCTGAAGGTCAGCGGGACCCAGAAAATGGCCAATCAGATCTGAACCAATTAACCAGAGCCTGAGTGATACCACCTCCAGCTTAAATCTCCCAAGAGGAAAAGAACAGACACGCTAAGACACCAGCACAGCTCATTACCAAATGTGTTTGGACATTCATTTCAAGGACTGCCCTCTAATATCTGGGGGTCTTTAATACCTTAAAAAGGAATTTTGTATCTTCTTACCTCCTGGAGAAAATCAGTGTTTGGGGAAAAGACAAGCTAAATACAGAAGATAACTTATACTTGTGTTAATTCAGGAAACTACTCAACATGTTTTATGAAATAATCAGAGCAGTGGTGTTACTACTCCTTTTTACCTCAGAAAAAGCCTACTAATATGCAATTGACTACTATTTTTTTCTTTTTTTTTGTACCTATTCCCAACCCTCATTCTACTCTTCAGGCCCTATATATACATATTTCATAGCAGAGAAGATTATTTTTTAATAAAATTAGAAACAAAAAGATCCAAGTGTATTACCTACGTCCAAGTGTACCTCATTCTGGACATGTAAAACTCACAAGGGACTTCCAAGATTCACAAGCAGATTAGTGCCCTGACATACATATGTTACTATATAGAATACATACATATATATTTTTTTTTATGAGAAAAGCTTCAATAACTCCATCAGTGACTCTCTCCTACGTGTGAACGTCGCCATCGCCATCGCCATGTGCAGGGTTTTCTTCCACCTCCCGCGCCCGCCCTCCCGGCTGAGGCCGCGTTCTAAGGCCTCTTGCTGAGGATCGGGTTTAAGACACCGACTTTGGAAGCAACTGGGAAACGAGACTCGCGGGGGGCTGACAGCCCCACGCCCACGGCGCGGCCGCGCCCCAGCCAGACGAGGCCTTACCTTGGCGCCCCGCTCGCCCGGCGGCCCCCCGAGTCCGGAAAGGCCTTGGTCCCCCTAGGAGCAAACACAGACAGGGTCTGAGGCTGGAAAGGGAGCCGGAGACGGAGCCCGCGCAGGTGTCCTCCGCCGCCTCGGGCCTGACCGGCCCGGGCCTCCCGGGGCCCCCAGCCAGCCCGCCGCCCCGCCGCCGGGGCCTCGCTGCTCGGTCTTGTTCTCTTCTCCTGCTCGCCAGTTTCCCACCTTTCCCAGGTTCACTGGGTTTTAAACGCGTAAAGGCTCTGACACTTTCAAAAGTGAGGCAGCTGAGCGGGGTCCCAGCCTGCCCTTTCCCGCGGGTGCGCAGCCGCGTGGGACTCCCACGCGGAACCTCTCGGCACGGCTGCGGGGAGCGCAGGACTGGGTTCACGCAGACCCCAGGGGGGGGAACACCAGGCAGAGGAGCACCAGGCGGAGGAGCACTTCCGCTTCCGGGGCGGCCTTGTGCCTGCGGCTGTAGCGCCCCCAGGAAGGCAGTGAAAACGCATTGGGAGGACCGTGTGTTTGGCTCCACAGCCCCAAAGATTAGGGCCTTTTGTCCACCCTCTTCCGCAAATTTGATGAGGGCCTGCCAGCAGGACAGGAGAAATTATACCAACGAGGAGGAAAGAGTGTCTGCAGCGGTAGCAGTGACGAGGGACAAGGATGCTCTAAGGACAACCTGCCGCAAGGAATGGGGGTATAACCTTACACCTG
This sequence comes from Sus scrofa, assembly GCF_054392235.1. Classification (NCBI taxonomy): domain Eukaryota; kingdom Metazoa; phylum Chordata; class Mammalia; order Artiodactyla; family Suidae; genus Sus; species Sus scrofa. Next base: position 135,473,798 of record NC_139386.1, on the reverse strand, counting down.
TTTGCCCAAGGTACACTTTTTCTTTACCTCCCTTCCTTTCCCTCTTTCTGCTGCAGCATATTTATTTTGCGTGAAAAAAAAGGTTTCAAAGGAAAAAGAGTACTTAGGTAATAATCCTAAATAAACTCGTCAATGGTCGTTTATGCGATGTTTAACGTTGGGTGTGTAACCTACTTAATATGTCACCAAATTAAACAATCAGAAAAGGATGTTTCTGACTATTAATGATAAAGTGCTTTTTCATTTGTTCTAATAGTTTGGACTTTTTTTTTTTTTTAAGGTGGCTTCTATTTGCTATGGGACGGTGGGTTTATACAGATATCTATATATTTTACACTTCTTACTCTGACAGAGGGAGGACAAAACTGAACTAAAAATGGAGACTGGAGGCGCACCACCCATAGCTGTAATCAAAGGTAGATCCACTTAATTTCCCTTCAGAGTTCCTCCGTCTTAAAAATGAGAATGATAATATCTCACTTGTCTGATGGGGAAAGAAAAATTACTACTATGTAAAAGTTATCTTTGCATGCCATTGAGGTCCCAGAAGGACTTAAACACTTAAATATGCTCATGAGACATGTTACTTACTGGATATTTCATGACAAAGACTAGCTTCTGCACTGCATTTATTGCTTCATCATTGACTATAAATTTATTGAAAAATGGCTAAATGGTTAAAAATAAAATCCAATTGTTTCCCAATCCCCCTATACTCACATCAGTTTAATGTTTGTATTTTATTTGTATTTATATTTTATGTGTATAATACCTTGCCTCCTCGGTATAATTGAACACAATTTTATGTAAATATAATTTCTAAGATATAGTTTTTTAATTTTACCATTTAAAACTATGTCTCATTTTGAAAGTTGGATTTCACTTAAAGCACAAGGGCAACATGCTATTAAATCCTTTATCTTACGACATTCCTCCTATATAGTATTGACCGCAGTTAGTACATGAGTAACTCAAAAAGTAAAAAAAAAAACAACAAAAAACACTGACATACTTCCCAACCGTAACTCTCAGGCTGAATCACCCTATATTTTATAGAGAAGCCACAAGGGAAGATAAAATTAAGCACTTGATAATATTTGAATGCTTAATTTGGGAAGTTTATTTAAAAGCAGGCACCAAAACAGAGTGGACTTTTGTATGTGTGTCTGTGTGTGTGCTGTTTTTTAGGGCCACACCTGTGGCATATGGAGGTTTCCCAGGCTAGGGGTTGAACTGGAGCTGTAGCTGCTGACCTACACCACAGCAACAGCAACCTGGGATCTTTGACCCCCTGAGCAAGGCCAGGGATTGAACCGGCATCCTCATGGATCCTAGTCAGGTTCGTTTCCACTGAGCCACAGTGGGAACTCCTAGAGTGGACTTCTAATTTCTAAATTTTAGGTAAGAAACAAAATGTCCTATATTTAGATATTTTTAAATATGGTATCTATGTTTCTCAGACTGTAGAATTTTTTCCTTGTAGTGATTAAGAGAACAATGAAAATACTGTTTCACTTCCATTCCTTTTCTAAATTACATTCAGTGAACTCAATTCCATCAGAGTAATAAAATGCTTAAGATTGTAGATTCAATTTAAGAGTTTAATTGTTAATATGTCTGTAAAATCCATTAAGTTGATGTAAATTTATTTGAAGTTTACAAAAGTTTATATAAACCAGTTAAAAGATCACATTTCAATCTAGGAACCACAAAAATTATTCAGGGATTTTAAAAGTTTGTGAATGTATACCACATAAACAAAAACATCCTATAACTGTCTCACCTTCATCAAGTGCATGTCTAAATAAAGCTTCCAAGATATATGCCTAAATACTGCACTGAGAGTTCCCCACTGGAAAACTCTGTCTTCCTCCTAATAAAGATTTTTGTTCATATCCTTACTTTACAGCAATATTTTCTTTTTACCTAAATGCCTATGTGTGTGTATTTGAGAGCATTATGATAAATGAAAAGCAGTGTATTAAGTCAGATATCTTAGAGCATTATTTCTGCCCCTTACTATGTGATGAGTCATTTCAATTTTATGAATCCTGTTCTCTCAACTGAAAAATAGGATGGTGATGACTGCCTCTCTCACAGTTACTGTAGGACTTGAACAACTTAAAGTAGGTAGAACTGTTCTTTAAAGAGGTGTAAAATGGCCTTAGAATTTAAAATGGCAAACATACTGATAGCAACAGTTTTGAAGTCAGGACTCAAATTATCTCGCTTTAATTTTTTGCCCCACCACCCTAATTGGCAGGTAGCACAAGGGTATGACAGAGTAGACACTGGATAAAATTAACGGTAAGATTTAAATTGATACATTAGGCTGATCACACCATTTACTTAATTCCTCAAATATTTCTTCCTTCATTAAATTCCAATGGCTATCTATTTGCCTGATATCAAGTAAAATCTCTTAAAAAAGACAAAAAAGTATTTGTAAATGCTTGGAACACATCACCCTGATTTTATTTCATGGGAAAATAATTACCTTTTCTCCAGAAATGGCTTGACCTGGGGAAAAACCCGGATCTCCTTTGGGGCCCTAAATAAAACAGTTATAAAACACTTGATTAAACATAAATTAGATCCATCACACTTCCTCATCATATGCATTGTCAGATGCTATACACATTATATGGCATTAAATAAAATTATGAATTTTAAATTGAGATAAACATGGATTAGTTACCTTTTAATTTATATTTTACTTATCCTTAATTCTAAACATTGAGACGATTCCTGGAAATTCCCCAGACATAGCTGATTTTTCGCATCAGTGAAGCCATACTACTACTAGAGCACCTTTCTTCAAGGGAGCTACATAGAGGCTCTCAACTTTTCCGTTTTCATGACATACTGAGTTAAAATTCCTAGTTTAGCATGGGAAAACCAGGTAATAAAAGAAAACTGCCTATAGTAGTTCTCAAAATTTTAAGACATCATTCTAAGTTTAAATATTTTCCAAAGTCTTGCAATGTTTATGCATGACTTTATAATAAAAAATAAACCAAAAGAAAACCCTCTAATTGCCAAAAATTCTGTTTCTTCTGTTAGAAAAAATAGGTATTTCATAATCTGAGAATCTTTATCATTTATATTTCAAGAGAAATATGACATTAGGTTTCAACCAAAATTTTTGATGCAGTATTAATCTTCCTTACACATATTAGCAAAATATCTCTTTTCTAACTGTTTCACACTTCATAAAACACAGAATTGAAATTCTTTATTATTCAAATTCTGATTACCATTTTCAAATAATAAATAATTTTCCATTCCTAAATGCTATTTTCACCATTTGGGAAATAGGGAAATAGTCATGTCTTCTGTCACATAGTCAGGGATTCTTTCAAAGCGCATTCGAAATGGCTGGTGAAAGAAGGAAGACCAAGAGAAAAGTCCCCAGTAAGTTTTTTTTTTTAACTTTACAAATTATATATATATATATATATATATATATATATATATATTTTTTTTTTTTGTCTTTTTGCCATTCCTTGGGCCGCTCCCGCGGCATATGGAGGTTCCCAGGCTAGGGGTCGAATCGGACCTTAACTGCCAGCCTACACCAGAGCCACAGCAACGCAGGATCCGAGCCGCATCTGCCACCTACACCACAGCTCACGGCAACGCCAGATCCCTAACCCACTGAGCAAGGCCAGAGATTGAACCCGCAACCTCATGGTTCCTAGTCAGATTCGTTAACCACTGCACCATGTCCAAGAGTCCAAAAAAAAAAAACGTCTAAGGAAAAGACTGCTTTCCAGTCTGACCTATTTTTTTCCATAGCTATCACTACGTCCACAAGTAAGACAATTTTAGATCACTGGTTACAATCTCCATAGATTATATAGATATTAGTAGTTAGTATTTAAAAAACAACAGGACCATAGAAAATCATTCTTAAAATAAATTTTACAATGATAGCCATCTTGAAAGACAGAGAACACAACTCTTGAATGAATTATTGATGGAGTAGCAAAATTTTAATGGAAAGAATTTGGAATTTAAAAATTCAGACTGTGAATGAGCTAAACTGGGAGAGTACCATAAAGGAAACACGAAATGACATGACCGTGAGGGAGCACCACTTGGATATTCTTGGCTTTAATATTACCAATGACTACACAATCTCCACAGTATCGCTTGTAACCACTACACTCTCTAACCAACACTTCTTAGCCTTTAGCTCACTCTCTCTAAGCCCTCACAGCTTTAACAACGTAACACACACACACTTGACCCACCGGATCTGCTAGTGCGTGACCCCACCATGTCTCCTCTCTCAGCCCCCACGCGGCCTCACTTCCCAGCCTTAGCCAGCCTAAATACCAGGGTCATGTGACCATTTCCTTATGTACATACAAAAACGACACCATTGCCTCTTTGTCCCTCTGTCTTACAGGCTTACCTGGCAATTCTTGAATATAAACTCTCTATCTACTCAGCCCCTACCCCTAGCAGCTGAATGGGACTAAGAGAAAAAAGTCAAGCTGACAATCTCACTTTAAACTTATGACTTCTTACATTGATTGTTTTTTGTTTTGTTTTCCGGTGTGTCCAGTGACTGCCTCAGTCAATTCATCTTCCCATTTCCATAGATGAGTATTTCATAACTTCTCTCTTGTTACTCTTGGTTATACTGCTTTCAAATTTCACAAGCTCTCCAAACCAAATCCATTTCCTTACCTTAATCTGTTCCAAAATCCTCTGCCTATATAACCAAACCCCCATTGTCTCTCTCACCAGGACATTAGTGAATTGTCTTCCCCGCATTATTTTAATTTTTACTTCACTCTAAAATAATTATCATCACCAAGTAAACACACTAACTTCTCCAGTCTTCAGAAGCACCTTTCTTTGAGCCCCATCCCTTCTCGGTCAGTAAACCCCTAGACAGTTGCCTGTGTGCATCAGAAGGCCTCCTCTCTCAGGCCTCGCTACTCAGGCTGTTGTTCCTACCCTCGCCTACCTCCTTGGTCACTCCGTCTCAGTCCCCTGTGCTAGCTCCTCTTCATCTTCCTCATGTACTAGACCCTGAGCTTCTCTGTCTGCATTCATCCTAGGTGACCGCATCCGTTCCCCAGCTTCAAATCCCATATATACATTGATGACTCTGAAGTGTGTATTTTTAACTCTACTCTTCTACCGGAACTCCAGACCCACATACCCTTTCTGTGTCTCCACTTGGATGTTAAATGGTCATCTCCAGTTCAATGGGATCAAAAAGGGACTCTTGAGAATTCTGGTTCAGATAGTGGCAGAGTAGCATGTATGCAACTAATCCTCCTGCAGGTTATAATTGTAGAGTCAGGACAAGATACATAAAACAACTATTTGAATGCATAGGAGAGCAATAAAAAAAATAGGACTGGGAGGGATTCAGCGCTTGAAAGAAGCAACCACTTGGGGTAAAACACATTCATACAGCTTTTCTCTTAAAGACACTTCCTAGTCTGCATAGAGTAACTAGAGTTCAAGCAGAAAACCATAAACCTTTTGACTAAGGGTAGCAGAGGACAGTACTGGGTACCAGAATGACTGTCCTAAGAAGAAAGAAAAAAGCTTGAATAGAGATGTTCTTCAATTCCTGATTAATCCTGTCATTTACTTCCGTGAGATAGATTCCAAAAAGCTCAGCAGAAAGCAACAACTGAAAGGCTGAAATAACTAACAAATTTCAGCTGTGGGTCACTGTGGCAGAAATAGTTTGGAGTTTGAGCTACATCATTCGAGGAACATGGGAGATAGTTTGATAAACACCTTTCCAGGAGTTCCTGTCATGCTCAGCAGTTAATGAACCTGAGTGGTATCCATGAGGATGCAGGTTCGATCCCTGGCCTCACTCGGCAGGTGGGAGCTGTGGTGTAGGTCACAGATGTGGCTTGGATCCCGCCTTGCTGTGGCTGTGGTGTAGGCTGGCAGCTACAGCTCTGATTCGACCCCTAGCCTGGGAACTTCCATCGAAATTGAGAAAGGGCTACACTTTATAAACAGTTATTATATTCTTGGACCAATGGTCCCATACTAACACTGCAAGCAAAACTGAAACATCCATCCTTTAAAAAGTTTCCAAACCTTAAGGTAATAAGTCAGTTATTTAAATTCCTACAGAACAAATCAAATCTCAAGAGGCTTTAAAAGAAAGATAAATGAATCTCAAGATCCGCACATCATGCATAATATTTAGGATGCAATCGAGTATTTCTAGACACCTAATGAAAAGGAAAACCTGCCCTGAGGTAAAGAAAACAAGGGGTGAGCCCCTCGGGGGACCTAGATGCTGGCATTCATAAGAGCCACAGGACTCTGCTTTATACAGCAAGCAATAAACGTGGCATTTTTAGTAAAAGTTGCATTTCTGATTAGCCTAATTATAAGTAGCTCCTCCAGAAAAGGGAAACAGTATTTTCTAAAGTGTCAACTATACACAAGTCTTCTACCAGATGGCTTATATGCTTCACAGCATCAGCTTCTATAAGGCATCTGTTGGTTGGTTCTAACAATTTTCATAGAGTACATTAATCCAACTATGACTGTTATAAAGGTCCCATAACGCACTGCATTTTTCACGTCAGCTAAACTTTTCTAAACTTGTAATTGCCTTAGTCCGCTCTTTTCATAAGTTCAGGTAACCCCTTTTGAAATGGACAGAGGATTTCTTGTGCCAATGACAAGATGACTTTTTTTTTTTTTTCTTTCTTAGGGCCGCACCCGCGGCATATGGAGGTTCCCAGGCTAGGGGTCGAATCGGAGCTGTAGCTGCCAGCCTACACCAGAGCCACAGCAACGCAGGATCCGAGCCGCATCTGCCACCTACACCACAGCTCACGGCAACACCGGATCCTTAACCCACTGAGTGAGGCCAGGGATCGAACCCGCAACCTCATGGTTCCTAGTCAGATGTGTTTCCGCTGTGTCAGACAGGAACTCCAAGATGACTTTTTATATAATTTTCTTAGAGGGCAATAATTCTCTCTTAGGTTATTCTGACTAAACAATAACTGAAAAGAGAAAAATGCTGAATTTGTCTTTATGCTCTAAAATCCCTTAATTTTAAAAGAATCTTTGTTCTCTGTAGGAAAATAAATCCTATAATTACATGTCTAAATTTATTGTCAAGAGCATGAAATCTGTGTATTTATTGCATTGTCTTGAGTAAATACTATAAAAGGATTATAAAGTATAAACCTTGAATGTTCTATTAATCCTGACTACTTTAAAGGCCATGTCACATATCTAGGAAAATTGGTTTTACAAACCACACACGACAGGCTGTATCTGATGCATTTCCGGCTCAGCGCTGCTTGTTAACACCTCCCACCGTGTGGTGTCCTCCAAGCATGCGCACGTGCCACAGACGGTGGGCTGTCTGGGCACCAGGCTATTACATGAACTATGAATCGAAGACCAATAGTCAGGCCACACAGTTACGTTCCCAAGAGGTTTAGTTAACTGCTTGCAAATTAAACGGAGGGGTTTTAAAAGACCTCATATACCATTCATACAAATATCTTACTGGTAAACAGAGTGACAGTTATACCCGCAAAACTAAGTGTAATACTGAAGAGAAATCTCGAGATTCAGAATTTCATCTCTCTTAGATCATCTTACCAAAGACACATACTCCTACTAGTCAACACTGAAAAATACCCTGTTTGTAACCTTGGAACAATGATCATTTTTTTTTATCATTTTCTCAAGTATTTTCTCCTGAATAAGTATATACATTGTAAGAAGTTAATTAAATGAAGTCTTTCCACTCTATCTTCTTTGCTCCTGGCCCTGTTCTCTGTGTTTTGATGTACTTGTTTTGAGTTCCTACTTTGCTGCTGGCTGGAGGTGGGTGGGGACACGGACCAACCACGAAGAGTCACATACTCCTCAAGTCCCCAAACAAAGCTTGAAGGGCCAGGGAGTCACAAACTCTACAACAAACTTCTAAATTCTTTAGAAGGCGTCTGGCTTTTCTTTCACTGTTACACATCCAGACTTGAGTTCAAAGTCTTTTTTCTGTCCAAGGCATTTTATTGAACTCAAAAAACTGCAGAGTGTGACGAGAAACCCTGGGAAATTAAGATTTAAAATATCAGCTGTCATCGCTTACTAATAGTAATGATACTAGTCGTGGCATGTTCGCATGTTAAGTGCTGTACTCACATTAATTTATTTAGCCTTCCCTCCAGCCCTATTAGGACATACGTTGATTTTCCCTATTTTCCCCCAGTTCTGGAGAAAAAGAAAGTGACGCTTAAAGCAGCTAAGCAAGTAATTTGCTTCTAATCATAAAAGGCAAGAGGGCTAAGACTTGAACCCAGTCAGCCAGCCTCTGAAGTCTGTGCTCTTAAGCTCTATCTTGGCCTGTAGCTGTGTGAGGACATCTAGATGGTTACTTCCGAGTGAGATAATAAGCAGAGCGGTTGTTAAGAACCCCGAGGAGCTCCCGTCGTGGCGCAGCGGGAACGAATCCGACTAGGAACCATGAGGTTGCAAGTTTGATCCCTGGCCTCACTCAGTGGGTTAAGGATCCGGCGTTGCCGTGAGCTGTGGTGTAGGCTGCAGATGCATCTCGGATGCTTCGTTGCTGTGGCTGTGGTATAGGCCGGCAGCAAGAGCTCTGATTAGACCCCTAGCCTGGGAACCTCCGTATGCCACAGGTACGACCCTAAAAAGACAAAAAACAAAACAAAAAAAACCCTGAAGTATTCATGATGTGACCAGCAACCAAAACGCTAATGCTTACATATATACATATAAATTTAATCACCTTTCCATTTCTGTACCCTCTCTCAAGGCAGCCGGCCTGGCATATCTTCTCCCATGCTTTGTTCCTGTATCTGTCACACTGCTGTCTGTCACACTGTCATCTACCATGTGCAGCCGCCACACAACCAGACATGCTCATACGTAGCCTCTCTCTATACAGGATTTCAGGTTAGTCATCTTCCTAATAAAAATATGAGTATCCTATAAGCATTATCCTCACTGATTTTTTCCCAAGTGAAAATATTAGGGAAGTGTGAACCAGGGAAATAAATACTTTATTTCCTCAATATTTATTTATACATTAAAATAGCCTTAAGGTAAATTACTCAAATCATAATCTATTTCAGAGGGCCCGTATATCGCCATCATATCTTGACAGTCGAGACTTTGGAACATCCAAGCAGGGCTGTGCCTGACTCCACCACCCTCTGGAACGATCCCAGAGTGACTGGGCTCCCACAGGAACCTGGCTCTCTGCCGGGCCAAGACGCTCTTATTAAAGAGTCATGCTCTGTGGATGACAGAGATCCTTGATACCCTAGGGTTAGCCTGAAAGGCTAAAGACCTTCTTCGCCGATGTGAGGAAAGTCATGTGACACTCACTAGTAACCACTCACCTTTGGACCTGGCAGTCCAGGTAACCCAGGATTTCCATGTGGCCCCGGTACGCCCTGCAAACAGTAAAAGAGTCAGATCGTTCCCAGATGCTGTCTAGATACAGATAACAGTGTTTATTATAGCATGCAAATAAATGTTACATAAAATAATTTATTACAATGGATATATTATTTTACAAAGTCCTTTATCTCTTCTGGATCTTGTATATTTCAGTCTTGGAACAGTCCCCAATTACAGAGCAGTGCTGTGGTTTCTGTTCTTTGCTTCAAAACACGGACTGGAGTTATTTCTGTCCCCTGTGTACCACCCCATCTCCAGCCACACTGCTTCGTGCTACTTCTAAAAGCTGCAGCGTAAGAAGCCTAAAAATAACAAAGTACAATGGCTCAGCGACTCCTCCTCGCGCAACAAGTGGTGACCCTCTTTCCGCACTTGGGTTTTGCTGATGCCGTGATGTGTGCCTTAAAGACTTAGCTCATTTACCACCCTCTCCCCGGGACACACAGACACACCTGCCCACGTCACTATTCAGACATCAGCTGAGGTCCCACCTGATTTTCAAATCCTGGCTGCACCAGCATGAAGTGAGTTCTCTTTCCCACTAACTTCCACAGATGTTATTGCACATGAAATCATCTGTAAGTCACTGTATGTTGCCTTGGACATTTCTTATACTGTTCTGTTATTTAAATACTTTATTGGTATTTTAACTTCCTTATGACATGTGTTGTTTAGTTCCAGGATTAGAAATTCTTTGAAAAGAGGCTGTTTTTTATATTACCAGTGCAGTACTTAGCAGGTGTCAGCGTCTCAATGAATACCTTTGTCCATCTGAACTCAAAAACTGCTTCTATTTGCTAAATACCTACTATGTGCAAGTGACTGTGTTAATGCCATTTTTAAATCACCAGTCCTTCTAACAGTCCTGCAAGGTCCTTATTTATGTCCACTTACAAATGGGGAAACTTAGGTTCATATGACCAACAAGTAGAAGAACTCAGATTCCTCTCCAGAGAGGCTTCCAGGTTTCCAGGTGTCCTGTACTCATTTTGGCTTGGTGCCCCTCCACCCCCCACCCCCGTGCTTGTTGCATAAACAAGCTATCGTAACGCACAAACTGTTAATAATTATCTACATACCTGTCTTCCCAGCTCTGAATTAATAGAGCATCGTGATTCAGAAAGGAGAGGGTTCTAGCAACACAAACATTGCAGGTATACTTAACAAGATTAAAATGAAAGGAAAAAATAGATTTCATGATGGCTCATTTGTGTAATCTTCAAAAATAACTCTTAGTAAAGTAGATGGAAAATGTATAAGGATTAATGAGTTTTTTATGCAGATCTAGGGGCGACGGCTACAAAGTATTTCACAAAGCTCAGTAGTGCAAGAGTGAGAAGGGACAGTAACTTAAGGAAAACTTAACATCAATGAAAGGTTTCAGATTTCTTTAAAAGGATAATTGGCTGGTTGTTGCCAAATCAAATAAAATCTCGAGTGAGAAAAAGTCACCCTGTGGGGAGAAGGACAGCCCTAGCGGTGGAGGGGGAATGGACTTGGTGCGCGATGAGCCCAGTCCCTCAGAGAAGCAGGGTCTGGGTCTCCCGAGAGAGAAGCAGGAGGATGGAAGGGGTCTGTGGGCTGGAGGGCAGCGGGCAAGGGTTAGAGGGCACTCTGGGAGGATGTGCCAGTCGCCAGGAGAGAAGGAAAAGAAACGTTAAATAGCAGCGAGAGCTCAGTGAACATTCATCTGCAGTCTCTTGTGAACAAGCATTTATGTGAATATAAACAATTAAAGCAATATTTTGTGTGATTTTTACTATATTGTTTGCATGATAAATAAAAATCAGGAAAGAAAGTGGACTGTATATGGCATCTGCATTTGTCTTTAACACACAATCACAATTCTTTTTCTAGCTCTTTGAAGAATTTCTTGCTAGTAAAAGTCCATGTTTACTTTTGAGCTTTGAAAGAAACTAGTTCTAACACAGCAGTAAATCTTTTGCTGGATGTGTGTATTGTGAGAAACTACTGCTCATCCTGAAGGCAGCTTTTTGCCTCAGGACAATTATTTTTCTGGTTTATAGCTCTAATTTTTCCACTGTGTAATCCAAGAATGCACTGTCTGAAGGCGGCCCACTCTTCCTCATTTCCCAAAGCAAACGACCCCCCCGCCTTGGACTGTCAACTACAGATGACATCACTTTATAATGCAGAATAATGTTACAAGTACCACCAGAACAGCCATTAATCTGATTTGATCATCTTTCCTGGGCATGCTCACAGAGAATGCCTTGGCTGGGTGTTGATATGCAAATAAACAAGTGGGATGTGCTCCCGAGCCTCTTTTGAATTGGCAAAGGTAGGACTAAGTTTGAGGATGCAGGCGAGGGTCCTGCTGTACAATACCAGGAAAAACATACTGGGAAGCTAGCAAGTCTGAGAGCAAGCGAGACACAGCACGTCTACTCACCCGTGGACCTCTCCTTCCCGATGGGCCTGGGATGCCTGCTGGGCCGGGGGGACCCTGGGAAGACAAATGCCAGCATGTTAAGGCATCTTTTCTCGCAAGTCTTAGTAAGATTCTCACTCCAGGGATCTTTTTCATCCCCCGTTATCAGCTGCTGATGACTTTAAAATAACATGAAACCCCTCACCCTAATCAGCAGGGGTGAGAGTTGAAACTCACGCGTCCTCTTTAATCTGCCAGATATGGCAGCAGGAAGTCTGTGACTTATGGTTACAGCCACTGTATCTGGTTTTATAGGGACCATAACTGGTAGTTGTGTGGGTAGTTTTTTACCTAAATTTACTTTACTACTGAGAGAGGAATTCAATTTAGGGTTTGGAGACCGGCACTACAGGTTTTTTCAAACACATTTCAAAAGAAGACTGACTTGCCTTGAAAAATGAAAGCACTGACCATTTTATGCTCTTTTAAAAGACTTATACCAAGAATCTGTGTCATGTGTTAAACTATTTATTACTGTATATTCAGTAATAAGTCTGCCTTACCCAAAATGCAGTGTACCAGGAGGTCACTATGGTTTGTAGAAAACAAAATATGAAAGCAAATACTGGTCAGTTATTAAAGTACTCTGAGTCTTTAAACGGCATTCATTAAATATGTCAAATACAATTGAAAAAACTACTACGTTGCTTCCTTATATGCCTTCTGTCATCTTTTTACTAACTAACAATCAACTGTGGAAGAACAAATAGTCATTTGGGACACGCTTAATGTATACTCACTCCTTCATCGATCTGTCCCTTCATCTCACTGTTAGTGCACACTCTCTGCTGACATGGTATTGTTCTTCATGTCTACAGAGCATGCGCACGTTCCATCTTACAAACATTCATTCGTTATCACAGTAAGAGCATTACAAGCCTTGAAATTAGACATATCAAGTTTAAGGCACTAGCTCTACCATTAACAAGTACCATGACCTAATGATTCTCATTTTTATTTGCACTTTTCTCTTTGAAACTTTCTCCTTTATTGATGCCACAGTAATTTTGCAGTTTTGTAATGTTCTTTATATAATTTCAAACTGCCCATTTTCCTTTTACTTTTATGCTTTCCTTCTCCTACCCCCAACTTAAAAAAAAAATTCATGTATTCCCTAATATTAAGAGAAAAGTTTTGTTTCTATTCACCCCAAACTGAGGGCATGCTCCCTCCTGAGTCATTCAAATATTTTGGCAATTATTATATCACTAATTTCCATCAAAAATTGACTTTCACTTATTTTCAAAAAAAATTAAATTTTTTTCTATTGGTATGGTTCTGTTGTTATGATCAGAATTTAACAGCTGGTGATTTGAAGTCTCCTAAAATAAGAACTAAAAGTGAAAAATTAAATGCACAATTAAAACAAAATATCTAGTTTGAGTTATTGCCCTAGCATGTTGCTTTGTGACAAAATACTAATACATGCACATTGGAAAAGCAGTTCATATTAGATACTATGGGGGAAAAGAGAATTTTTATGTTGTCACTGAAATATTTGAATTGTTTAATAAGCAATAATAAAAAAAATTAACTTGTCTGTACAATTTTTCATTTCCATATTCTTGAGAACAATTAATATGAGTTTTCTAGAAACCAGAAAGCAAAGTAATTTTATATGGCATGTCTTTTTTGAGGAGGATAATTATCTCCTATAAATACAGTACTAGAAAATGCACTTTAACCTTGAATTTATTGGCTATTAAGGGAAAGTATAATTCTAGTAAAAGGGCAATGGTATGGCAGTCTCCCAATCTGAATTTAAATCACGCTTCAATCATTTACTAGCTGAATGACCTTGGTCAAGTCACTTTCTCTTTCTAAGCCTTGGTTTTCTCGTCTTTAAAATACTGACAATAAAAATGTACTTTTTAGGGTTATTGTGAGCATTAAAAATATTATATATGACATACCTTATCTATGTCTGATATAAAGTAGTTAACCGGTAAGTTATAGAGCAGTTTTTTAAAGGTATATGCATGGGGCACAATAAGCACTCAGTTAATGTTAGTTGTAGCAGTATTACTACTGGACGTGTGTATGTGGACGCTGAGGCAAATGTATTCAGTAGACCCATACTTCTAAGAGCCAGTAATGACTGGTCAATTAATCTTGGAAATCCTGCATCTAAAATTCCCTTTATAATCCATTCACTCATCACTCATTCACTCACTCAATAAACATTAGGAATGATCAAATCCTCCAGAGCTGACAATGAGATAAAAGGACAGTCAATAACATAGACACCCACGATATGCCTTTTATTTAGTGACATAAAGGAAAAGAACAGGCAGCTGAGAAAGATCAGCTTAGTGTATGTCATTTAGATTGTGGTGTAGGCTTCTCTGAGGAAGTGCTACATTAGACCCCAAAATGAAGAGGAGTTGAAAAATACAATTCCAGAAAATAGGAATAAAATGAATGAGGGACAAGTAAAAACAGCACAAAAAATGTGGTCTTATTAGGAGCTGAAATGAAACCAAGAGTGGGACCAAGGAGAAGTGGGACCGGAAGAGGCTGCAGGGGGCAAGAGTGGAGCCAGATGCCCGAGGTGGCAAGGGTCCTGAGTTTCCTCCAGATGCTTTATTCTCCTGCCACCAAGGAGTCTAAACAAATGGATGACATAATGTATGTTTTTAAAAGGATCACTAGAGAATTTGTTAAAAAATGGCAGAATGGGAACATTTTTAAAACTACTCTCCTCCCCTCAAAATCCACTGAAAACAACATAAAACACCAAAAGAAGAAAACATCGCTGATGAAACGAGGAAAAGCCCACAACCACAAACCACAAAATATGAAAATTATCTTCCAAATACTGAAAAACTTTAAGGAAAGATGCTGAGAGATGACCAAAAACAAAAAACAAAGAACCTCCTCAGACCTCAAACCCTGGACAGGCTGCAGATGTCTGAAAGGTTCACAGTCCAGAATCTTCGTTCAGTGATCCTCCAATGACAACAGTAAAGGGGAATGAGAAGGCCACGGGGATATAATTTACCACCCTGTAAAGACCCAGGTCAAACAACCAAGAGTGAGGAAGGGAGAGCTGGAGAGGAAGAGCCATCATTTTTATGCTCCGTTGCATTTCTCCTGGCGGGAGGGGAGAAGGAAGAGCCGGATCACATCACTGCTCAGAGCGAGCAAAGGCTTCACGACAAACTGCGCATGAACGTGGGACGAGCTGTGTTTCCAGGTAGACGTCAAAACAAACCTGGGAAGATGGTGGTGAAGGTGGCACCTTACTTTTGCTGCTGTGTACCAACCCACCTTACTCCCCCTCTGCTCTCCTGTTCTGTTCTAAAACGAACAGTGGCCGGGATGGAGTTGTCTGTATTTTAAAAGGAGTAGTAACCAGGAGGAAACATTAAGAAGTGGGGAAAGTTTGAGGACAGAAGCATAAATTAAAGGTAGATGAAAATCGTTTATCAGGAGGGAATTACTGCACATAACGAAGAAGAAGTTCATCTAGTTTAGATTCAAAATAGTCTTTAAAAAAAAAAGCTAAAATAAAAGTTATGAGATAAAAATAACAGCCGAGGTAATAAAATGTGAGCCAGAAGAGCTTAAGGAACGTTGAAAGAGCAAAAATGGAACAATTACAGATGAAAGCCAGTCAAAAGCAATAAAGACTGAATGGAATTGAAAAATCAGTTGGGATATGGATGTGGTTTAACTGAATTCACACAAAATGAAAGGGACAAAAGCAATCACACAGACATGAGTGTAGAGAAGATAAGAAAATACTCTCCTCCCAAAGGACATTTAACATGTGCATGCTGGTGTGCCTGCAGAAAAGTGGAGAAAATGGAAAAGAAGAATACAGAGACTTTTCTATAATAAAGTAAAAATAGTCCTCAGGTTAAAAGAACCCCAGAACAACCTGATACAGTAATGAGATGAGCTTCAAAGATAAAAGAACTGCGTGAGCATCCAGAGGAAAAGCAGTCACCCGCAAGGAGGAAACGTCAGGCTGGCCTCAGGCCTCACACGGTCACATCCGCTTCCAGAAGCTGCAGAAGCGTCTTCACAAAGCTGTCAGTTCCTGGCATTCGCTGTGCTGTCCACTCGCTAACGGCCACCTCCAGACTGCGCCGCGGTGCTGAGGCTGGACGCGCCCCGCGCAGGAGGCACCTTCCCGGCCGTCCGCGGATGCCGCGGGCCTGCTCCGCCGCCTCGGCCCGCAGCCGCCCAGGTCCCCGCAGCGCGGCGCATCCCCGCAACTCGGGCGCTCTTGTGACCGCGCACTGCCTCCTCCTCGCCCTGCGACTGGCCTGCCGCCTACTCTCGGCCTCCTTCTACAACCTCACAGCACACGCTCCGCAGGCTCTGGCTCGTCCCCTGCACTGAACTCCTTTCCCTAGAAACCGGCCCTCCAGCGGCAAATGTCACACCGACGGGAGAAGCCCCACTCGGGCCTCCTCTCCTTCACTCGGGCTTCTTCACCGTTTCCAACAGCTGCCTGAACTGCCAAGAGCACCTCAAATATTTTACTACCTTCCTCTCCTCAAACGGACTTCCTCTCTTAGTGACTGGTTTTGGTAAGAGTCGTACCATTCTCTCAATCCGCAGGCGTAAAACTTAAGAGTCATCTTTGATTCCCTTCTTGTCGCTGGCTCCCTAGGTCCAGTTAACGTCTTAGTTCTGCCAAACCATCCTCCACAATCTCTCTTGAATCCTCCTTTTCCTTTGGCTCTCCACTGCTGTCAGCCCAATGTCCTGGGCTTGGAACCGGAGGGCAGAAGCGGGAACTTCCTGTCTGCCCTGGACACTGCCACCAGGCTGACTCCGCTACTCATGTCTGCTTGGAAACCCACCATTCCCCGCGGAGAACAGCATAAAGTCAGAACTATCAGTTTGACAGTTAAGGCCTCCACGGTCGTCCCACATCTAGTGTGGGTCTTCTGTTTGCCTAAAATTATTCAGCCTACTGTGAAAGGGTTTGCGCTTAAGAGGCAGAAAACCTGGGTCAGAATCCTGGCTCTATAATTTATTAGCAATGCGGTCATAGGTCTGGGCTTGAGTTTCTTTGCCTGAAAACTGAGGCTAATACCAAACTTACAAAGTTCTCTTAAGATAATGGATGTAAAAGGCATAGTGGAGTGTCTGCCACAGGTCAAGTCTCAATGAGTATAGCTCTTCTGCCGTTTTTCCTCCATAAAGACTATGCCATCAAGACTTTCACCCATCAAAGTCATGTCTGTTCTTTGAGGCCTATGTCTACCTTTGTCCACAATAACCTGTCCTTAACAGCTCAGCCGTAAGTGATCTTTCAAAGGATCCCCTCAAAAAATATTGACCCTTGAAAAGGCATATTCCATTCATTTAGTTTGTATGTCTCAGTGGCATTTCTCTTACTTTGCCCTGAGCCGTAGTTATAAGTGTACTTGCTGCATCTCCGTTATCGCAAAGTCAGCTGACAACCGTGACATACAGACTCTGTATTTCTGCTTTGCACATAGCAGAGACGAAGGAAATATCTGTTGAATGATACACTTCACCTACCAGTGCTGAAATGACCCTTCTTGGATTCAGAGAAGAAACTCGTACTCCGCTCTGACTTTGTCTGAAGAAAGTAAATGGCTTCCATAACTATTTGTTTACTCTGTCTGCCCAGCAGCTCAGTTTGCTAGTAATATGCTGATTATTAATTATCGTAACAGAGAAGTTTACTTCTCAGGAATATATTCCTCAGGTTGTATTCAAACCTTTAAACATTCACGCTAATAAGAGTTGCTTGCTCAGCATCAGCTTGTAATGGGAAAAACCAGTTTCTAAAGACATATAAGTTGATTGCTTAAGGTATCCAAAAATATGAAAAGCTTTTGAAAACATAATTTTCTAATGTTATCATTAATAGCTTTAAATGAGTTTTAAATAATTTAAACACTTTTTCAAATCTTCATATTTGCACCTACACAACAAAAGAATTTCAGAGCTGAAAATAATCAGTCTATTATTTCGTTGTTCTGTTTATGCTTTTCTTTTTTTTTTTTTTTTTTTTTTTTTTTTTTGTCTTTTTAGGGCTGCACATATGGCATGTGGAAGTTCCCAGGCTGGGGGTTGAAACAGAGCTACAGCTGCCAGCCTACACCACAGCCACAGCAACACCAGATCTGAGCTGTGTCTGCGACCTACACAACCTCTCAGGGCAACACCAGATCCTTAACCCACTGACCCAAACCAGGGATTAAACTTGTGTCCTCATGGATACTAGGAGGTTCCTTACTAAGCAACAGTGGGAACTCCTGTTTATGCATATTATTAAGGGGCTTGACTTTTTTTTTTTTTCTACTGAATAGACTGATGGGCTGACTGGCTATTTTTGTATGAAGTAAATGGAACTTTTATTAATCTATAAATACAAGTTGGCTACTACATGCAAGATATAATGAAATGTTATTTATGGAAATTCAAATACTTCATTTAGAATGATTATAAGGGTTTACTTTTCCCCAATGAGTTACTATAAAATTATCTCTCTCTAAAACCTTATTCTCTATTTAAATCCATTTGATATTATTTTTCTGAAAGTATATTTAATAATGGTTTTAAAGTAATTTTTTTAGTCTACTGTAACTTTTATAACCTTCTCTTAACATGACTATGCATTAAGCCTATGGTCTTTTATAAAGAATGCTGATCTATATTTAGCAGTTGAATTCCTGGTTGAATTTCAACTGAACAAGAAAAACACATAACTTACTGACCACTTTACCAGAATTAAGTAACCTTTTTAGCCTGCCAATAAAAACAACCAAAAAAAAAAGGTACAATACTTGAGCCAGGGTTGCATTCTGGTTGCGTGTGTCACAGCAACCATCGACTCACTTACTATAGCCAAGATGCAACCCTAAGACAGATTGATCTGTTCGGTATTACTGAGCCCAGAGAATTCTTTTTGACATGTATGGGGAAATAGGGCACTAAGACATCTTTTAAAAACGACAACTTACGGGAGGTCCAGGGTCCCCTTTTGGCCCTCTTAGATTCTCCATTTCAAGCACTGCGTTCAGATGCTCATCGTCAGAACAGTCATCGTTCTGCCTGGTTTCGTGGCTGCTGTCCATGGGGTCAGCGGCATCAGGGTCCAATCCACCTTCCTTCCTTAGATCAGGGGGACTGCCCGCAGACGGCTCCTCAGACCTGCGGTAAAAGGTTGTGTTTAAAATCCGTTGCAGTTCCGTGAGCTCATTAGTATGTAGATTTGCTGCAATCGCCTTCCTGAGAGGTGTGTCTTGTTTCCTGTGTGGACGAGTAGGTGACACCTTCTTCAATGGTGACAGAGCAGGTGCGGGATCGCTGCGCTGTGCGGTGTCGTCCGACGCATTGGGAAGAGAACTCAGTCTCTCCGTGCTCTTTGCTCTCGCCTCACTGAGGCTGCGATGGGTCACTGGCAGGCTTGCATTCGTCTGAGCAAGTTGCTCAGGAATCATTTCTTTGGTCTGAATCCCATGATTCATAAGACCCACAGCAGAGACATTCCCCGAATGAGAAGTGAGCTGAGACCCTGATGGCTGGTGTTTTCGCTGTTTACGCACCGCTGCAGAGTCACTGGAGGTGACATCAGGACCACCCTTGCCTGCAGGAAATGGGTCCTCTGACAGGGGCTTGGCAGCAGATCTTTTGGGCAGCGGGGAGTTTTCTGGTATCTCAGCTGGTACAATGGTGCTGTGAAGAAGGCTTGTGGCGGGGCGACACTGCCGTCTCACATATCTGCAGTAGTTTGCAGGTGCTTCTACGGAAGGAATAATATCCAGCTGACATAGCACTCCTTCAAAACGGGCGGAGTCACTGCTCAGACTTCCTAAGGTAAACACACTGTTGGAATCGAAGGTCTGAGCGTCCGCAAGAGTCTCTCTGCGAAAGGACTTCCCTCCGCACTCAGCAAACATAGAGACGGCCCGACGGCTGACGGCAATGGCCAGCACGTGCCGCCGCCCGTCGTGAACGCTGTGGCTGAAGTTCACAGCCTGCGTTCCTCCGAGGTGCACCACTAACCTCTTAGGTAACAGCTGTACTCCCAGCTGCAGCCTGTTTTTGCTTCGAATGCTGAAGAGAAATGCACTGTTGACTTTACGGGACTGTAACCCAATTATTATTGTAAATGGCTGCGCTAGGCTGACCGGTAAAACTTTCCTGAGCGGTGACTCAACGTAAGAGTCATTTGTTACATGGACCCCCTGAGGAGATGGCGTGGACGGTGATGGCACAGCGGTCACTGGTGACGAGTGTCCTACATCTTTGCCTCCAAGGCCTAGTTGATGAAGAATATCTATGCCTGGAAATGCAAAAGGGAGAAAGAGAGAGAATCTTACTCTTAGGCATTCACGTGTTCACATAAACGTCTGCGTGTGAGAAAATCTTCCTGTAGTTACAGCAGCAGCAATCCCTAAAATAAACCTGCTCTACCGGGAACTCATTTCTAGGTCAAGAGAGGTACGGCAAGGGAGGGTGAGATGCCACCCTCGAGAATTCAAAGCACACGCACATATGCCTGTACACATATACACACCCCAAGACCCCTGAACCCCAAATTCAATAAATGTTCTCCCATTTTTCCCAATTACCAAACTTATCTGTTATGCCAAAGAATGTACGTGTTCAAAGATTCCTAGATGGCCACTAACTTCATTAACTTAGAGCTTAACGTTTTATGGCTTCTACGTTAAAGAGAAACTTGGGGACATGCTTACAAAAACAAAACTTTCAATTTGGACATCACGTTACAAATCAAGTTTCACACAGTCCTTTAAACTATAATTTTTCAGGCTGTTTTTCCTTTCAGCGTTCTGAGAATTTGCAGGTCACACGAGAGCCCTTCCTACGCCCGAGCCCCTAAGTGGGTACCACACATAAAGAACGAGCACCCTGAAAACTCCTGGATGAGAAAACTGAAATGCACCCCATCGCTGATCGCCACACTTTTCTCTCTCCCTCCCGACTTTCTCTTCCATTTTTTCTCTGCTCACCCCAGTAATTTTTAATCCAAACAATTTGTAGACTCTCTCAATATTTATTATAAAATATAGGTTTTATATAATATGAATTTTTATCATTATAAACTCTTGGAAGACAGAGTCTATGTCTGATTTCTATTGGATATCTATTACGCCTGCCTTCAAATAGTTCTGTAATTTCTTAATGAATGAATTTCCCCTCCAGAATTTGATCTGATATGACATTTGCCTCTAGAGGAGTTCCTGTTGTGGCGCAGCAGAAACAAATCCAATTAGGAACCATGAGGTTGCGGGTTCGATCCCTGGCCTTGCTCTGTGAGTTAAGGATCCGGTGTTGCTGTGAGCTGTGGTGTAGACCACAGACGTGGCTCGGATCTGGTGTTGTTGTGGCTGTGCTGTAGGCTGGCAGCTGCAGCTCCAATTCAACCCCTAGCCTGGGAACCTCCATATGCCGTGGGTGCAGCCCTAAAAAAGGATAAAAAGACAAAAAGCAAAACAAGACATTTACCTCTAGAGCCCTATAAATTAATACCATTTGTACAGAATGATAAACCTTTTCTGTAAGATACAGAACAGCTTAGCCATATGATCATTATTATTCTTTGGATTGTATGTCTCCCATTTGTTATCTCTGTACCTATAAAATCATTTCCAGCAAGAACTTTTAAAGAATTATTCATTCGAAACTGTGATAAGTGAGGAAAAATTAAGGTTTTAAAGATTAGCCACAAAGATGACACATCATCTAAGTTTTTCTTTTCTCAGGAAATTGGTAGATATTTTATGACTCATGTTTATTACAACTAGCAAACACAGCAGCAAATGTCAGACCCAAGTCCAACAGCTATATACAGCATTGAAGAATTACTGAATACCACTCTTGGGTAATCTGGCAATACAGTTAAAATGTTTTCTCATTAGAGAGTTTTACAAAACATTCAAAGGTTTTATTTCATGGTTAGAACAACCATCATTTATAATGTAGTTATACCATTTAAAACTTTTATCAAATTACAAATGTTTTTATCTAAGATATTTCATGACAGTGTCTCTTTAACTTTTCCATCAAAATATTCTTCACAGCAGTTATAAATTATATATGCAGTACCAGGGATTCACAAAAATATTTTGGAGAAGCCCTATTAAAATATCAAAAAAATCGTTGACTTCCCATATTTTATAATTATAACTTACTGAAAAATAGTTTTACTCCATAACATGGCTGTTTCTTTTAATATTAGACATGAATTACCAACTGAATCCATTAACTATTCCCATTTCCAATCTTCAGGGAAAATTTACACTCCTGAAGCATACCATGCTTAGTCTGTGACTTGTCCAGTACTAATCACTGCTAAGGATTTTCTCAACCCGAGGGATAAACCATCACACGGCCAATACGAAAAGTCACACTAGCAGTGTGAATACATTACATATATAGTACATATACATAAAGCATGTGAGAGTTATCATTCTCTTATGCCAGATCAGCTACCCTTGCACAAAGGAAGAGTCAGAAGTATGTGATATGATGTCCAGGGCTGCTACTTTTGCCCAAAGAAAACCAATCTTTGTGCTTCACACCTGCCTCAAATTTCTGATTCTATTAGAATGAAATATTATTGGAAAGTATTATTTTAAAACCTTAGTATATATATGTTTCCAATGTTTATACATATGCATGTGTGCTTCCTTCAGTTCTAAAGCATATGTGTACATATGTTTCCTTCAGTTCTTTTTATTTGATGTATTTTATGACAAATAGCTAGGATTTTTTAAAAGCTAAGTGTTTTTAAGCATTCGCTACTCAAAAAACTTCCTGATTGGAGTTCCCGTCGTGGCACAGTGGTTAACGAATCTGACTAGGAACCATGAGGTTGCGGGTTTGATCCCTGGCCTTGCTCAGTGGCTTAAGGATCCAGCATTGCTGTGGCTGCGGCTACAACTCTGATTAGACCCCTAGCCTGGGAACCTCCATATGCCACAGGAGCGGCCCAAGAAATGGCAAAGAGACAAAAAAAAGTCTTGATTGAACCATCCTTGCATATTTAAAATAGAATCTACTTGATGGTTGTATTTTATTCTTGTAATACCTCACTGGATTTCTTTTTTTTTTTTTCTTTTGCTTTTTTAGAGCCACACCCATGGTGTATGGATGTTCCCAGGATAAAGGTCTAACAGGAGCTACAGCTGCCGGCCTACACCACAGCCACAGCAACTTAGGATCCGAGCCTCATCTACGACCTTCACCACAGCTCACGGCCACGCCGGATCCTTAACCCACTGGGCGGGGCCAGGGAATGACCCCGCATCGTCATGGCTCCTAGTCAGATTCGTTTCCACTGAGCAACAGTGGGAACTCCCTGACTGGATTTCTTGAATAACTTATGTCGACTCGCTGCATCGATATTTATGGTTTAATACCTGTCTGTGGTTTTCCCTCATTGTACTGTCATTACCAGACTATAATGTATTTACAGTATTATTAAATATTCTTACCGCATCTTATATCTGATTTACAAGCTTTGGATTATATTTAATTCCCAGCTTCTGATGAACCAGTCAACAATCAATCTACTGCTGGGTTTTTTTCCCCTTTTCCTCCCACTTCTCTGGTGGTTGTAGCATTCCCACATTGTTGGTTCCTATGGTATTTACATACTCTTTCCTTCCCACATTTTCTTCTGTTAAATAGAGCCAGCCTTTTGCAGTCATTTTCTAATTTACTTTTTGCTGAAGTTTATGCTCTATTAGCTTCCTCAAGAAGGGTTCATGAGAGTATTTCCTGTTTGGCTTTTGTAAATTGTTGGTAGCTTGTCCCTTAAGTTTCACTGAATATAACATTCTTTGTTGATATTTTTTTCTTTCCTTGGGTATCTGGTAATTATGTTTCCTTGAATATCTTGTAATTATGTCCTTAGGTGCTGAGTGTTAGGACAGAAAGACCTGAAGTCAGCTAATTTTTTTTCCAAGTGACTTGATTTTTTCCAGCATACCCAAAAGATGTGTTCTTTCTCCCAGAGTACAGTGGTGATGTTAGGATATGGCTTCACACTGACCATTCTGGACGAATGTTTCCAGGCACACAGTATGCCCGTTTGTCGTGCAGATTCAAGTTTTGGTATTGTTTTTTCACTTCTAAGTTTTCATGAATTATAACCTTGGATATTTGTTCTATTTATAGTCTCAATTTTCTCCTTCAGAAATTCCTGTTGTGAGTATGCGGACTCTCCGCTGTTGTCCTATCATTTTTCTGCAGATGGTCTTTGCCTTCCGTTCCATTTGTTTGATTTTCTCATACCTTCACTGTTTCCTCTAACGTTTTTTGTGTTCCGACTTCCTTTTGCTTTTTGTGAATGGGCTCTTTCCCGTTCCTTCTTTTCCGAGTTCTACAGGCTCACAGTTCACACCCTTTCAATGCCTTCCCATCTCTTGCTTTTCCCGAGTTCTCCTACTTCCACCTTGATCTTCCTTCGCAGAGTGCTTTTTAACGTGTGCGTTCTCACCGTTGCTGTTTCCCCATACATTTTACCTTGTGGTGTTTTTCTGCTTATTTTGTGCCAACTGCTTTTAGCTGCTTACAGTTTCGTAGCCCAGCAGTTGTCATTGGGCTACTGAAGGGAGAAGATAGAGGGCCATGCCTGCCAGATCTCTAAATCCAAAAGTTCTGTTGCAGCATCACCAGCAGCTCCTTGATGTAGCCCCACCTCTTGCTCTGAACCAAGCCGAGTCCAGGAGGACTTTTCCAGCCAGCCCTGCTCACAACTCCTCTCTCCCTCCCCTGCAGTCATTCCTGCCGGCCCACACCTCTGAAGGAGTCCTTCACCTTAGGAGGTAGATTCATGCATTGTCTGAGAGCTGTCCCCACCAGGCCAGTTAGCCCTTGTCTGCGCTCCTTGCACTCCCTTCCGGGCAGCAGCCACCCTCCCAGGTCCTGTAGCCTCGTTTTGCGCAGAGGCAAAAGGTTAAGGACTTGCAGCTGTGCTCCTCCCCTTTGGGAGGCTGGCTTTTGCTGGTGCTTCCGAGCTCTCCTGGTGACCTCACTCCTGAGGGCCCCTGCTTTGTCTGCTCATTTCGTGAGTCTGAAGATTCTGTCAGTCCCCTAGCTTTGCTGAAAAGGGAGGTTTCAGGTTCACTCATTATTTCATTCATCTTGTTTCATTTGTATGATATCCAAAAACAAAAGTGGAAAGACACCATCTCGTGGTTTCAAGTTTATGCTTAAAATTTGTATTCATTCACAGATGATGAAGCTGAGGTCCAGACAGAGTAAATAAGCTGCTCAAGGACACACAGTTGATAAATGGTAGAAATGAGGTGAGCGCAGCCAGTCTACCCCCTTCGAAGGCTGCCTGCCATGTTGCCTGGTGTTTCCGTGGGCAAGCCTCCCCACGGCAGGCTGAAACCTCAGCGGAGAGGTCGGTACCGGAGTTGGTACCTGAGGTGAAATCTAATGGTTACTCTAGTCCTAACCTTTCACATCTCGCTGTGGGCGTGTTTAGCAGATGCCCTGAGTGGATGTTGACTGAAGAGAGAATGTGGGCCTGCCTCGGAGAGGCAGCAGGCTCTGCTCCCGACCACTGCAGTCAAGCGAATGCTGGAACAAAGTGAGTCACCCAAATTGCTTAGTTTCCCAGGGAATAAAAAATTATGTGTACACTGTACTTACAGCGATTATGCAAGAACATCATGTCTAAAAAATAATGTGCATACTTTAATTAAAAACTACTTTATCGCTAAAAAATGCTAACCATCATCTGAGCCTTAAGTTGTACGTTTTTTGGCAACAGTACCAAGAACACTAATCACAGATCACCGCCATAAATATAATAAAGACAAGGTTTGAAATACTCCGAGACTCTCCAAAAGGTGACACACAGACATGAAGTGAGCAAATGCTGTTGGAAAAATGGCAGCGACAGGCTTGACCGACCAGGGTCGCCACCAGACTTCACTTTGAGCAAATATGCGATATCTGCCAAGTGCAGCAAAGCCAAGTGCCATCACATGAGGTCTGCCAGGAGAGAGTCTCCAGGCCAAGCGGCACAGATGAGAGGGCCAGGAGAGCAGGCGAGACGAGAGAAAGGCTTCCAGAAGAGAACAGACTGTCTAGCATTACCTTAATCACCAAATTTGGTGCCAGTGAACACAGTAGGAGAGAACTTAGTTGTCCACGGTAATTGCTTGTTTTGCGAGTGGCCCTATGGCCGCAGAAGCAACCTAGCGTGTGTCACCTCAGAGATGAGTGGCCACTTAAAGGATCCGGGTTGCCGACCAGGCACTTTATTAGAGGACTTGCTTTTTCTTGAAGAAGAGCATTTATTAAATTCTATGCACAGGCGCTGTGCTAAGAGTTTACTGTATTGAGCCACATAGTTCTCATAACAACATAATGAAACAGCTACTCTTCCTAACCATCTGCCAGTTATAAAAACAAGTCCCTGAGAACTTAAACGATCTTCCCAAGAGCAGCCACCTAGAGACTGAGAGGCCGAGTTTGAGGGCAGCGCTTTTAGGGAGGCCTGGGGAGCCTCACAGCAGAGCTGATGCGTCTCCTTTACCTACGTGCTTCTTCAGTAGAGAATCCAGCATGGTGTTGCCAAGACAATGCCCTGCTCTCTTTACTGTAAATATCGAGCCTAATGACTTCATCCAAACCATGGTTTCAAGAACCACATATGCTGACTCACAAACCTCTCTTCTGGGTTTGCACATCCAATTCCCTGTTGAATTTATCCCCGAGAGCTTCGCTATCCCCCAAGCACTGCTAACTCAATACATTTTCTTTCACATTCATTTTTCTTACTTCAGGGCCTTTTTCAGTGACGGTCCCGCAACGCCACCAGCGTCTGAGGAATATTTTTACAGTATACGGTACATCACGGCGTCCTTCGGTGGCTTCCCCTCAGACTGAAAACACACGCACACCTTTCCGTGGCGCCCGAAGCCTCTGTCATCAGCACCCTTCTCGCCTGACTCCTCTCCTTTCACTGCATCCCACGTCTGCTCCAGCCACACCGACCGTTTCTCATTCCTTAAAATCACGGAACTCATGTTTAAGTCAAGTGTTTGCACTTAGGTTTCTCTCTGATCAGAACGCTCTGCACCCTTAGTCCACTCAGACCCAGGCTCGCATGGGACCTGCTCGGAGACGCGTCCCTGACCACGCTCCAAAGCAGTCATCCTCCTGCCCCTCTCTCTCTAGCTCTCCGACGCCTCTCTGGGCTTTAGTCCTTCTTCACAACGCTGAACTTTTAGGGGAAAAACAGGTATATTTACAATTGCCTATTGCTCGACTGCCTGGTTGAAAAATTAAGTCCATCAGGGTAGAACTTCATCTGGCTTTTACAGTAGCAGTCCAGTATCTAGAACAATGATTAAGTCAAAGCATGCGCTGCTTGGATGAATTCGTCAATCCAGTTGTCTACCCAGAAACCTGGTAGTTACCTCTGATACTTCCCACCCGTTCTCCACAGCTGCTGTCACCAAGTCCCACATAAGCCTTAGTTAGACTCCTGCTCTTAGAGAGATTTTAATGTTAGCCTCCGGAGAGACTTCTCTGCCTCTTCTAAGACACCCCTGTCCCAGCCGTCAAGCCCACTGCTGCCAGAGAAAGCGTCTAAAGCATAAAACAAAGCGATCATTTGGCTTAGGACGCTGCTTCCTCTGACACCTCAGCACTTCTTGGAGCTTTCAGAACAAAACCCCATCTCAGTTCAGCCTCAGGCCCTTAATCATCTAAGCTCCTGCCTACATTTCTAGTCTCACATCCCATGCCTTTCTGATAAATGTTCTTCTTCTTAGTTTATGCTAAATATCAAGGGGGATCAAAACCCAAAGATCAGAACAGGAGGATTTAGAACGTAGGCGAAAAAGGCTCCCTCTCAGCAAGAAAGCTCACACGGGAGAGGAGGAGGAATCACTAAATGAAAATGAAGCATCCGTGCCCTGGCAGACCTGGGCATGTCCTGTCTAAAAACAGCTCCTATCGCCTGCCATCCCCCACTCCCTCTTGGAGAGGTGACGACTTCATTCTGAGATAATTCTTGCGTTGACTTTGCATGGACTCGTGTGTGTCTGTGATGCAGTTTACGAGGCTGAGAAGATCACACATGAGAAGATCCCTGTAATTGTGGGCGGTGTGAGGGCATTTTTGCAATACTGCCGATTAATGCACATGAATCACCGGGACCCTCATTTTTTAAGAAGATTTTACTGAAATGCAGCTGATTTACAGTGTGCTGTTCATTCCTGCTGTGGCGCCAAGGGACTTTGCTGGACCCACGTAGTCGTCTTCGTGTTCCTTCCCGTTACGGTTCGTCCCAGGGTAGGGAGTACAGTTCCCTGTGCCAGACAGCAGGGCCTTGTTTATCCGTCCTGTGTATGACTCGGGCTCTCGTGCTGATTCCACTGCTCCAAACCCTTCTTCTCCACCTTTTCCGCGAGGGCACCCAAACCCCACACGCCTCCTGTGTGGAAGGAATTTAACAAGGTCCAAAGGGCAGGCCTGCCTTCGTCCTCCGTCCTGGAAGGTACTCTGAGCCCTGGAGCATCTAGCATCTAGCCTGCTAGAAAGATCTTTGCAAACCTGGGGGCAGGAGCCCCACAGGGTGTCTAACGGTGTGATTTATGGGGAGGCCTTCGGGCGGTGTCAGGTCAGCTGTGCAGAGAGGGAGCCGCGTACACGTGACGGAGCCCCAGGAAGACTCGGGACCTGAGGCTCAGGTAGGCGTCCCCACCTGGCAGTGTTCTGGGCATCTTATCACACACCACGCTGGGAAGGTTGGCACGAACCGTGATTCCACTGGGAAAGGAAAACCGGACTCTCTGGACCTGGGCCTTTCCTGGACTGTCCCCAGCAGTCTCTTCCCCGGACTGACTTGGCTCTGAATCCTTCTGGCGCAACCACAGAACTGCGGCAGCACAGACTCCATGAGTTCTGAGTCCTTCCAAGGCACGGCGACCCTGAGGGGGTCTTGTGGACCCCCAGACTTGCAGTTTGGGGACCATTAAGTGTGGTCTTTGGGACTGCCCTCCTAACTGACACGTGTTTACACAATTTCCTCGCTTTTTCTCACTCTCTGGCATTTTCTACTCTTGATATTTAACTTTTCCTTGCATCTCTTGCCTTAACAAAACTTATTTGTGTTTAAAGCAAAACTCGTTCTTTCAGAGCCTTGGTAAGTGTATGCCCCTGTGACACGTTCACTCAGCTTACGAGACTCAGTCCAAGGGGAAGTTACCTCCTCTTCAAGCCTCTGGGGCAATTTTTTTGTCGTCTTGCTGTATGCTAGTGACAAAGAGTTCCTCTCTCAGTGTGCTCATAAAATCTGTCTCCTAAGCCTGCAAGGCTGACCCTGAGATGTAGGCACAGACACGCCAAACCTACTTGCCTTTCACCTGACCCCTGTATGGTGGGCAGCATTGATCATATTATCACCTGTTCGAGGAAAAGAGGGGGAGAAGGGAGGGCGAGAGACGGGAAGTGGGGAGATGGGGGGGAGGGGCAGTGGGTAGATCAGGGCGGGGGGGAAGGGGGGGAGGCACCTGTCCCAGTGGACGTGACCCTGGGACGCGCACCCGCGCAGACACTGACGCCAGGGGCGGAATAGCGGACTCTGCGGTGGAGTGGAAGACATGCCCAAAGAAACAGACACGGGACACCAGGGCTACACTGGTTCTGCAGGAACCCGTCGCCATCCTGCAATATCCTATCACAGACTGGAGCAAGAAGGGTAGTGTTAGGTTTACCTTTCAGAGTGTAGGGATTTTCGCATTTCTTAAAACTTCGCAGCTTAAAAGATTTACACAAATTTATCAATTTTTAGATAAGTAAAGCATAATCTCATTTAACAGCATATAAGTTACAGTATTAGCTCATTATTAAATAACATAAAATAGCACCTAATTTTAATGAATTTTCACTGTGTGAAATTCTCATATATCTGGGTCAGTTAAGTCCCTAAAGCTATGTTCATTCTAGTTTGTAGGAATGATTAAAACAAAATGATTGTTCAAAGTAAAATCACCAGAGTTGTGAATGAGAAACCTGCTTTTCTTTTCCTTGTCAGTTTTCCCAAATTGACTAACTTAAGCAGATAAGTGCCAATATCCACTTTCTAATGTCCTCTATCGTCTCAGCCACGTAGTTCGTCTCTGCCAGACTTCAGACTTAGGTACTGGCTTCCTGGCTCCTAGCTTGCTGAATCGAAGCACTAAAGGAAGTTGCTTAAAATCAACTATCCTGTTCTATCTTTTCAATATTACCTGTATATGGAGAAACAGAAGGATATGGAGCATTTTCTCTACTAAAATGTATTGTATGCTTATCATACAGCAGGCATGCACTAAGCGCTTCAGATGTGTTACCCCGTTTCACCCACACAACCTCATGTAGGAGAACTGTTATTGTCTTTCCTTTAAAGTTACTGAAAGTGAGACTCAGCATATGAAAGGCACCTGCTCAAGGTCACACAGCTAGTAAGCACTGGAACAGGACAGAAACCCGGCTCCCGGCCCCAGAACACCTGCGCACCACGGCCCCTGGGCAGTTAAAAGACGGAATTGTGACTTTACACATTCTTCATGTAAACACACCTATTTTGGATAGAGAGAAAAATCAAATTTTTTTACAAAATGGGAAATGAAGCTTTAATCTAGGTGTAAAATTTTGGGTTAAGTGTCCACAAGGGGTTTTGGCCGGAAATGCTTGGAGTCACTGCAGCTACAGAATGAGCTGCTTCTCAGTGAACGACACACACATTTTGGACTGATTTCCACCGTAAATACTCTTCTTGGAGACAAGTGTTTTACACGCCGAGATCCCTGTCCCTGCAGTTTTCTCGCCTAGGGATCATGAACCTGAGAACTCTGTGTATGTTGACAGGTCGCATCTCACGGGGGCGAGGCATCCTGCAGTGGCACTGCGGCCAGGCCTGTCTCCCTGGCAGCCAGCCCACCGACAGAGCAGCAAGGAAGGTTGACTAGATCTCGGAAAAGAGATTTTTATCTGTCAAATCCTCAGAAAACTCAGCCTTAAAATAGTTAATTTTCTCCTGAAGTAGAATCATGTATTCATTTGGTTACACATCCACCTTGATTACAAAACAAATACAAGATTCATGTTTATAAACAGCATACTGTAATGGTTTTCTTAGCTGTGCTACCATTTAAAGGGATAACTGAAAACATGGCAGATAACAGAAGTTTATCTCTGCTCAGTCTTAAAGTCTCGGGGAAAGGGAATAAGGAAATGTGGCTTAAAACTGCACGGGCAAAGTGAAAGGGCAGACAACAGCAGAGAAGAGACATTAACAAATCTTGGAAAGATGAAAAACACGCAAAGGAATTAGAGCTGAGAAGACTCAACACTAAGGGCTTGTGGAAAGGGCTCAAGAAGCGAAGCCACCGCATGACTGCACTCGGGGCAGAAGCTGGGGGCATCAGGTGGGGGAGGGAGGAGGCTCTGCAGGTCTGTGTCGGAAGCTCCGGGAGGAAACCTCAACACGAGAGCTGGTTTATGCAGAAGCACCGACTCGGTCCAGGCGGAAGCCAGAAGGGCCGTGCCAGGGTGAGAACACGGGGGTCGGGTAACTGTGCACACTGGAGGCTGAGGGAGCACCCCTTGCCCCCAGAAGAATCTCTGTATCACGTAAGCCCGACGACAGTGGCAGCCGGGACTAGACTCCGCAGGAGGATCCTGGAGGAGTCTTCTCGAAAGAGACTGCACAGCCTTGACCTTAGCGGGTCAACAGGAGGATGGTGAGCGAAGCTCCTAATTTATCTCCCAACTTATCCCCCTCTAGGCCAACTACACCAACGAACAAGCCCACCCAGCAAACGCATCTCTTACGGCCTTGCCTTTAAATGGTAATACAGGTACTAGAGACTTGTGAGGAGCTTTTCCAACGCAAAAGACAGACCAAAGCAAACCAAAATCCATGCGCACGAAGACAACACGGAGCCGAGCAAAAGAGGTCAAAAAATGACTTTTATCTTTGGAAAGCTAAGAGTAGATATTGCATCAAAGAAACAAGAACCTAATGCTTTTGTTTTTTTTTTTTTTTTTTTTGGTCTTTTTGCCATTTCTTGGGCCACTCCCACGGCATATGGTGGTTCCCAGGCTAGGGGTCGAGTTGGAGCTGTAGCCCGTGGCCTACACCAGAGCCACAGCAACGCGGGATCCGAGCCGCGTCTGCAACCTACACCACAGCTCATGGCAACGCCGGACCCTTAACCCACTGAGCAAGGGCAGGGATCGAACCCACAACCTCATGGTTCCTAGTCGGATTCGTTAACCACCACGCCACGACGGGAACTCCTAATGCTCTTTTTTAAAGGCACAATCTGAGTGAGAAATCACCTCAAAATTTAAATACAGCACAAATTAAAAATTTAAATATTTGCAATAGTGACCAATGAAAATCTGATATAAAATAGAAAGAAAACAAGATGGGAAATAGAAGTCAAGAATAAGAAAATAAGGCGCTCAATCCAGGAGATCCAATATCTGACCAACAGAACTTGTAGAAAGAAGAAAGAAATAGGTCAGAGAGAAAACACTAACACAGGAAAATTCCCAGAAAATAGAAGATGTGTCCACATTGAAAAGGCCCGCTGACTGCCCAGCAGAATACACTGAAAAAAGACCTATCCCCAAACACGTTATTATGATATTTCAAAATATCAAGGATAAACAGATGACCTTAAGGCTTAAAGAGCAAAATTAAGAGGTCACATATAAAGAATCAAAAATTGAGTACAACATCAGGCTTCTTAACTGCAAGCCGGAAGACTGTAGACGGAAGTCTTTAAAATTCTGAGAAGACTGTGCACAGCCTAAAATGCCGCGCACCTACCCAAAGGACGCTCCGGCATACGGGTGAAATTCGGAAAGGCAGCGTTGCAGGAAGTGTTCCGCGTGAGCACATGCTCTCAGGTTGTTACTGGGTGATGGGCCCCCTCGGATAAGACAATGGACACTGAAGAAGGAGAATGACCTCCAGGACACTGAATCCAACACAGATCAGACGTGTCTCCCACACGAGCCTTAGAGAGTGAACCCCCGCCGCAGAACCGCAGCTTAGCTTCCAGATTTATCTCCAAGAAAAAAAGTCAAACGGATCGAGTGTTTGGCGTATTTTTTAAAATACGCTTTTCAAAGAAGTTTCAAATTGTTTTGTAGTATCTGAGAAGAAATGATAGTGCCACAGAAAACAGAGCACACAACGGAGGAGAAAAGTGTGTTGAGAGGCTAGAAGAACAGGGCGAGGGGCACAGCCCGGTGAAAAGTGTCATTCACCCACAGAGCGAGTCGGTACCATCTGCAAGCATATCATGAAGAACTGGGAAGACCGAAACCAGAGGGGATGCCGAGAGTTTGGGTAGAGGAGTGCAGAAATAGGGAGGAGAGATGCTATTTTCTGCTACTTACATGTTTTGTGGTGCAGTTTGGCTTTTAAACTATATATTTGTATTGTTTTAATACTTTTTTAAAAGTTTTGGAAACTACCATAAGTGTCACTAAATATACGGATTTCTGAGAGGTCTAGTTTGGGATCCTCTCTAGCTTAAGTAAATATATTCGGCAGTATTACGGTTGCAAAGGACATTTCTAATCATTATCAGATCACCGTCTCCCTGAAAATGTTTTTCCAACCTCCTGATCAGATATCATGAGACTCTCAGGCCAATTCAACAACGCAAAACTATTTAAGGGAAAGATTACGTCTACATTTCCAACAACATACCACTACTTTCATTTCATCTTTGCGCTCAAAAGTACCCAATTTTCTAAAGTCAAATGGGTTTTTTTTTCCTGTGTTAAGAACTCACAATAAAATTTTATAGTTCTAGGAAGCCTGAAAAGTGAGATGTTCCCCCTGAAATGAAAGAGCATATTTTGTATCCTATTGGTGAAATCTTAAATGAAAGGTATTTCTTCCATTTACTTCTTTCATGGTTCTGACTTTCAGTGTCGTTGTTCAGTTAGACAATCAGATGGTATCCTTTTTATGCGGAATCAAAAAAAGGATACAAACGCACTGCAGAACAGAAACAGACTCACAGACTGAAAACAAACTTATGGTCACTGACGGGCGGGGGGATGGACTGGGGTTTGGGGTCGGCTGGTGCACACTGAGGCCGGTGGGGATGTGCTGTGTAGCACGGAGACCCCATCCAGGTTTCTGCGGTCATCCGGACGGGAAAAGAGGTGAGAAAGGAGGGCTGTGCGTACGCGCGTAACTGAGTCACTTTACGGAACAGCAGGAATTATCACAACGTTGTAAATCAACTCTACTTCAAGGAAGCCTTAAAAAATGAAAACAAATCTATTCACAAACATTCAGTGTTCTTTACATCTTCCTTTGGTTTTTTACTATTTTGATAAGGACACATCTGGTAAACGATTAAACTCATCCCATTAGCAGGTAGCAGTTGGGAAGCAAGGGCTTGTGTAGAGCAAAGAGATGTTTGGGTTTGTTTTTTTTTTGTGGTCAGAGTGTTGACACACGTTAACTCACGTCTTGGCGATCTAAGTCTGGGCAAGCCCCTTCTTTGACCCTCAGTGGTTTTTTTTCCCCTCAAGAGTATTTATTTATGTATTTTTCTCTTGGTCGCACCCGCCGCATATGGAAGGTCCCAGGCCAGGGGTCCAGTCGGAGCTGCAGCTGCCGGCCTACGCCACAGCCACGCCAGATCCTCAACCCTGAGAGAGGCCAGGGATCGAACCTGCGTCCTCATGGATCCTCGTCAGATTCGTTTCCGCTGCGCCACGACGGGAACTCCCGACCCTCAGTTTCTTCATCTCTGACACCCACCCTCCAGGTCCATTCTGAGGGTTAGAATAACATCAGCAAAGTACCAGCAAAAAACAAGACCCAAAATAGTTATTGAATTAGTAATGGCCATTCTTTTCTCTCTTCTGTTGTCTAAGAGGCTTAAAGAGTTTGTAGACTTTGCCGTCCAAATACCCAAGTTTAAATCTTGGCTTTTCCATTTTTCAGCCTGCAGCCCTTGGGTAGTTATTCTTCTTTGTCTTGGTTTCATCAACCTACAGGTATAATTATAAAAACCCTGCAATGAGGTAGTGATGAAGAAAATATGCATTCTACCAGCCCAGTGACTGGCCGATAACAGTTTCTCAGAAACTCGCAGGAAAATTCAGTCTCCCTCCTCTACACGGCTGCTTGGAGCCAAGTGGAGTAAGAGACATGGCCTATGAAGATGGCCTGTGATGCATCTGAATTCATGCATCTGCTTGGCAGACTCCTCACCTACGGCCACTTGGCCATTCAGTCCTGTATCCAGGGGCCCCCCTCTGTGCCCCCTCTGCTTACGTGCGTTTTGTGTACCTGTCTTCACTACTGTCACTCGGTTCATTGAAAAGTGACTGCTTGAACTGGTCACTGAATTAAAAAGCTGGCTTTATCAAGTGACTCGTTGGGGAGCCCCGCTGACATCAGGAGACGGAGACCGTCGGACATTTGCAGTGGCCTCTGTAGACCCGCCACGGCCGCAGGGTTTTCTCTTTGACGTTGGCTTTTTTTTTTTTTTTTAACTTTTGACAAAAGCACTAGGTTTTTCACTTTGAGGGCAGACAGAGACATGATCCTATTCACACAGCATATTCCCTGGCAATTAAAATATTATACGGCGCATCGAGGATACTTCTTAAATTGCCTAATAAATGAATAAATCAGGGAATATTCCTGAAACCACCACCATGCCACAAGAGCAAATAGCTAGAAAGGAAAACCAAAACCAAACTCCCCATTTGAATTAAATGAAATCCCAAGCCCACTGGCATGCAAATTTTATTTTGTTTCTTAATGATGCAAATCTCAAGGGAACATTTAGTATGTGCGTGTGCTGTTTCAAGAAGTGCAAAGGTAACTGAGCCACAGTTTGCCACCCCCAAGAACTCCCACTTGAAATGAAGTCACAAGCAAGGCCTTTTCACTACACAAAACTTCCCTTTTATAGAGACTTTGCTTAAAAATGTGAGCAATTTCCCAGATGGAAGATCTGAGTAATTGCTTAAAGGTCATATTTCCCCCCAAATCGGTCTCCTCACCCTTCCCTCCTCACTGCGCCGGGTGAATGCACTGTCCGTGCGGAACCTATGGCGCTGATGACTTTAACGTCCTGTGCTGTCACTGTCTGGAAGCAGAATTTTTAGACCAGCAAACAAATAACAAGGTAACAGTCTTACCTCGTCCCCCCGCATGAACAGAAACCCCTGGTGCACATAGCACAATAACATGAAGCAGCAGTTTCCTAAAAAAGGAAAACAATTGGGAAAAACTTAGTTGGACATTGATGACCTATAATCAGGTAAAATCCAAAATGAACTCTAGTGCAAGACTAAGACGTCAACCATTACTTTAATTAACATCATTTTTTTTATAATGTCATTACTAATACCATTTATTTTTTTATTTATTTATTTTTTTATTTTTTTGGTCTTTTGTCTTTTGTTGTTGTTGTTGTTGTTGTTGCTATTTCTTGGGCCGCTCCCACGGCATATGGAGGTTCCCAGACTAGGGGTTGAATCGGAGCTGTAGCCACCGGCCTACGCCAGAGCCACAGCAACACGGGATCTGAGCCGCGTCTGCAACCTACACCACAGCTCACGGCAACACCGGACCCTTAACCCACTGAGCAAGGGCAGGGACCGAACCCGCCACCTCATGGTTCCTAGTCGGATTCGTTAACCACTGCGCCACGACGGGAACTCCTAATTAACATCATTTTAATAGTCACACTGGTTAAAGGCAAGGCTCCAAATTGAAGTTACAGCTTTGCCGCTTACACTGTCTTGGCCATGCTTTTTATCACTCTGTGCCCCAGTTTCTTCATCTAGTAAATCTTATCTCATAAGGTCTGACGATCAACTAAAAAACTTCATGTAAAGCACACGAAACAGTACCTGGCACACAGGAAACTATACTTAGTCAACTAGCAGAGGTGACCTTACGAGCAGTAACGTATAAAGGTTTTAACGTCAAATCCATCAGAGTATCATTCAGATCACTGGCACTACATTCGCGTGTCCTTGGTTCTACAAACAGTAACAGCCTGAGAAGTGAGCACTGAACACCCGATCAGACGGGATCGGAGTCCGCAACCACCACAAGGCGAGGGACCGGCACCCTGATGGCAAGGTAAAAAGGTAAAAACGTTTCGCGATTTTCTAGTGTAACCGCATTCTTGATAGATCATGTTGATGAGTCTTCATAATTGGCTTTATCTGCCTCCCAAATGAAAATCACATG
This sequence comes from Sus scrofa, assembly GCF_054392235.1. Lineage (NCBI taxonomy): Eukaryota > Metazoa > Chordata > Mammalia > Artiodactyla > Suidae > Sus > Sus scrofa. Next base: position 135,436,656 of record NC_139386.1, on the reverse strand, counting down.
GAGAGTTTCAAAAAGCAAGGATGAGCGTACTGAAACTAGTTTGCTACCTAGATTTTCCTGCTAATGTAGATGCTGAGTCTGTTTTTCTTTCAAACCCAGAGACTCCCCAAAGGACGTTTCTGAAAATGCGCTTTTGTGAGGAGCGATTACAAAGCCCTCTGAAAATCATTCTTCTTTTTTTTAAGTTCCTGGTGTCCTCGTAGTAATTGGTACATTTTCTATTTATTACCAATACTGCTTTTACCTCTATCAACTAGAGTACGGAACATCTTGACATGAGAAAGTGAGCCGATATAAATTCTACTATTACAACTGTACACTTATACTCACTATAAAATTATACCCTTCTCTTGCTATAATGGGGGAATATCGTTTGTATTAAAACAGTAGTAACCATTTTTAGGAAGCAGAAAAGTCACCTGTGCTCATTCTTAGTATGGAGCACAGCTTTCGCAAGACAGAATACTTAATCTCATTAATGCTGCAAATTATCAACTGAATCATTACAAAAATCTCAACTGATAGAGGCAAATTGTTGAACCATATTTTAATGAAGCCTATGAAAGATCTTCATATGTGCTGCCATCCATGAGTTGGTTCTCAAATATTAGTTTGCCGAGAACGGCCAGAGAGTTTTGTAAAAAACCCAGACCCCGGGGCTTGTCAGAGACTATGATTCATAGACTTGGACTGGCTCCTCAGCATATACACATTTTTAACTGGGTGAACCTAATATCCACTGTGTGTACCAAACAGAAAAAATAATTTAGAACATTTACTATTTATAGTTACATTGTCCTTAAAATGCACTTATTATTTTGCTTAAATCACATATTTCCAACTTTATAACATGACAGAAGTAAGACTATTTGATATAAAAAATCCCTTTCTGCTGCTCTAGAGCATGGTTTTCTAAGAAGTGTTTATCGGAATCACCTGCACGGCTTGTTCAAGGTCGCTGGGCCCCAGCCAGCGGGGCTCTAACTCAGTAGGTCTGGGACTGAGTTATGTCCAGTCCCCAGGCAGTGCTGACCCTGCGGATCCGAGGACCACACTCTGAGGGCCACGGTTCTCAAACGGTGATGCTCTGGCTCTCGTTACCCCAGCTGCCTAGGGGCAAAACCTGCTGAGTTTTACAAACGACTACTATTTGGGTTCTGCCCGCCCCACCTTCACCTCAGATTGCTTTAGAATTTGTCCATGGCACAGGGGTTTTGAGCCACGTCCCGGGTGATTCTCATGTGCAAAGTTGAGGGCCGCTGTGTGAAACTGAAATCACGTCTTTGGGTTCTCCGGGACGGAGCCCAAACTGAGCAGGAGTGTGAGTAAAAGGAAGCACTTTTCCTATCAGATTTCTATTTAAATCTGATAAAAAAAAAAGTTTGCATTTTCAACGGGCAGCACAGACATCAGTAAGACTAGAAAAAGCTCAGGATTCAGCCACTGAAGGCGAGTGAATCAGAATTATGCTGTTTTAATAGAAAACGGGCTGTGAAAAGCAGCACGTCTCACCTGCCCCAGGTACCGCAGCTCCCTGAGAGCTTAGAAACAGCCCTCGGGCGTGTTCCCTGGCAGGGCGAGCATCACCAGCAGGCTGCCGCCCGCCCAGAGGCCTCCCCGGTGGGCTCAGGGCAGAAAAATGGAAAACACCGTTCTTTCTGGACGTGTCAGCACGTCCCTTCCTGGGCTGAGGCAGGAAAGCCTGCACAGAGCGAACCTCCTCAGCCAGGTGGTTTTAGGGACGATGACAAATCAGTTGAGCCGCACCTTCACCACGTGTCCCCCTGTAGGAACTTGACGACTAGTGGAGAGTAGGGATTTTCTTTCTCTTTTTCTAATTTTGCCCCAAACTAATAGCCAACTGCTGGGCTGCACCCCCGCAGGCCTGCAAGGCTTGCAGCTGCCCAGCCTCAAAGCTGAAGAAAGAGCTGGAAGACAGAGACAGAGAGGCCATCTTACACGTCTGAAGCAAAAAGGCCCCCGTGGTGTCGGACAGACGGCAAAGCAGGAAACGCCACAAACGCCGCTGGCTGGAGGGGGGAAGCTCCCATTTATAGGGAACTGACATCGGCTGGCTCATCAGTTACCAGGGAAACCAGCAGCGCGGGCAGGGGGCGTAGAGGCGGTTCCTGACCAAGCCTTCTAATTGGGGGTCATCAGTAAGGCCAGCTGGACTGGATAGTCAGGTGAAGGAAGCAGGGTCTGGACGCGCAAGAGCTGGGACGGAGCAAAAGCGAGAGAGCAGCCACTTGAAGGGCTGACCTTGCGCCTAAGGAGGAGCGAGGAGAGTCGAACGCTTCGCTGGGTGTTCAAGGCCATTATCATTCAGTCCCGCCCCTCTTTTTGGAGCAGTGTGGGTCCAATTACACGAGACACCCCAAAGATCCAGCCTTGTCACCGTATTCTCTACTCCATGGGCAGACCTCCCATGTGCCTAGAAACCCTCAGTCCCCACCTGTCAGAATCTAAGTGTCATCAAAGCCGAATGTGAACGACACCTGCTCGGTGAATTTTCCCAGGGCCCCTAACGAGCACTGGATCTCTCTGTGCCCTGGATGACGGAATTGTAACTCGGTTAAGGCCCCTTGTGCGTCGTATCTTCTGTGATTCATTAGTAAGTAGACGTCTGAGCAGGTGACAGGTCTTCACTTTTTATCCGTTTCTTACACGAAACCGACACAGTAAGTGTTTTTAAACAGGAAGAGAACCATAGTAAGATCTCTCGGTGATTGAGGATGTCAGTTCTTCCCTATGAACCTAATTCTTTTAACACTTAGGAAAAGCAAAGTAAAATAAGGGTGCTTTTAGCTGGATGTCCAAAGAGGGAAAATAATTTTTTTAAAAAAAATCTGCTATGGTAGGGTAGGTAGAAAGCTTCTTCTTCTCCTTCTTTTTAAATTTATTTTATTTTATTTTGTCTTTTGTCTTTTTAGGGCCGTACCCGAGGCATATGGAGGTTTCCAGGCTAGGGGTCTAATCAGAGCTGTTGCTGCCAGCCTACACCAGAGCCACAGCAACTCGGGACCTACGCCACAGCTCACGGCAGTGCCAGATCCTCAACCCACTGAGTGAGGCCAGGGATGGAACCCAGGACCTCATGGTTCCCAGTCAGATTCATTTCCGCTGCTCCACAACAGGAACGCCCCCTTCTCCTTTTTCTTTAAACTGTTTTTCTCATCTCTGAAGTGGGAACACAAAGAAGAGATTAAGCTTAGTTGACGCATCAGTTCGGTAAAGAGCCCAATTCCATCGCTGAATAAAATGGACGTGTAATTAATCCACGCTTTCTGGGAAATGTCTAGTTAAGCTGTGCTTATCTCTTTAGTTTTGCCCCTCCTCCTGTAATACTACACTTATGATCTATTTCCTTAATAAAGAAAACTCACTCACGCTTCCACATTAGCAGATGAGGCTGCTCTCATGGGGGACACCTGTGCTTTGGGTTTCCTGCCTGCTGTGCTGAGCACACCCTGCTAGACATGCTGGAGTCCTTGAATTTAAGTTAAAATTAAAACTGCATCGAGATGTTGCAGAGAAAATAACACAGTTAATAAGAAAATAACAGTGGCTGGGAGTCAAAAGACTAATCCTGGTTCTATTTCAACCTCACTGTGTGACCTTGGGTGGCTCATTTCAAGTTTTTGAGTCTGGGCTGACTCATCTATTATGTAATAACATAAATGAATTTTATGTTTTACACTCCAAACATAAAACCCTGCAATTTTTGTGTAGGGTGCAGTCCTGTTAATACACTAGAAGAGAAAGATCAAGTTACAGTCTTAGCAAGATGTCCTATAAATCACTGCATAGACAGGATACACTGTTTAACCACAGCTCAAGAAAGGTCTTCTGGCAGTTCTGGCCAGTTCTGTTTAAATCGAGTAACCTCAAAATAGTCTACTCAGTTTGCTAATTTGTTCATATATTTCGCTAACCCCAACAAAAAGTCTAGTTGGCGTATTAAATATGAATATTTTTCAAATATTAAAACCATGTCTGTTTTTGTTTACTTTTTTTGTATATGTCTGGACCATGTGTCACTATCGCAAAGTAACAAAAATAGACATTTAACCAAGTTTGAAAGAAGGTAACAGTAGGCTATGAAACACTCAATAAAGGTTCAGAACATACAACTCAATAATATCTGAGGCTATCTAGCAGAATGTGAAATTCCCTGTGTGCTGGTCTGTGAGCCACATTTCCAGTCTGACATAAGCCACAGTCAAAACCCAGCCAGGCACGTGAAGGGCGAACAGCTGATGGGGATCAGGCAGGAAACGGAGACCCAAAGAACAAACTCGGAGTACTGAGGGAGCGACTATCCGTCCCAGGCAACTTCCCCAACTATCCTTAGAGCTACCCCTCCTCCTCGTTATCTAAGGGCCGAAGTTACTCTAGAGGGATTTCCAGCATCTTTTGGTTTAGGGCACCCGTGAGACTCGAAGGTTCTATGATCTATGTCTCCAGGCTGCTGACGCTCATTCCTACACAAGTTCAATTTGTGAATAAGACACTTTTTAAAATGAACTGGTGACTTTCATTTAAACCATTTGGAAAAAGTAAACTCATCTGAAAAGCACACGCATGTAACATACATCAAGAATTTCAACAATTTCCATCACACAACATTTACAAGCCAAAAAAAAATGCTCTAAGTCGTGGCGGCTTTACAGATTTTGCTCTTTACTAACTTCTAAGATACAGAGTAGTAAAATTCCTGTCTTTTGTTCCCAAAATAACGGAAAAACAATTCTTATCTGAGCCGTGGTGATAAAGTTGGATGATTCAGGGAATAAAGTGTTGTTGATAACTTATATGCAATGACTTTCTTAGAGCTTCAGTTCAACTCAGTGGGTACTTGCATAACCGATCCAGTGTGAAACATACCAGAACTCCTGGTTAAATTCCGAGCACGCAAGCAGCTCATGAAGTGCAAGGGGGGAGAAGTGCCGAAGGACTTCAGGTGATCAGAATGCCTAGTGTGATCGATCACAGCAGGAAGAAATACACCCACAAATCAGTCTCTCCTTGAAATACTGCAGAGATCGGTTCCCTGATCCCTCCCTAGCCTAGCCAAGGACTTGGCAAGCGTTACTGGTAAAGATTTTTAAATGAATGCATGAATCTTCAGCCAATACAACGATCAGGGGGTCTTGAGTTTCAACAAATACATAGCTTCTCTGACGTTTTCTACCTGCACGCTGATCCCAAGATCAAGAAGCCAGGTCATCCTAAGCTCCATTTATTTAGCTAAGAAAGGAAACGCGTTTAAAGTCTTGTCATGATCTGGTCTCTGTCTCTCTCTCCAGCTCCAGTCACTAGAATAGGTGCCCCAACAGCCTCAGTTCTCTCGGGCCCTCAGAGGCACTGTGCTGTCCCACCCCTGAGCCTTTGCCACCCAGGCTCCGTCTAGATTTCATTTCCTCCCAGTGCTGCCCTCCCTCCTTCCCACCGACCGCGACTGTTAGAGGACCTCTCCCAACATGCCCGTCTCCCTGGTCAGTGCACTTGGTTGCTTCATCTTCTGTCCACTACACTAGGCACATTGGAAGGCAGCTGTCTTGCTTCTGTGTTGCTCACTCATTGTATCGCTTCCACTTGGAACCACACTAGACATGTAGCCAGAGCTCAGTAAACATTTGTTGGATAAATGAGTGAATGAATGACAGAACGTTAGCCTTTTATGAGAATGAAAATGAAATCTTTACTTTGCAGAGCTGCAAGGTCTGTACTAGGTCATAGTTGCAAAGCATGGCAAGGAAACTAGCATAACTATTCTAATAATAATATTACTCTTGTAATAGTATGATAGCATGTATTATTCTAATAATAATAAAATGTATTATTCCCCTGCAACTTCACAGATTACCAAGCAGAACATATAAATAACTCTCAAAATTACTTTCTGGCGTTCCCGTCGTGGCACAGCAGAAACGAATCTGACTAGGAACCATGAGGTTGCAGGTTCGATCCCTGGCCTCGCTCCGTGGGTTAAGGATCTGGCATTGCCATGAGCTGTGGTGTAGGTTGCAGATGTGGCTCGGATTCTGCGTTGCTGTGGCTGTGGTGTGGGCCGGTGGCTACAGCTCCAATTAGACCCCTAGCCTGGGAACCTCCATATGCCACGGGTGTGGCCCTATAACGACAAATGTCAAAAAAAAAAAAAAAACTGCTGAAAAAAAATTGCTTTCTGCAAATTACAATTCCGCTCCTTGAGACATCATTTTATTTTTAACATTTATTTGAATACAAAGATAACTAAGGAACTTTAAAAATAGAATTTCATGCTAACAAGGAAATAGATTTTTAGATCCCACACTTCGTTCTCCCTTTGGTTATAGAAACCCTTTAATGACCATAATAGCCTGCCCGGCAAGCTTTCCAACAGTATATGCTGAATCCATGTACCTAACACTGACTCTTGGCTTTAATTTTTTTTATTAATTTCACAGATTCACACTAGGTAATCCAATTTAAAGCAGCCCTTTGAAATAAAATGGCTTTAAAGATCCAGTTTGTTGCTGTTGTTGTTTTTAGGGCCTCAGGTGCAGCGATATGGAAATTCCCAGGCTAGCGGTCGAATCTGCAGCTGCCAGCCTCCACCACAGCCACAGCAACTTGGGATCCTTAACCCACTGAGCGAGGCCAGGGATGGA